>NC_136063.1:1900062098-1900662098 GCF_964261635.1 Lissotriton helveticus
CCGCTACCAGCATCCCGTCATGTCCTATTATTCTCACTAGTACATCAGTCTGGTTTCATTGTGCACTCAGGTGCGTGGCGTTCACTAGTACATCACTATGGTTTTTTGTATCACAATCAGGATGCCTCACCCTCAACCCTCACCCTCAACCCCTCACCCTCACTCACCCTCAACCCCTCACCCTCACTCACCCTCAACCCCTCACCCTCACTCACCCTCACCCTCACTCACCCTCACCTCACTCACCCTCAACCCCTCACCCTCACTCACCCTCACCCACCCTCAACCCCTCACCCTCACTCACCCTCACCCTCACTTACCCTCAACCCCTCACCCTCACTCACCCTCACTCACCCTCACTCACCCTCAACCCCTCACCCTCACTCACCCTCACTCACCCTCAACCCCTCACCCTCAACCCCTCACCCTCACTCACCCTCACCCTCACTCACCCTCAACCCCTCACCCTCACTCACCCTCACTCCCCTCACTCCCCCTCACTCACCCTCACTCACCCTCACCCACCCTCACCCACCCACTCACTCCCTCACCCTCACTCACCCTCACTCACCCTCACCCTCACTCACCCTCACCCACCCTCACTCACCCTCACTCACCCTCACCCTCACTCACCCTCACCCTCACTCACCCTCACCCTCACTCACCCTCACTCACCCTCACCCACCCTCACCCACCCTCACTCACCCTCACTCACCCTCACCCACCCTCACTCACCCTCACCCACCCTCACCCTCACTCACCCTCACCCACCCTCACCCTCACTCACCCTCACCCACCCTCACTGACCCTCACCCTCACTCACCCTCACCCTCACTCACACTCACCCTCACTCACCCTCACCCACCCTCACCCTCACTCACCCTCACCCTCACTCAACCCCTCACTCACCCTCAACCCTCACTCACCCTCACTCAACCTCAACCCCTCACTCACCCTGACTCACCCTCACCCTCACTCACCCTCAACCCCTCACCCTCACTCACCCTCACCCTCACTCACCCTCAACCCCTCACCCTCACTCACCCTCACTCACCCTCACCCTCACTCACCCTCACTCACCCTCACCCTCACCCACCCTCAACCCCTCACTCACCCTCAACCCCTCACTCACCCTCAACCCCTCACTCACCCTGACTCACCCTCAACCCCTCACCCTCACTCACCCTCACCCTCACTCACCCTCAACCCCTCACCCTCACTCACCCTCACTCACCCTCACTCACCCTCAACCCCTCACCCTCAACCCCTCACCCTCAACCCCTCAACCCCTCACCCTCTCACCCTCAACCCTCACCCTCACCCTCAACCCTCACCCTCACTCACCCTCACCCTCACTCACCCTCACCCTCACTCACCCTCACCCTCACACTCACCTCACCCCCTCACTCACCCTCATCACTCACCCACTTCCCCTCACTCACCCTCACTCACCCTCACTCACCCTCACTCACCCTCAACCCACCCTCAACCCCTCACCCTCACCTCACCACTCACCCCTCACTCACCCCTCACCTCACCCTCACTCACCCTCACTCACCCTCACTCACCCTCACTCACCCTCAACCCCTCACCCTCACTCACCCTCACTCACCCTCAACCCCTCACCCTCAACCCCTCACCCTCAACCCTCACCCTCACCCCTCAACCCCTCACCCCTCACCCTCACCCTCACCCCTCACCCTCACTCACCCTCAACCCCTCACCCTCACTCACCCTCAACCCTCACCCTCACTCACCCTCACTCACCCTCACCCACCCTCCCTCACCCTCACTCACCCTCACCCTCACTCACCCTCACCCTCACTCACCCTCACTCACCCTCACCCACCCTCACCCTCACTCACCACACCCTCACTCACCCTCACTCACCCTCAACCCCTCACTCACCCTCAACCCCTCACTCACCCTCAACCCCTCACTCACCCTCACTCACCCTGACTCACCCTCACCCTCACTCACCCTCACCCTCACTCACCCTCAACCCCTAACCCTCACTCACCCTCACCCTCACTCACCCTCACTCACCCTCACTCACCCTCACTCACCCTCACTCACCCTCACTCACCCTCACTCACCCTCACTCACCCTCACTCACCCTCACCTCACTCACCCTCACCCACCCTCACCCACCCTCACCACCCACCCACCCTCACCCACCCTCACTCACCCTCACCCTCACTCACCCTCACCCTCACTCACCCTCACTCACCCTCACTCACCCTCACTCACCCTCACTCACCCTCACTCACCCTCACTCACCCTCACTCACCCTCACTCACCCTCACTCACCCTCACCCTCACCCCACCCTCACCCACCCTCACCCTCACTCACCCTCACCCCACCCACACCCACCCACCCTCACCCACCCACTCACCCTCACCCTCACTCACCCTCACCCTCACTCACCCTCACTCACCCTCACCCACCCTCACCCTCACTCACCCTCACCCTCACTCACCCTCACCCTCACCCTCAACCCTCACCTCACCCTCAACCCCTCACTCACCCTCACCCTCACCCCACCCTCACCCTCACTCACCTCACTCACCCTCACTCACCCCCTCACTCACCCTCACTCACCCTCACTCACCCTCCCCCCACTCACCCCACTCACCCACTCTCACTCACCCTCACTCACCCACCCCCTCACCCTCCCACCCTCACTCACCCTCACTCACCCTCACTCACCCTCACTCACCCTCAACCCCTCACCCTCAACCCCTCACCCTCAACCCCTCACCCTCACCCCTCACCCTCAACCCTCACCCTCAACCCCTCACCCTCAACCCCTCACCCTCAACCCCTCACCCTCAACCCCTCACCCTCACTCACCCTCACTCACCCTCACTCACCCTCACTTACCCTCACTCACCCTCACTCACCCTCAACCCCTCACCCTCAACCCCTCACCCTCACTCACCCTCAACCCCTCACCCACCCTCACTCACCCTCACTCACCCTCACTCACCCTCACTCACCCTCACTCACCCTCACTCACCTCACTCACCCTCACTCACCCTCACTCACCCTCACTCACCCTCACTCACCCACCCTCACCCACCCTCACCCTCACCCTCACTCACCCTCACCCTCACCCTCACTCACCCTCACCCTCACCCACCCTCACTCACCCTCACCCTCACTCACCCTCACCCTCACTCACCCTCAACCCCTCACTCACCCTCAACCCCTCACTCACCCTCAACCCCTCACTCACCCTCACTCACCCTCAACCCTGACTCACCCTCACCCTCACTCACCCTCAACCCCTCACTCACCCTCACCCTCACTCACCCTCAACCCCTCACCCTCACTCACCCTCACTCACCCTCACTCACCCTCACTCACCCTCACTCACCCTCACTCACCCTCACTCACCCTCAACCCCTCACCCCCTCACCCTCACACTCCCTCACTCACCCTCACTCACCCTCAACCCCTCAGCCTCACCCTCACTCACCCTCAACCCCTCACCCTCACTCACCCTCACTCACCCTCAACCCCTCACACTCACTCACCCTCACTCACCCTCAACCCCTCACCCTCACTCACCCTCAACACCTCACCCTCACTCACCCTCACCCTCACTCACCCTCAACCCCTCACCCTCACTCACCCTCAACCCCTCACCCACCCTCAACCCTTCACCCTCAACCCCTCACTCACCCTCACTCTCACTCACCCTCCACCCCTCAGCCTCACCCTCACCCTCACCCCCTCACCCTCACTCACCCTCACCCCCTCACCCTCACTCACCCTCACCCTCACTCACCCTCAACCCCTCACACTCACTCACCCTCACCCTCCCTCAACCCCTCACCCTCACTCACCCTCAACACCTCACCCTCACTCACCCTCACCCTCACTCACCCTCAACCCCTCACCCTCAACCCCTCACCCTCAACCCCTCACCCACCCTCACAACACATATTGTGTTACAATAGGTGTCACATTTGCGAAAGATAAAACTATCTAGAGATGTAGCATAACGACCAGAGCTGCCATATAAGTCACGTAAATACAAAACATGTTGCATTCCAAATGCTATAGGTGTCACTCATTCATTTGCAAAACGAAAAATGTCAAACTCTTCTATTGCGAGACCTATTGCATTTTCAATGCTTGTTCACCTGTGCTAACAATCTGGCTTTTGCTCCAGCCGTGGATTACAAGCAGTTTGTATCGTGGAGACAGGGGGACTGCACCTTGCCAATGCAATCAATTAAATCATTGATTCCTAACGCATGGCCTGGGACCCTGGAGGGTCCTTGAAACCTGCGACTGCTAGGAAAATTAAATACTTTTTAACAGATTTATGAAGTTTATATCCATAAAGAAGTAAAATTGAAAAATGTAAAACATTCTGTGAATGAGAAGGAATTAGGATGTTAAAAATAAAGTTAGTAACTTCAGATTAATTAATGGGAGCAGTGCAAGTTCATCAAATAGAATATAGTATGGACGATGAGTGGCCTCAATTGAATTTAGAAAAGATATTACCTTTCCATTAAAATTAAAATGTTCATATTTTTAAAATTGTTTGTGAATTAAGGAAAACATTTCATCATTTGTATATTTGTTTGATAAATTCTTGTTTCTATATTTTTTGTCAATTGTCCTGCGGTTCTAATTTATAGAAAATGATTACTGGAAGTCAGAGATTCTGATCTAATGACTCAGTAGGGGTCCCCGGATTCCAAAAATGTTTCAGTGGGGGGCCCTGGGTTCCAGTAATTATTAAATGGGGTACCCAGAAGTCAAAATGTTAAGAGCCACTAAAGTAAATCATTTTAATAAATGAAAGTCTGAGTTTGAAGAGATCCACACCTGGCAATGAACAGGAAGGTGGGAGCAAGGAAATTGACCCCATTTGAGAAATTATTTCCTACATACGAATCTATTAAGAGGCTGATCTTCGTCATATCAGACGTTAAAAACACTCCCAGATAAACACAAATGGTCCTGCATGAACAAATGGGAGATTGTGCTGGGTTCTTATTTCACCCAAAAGGAATGGTATATATTGTGGAATAAAGCCTAAGTTGGTGAGACGTATACAATGCAGGGAGACCTGGTATAAAATAATATTCAATTGGTACCAAACACCACAAAAAACTGAAACTGATCTTTACTGGTATGAACATCTGGGCTGGAGAGGCTGCGTAGAGGATGGACAGATTTATGTAAGTGGTGGCCATGCCCATGAGTCACAATCTTTTAGAAATACATTTTAACTTCTAAAGAGAAGATAACGGGGGTAGCAATAACACAGAAACCAATTCACAGTGACCTCAGTCCCTCTGGGCCAGTCACACCACCACGCACCGCGCACACTCCCCGTGGGTGTGCCCAGGCTGCCCCGATCCCGCCGCTGCCCGCAGCTTTGCTCCTGACCACTGGCGTGGTCTCAGCCTCTGTAGCGCAGCGCCGCTTCCTGCTGACTGCTCGACTTTCTCCCCTGTTGCACGTTTGTATCCTGCCACTGTCATTTCGTTATTGTTTCCCCTGTGTTTGGTGCTGTTTCCCCTGTTGCCCTTCTGTGCCCAGCCTTTTCTCTTTTTTTGTCTAAGTTTCATTGTCCGCCGTTTTTTTACCTGCTGTGCCCCCGCCGCGTTTCCCGCCACCTCCCCGCTCCCCGCCGCTGATCCCCTGCGGCCCCGCCCCCTTCCACCTGGACCCTTCCCATTCTCCGCCCCGCTCCCGCCTCCCTGCTGCCCCTCCCTCGCTCCACCCCCCCCCACTCTCCTCATATGGCAGAGTGGCAAACGCGCAGCAGGCGCGCCGATTGTGCGCCGAAGGTGCGCCAAAGGTAAGCCCGTCTGCGCCCGTCCGCGCCTGGACCGCGCCCAGCACCAGGACCCCTGGCCCTCCGCAGTCACCAGCCCACCCGGCGGACCTACGACGCCATCGAACTCATCATCGCACTCAACGCCGGCCGTACCCCGGGTTGCTACCGAGCAACACCGAGACGCACCCACGGACCCTTCTGCTGCCACTCCTGCAAGTTCACCTGCATCCGGACCTGCACTACCCCAGCACCGACCAAGACCAAGACGAGCAACAGCAGCAGCCACCTGAAATGCATCCTGCTCAACACCCGCTCCGTCCACAGACACGTCGTCGAGCTCTGGAACCTGCTCGACACAACTTCACCAGACGTCGCCTTCCTCACGGAAACCTGTATGAAAGCCTCTTCAGCGCCCGACATCGCCATCGCCATCCCAGACGGCTACAAGATCATCCGAAGGGACCGCATCAACCAAACCGGAGGAGGCATCGCCATCATCCACAAGAACACCATCCGCATCACGACCAACACCGACGACACCCTCGCACCCGCCGAGCTCCTGCACTACCAGGTCCACATCAACCCCAAGACCACCCTCAGAAGCACCCTCATCTACAGACCCCCGGGACCACGCACACAATTCAGCGAAGACATCGCCGACTTCATCAGCCCACACGCCCTCACCTCCGCTGACTACATCCTCCTCGGGGACCTCAACTTCCACCTGGAGAACAGCAACAACCGCAACACCGCCACCCTGCTGGACAACCTCGCAAACCTCGGACTCAAGCAGCTGGTGACCACCCCCACCCACTACGCCGGACACACACTCGACCCCGTCTTCTCATCCAGCAAGGACATCACCTTCAGCCACGCCACCGGACTCCACTGGACGGACCACAGCTGCGTCCACTTCAGCTTCAGAAGGACCACGATCCACCACCACCAGCAACAGGGTGCACGCAGAAGCTGGAACAAGATCACAGCCGACCAGCTCGCGACTTCCCTGAGCAAGAACCCACCCACCCACCAGCGCAACGAACCCCAACCAAGCGGCCACCAACCTCACGAAGTGGATCAGCGACTGCGCAGACGACCTCGCCCCCCTGAGGACCCCGCCTAGCAGACCCGGCAGCAAGAAAGCCCTATGGTTCACCGACGAACTCAAGAGCTCCAAGAAGATCTGCCGAGCCCTCGAGAGAACCTGGCGCAGAGACCCTACACCGGACAACATGACTGCCCTCAAGCTCGCCACCCGAAAACACCACCAACTTATCCACGCCACCAAGAAAACTGCATTCAAGGAACGACTGGACAACAACGCATACAACAGCAAGGAACTCTTCAACATCGTTAAAGAGCTCTCCAACCCCAACGCCGGAAACAACGACATCACCCCTTCGCAAGACCTCTGCAACTCCCTCGCCTCCTACTTCCACAACAAGATCGCGGACATACACAACAGCTTCACGCCACGACCGAACCACCGCCCCCCAACACCACCCTCTGCGCCTGGACCCCGATCAGCACCGAAGGCACCGTCCGCACGATGAACTCCATCCACTCCGGATCTCCGACCGACCCTTGCCCTCACCACGTCTTCAACAAGGCCGACGATGTCATCGCACCCCACCTGCGGGACATCATCAACACCTCCTTCGACACCGCTACCTTCCCGGAAAGCTGGAAGCACGCCGAACTCAGCGCTCTACTAAAGAAGCCATCAGCCGACCCCACCGACCTCAAGAACTACCGGCCCATCTCGCTGCTCCCGTTCCCTGCAAAAGTCATCGAGAAGACCGTCAACAAGCAGCTGGCCACCTTCCTCGAGACGAACGGATCCCTCGACCTCTCGCAGTCTGGCTTCCGGGCCAACCACAGCACCGAGACCGCCCTGATCGCAGCCACCGATGAAATCCGAGCCCTGCTTGACAACGGAGAAACAACAGCCCTCATCCTCCTAGACCTCTCCGCGGCCTTCGACACTGTCTGCCACCGTACACTAGTACAGCGACTCAGCAACGTCGGAATCCAGGAGAAGGCACTGGAGTGGATCATCTCCTTCCTCGCCGGAAGGACACAGAGTCCGCCTCCCCCCGTTCAGATCTGAAGCCACCGAAGTCATCTGCGGCGTTCCTCAGGGCTCCTCGCTCAGTCCAACCCTCTTCAACATCTACATGAGCCCCCTCGCAGACATCGCACGCCAGCACAACCTCAACATCATCTCCTACGCCGACGACACCCAGCTGATCTTCTCCCTCACCAACGACCCCGCCACCGCCAGAGCCAACCTTCACGAAGGGATGAAAGAGGTAGCCGAATGGATGAAGAACAGCCGCCTGAAACTGAACTCGGACAAAACTGAAGTCCTCATCCTGGGATCCTCACCCTCCGCCTGGGACGACTCCTGGTGGCCCCCCGCCCTAGGCAACGCACCCAAACCAACAGACCACGCACGCAACCTGGGCTTCATCCTGGACTCCTCCCTCTCCATGACCAGACAAGTCAACGCCGTCTCCTCGTCGTGCTTCAACATCCTGCGCATGCTACGTAAGATCTTCCGGTGGATCCCCACCGAGACCAGGAAGACGGTCACCCAGGCCCTCGTCACCAGCCGTCTGGACTACGGCAACTCCCTCTACGCCGGAACCACCGCCAAACTCCAGAAGAGACTCCAGCGGATCCAGAACGCCTCAGCACGACTCATCCTGGACATCCCCGTCGCAGCCACATCTCCGGACACCTGAGAGACCTGCACTGGCTCCCGGTCAACACGAGAATCACCTTCCGTCTCCTCACCCACGCACACAAAGCCCTACACAACCAAGGCCCAGGATACCTCAACAGCCGCCTCAACTTCTACGCCCCCAAACGCCAGCTTCGATCGACCGGCCACGCCCTCGCCGCCGTCCCCCGCATCCGAAGAGCCACCACAGGGGGACGGTCCTTCTCCTACCTCGCCGCCAAAACATGGAACTCCCTCCCGACCCACCTCCGCCTGACCCAGGACCACCTCGCCTTCAGGAAGCAACTCAAGACCTGGCTGTTCGAGCAGTAGCAGACCCCCCTCCCCCAGCGCCTTGAGACCCTCTGGGTGAGTAGTGCGCTATATAAATGCCTTGATTGATTGATTGATTGACATTCATTTTTGGCATAAGACACTGCAATTGAGAACAATTGAACAGAGGAAACTGGTTGATGATTTCCCACAAGTTCCTTCCTAGTAGCCCATTGAGGAAAATATCAAGATAACCTACAGAGCTGGGACTCTTGCTGTACTAGAAGGATTCTGATGGCAAGGTGTTAGTCTGTAAGTGCCTTGTGTGGGGCTGGTGGCCGGGGTGAATATGTCCTAAGGCTTGAGGGGCGCGCGGGGGAGGGGATATAAACAGCTGTTTGTGTTTTATTTTCGTGACCGCTTCTTAAAACTCAGTAACATGTTAAAACAAAATGGTTTACACTAGTTATAGTCTGATTTCATATTAGTAAAAATATATATTTTTAACACACTTGTTTTATCATAAATACTATTCCCTGATTCCGGGTTTGTCAGAATTCATGTGCTTTTTATTGAACCAGATAAATAACCATACTCTGAGGTATGTTAATAATCGAGCACGACAAATATGACCTTTGCCAAAATTTAACCAAAAGCGGGATATTTAATGTAACTGGTAAGTACCTGATGCAGTAAATACCACCCAACTTGCAATTCCAAATGTTTACGCCAAAAGTGGTTGAAGCAGAGCTCGAAAAACTTTGGGCTAATTCATAATTCGGGTTTAACTCTCGCTCTCAGTACATTGTGCTGCCGCCTAGCTATTATTGTAGTAGAATTTTAAGATAATAAATTGCATATTAACAGTCCTTTCATTCGCAGGCTGAGACCTTGTAGCACTGTAAATACACATATTGTATAACATATAATAGTTCATTTCCCACCTCTTCAACTTGAATTTATTTTTCATATAAGGTGGGCATGTTCTATTTTAGGTGTATTTACTTGAATGGTGTAAGACTTACAAAATAATATTTACTTCTTAGCCACTTCTCTGGCCTGTCCCCAAAATCCCCTGCCCAGTTGCACTCAGAACCACAGTTCCTGTACAGTTTTTTACGCACTTGTGGATGAATTGCAAAATGCTTTGTTGTGCATGCAGGTGATAATCTGCTGCAGAATGAGACGTACATTATTGGTGCACAATATCCAAATCACTAGCCTAAGAGTAGCATGCACATTTTTAAGCACTTGTGTCTTTTTAACCATAAAGGCATGTCCAATACGGACCTCTCTTAAAATGTAAGACGTTAAGACAAACATGGGGAAAAGTAAGGTGTAACTTATTTCTTTAGGCCCCTTGCCCTGGTGGCAGTGAAATATTCACCTGGGTGGGGGGCTGCTGAGGCGGGGCATGAAAGACATCCTCCTGATGAGGCTCACTCCTTGTACACAAGCTCCTCAGTAGCGTAGAGCTGCACTGACTGTCAGAGGGTCGACTCACTCCTAAACATGGAGGCCGGCAATACTTATCTGTTTAGCAAAGGTCAGCTAACGCCACAGTGACTGGCTGCGGCCAGCCAATGATCAGACAGCAGATTTAGTCGGACAGGCGCCTTCCCGTGAAAGAACAGGCACTGCACCGCCCCCTGAATCTGGATTTTGTTTTTGTCACCTGACCCAGACCATGTGGTGCTGAGAGACCATGGCAGGGCTTGACTTGATTGAAGCGAGCCTTGACCCTGCCTGCATGGTGCCTTTCATAATCCTCATGAAACGGACTCCTCCTATGTTTAACACGGCAAACTTTCCTTGGCAGAGTGCACACTGCCGATAACGCTTGCAGCTGCTGCAGCTTACTTATGTATCACAGGGTAGCCTTGTGCGTGCCTCTTAGTTCTCCCTGGGCGCTGTAAAAGCGTGACTAATGCATTTTAGTACAGTGATGCAGACCACCACACTGAATGCGTTAGTCTAACGCTTTATGCGTGATACATGGCAGGGGAGTCGGAGCAGTTCTGAAAATTAAGCTGGTCAATGCAATTAACATGGAAAATCAACTGGCCAAATGACAGATTTCGGTAAAGGAGGATCTAGTATTATGTTTTTCACTTTGAATTAAGGTCCTAGTAACAATGGCTAGTTTAGAACCGGATTGGGGATTTCACATGGATTGCCATTCATTGAGTTCCCTATGGACTTGGAAAAACTCTTGAAGAATTTGCTTATACTTTTGTTTGTTTTGCAACCAATAATGTTGAGTTTATTATGAACAAAAGAATAAGGTCATGTTTTATATCGTAAAGTAAGGGGGGGCACGCTCCTTTGCACTCTGCAGGAAAGTGGTTTACTTTCCATGAGTGAGGACTCGGGTAAACCAGGTCAGAAAAAAGACCCCCATCCTCTCAGGAATGCAAAAGATTTATTTCTCGCATAGTGTGTATTTGTATTTTGAATTTATATAGTGCAACATTTATCCAAATCGGGTATATTGGCACTGATGAAACTTAAGAGAAATATCACCAGAAAGGCATAGGCTGCTATGGAAAAAGAGGACATATAAATACATAACTAACTTCTAACTAGATAGAAACCGCCAAGTCTTTAAACTTCTTTAGATTTGAATTTGGATGCAGATGTAATGTCGTAAAGTTAAATTTTTGAGCTACAGCCATGGAAAAAGCCATTCCACCAATTGTTTTCCAAACCACTGATGCAATGGAGATGACCGAGGGGAGTAGAAAGCCTTAGGTGCCAAACACATTGATTTGAAAAAGATCCTCTCCTTAGAGGGCAAACAATGTAAATACAGCCAGGGCAGGAGAAATGTGACCTCTAGGCCAGAGGTTCAGAGCTAGACTGGCAGCAAAATTCTGTATTTAGCAACCAAAGAAATTGGATCAACCAGAGTCAAGATGAATCAATTCTTCCTTCAAGGTCTTTACACATAGTGCTGGCTATGGATGATAATCCATAATCAAGGGCCAAAAAGAATGCTGCCAAAGAGGAAACTGTCCAAACAAGCACAGAATGTTATTTTGTCGCTATTAAGTTTGTTTACTCTGACATATTCGTTGTTGTTCTTTCAGAAGACCATTATGAAGTTTAGAGGCTCTGTTGCTAGCATCACATGTAAGCCTGTAGATAATTTGTGTATCATGAGTATAGAAGTATAGATTAATCCCAAAGATGTAAATAAAAGGTTCCAATGTATTGATTTGCCTTCCCAAATATTAGAAAATACCGCCCTCCCACACAGATGCACAAACAGGGATTTCACTCTTATGAAATGAGACACATCAAGACTGTTCTCAGAATAAGGCATGGGGTTTTATTTGTGCAACACTCTCTAACAGAAAGGCTTTCCCAAATGTCAAATGGACAACATTCAAATGTGTGTGTGTGTATATTACCTACTGGCGGTCGCCAGTAGGTAGTTATAGTTAGGACCTAGTTTCCATAGGAAATCCACAACATTCTATTTGGAATAACTTTGGCGCCGGTGGACGAATCTTCGTGAATTTCTCCAAGAAAATGGCCTGCTCGGTTCCGCTCCTTCCCTGAAAGTTTGGGGGTGATTCGTCAAGTGGGGGCTGAGAAAAAAGGGGGGTCCCAAAACGTGTTTTCCCCATGCAATTTTCCATAGGGACCTTTAGCCAGGGATACAGGCTGAACGGAATTACACGAAATTTGGCAGAGAGGTAGAGTTCTGTTTGCAGATTGTGCTTTTTGTTAAATGGTGTAAATCCGTTCAGTAGTTTCTGAGAAAATTGCAAGTAAAATCATAGCGATATCTAGAGTCTGAGTTCAGTACGTGTACTGAAACCTGTTCAATTACGAGCGCGAGCTGCATGCTGATTGGCTGTGAACTGTCTGTCAACACTCGAAACCAGGAAGTGTTGGCGGCCATCTTGTGCCTCGCTAGAACCGAGTCACAAGAAAACAGTAAAACAAAGTTGAGAAATAAGGGAAGGGGGTAGGGTAGAGATATTCTGACCCTCTAGGCTTGCTTGGGGGGTCGTATATGGATGTTTAGGCTCTATTTTTTATAAAGAAAAATCGCGCCGTACACGTATGTAAATAACTACAATTACGAGCAGGAGCTACATGCTGATTGGCTGTCAATACTCCAAACCAGGAAGTATTGGTAGCCATGTTGTTTGTCGGAAGAGCAGAGTCGCAAGAAAACAAAGTTGAGAAATAAGGAAAGGGAAACATTCTGAGCATATAGTCTTGGTCAGGAGGTGGTACATGGATCTTTAGGCTCAATTTTTATTTTTTTTTAAATAAAAAATGGCGGGGTACTCGTGCAGTACTTGTACGCGGTGGAAAAGGTGAAAAAAAAAGTTGAAGTCTGTTTTATTCATTAGGTCCGGGGGGGGGGGGGGGGGGGGGGGTAAATTACGGGGACAATTTTTCTGCATAATGGGGGCTTGTAAGGTGCCCTGAGCACTGGGGAACGGCACTCCTCTGGTTTTATTTTGAAGTATGCGGGGGGGGTTACGGTCCTACTCCCCGCAGTCTCGGTGAGCGGCACCCCTCGGGTCTTTTTAAAAAAAAAAAAAAAATGTTTTGAGGTCTCTCTCTCTCCCCGTACACGTCGCGGGGAACGCCACCTTTCTGGGGCAGTGATATGTAAAATGACCTTCCAGCTCCGGGTACGTGCATTGTCTGGAGTTTTTTATTAATGTTGGGAGGGTGGGCTTGATAATACGTCCTTGTAAATTCCCATAGAAGCGTATGTTCTGGTGCTAACATGGGGTTTTATCGGAAATAACAAGGCTGTATTATGAAGCTCATTATCGCCGTTTTATCAGCAGTTTCTTGCCAATAAAACTGCGAAAATTTTAACACCGGTCCTTGATAATATGCATCTAAGTTTACTGGTTAAAAAAAAAGAGTATTGGTCTATATTGTCAACAAATGGCGATACATTATCGTCGCATTTATTGGCAGGAAACTGCCGATAAAGCGGAGATAATGGGCTTGATAATATGTACTTGTGAACAACCATAGCAGCCTAGGTTAGGATCAGAACCTGGGCTGCTATGGGAAGTTACAAGGGCCTATTATCAAGCACATTATCGCTGCTTTATCGGCAGTTTCCTGTCAATAAAAGCGGCGGTAATGTATCGCCTTTTGTATGTAAAGCTTTCCTTTTTTTTGGTGTAGCAGTTGTACTCTCTTCGCATGCTCAGCATCGTTTCGAAGTTCACGTTTTTTTCTTCAAGTTCAACAAGCAAACTTTTGTTTATATCAGTTAGTAAATCTGTTGCTTTCTTTTCCCGGTTCGTGTGATTCATCCGGTGCTGTACTTTTGTACAGTATTAATAGTCATATTTTTTATATATTTATTTGAAAGGTAGTGCCGAGGCGCCAAACGTTGATTATGTACTCCGTCCACCGCCATTTTAGTAGTTTCTCACCGTTGTATTTGTTATATCAGTTAGTTAGAACTCAGTAGTTTTCAATCCTAGTCTTGAATATCTTACTATAGTATTCCAACATTATTTTTATTGTGGACCGTCATACCCTCCCGCACAAAATAAAAGAAGCATGTCGTTTTTTTAAATTAACTTTTATTAAACAATAAATATAAACGAAACTCAATTAACTTTTATTAAACAATAAATATAAACAAAACTCAATTATAATTATATTAGAACTTGCAAAATAAGTTAAACCATGTTATAAAGAAATTGTGAAATGGATTCCAAAAGGTGTCCGATTGGTAATCTGCAAAAGAAAAAAGAAAATTAGAGTTTAGAATTATGTAGATGTGAGTAAATGAGCTGAAGCAGTACAAGTTGGGGTAACTCTACAGTTTTACGTGTGCAGTGTGACTCTTATATTCCTGCTCTGTTATATTGCCGCGTTCAAGTGGTGTCTATATGGAAGTGCCTATTGCGTTACTGACGCCCGTTATGGAGACTTATTTCTAATGCATTCCTATGAAGGATTTGTAGACCTAGGCCTCTTTGCTTACCGTTGTATAACGCTTGCGACCAAACACTGCAGCAACTGGGATGGACAACTTCAGGTGGGCTGATCTTCTACACGTCCAAGTAGACAGCAGTGTCTAAGTTTAAGAGAGATAGAGAAATGATGTCACAGAGAGTGAGAGAGAGAGAAAACAACATTAAAACTGTGTCGCAGAGTCTGGAGTTGAGATTTTTTGTTCAACCAGATGTAGATTTACTAGCTCCTTGCATTACTTTACCCATGTTAAAAGTGACTCAAAAGTGGCGTAATAAGGTTGATGATCTGTTTGTCAGACTGTTGTAACCTATCTGTTGTCACTGCTCGGAGCTAATTATACATTTTACAGAGAAGCTGCTGTACACTACGCACTCTGGGCCATAATATCAAGCCTTTGGCGACAAAAATTATTGCCACTTTATTGGCAGGAAAGTGTCGCTAAAGTGGCGATAATGGGTTTGATAATATGCTCTATGGAATTCCAATCGAAGCTCATGTCAGATGTCCTTCACATCTAACATGAGCTTCAATTGGAATTCCATAGAGCATATTATCAAACCTATTATGGCCACTTTAGCGGCAGTTTGCTGCCGATAAAGTGGCGATAATTTTGTCGCCAAGGGTTGATAATATGGACCTCTCTCGTTTCACAAATAAAGCTAACACTACAGTTTTACGAGTGCAGTGTACCTGGTACATTTTACTTGTTGTAGTGCCGCGTTCAAGTGGTGTCTATATGGAAGTGCCTACTGCGTTACTGACGCCCGTTATGCCGAATTATTTCTAAAGGATTCCTATGAAGGATTTGTAGATCTAGGCCTCTGTGCTTACCGTTGTGTGAACTTCGTGCCAAACACATTAGGAAGTGGAGTTGACAACTTAAGGTGGGCTGATCTTCTACACGTCCAAGTAGACAGCAGTGTCTAAGTTTAAGAGAGAAAGAGAAATGATGTCACAGAGAGTGAGAGAGAGAGAAAACAACATTAAAACTGTGTTGCAGAGTCTGGAGTTGAGATTTTTTGTTGAACCAGACGTAGATTTCCTAGCTCCTTGCATCAGTTTACCCATGTTAAAAGTGACTCAAAAGTGGCGTAATAAGGATGATGATCTGTTTGTCAGACTGTTGTAACCTATCTGTTGTCACTGCTCTGAGGTAATTATACATTTTACAGAGAAGCTGCTGTACACTACGCACTCTGGGCCATAACATCAAGCCTTTGGCGACAAAAATTATTGCCACTTTATCGGCAGAAAAGTGTCGCTAAAGTGGCGATAATGGGTTTGATAATATGTTCTATGGAATTCCAATCGAAGCTCATGTTACATGTCCTTCACATCTAACATGAGCTTCGATTGGAATTCCATAGAGTATATTATCAAACCCATTATCGCCACTTTCCTGCCGATAAAGTGGCGATAATTCTGTTGCCAAGGTTTGATAATATGGCCCTCTCTCCTTTCATAAATAAAAGTTACACTACAGTTTTACGAGTGCAGTGTACCTGGTACATTTTACTTGTTATAGTGCTGCGTTCCAGTGGTGTCTATATGGAAGTGCCTACTGCGTTACTGACCCCCGTTATGGCGACTTATTTCTAATACATTGCTATGAAGGCATTGTATATATAGGCTGCTGTGCTTACCTTGTATAAAGAGTGCGGCCACCGGAGTTCATCACTCGACTTGAACTCTGCTTCTATATGTCAAAGTATTTTCAATAAGTTGCAGAGAATTCCATTGCTGTTGCTCGATAAGCCGTTGTTGCTTCTGAAGGAAGTTTGCTGAAGGAAACAAAAGGACGTTTTGATTAGTCATCGTAAACTGAGTTGCGTAACTACTATCAAAAGTGAATTTTAATGTGGGTTCTTAATATTCCGTAGTTAAGACTGTTGCAGCTCCAGCAAACAAAAGAAGATCAATAAGTTAATAAAGGCCTGGGACGGCCTTGTGACGCAGAAAAAAATACTATCATGGACGCACAATTAATAATAATAAAGGCCTAAGCACGTGGTACAGAAATACGACACAGAAATGTATGCACGCACAATTTTTAGGATTAGAGGTGTATAGGACCTCGTGACTTATAAAGAAATATTTCAATTATGTAAGTACATTTTAAAACCATTGAGGGGTAGGAAAGCCATATGAAGGATAAAAAAATAGTATTATGCATGTACAATTTACATTGGAGGCTGATGTTGTGACGTCTACTCTTACCTTTGTTTCGGTCGTCTTTTGTCGTGTCTTGAAAGGTTGCGGTTTTGCTGAGTTTGGGGTGTTTTCGACAGTCTGTCATCGCAGCAGAGGCAGGCAAAAGAGAGCATGCTCATGTCAGTGCCCGCATTATATGGGAACCGCGGGGGCTGACCAAACCAAACCCAGGGCTATCATTGGTAGCGTTTTCGCGGTCTATAAGAATGATGGCCCTGGGGGACATCACATTGGCTAATGTATTGGTTTCCAGGCTAAATGATAGCAAGCATGCTTGGTGGTGGGATGTGGGTAGTGTGGGCGGGCGTGCACTGCGCATGTGCAAGTATGAGTGTGTACACCAACAATTAACAACAGAGAGAGATGGGGGCGGTGTTATAATGTACGCAGAGGCAGGCCCAGAATCGGATCTGCAATGAGTCAGCACTTCTAATCATTGTCCTTAGCGTGCCCTGAGCTCTGATTGTCACTGAGAGGGTGATCGCACCATAGTTTGTACTGTTTATCATACTCAGTGTGTACCCGCGCATACGGTACGAATATGCTTTGACGTTACGCGTCACATTAAAGCTTCAGTGTGACGTCATATACAGCGTTCTGTACCCGAAAGGGGGCAATGTTTCTAATTGGTTTAAAAGATGTATGTATTTAATGTAGATACTAAGGGTAGACATTTGGGATAACTATGATTTTTTTTAAATACTTTTAATATTCCCACATTACTTTTAAAAAGAATTACACAAATTGCGGTAGAAGATCTTGCGTACTCGTATTGAAAGAGCTGCGCAAGCGCATCATAAGCATACGCAAAGCCATGTGACTTTAAAAGTAGAGATTTGATTGCTTCGTAACTTTTCCTATTGCGAGTGTTGAAAGTTCCGTCCCATTATAATTATTCGACTTTGACTTTCTAAGAAGAAGCATTTGTTGTGAGAATCTTCTCAAATAGAAGGAAGATCACCATAGTAAGAGCAATGGAGTCATCTTCCAGCAGTTCTTCAGAGGGAGATTTCATTCCTAAAGAAGCTCTAAAGAAGAGGAAAGAAGCTCTAATTTGGAAGTTTTTCACTTTTCCAGAAGGTCAAAAATAGGTTAATGCTGCAAAAGTAAAATTTGCCAAACAACTCTTTTAAGGGGTGATCCATGTAAAAAATACTCCTTTGGCACAGCAAATATGGTGCGACATGTGAAGAACTTGCACCCCAAGAACTGTGCTCGATCTGAAAGACGGAGGTTGCACGAGAACCCACCTGCTGCTACATCAAGCACATCATCTGCGGCAGTATTTTCAGCAAGCAGTCCACACCCACATATTGATTCTGACTTTGTTAAAGTTAAATTTCTTTGCATTTATTGCGATAAACTTTTGTGTTATGGGGAACAGTCTATCGACCTGATAAAACGCAGGATACAGGATCATTGCTGTCCTCAACATTAGTTGTTCTTTTTTTCATTCTTTTGTTCCGGTTGGAATTTGTTGAGAAAACACAAAAAAAAAATACAAAACAAAAAAAACAGTTATTTTTAAGAACTACCTTCACTGGTCAAAGAAAGAACTATATTTCTATGTTAGTTATGTTATGTTATGTTATATTTATTTTTGTATAGCGCGCGGCTACTCAAAAAGAGTGTCCCGGCGCTTTGAGTAAGGAGGACTACCATACAATAACACAACACAGTTAAAAGAAAACAGAAAAAAAATAGAGCAGACAGAATTTATACAACCTACTGGCTAAACAACCAGGTTTTAAGACCTTTTCTAAAAACAAGTAGGCTGGTGGCTCCCCGAAGTGTGAGCGGCAGAGAGTTCCACAACTGTGGTGCCAAAAGTACAAAGGAACGACCTCCCAGTCGAGCTTTCTTCACTCGCGGGACCACCGCCAAGAATAGGGATTCCGACCTCAAAGAACGGACTGGGTGGTAGAATGCGAGTCTCTTTTGGAGGTACTTTGCTCCGACCGCGTGGAGAGCCTTGTAGGCCAAAGTCAAGGCCTTGAAGACAATCCGTTTGCGGATTGGAAGCCAGTGCAGCGTCTGCAACAGACCTGCTGCACTGGCACGTCTGTTTAAGCCAAAAACAGCTCTAGCAGCCGCATTCTGCACCACTTGAAGCCGCTGTAGCAGATACTCTGGCAGGCCCAGGTAAAGAACGTTGGAGTAGTCTAGCCTAGAGCCGATCAGAGCCTGCACAGTCAGCTTCCTATGCTCCTCAGATAGAAGGGGAAGAAACCTCCGCAGCATCTTGAGGAGGCCGAAACACATACCCGAGACCCCGAGGATCTGGGACTTCAACGTTAGCCCCTTATCCATCTTGACCCCCAAGTTCTTCGCCATTTGGGATGTGTGTAAAAGTTTGTGAGAATGAATGTGTAGTTCATAAATGAATGAATTAATATATTACTAGTGTATGGAGAATGTGAAAGTGCAGAGCTATAAGGAAGTGCTACAGCATAAATCTACAAGGTGTTTACCTATAGTATACTGTAGTATGTGCGAAGCACTTGAATGTAACATATGTACATAAATATGTTAGAAGTCTATGCTTCAATTTGCGCTGCTGGTGAAACTGCCTGGGTGAATTTGTATGTGTTAGGGGCGGATTTACAATCCCCTTGTGCCTCTTTTACACAGCCGTTGCATCATTTTTGTGACACAGCGGTGGTGCAAAAGATGTGCCACGGTGTGTGCTATTAACAATGTGACGCATCTGGAAGGTGCATTACATTGTAAAGCCCTGCGCCAGAAGAGGCTTTCCCGTGCAGAAAGGGGTGCAGCAACGCCTCCTAAAAGTGACTGAGTGAAATGTATAACATTTCATTCAGTCACTTTTGAGCTTATGCTGCGTCAATACCTTGCACATGTTTGAAGCAGGTGTAAGGATTGATACAGCTTTGTGAGCATAGGGCCCCAGAGCATTGCTGGAGTTGTGTTATACTTGCAACCGAAGTCAAGCAATAATTAATCCCAAAATTACTTTGCAATTTAGTTTTGTTAATATTTTATAATAAGAATATGAAATATAATCTAAAAAATTAAATACATATAAATATTTATATTAAAATATAAGAAATAAGTGTAAAAAGAAGACATAATAATTATTACATTTATAATTTATTATTTACAAAACCTTTGAAATTTACTGAAAAAACCATAGGTTTCACACACGTTATAGTTGGGAATTAGCATTTAAAAAACCTTGCAAATTCATCGAAAAAACCATAGGTTTCACACTGATGATATCATCCTTGTGAAAGAATGGCAGACCTCTTTTTGGCGTAATATAACCTTTGATACACACCTTCAGAAATAGAAAGTAAAAAAAAAAAATGGAGATACCAATACCACTTACCAACAACCTATTCAGTAATTCCGCCATCTACATACCCATGCACTCATTCACCAACAGTTCTATATAGTCACTTATTCATGTACTCACTCATCATATGTACTCATATACTTATAAATACTGTTACACACTGACACTCATTCATACAGTTACTCACACACAAACTCACATATGCAAATAAACTATCAAACATCCATTTGTTTGCATATACAGCTATACACACACCACTACACTTACAAAACGTACACATACTTACTCACTTAAACAATCAGTGATAGAAACACATACTTATTTATAAAGGAACTTTTTGAATTTGTCACTGTCATATATCCTTACTTATATATATCGATACTCACACATGTTTAAAACGTATGTACTTAGTCATAAAGACACTATTGAGGCAGTCATTCACTCACTAGCACACCCATAAACAAATTCATCCACCCGTGCAGTCCTGCACACATGCTGTCTTCAAAACGCATACAAGCAGTGAGTCAGTCATTCATGCATCTGTGCCCTAAGTAATACCCGCCACCGAAACCATACAGACACTCATTCTGATACTCAAAAAACCAACTAATAACCCATATAGACACTTGTGTAGCTACTCACCAACCCATGCAGCCACTTATACACAAAGTGAGACACTGATACATATATTTACATATTTAAACGTTACTCGCTAATACATGTATTCACTAAGATACACTTAATAAATCAGTTATAGAATGAAATTTACAAAGAAAACATCCATTTATTCTTCCATCGACCTTTAGATATACATATATTAAAATATTTATTTTTCTGAAAGACACACATTCAGTGGATGATGTCATCAGTGATGTCATTTGAGATGTCATCAGTGACGTCACTGACCATGTCATGAGTGATGTTATATGTGACGTCATCAGCAGTGCATTGCGGGCGCGCAAGTTATAGTTAGCTGAGCTAATTATAACGGAGGTATTTCAAAGGTTTTGTATGAGAGAAATGTTCAGCTAACTATAACGTGTGAAAACAAGGGTTTTTTCAATGAATTTGCATGGTTTTTTAAATGCTAATTCCTAACTATAACATGTGTGAACCTACGGTTTTTTCAATGAATTTGCAAGGTTTTTTAAATTCTAATTCCTAACTATAACGTGTGTGAAACCTATGGTTTTGTGTGAAACCTATGGTTTTTTCAGTGAAGAAAAAAAAAAAAAATATATATATATATATATATATATTCACTGAAAAAACCATAGGTTATAGACCATATATAGTTAGGAATTAGCATTTACAAAACCTTGAAAATTCACTGAAAAAAACATAGGTTATAGACCATATATAGTTAGGAATTAGCATTTACAAAACCTTATTTTACTCACACAAAACCATTGAAATTCCATATATAGTTAGTTGCACTAACTATATATCGCGCACCCGCAATCCACTGCTGATGATGTCACATATTACATCATTCATGACATGGTCAGTGACATCACTGATGACATCACTGATGACATCTCAAATGACATCACTGATGACATGACTGATAACAACATCCAGTGATTTTTTGTTTCTGTAAAGTTTAAATATGTCTTACATATTGAAGATTGAGTGGATGTGTAAGTGTCTGGACGAAGGATTTAGTAGGTGCATGACTAACTGTATGAGTGAGTGATTAAATGTGTCTCACTGAGTGCATGGGTTAGTGACTAAACTGTCTTAATTTGTGCATCATTATGTCTGTTGTTCTGTAAACTGCTGCATGTGTTGATCAGTAGCTGTATGAGTAACTATATGGGTTATTGATTGATTGCCCAAGTATTTGTATGGGAGACTGAGTGTGTGTGTGGCTGGCTGGGAGGTGTGTGACTCTGTGCAGATCAATGTGTACTTGTATCAATGATTGTATAAGAAGGTAAGTATGTGTTAGTATATGTTTGAAAATGTAAGGTGCTCTATGTTTAACTGTATAGACAAGAAAATGGAAGTGTCATTGATTCTTTACATGACTGACTAGGTGAGTGAGTAACTCCATGGATGAGTGGCAGACTGTGACTGTCTGTATAGGTGTATGAGTGCATATGATAGTGTTGTAAAGATGAGTGATTGTATGTATGAATGATTGTATGGGTGAATGAGTGAAGGTGTGTGTAGACGTAGGAATCAGTGAGTGCGTATGTAGTAACTAGTATTGGTGTGTCAATGGTTTCAAAAATTATACTCTGTATTTAACACTGGGTGTAACAGAGGTTATATTAAAATGTGAGGAGATGCATTGTATTGTCACATGAATGATATCATCAGTGATGTGGTCATTGATGTCAAATGAGATGTCATCAGTGATGTCATTTGAGATGTCATCAGTGATGTCATCAGTGATGTCATTTGAGATGTCATCAGTGATGTCATCAGTGATGTCACTGACCATGTCATGAATGATGTAATATGTGACATCATCAGCAGTGGATTGCGGGTGCGCGATATATAGTTAGTGCAACTAACTATATATGGAATTTCAATGGTTTTGTGTGAGTAAAATAAGGTTTTGTAAATGCTAATTCCTAACTATATATGGTCTATAACCTATGTTTTTTTCAGTGAATTTTCAAGGTTTTGTAAATGCTAATTCCTAACTATATATGGTCTATAACCTATGGTTTTTTCAGTGAATTTCATTGGTTTTTTAAAATGTCCTTAAGACACATAAAAGCATTTTTTGATTGCCTTTGCAGCATGTTTCAGTCACCTTTAACATGCCTATGTAACGGAAACATTCAAAATCTAAATTTGCCATGCACAGGTGGGAGCATATTTACAAGCAATTTGCTTCACAGACAAACTTCTTACATTGAAATGGGAAAAATAACATCAGAGGCTCTCAATTACCTTATAAAGAAGCAGACACCATTATGTCCTTCTCATCAATATTAAAACCATTGCTTTTTCTCAAAAACGATTTACAAGTCATAATTTGAAAACACTCCACAGCTCCTATGCACATAAAAACCCTGTCAGTACTAATACTTCACATTTTCTCCAATTACAATTTCTCAAAGAAACAAAATCTATTTGTGAAACACTTGAGACAAAGCAACATTTGAAAAACACAACTTTCTTCATAATTTTCTCCTTAAAGCACACTATTTTCTATCTAAATTAAAGAAATTTTTTCTCACCTTAGCAAATACTTTGAGTTTCAAAACAGTCTCAGAAACACACCAATTTGTCTTCAGCAGAGCAAAAGGTATGCACTCCAGAGTCTGCAGCTATCAAAAGCACAGAAATGCTGTAATTCCTCACACAGATCTCTCATGTCACCCAATCAAAACTCTTCCCTCACTTTTTTTCAAAGCAAAACCCTTCCCCCCTCTGCCCCCTCTCTGCTTTTTCTGCATAGCAACCACCTCTTGCAAGACCTCTCACACAACAATGTTGCAATTGAACTCTGAACTCTCAGTGCACCTGCATATCCAAAGCATTCTTTCATTTAATGATTTTTTCTTCGCCACTCAAAATACATCTTTCAACGAACTCATCCATGCACACTAACTTTGTTTTCAGCAATCAAAATCCACCAATCACTCTTACTGCTTCATTAACACAGAAACTCCTCAGTTTTTTTCATTTTACACTCTCATTTTTTCAACTGCCATTTCATTGCCACACTTCATCTGACTGCAGGAGAACCTTCTCTCGCCATGTTTTCTGTCTGGATTGTTGGACATAGCTACATCTATTGGGCTCAAAGGTACGCTGAAAACAGGAATTTACCTAACCTCAATTTACAAGATGTGGAAATTAAGTGGTTTGGCCACAGAGGATTAAAATGTCACCAATTGATACCATTGGTGAAAACCTTTATGCATTTGCCAAAACCTGACCTGTTAATTGTGCACTGTGGAGGTAAGGATTTGGGCACTTTGACTGGGGTAGGTCTGGAAATGCTTTTAAAGGACACCTTTGAGCAATTGATGGCACTTTTTCCTCAGACTGCCTTGGTATATTCAAATATATGCCAAAGACAGAAATGGAGGTGGTCGAACCAATTTTGTCCACAAATTGAGAAATCGAGGAAGCATGTAAACAAATCTGTTTCAGCTTACATGAGAGACCATGGAATGGGCTCCCTGTACAACAATAACTTGCGTTACTACATGCAAGATATCTACAGAGGAGATGGAGTTCACTTCTCAGATGAGGACAACAGAGTTTTCACTCTGAATTTAAGAATGTGCATTGGTACCTACTTATAAGTACCTAAATGTACCATAAACCCAAAAGCTCTTCTCAGAGCTACCCTACATCTGATCACTCACAATTATTATTGTACTCTAACTTTTTTCACTAATTTTCAAGAAAGTACGCTCCCCAGAACGCTTCCCGGTTCGCGAACCGAGCGCACTCCACGCAAAAAAACTAAAAAAACGGTATATATTTTTTTGCCCTGCGAGAACCTTTCAAAGCCTCCACATCAAACCTAGGGGGTCAGGGACGATCTACTATGCCCCCTTATGGTCATTTGCCCCTTCGCTTTGGCCTCCTCTTGTCTCTCGATCCTACCGAGAGACAAGATGGCGGCCGCTACGGACTGTTTGGAATGTTGACAGACGCCGGAGAACCAATCAGCTTCGCTTCACAAAGCTCCGTTGCGCGAAAAGTCCGCGAACCAGACCGCTGCCTGGTCCGCGCTTACAGATATATATCTTTTTTTAAACGTTAATTTCTCAAAATCCACTGGAGCACATATATTGAGACCTACAAAAGGCACATCGGGCTACCAGTCCCTACAATTTTGCCAAGTTTCGTGCAAATCCATTCAGCCGTTCGGGCTAAAAGTGAGGCCAACCGCCCTATGGAAATTAACATGGGAAAAACGCGTTTTGGGACCCCCCTTTTTTCTCTGCCCCCCCTTGACGAACCCCCCCCAAATTTTCAAAGGCTGCTCAGAAACAAAATGTGCCATTTTCCTGAAAATTTCAGCCAATTCCGTCCACAAACGGCAAAGTTATTAGACATAGAATTTTCAAAAAACCCATAGAGAAAAAATCCTAACTATATATACCTACTGGCGACCGCCAGTAGGTAATATATATATATATATATATATATATATATATATATATATATTTATTTATTTATTACCTACTGGCGGTCGCCAGTAGGTATATATAGTTAGGATTTTTTCCCTATGGGATTTTTGAAAATTCTATGTCTAATAACTTTGGCGTTTGTGGACGGAATTGGCTGAAATTTTCTGGAAAATGGAACATTTTGTTTCTGAGCAGCCCCAGAAAATTTGGGGGGGGGTTCGTCCAGGGGGGGCCGAGAAAAAAGGGGGGTCCCAAAACGTGTTTTTAACATTGATTTTTCCATAGGGCGGTTAGCCTCATTTTTAGCCCGAACGGCTGAATGGATTTGCACGAAACTTGGCAAAATTGTAGGGACTGGTAGCCCGATATGCCTTTTGTAGGTCTCAATATATGTGCTCCAGTGGATTTTGAGAAATTACCGTTTAAAAAAAGATATATATCTGTAACAGCGGACCGGGCAGCTCCCCGGTTCGCGGACCGGGGAGCGTACCAGAACTTCGCGTAGCGAAGCTGATTGGCTTTCCGGTGTCTGTCAACATTCTAAACAGTCCGGAGCGGCCGCCATCTTGTCTCTCGGTAGGATTGAGAGACAAGAGGAGGCCAAAACAAAGGGGGAAATAACCATAAGGGGGCATAGTAGATCCTCCGTGACCCCCTAGGTTTAATGTGGAGGCTTTAAAAGGGCCCCGCAGGGCAAAAAAATAATAATTTTTTTTTTGTTTTTTTTCGTGGGTAGCGCCCGGTCCACGAACCGGGAAGCGTTCTGGGCAGCGTACTGCAATGAAAAATGAATGAGAGACTTTTCAAATGCAGTATGTTAATTGATTGTTGGTTTTGTTGATTATTTTTTATTTTTTTAACTTTTTTAAGCAATTATTTATTATTGTGATTGTGGTTGAAAATTTAATAGCATTTCTAACATTTAACTAGTTTATTAATTACATATAAAAATGATTAAAGACTCAAACAATTTTTTAATATTACATACAATTTTATTTTTCGGATTGTTTTTCAAAATTTATTAGTACGTCTAGCATTTGACTGTCCGATATGTCCTCTTGTTGAGTGAACATAAGTTCCCACATTTGACCGTCATCATAATGAAGTAAATGATCCACAGATTCTACACATTGAACTAATTCATGGTCCCGTGATTCATCCATGAAATCAGAGTCATCATTGTCCTCAATATCTTTTTCTGTGTTGTTCTCCAGAACAATTTCAAAGGAAACATTCTGCTCACCTTCCATTTTCTTGCTGTAATTTGCATAAAAAATAAATATATCAGTAGAGATAGGGCACTGTTGGGTTTAAGTTCAGACAGGTACTTGTGAGTTTATAACAGAGAAGTAATCTATGGGCACTGTATGGTTTCAGGCGTGAAGTAGTACTATTAAATTATCTATTTTGTTTTTCACAATTATACCCTCTTCTGTCTTTTCTTCGGTAAATAGATCTATTAAACAGTATCTCTTCTTTACTCCCTATAGCTGTCTTTCTTTTAACATCACTCTCTGTTTACTTTCCTTATACTTACATTTTTAAAAAAAAAAATATATTTTTTTGGTTAGCTCCCGGTCCGCGTACCGGGAAGCTAACCCGGGAGCGAACCAAAAGAAATAGAGCTTGCCAGAGTGCTAAACATTGTATCAATTTTTTTTGAAAGGGAAGGTAGTTCTGAAAAGAACTTTTTGTTTTATATTTTTTTTGTATTTTTTGAACATTTTTGGTTTTTTTGGGGGGGGGGAAACAACAAAAAACAGGCGTTGAAAAGGGCTCAACAGGAGCAAAAAAAAATTACTGGGGGCGGTTAGGGCAATCATGGTGTTCATATGCAAGGTTGAGTGCATTGATGCTCATGTTGCCACAAGCTAATAATGCACGACAGCGCATACATAAATGTATCATATGCCCAAAATTTGGTTGGATATTTGGCACAGTTTCCCGTGCCTCCTCTGGTGTTAAAGAAACCGATGTTGTTGGTCTCGCCACAGGAGTTGGTCTAGGATTGTCCATCCTATCCCTTAATTCCGCCCGGCTGTAATTTAGGGGATGTTTCCTCGTCATGTGCCTATGCATGGTGTGATTACCATAACTGTATTTTTTGTCCGTCCCTCTGGACAATTGTTCCTTGCATATGAGGCATGTTGCGTACCTGGCATTGACCTTTTTTTGGCCAGGAGGGATGGAAAAAAACTGCCAGATGAAACTGGCTTTCTTTCTTGAAACCCGGGGCAACTCTTCCAGGAATTGTGGTTGTTCTCCCTCCTCATCCATTTCTTCATCTTCCTCCTCAGTGTTGGTAACCACCTGGGGAGGTGGTCCTCTCTTCCCATGAGGAGGTGGAGGTGGAGGTGGTGGTGGGGGTGCACCAGCTGCAGCAATCAATGAAGCCATTTTCACACAACCAAAATAGGTCTTCCAAGAAGCAAAATAGGTCTTCCTCTCACAATAATGAAAGTCAGAGTGAGGAAAGAAGGAGGGGTTTTCATCATTTGGAAAAAACAATACTTCTCAACCAATGAAAAGTGTTATTTTTAGGTCACCTGACCTAGCCTTCCATAATTATGAAACTAAAAGTGAAATGAACCAATGAAAAGTTTTATTAACAAGTCACATGACCTCTAACGCTCATGTTACGCGCTGCGGAACGCTCCCCGGTTAGCTTCCGGTTCGCTGCGCTTCGCGCCTCGGTCCGCGCCCCGGGACACTTCCGGGTGCGCTAACGCGATACGTCACAAGACGCATTTCGCGGCAACGCGATACGTCGCGCTTTCGCGCCGCGGATCGCTTCCGGGGAGTTGCGTTTCGCGCCTCGGTCCGCGCCCCGGGGCACTTCCGGGTGCGCTAACGCAGTACGTCATAAGACGCATTACGCGGCAACGCGATACCGTCACTATGTTGATTTCTTACCGGTTCGCGGACCGGATCGCGGAATCAAATTGAGCTAACGGGAAGCTTCCCGGTTCGCGGACCGGGAGCGAAACAAAAAAAATATTTAAAAAAATTATTAATAAACATATAAAATATATTTTTGGATTTAAAGAAGAATAAATTTTACAGCTATAGATATTAGCTTTTAAAAAACCAATGAAATTCATTGAAAAAACCATAGGTTATAGACCATATATAGTTAGGAATTAGCATTTACAAAACCTTGAAAATTCACTGAAAAAACCATAGGTTATAGACCATATATAGTTAGGAATTAGCATTTAAAAAACCTTATTTTACTCACACAAAACCATTGAAATTCCATATATAGTTAGTTGTACTAACTATATATCGCGCACCCGCAATCCACTGCTGATCATGTCACATATTACATCATTCATGACATGGTCAGTGACATCACTGATGACATCCCTGATGACATCTCAAATGACATCACTGATGACATCACTGATGACATCTCAAATGACATCACTGATGACATCACTGATGACAACATCCCGTGACTGTATTTTTCTGTAAAGTTAAAATATGTCTTACATATTTAAGAATGAGTGGATGTATAAGTGTCTGGATGAAGGATTTAGTAGGTGCATGACTGACTGTATGAGTGAGTGGTTAAATGTGTCTCACTGAGTGCATGGGTTAGTGACTAAACTGTCTTAATTTGTGCATCATTATGTCTGTTGTTCTGTAAACTGCTGCATGTGTTGATCAGTAGCTATATGAGTAACTATATGGGTTATTGATTGGTTGCCCAAGCATTTGTATGGGAGACTGAGTGTGTATGTGGGTGGCTGGGAGGTGTATGACTCTGTGCATAGATGTATGGGTTCAAAAGTGCATGTGGAAACAGCTGTATGGGCGGTTGACTGTGTGCATGACTGTATTGGTGAGTGAATAGATATCTCAGTGCTACATGTCAAAGTAAGTACATATGTAAAATACAGTACATGTGAGAGTTGACATATATAAATAACTGTGCATAAGAGCCAGTGAATGTGTGAGTGGCTGTATGGATCATTGTGCACTTGTATCCAGGATTGTATAAGTGAGTAAATATGTTTGAATAAGTAAGGTGTGTATAACTGTATAGTTGTGAAAATGGAGGTGTGATTGATTCTTTGCATGACTGACTAGGTGTGTAAGTAACTCCATGGATGAGTGACAGTCTGTGAGTGTCTGTTTACACTGAGTGTATCTAAGGTTATATTAGAGTCTGAAGAGGTTCATCGTATTATCACATGAATGATGTCATCAGTGATGTGATCAGTAATGTCAAATGAGATGTCATCAGTGATGTCATCAGTGATGTCATCAGTGATGTCATTTGAGATGTCATCAGTGATGTCATCAGTGATGTCATTTGAGATGTCATCAGTGATGTCATCAGTGATGTCACTGACCATGTCATGAATGATGTAATATGTGACATGATCAGCAGTGGATTGCGGGTGCGCGATATATAGTTAGTACAACTAACTATATATGGAATTTCAATGGTTTTGTGTGAGTAAAATAAGGTTTTTTAAATGCTAATTCCTAACTATATATGGTCTATAACCTATGGTTTTTTCAGTGAATTTTCAAGGTTTTGTAAATGCTAATTCCTAACTATATATGGTCTATAACCTATGGTTTTTTCAATGAATATATATATATATATATATATATATATATATATATATATATATATATATATATATATATATATATATATATATATATATATATATATATATATATATATATATATATATATATATATATATATATATATATATATATATATATATTATACCTCCAACTTTCCACTTAGTGCCTCCTGCACGGAAAAGTTCGCAGACAACCCAATTCAGCACTCGAGGCAAAGATGTAAAGTACGCTTCTTTTTATTTCATAAGGTGGGTAAAAGTCATCAGACGCGTTTCGGGCACGTCCGTGCCCTTGCTCACTGATAAATTACAGAGCAAACAACAATCATTTAAATTAGGCAGGTTGGCGCCAAAATTTCAAACCAACTAAACATGACAGTAGGACTAACGCGATTCATGAGTCACTTCACCCATACAATTTTGAGCCCCATTTTGTAGTGGTAAAAACATATAGACGAATCAATTGAAGTCATATAACCAAACTGTTGACATAAATGCCACATTATACATTATATATGGAAAGTATATTTTGACTATTATTGTACATATTTACAAAGCTCAAATGCCTTAAAACATATATACGCTTACCAGCATGTCGACATTAATACATCACTATACATTCATTTTTAGAAAGTATATTTTTACTGTTGTTAACCATATTTACAAGGCACAAATGCCATAAATCATCTATACGTTTAATGTCTCTTCCCCTTGTTGCTTATTGTGTGTGTGAGTGGGCTTCAAAATTGCCAATCTAGGGCATGTGTTGTAATCTATGCCTTAGGGTTGCCAGCAAAACATACATTCATATAGATTTTCTATCAAAAACCCCTTTATAGTTCGAAATAAGTGTTCGCAAAAAAACGGGCATGACATAAAGCATAGTGGCTAGTTATCAGTTATATATTAAACATTTCTATGATTCTCTTTTGATCATAAAACCGGATGTCTAAAGCCCCCTATGCATACAAATGCATTAGACCACTGTACAACACACCTAGAAAAACAGTTTTGCCTCATTAACTCGCTAGTTAGTCCTATATTCTGTACATAGCCCATTCACAATAAATATGATTAAGTTGCTCGGGTGCTTAGGAAGTGAATAAATCATAATAATAGTGCTTTTACTTAATTAGTAACAAAAGACAAGAAAAAGATGTGGTAAGTGCAAAATGTGCTAAAGTGCTAACCTCCTCTCTTTTTGTATCTACAACTGAAAGTAGGGTTTCTATATTAGGCCAACTCATAGTTTGATACAGAACAGAAACACTCAGATGGTTTCGATACTCAAATCTTAGTGCTTTACACGGCTCATATATACTGTATATCTGGAACAGGAGATAAACTTTAACTACAAATTCAGAAAATTGAAATTGAATTCGTTACCCCACTTTATAAGCATATCATAAGAAATTGCTGAGGTCCTCCCCCATGTTAAGCCCTCCCGGACTTTTGCTGTTAAGTAACACTATGTAGCTATATATATATATATATATATATATATATATATTAAAGCTCAAACCATTCCTCTCATTCATGAAATGTGAAGCGCACTCCAGGGGTAAAGCGGCAAGGTTTTTATTCTTTAGCCCACAACTCGTGCAACAGACGCGTTTCGGACGCCAAGTCCTTCGTCAGTGTTTACAGTTACAACCATCTGGCCGCCACATTTAAGGTTGGCCAGCAAACTGGAAAACGGACAACACCCTGAAGCGCATTGAAATGCAGCGGCCATTTCTAAGTGGGTAAAATCCCACAAAGTAAATACAAATCAACATATCATAGGGCTCTTGTGGCCCGAATGCATAAAGCCGTGTATCGGCTATGCACTGCATTACCAAGCACTATCAAAGTCGTCCGTCAAAACAGTTAAAGGGCACAACATTTGTACATATATACATGCATATGAATATATACACCAATCACGTCGGTGATTTTGATGATTTTTCAGATATCTGTACATATAATAATTTGAGTCGCAGATCAAGACAGTAAATAAATTTACAATTTCAAAATTTGATAAATTAAGCCGTGGATCGGCTTATCACCACTTTCTCTGAGACAGTTATTCAGGACCTCATGAGACTACGGACGGCACCAGCAACCAAAAACAAGAAATCGATGATGAAAAACAATCTAAATGAAGGACAGTCAATGGCACTCACTAATCTGGCACAAAAAGAAGGAATAATTATAAAACCTTCTGATAAAGGAGGGAACGTTGTGCTCCTCACGAGAGAGCAATATTGTGAAGAATCTCTCCAACAACTGGGGGTACCTGAGAACTATCAAAGGAGTAACAGCATGGAGTACCAGCGTGTGAAAGCTTATAATGATTTATTAACCAAATGGCGAAATAAATGAATGCTGGACACTAATGAATTTTTGTTTCTTCGCAACATCGAACCTGTCATCCCGACATTTTATCACCTTCCGAAGGTGCACAAAGATCTTGACTGTCCACCGGGGAGACCCATTGTTTCGTCGAAAGGAGGACTAACTGAACATTTATCGATATATATTGATTTCTTTCTATCTGGTTTTGTTGTTGAACTTAAGTCCTACGTCAGGGACACCAAGCAATTTTTACAACAGCTTGAGCTGATTACTTGGGAGACAACATATGTTCTTATCACATTGGACATCACAGTGCATGGCCGATACACGGCTTTATGCATTCGGGCCACAAGAGCCCTATGATATGTTGATTTGTATTTACTTTGTGGGATTTTACCCACTTAGAAATGGCCGCTGCATTTCAATGCGCTTCAGGGTGTTGTCCGTTTTCCAGTTTGCTGGCCAACCTTAAATGTGGCGGCCAGATGGTTGTAACTGTAAACACTGACGAAGGACTTGGCGTCCGAAACGCGTCTGTTGCACGAGTTGTGGGCTAAAGAATAAAAACCTTGCCGCTTTACCCCTGGAGTGCGCTTCACATTTCATGAATGAGAGGAATGGTTTGAGCTTTAACATTGACCGCGAGTATCGACGCGGAAGCTTGCACCCGCTATTGAGTGCCTTGGGACTGTCGGTACACTTTGGAGCTTTAATTGTTGTTTACCGAGGCACCGCTACGCTACAGCAGGAGGAGGGTACATCGGAGGACAGACTTCGAGCTGCCGGTAGGCGAGGAGATTTCGCGTGCGTCACCGGTAAACTGCGTTTTCTCTTTCTTCCGCCCTGCCAAACATCCAGAACTTGCTGCACTGCATAGTAAGCGTGGGGGTAATAAAGCGGCTGGGTCACAGGGAGATTCCGTGTATAGCCATATCATCACAACGTGATGTGCGACGAGAAAGACCGCCAGGAGGCGGCACTTGACATTTTCAAAAAGAGAGCACCGGGCACTATGGCACTATCACCACACCAGATGCCGGTGGAGGGGTGAAAACATCACTATGCTCCTTAGCGAATTTGTTTACTAAATTGGAGAGATGCAGCGAAAGGGAAGTGAGAAAGTGGTGGGAGGCCACTTCCCTACAGAACTATATCGATGTTGATAGGGTTCCTAGGGGTCTAAGGATCTATACTGTTCCAGCATATGAGAGCCTAGATCCCAGATTGTTAGAACAATGGGCCGAACTTACAGCTGCATCATGCAAAGCGATGCTTGATCTATTGGTAAAATTCGCTTGGAGTGATCGGGCGAAGGTATTAGAAGAGATGTACTTGATTGAAGAAGAAATCGCCAAAGACACCGATCTCATAAAACAGAATCAACTGAGAGGGGAAATGAAAAAACGAGTAATGAAATATGAACTTAAGATAAGATTGAGAAAGCAAGAGAAATTCGAGCGCGATGAGCGGGACTATGCTCTTGGTAGAATTTTGACCATCTCCAAAAAATTCGATGCCCCGAGAGCGGCAATGAAGAAAAAGAACATGCCACCACCAGTGGAACCAGCCACTTCCGAGTCAAGTGTGACAGATGACGATCAACCGGGTGATGAAAGACCCGATGTAACCACAGAAAACCCGAGGAATCCTTTTCATCAGGAATTCGACTTAATTCGGAAGACATGGCTGAGAGGGGGCAAGGTCAAACCTCCAGAAGACGTCGAAGAACCCGGAGAGGGGGCTGGAAGGGGAAGAGGAAAGGTAAAGAAGAGCAATTACAACACTCGCAAGAAGCAGGGCAACAGGTGGTAGACACTGGAGAAAATCTAACCATCATCAATTTAACACAAGATACGCTGACAAAGGCAGAAGAAGAAACCTTGCAACTTGGACTAACTTTCTGCCCCAACAACAGAATCGAGTATACTCAAACAAGAATTGACCTTTTCAAATTAACGAGAAAAATCAAGTTACATAAATTCCATAAACTGAAACCATCCACTTGTGAATCAAAGAAAACAACTAAAAAAATGGGAGTACAACCAACAGATATACTCTCTGTTAAAGATCTAAATATAGCTAATATCCTGGATGAACTTGGCAGTGAATCAACATCATCCACTGTGGGAGAGTATAGAGGAATTGAGCAACAATCCCCCAACACTGATTTCCGTGCCCCTTCCCAATTTAATCCGCAAATGCCTTATGACGCTATCAATACTTTCTCTGAGACAGTTATTCAGGACCTCATGAGACTACGGACGGCACCAGAAACCAAAAACAAGAAATCGAAAATGAAAAACAATCTAAATGAAGGACAGTCAATGGTACTTACTAATCTGGCACAAAAAGAAGGAATAATTATAAAACCTTCTGATAAAGGAGGGAACGTTGTGCTCCTCACGAGAGAGCAATATTGTGAAGAATCTCTCCAACAACTGGGGGTACCAGAGAACTATCAAAGGAGTAACAGCATGGAGTACCAGCGGAGTGTGAAAGCTTATAATGATTTATTAACCAAATGGCGAAATAAATTAATGCTGGACACTAATGAATTTTTGTTTCTTCGCAACATCGAACCTGTCATCCCGACATTTTATCACCTTCCGAAGGTGCACAAAGATCTTGACTGTCCACCGGGGAGACCCATTGTTTCCTCGAAAGGAGGACTAACTGAACATTTATTGATTTCTTTCTATCTGGTTTTGTTGTTGAACTTAAGTCCTACGTCAGGGACACCAAGCAATTTTTACAACAGCTTGAGCTGATTACTTGGGAGACAACATATGTTCTTATCACATTGGACATCACTAGCCTCTACACGAGTATAAGACACAAACAAGGTGTAGAGGCTATCAAGTATTTCTTGCAAAAGAGGTCTGCCAAATTCATTGAACACAACTCTATGCTAATTGAGTGTTTGGAGTTCTGTCTCATGAATAATATCTTTTTATTTGGATCCGACCTGTTTAAACAAATTGCTGGGACTGCTATGGGAACCTGCTTCGCCCCCAGCTACGCGAATCTTTTCGTCGGCTGGTGGGAGGAGCAGGTTGCCCTGGCAGGGGACAACAACAAATGGGCTGAACATATAATTGTATGGCGTCGATACATCGACGCTCTCTTTGTGTGGCGGGGCTCCACCACACAAGCTGAAACATTCATTGAGGACCTGAATAAGAATAATCTTAACTTGAGATTCACAGCTGATATCAGCACATCTGAAGTCCATTATTTGGATCTGAAATTTTTTGTGAACAAGGATAAGTTAGAAACAGCTCTCTTTAGGAAACCCACTGCTGGGAATAGCATTCTTCATGCTTCAAGCAGTCACCCACCTAGTCTCATCCGGAGTATTCCCTATGGGGAGTTGCTTAGGTTGAGGCGTAATTGTTCACAGGATAGTGACTTCATAAAAGCAGCAGAAGAATGTGTCAAGCGGTTCCTAATAAGAGGATATGATCAGGCAGAGTTAGACAAGACCCTCAAAAAGGTAGCTAGGATTCCCAGGAAACATCTGCTTGAGAATAAAGAGAAAAAAGACTCATTCACTGACACATCTAACACCTTCCGCTTGATCACGACCTTTTCTGACCAGGCAAACACTCTAAGAGGGATAATTACGAAGAACTGGCATATCCTCCACACAGATCCGGTAATAGGTAAGGATGTCCCTCCCAAACCTCTGATAACCTTCAGAAAATTAAGATCTATCAAAGACAAAATTGTCCATAGCCACTTGATACCAGTAAAGCCTAAAGTAAATGCAACTCTCAAAGATATGAAGGGTTTTTTCCCATGCGGGAAATGTCGGGCATGTGAGACGAGCCGACGAGTCCTCTCATACAGGATTCCGGGGATGTCCCGACCGAAACCAATTAAGCAGTTCATAACGTGTACAACTCCGTATGTTGTCTACTGTCTTACCTGTCCCTGTGGACTCCAATACATTGGGAGCACGATTAAAAATGTAAAAATGCGAAGTTTGGAACATCAAAGAGCCATAATGAATAAGGATATGGCATATCCTGTAGCTCGACACTTCGCAGATGTGCACCAAAGCAATAGGGAGTTATTACAGAACTGTGGTATAGACCATATACCATTAAGTCCCAGGGGGGGGGGGGTAGACTGCTTAGCCTTCGTAGACTTGAGTCACGTTTTATTATCGATCTGCAAACTAAACACCCAATGGGTCTCAATAGTGGAGAGGAATTAACTGTGCACTTGGGAAGACAATGAATGTAATCTGCACAATATATGTCATAATGTAATGAGATAACATCACCTTTTAACATCTGGGAATGAAAATTTGAGAATTTGAAGTTGATTATGATATATTCTTAGTTTCATTGATGTGGTGCATTTACTTATGTGACTGGCTGGTACAGGATCTCGATGATGAGATAATGAGGTTTTCTTCGCCAACATGGTTTGGATAATTTGGATTATGAGTACTAATATGATGTTATTGAGAATTTTGGTTGAATTTACCCCTCTTTAAAGGCAAGGAGTGGTGATAAGCCGATCCACGGCTTAATTTTTCAAATTTTGAAATTGTAAATTTATTTACTGTCTTGATCTGCGACTCAAATTATTATATGTACAGATATCTGAAAAATCATCAAAATCACTGACGTGATTGGTGTATATATTCATATGCATGTATATATGTACAAATGTTGTGCCCTTTAACTGTTTTGACGGACGACTTTGATAGTGCTTGGTAATGCAGTGCATAGCCGATACACGGCTTTATGCATTCGGGCCACAAGAGCCCTATGATATGTTGATTTGTATTTACTTTGTGGGATTTTACCCACTTAGAAATGGCCGCTGCATTTCAATGCGCTTCAGGGTGTTGTCCGTTTTCCAGTTTGCTGGCCAACCTTAAATGTGGCGGCCAGATGGTTGTAACTGTAAACACTGACGAAGGACTTGGCGTCCGGAACGCGTCTGTTGCACGATTTGTGGGCTAAAGAATAAAAACCTTGCCGCTTTACCCCTGGAGTGCGCTTCACATTTCATGAATGAGAGGAATGGTTTGAGCTTTAACATTGACCGCGAGTATCGACGCGGAAGCTTGCACCCGCTATTGAGTGCCTTGGGACTGTCGGTACACTTTGGAGCTTTAATATATATATATATATATATTTTTTTTTCACTGAAAAAACCATAGGTTTCAGGCCTTATATAGTTAGGAATTAGCTTTTAAAAAACCTTTGAAATTCACTCGAAAAACTATAAGTTTTAGGGGTGTTATAGTTAGCTGGACATTGCACTCATACAAAACCATTGAAATTGCTCCTATATAGTTAGTTGTACTAACTATATTTCGCGCACCCGCAATCCACTGCTGATGATGTCACATATTAGATCATTCATGACATGGTCAGTGACATCACTGATGACTTCTCAAATGACATCACTGATGACATCATCCACGTGACAATCACATACACCTTTTCATACACTATTAAAATGTTTCATCACTCTTTGTAAAATACAGAGTATCATATTTGAATCCATTGTCAAAGCACTGTCACAGCACTACAAGTGAATTTCAAAGGTTTTTTAAAAGCTAATTCCTAACTATATAAGGCCTGAAGCCTGTTTTTTTCAGTGAATTTCAAAGGTTTTTAAATGCTAATTCCTAACTATATAAGGCCTGAAGCCTATGTTTTTTTTCAGTGAGTTTCAAAGGTTTTTTAAATGCTAATTCCTAACTATATAAGGCCTGAAACCTATGTTTTTTTCAGTGAATTTGCAAGGTTTTTTAAATGCTAATTCCTAACTATATAAGGCCTGAAACCTATGGTTTTTTAAGTGAATTTGCAAGGTTTTCTGAAATGCTAATTCCTAACTATATAAGGCCTGAAACCTATGGTGTTTTCATTGAATTTCAAAGGTTTTTTAAATGACAATTTTTAAATGTATTAATTGTTATTTTTTTTATACTGATTTACTACATTTTTGCAGGCAGATGTTCAGAGGGCACGCCCCCTTTTTACAACGTTCTGCAGCGCAACCCTGGCGCATTTGCAGAGGAGGAACTAATTCCCTTGCATACTGGGGGTCCCTGGGGGGCAACTAGCCCACCAGGAGCCTACAGTATAAGCCAGGGAGCTGCATTACAGAGAGGTGTAATGAGGCCACACCCTTTTTTGCACCTCTGCCTATAGTACTACACACTTCATCTCCCTTGGTACAACATAATGCACATTTGAGTACCACTGCGTATAACGCTACACTCCGAGTCCAAGTAGTGCATTCCACATCTCTCTCATGCTTTCAAATGCGCATCCCACACGTTCTCTTCCTGGCAGGGCTGTAAGAAGCGTACGCTCTCCCCTCTGCAACTACAAGGGGACACAAAAGACCTCTTCAAGGAAAAGTGCACATGCAGGAAAAATGAAGTCGTACATTCAAGAAACACCTAAGTCAATTAAATAATGGTAGTCAAAGGTCATCACGTGGTCCGACTACATGGGAGTGCCTCTAGCACTACAGTCAATTGTGTACAAATTAAACAGTTACACAATTAAACTTGGAGGCATCCTTCCAAGACTGAGACAAATGATGGTACTGAAATTTGAAGCGCTCTGCCCAACAAAAAGTCTGAAAAGCATGCAAGTCTTGATCTCTATGATCCGTAATTCAGACAATCTGGAAAGAAGAATTTTATGGCTCAACATTTCAAATGCTTTTGTGAGGTCTTACAAAATTGGGGTTACTGGAACAGTGGTTATAAACCTGTGGACTGCGACGCATTCTAAGGGGGCTGCACGGACTAGAGTGCCTAGCGCTAGTCCAAGCAGTCATGAAATGTTGTAAGGTGCTTGGCCATACAGTTTTGTGGGTTACCTTAAAGATCTTTTAATCAACAAGTCAGTAAGTGTCGCAAGCCATTATGATGTTTTTTTTGGCTATTGTAATGTGGCTGACCTCTTTACGCTGAAGAGGAGGCACGTGGTATAGTTTTGTAGGTTCTAGCGTAGAACCTAGCAAAACTTTGGTGCTGCTATTATCGTAGTCAGGGATGAGGAATTTTATCAAAAGGATTGAATGTTTCAGAAATCTTATTTGTTTAAACATATACATTTTTTTTACTTCGTTTTTTTTGTGCCATGCAATGATGTGACAATTATGGCACCATTCTCTTTACATCATAGCTTTAATAGTTGCCTCTTGGACTACGCCATGGCTCATAATATATCAGGATGTGAGTCTACAAAACCTTTCCAAAAATCTGCCCTGTGCGGCTGCAAGTAGGCAGGAAGCGATAGTTTCAGAGTAAAAATTCCCAGAGAAAGTGTGCACACCCAAAAACTTACAAATCTTAGGGTATTCACGAATTCCTTTCTGATTTCTTTCACACTGTAAAGGCTGGAAATTTACTCTAGGAAAGGGCAAAAGTAAAACCTTTTTCCAGAGGGGTAAAAAAAGAGGTGTAGTAGATAAAATGAATTTGCCATTGCTGAGCAGATTTTCACATTACAAATCATATACATGTAAATTTGCTCCGGTGACAATGAAAATCATAAAAGGTTTCCAGAAGTATGTTTTCCAGGCCTACTTCTGTAAACTCTTATGAATTCCTGAAGGTTGTGATCTGCACCACTGCACCCAGATTTAACTATAGGTGCATTTATGTGTCTTTCTTTAAGCATTGGACCACTAATTTATTTTCATTTTGCCCTTAATGGTTAGCCTCAAATGGTTACATTTTGCAAACGCATATACGATTTTATACTGAAACCACTGTCCGTGATGTACGCTGAGCTCATAGTGACTGCACTTACCTTTAATGCTTGCTCTAATAGCAAAGACATTAGTATTAATGAATCATATATACAAGCTTGAACAACATGTACGTTTGGATTTATAGCTTGCCTTTAGTGCCAGGTAATTCTCTTTCAAAGATCTGCACTGTGATACTGTAAACTGGAAGCCAAAGAGTTTGTGCTGCAATGGTTTAGGCCTACTTGACCCGTGGACAAATAAACATGAAAACTTGTTGTCTCTGACCACAAATAGCAGTTTTTCAATCTGCAGAGTCTCTATAATGCACTGCATGATATGATAGTCACCATTATGTATTATATACATTGGTAATTTTTCAGTATGTCTGCTAGGTGTGCTACCAGAATATTGTTGGCAGAATATCGTTTGGCATAAATAATGTGTTCCAAACATCACTTACCGAAATATTGCCTCATTGGAGGTAATACAATGTGACAGGTTTTTTTAAATGATGTTTAGGACACGATAGTTATGGCACTAGTAAGTTTTGTATAAGTTAATGACATATAAGCGTCTGCTATTATTATTGTCAATTTGAAGAAGATTCTAACAAACCTGCAGCGTGATTTAAAGTTAAATTAAGTGATCATGTTGGAGCATTTAAGAAAAAACTGTTTAATTCTCAGAATGAAAAGTACGTTTAAAAAAAACAACTTTTTGAGTTAGTTAAACAGTATATTAAGTTTTCCCAAAAAAAAGTTCAAACATGTTACAGTGAAACTAGGTGCCCGCTACAATTAGCAGTGAATATGTGGCCATGTCTGTGCATCTTGCAGACCAGTAAACCGTTTTTCTGTTTTCTAAAACCTCGCAGCATCGTCACTTTTGTCTTACTAACCCTAAATATATTAATGACTTAAAGTGCTCTAAAAAGAACTATAGTGGTAAATGCTTGCCCTTTACTGTCAGAATGTTTTGCCAGTTACTCTAGGAATGTCTCTTGTTTTGTTTATTTATTTATTTTTGTCTCTAGCCTTGAGTAATGAGTTTCGTAAAAGTGCTCAATCGGTTAAATTGTTGTTTATTGATGGTATGCATGTCATGACCCTTGAGGTTTCCTTTTTTTATTTTTAATCTGGGTAGCTCAAGTCAGCAAGTTTGCCTGAATAAGTTAACTTTGGTGAGGAACAGCTGTTAATGAGCCATTGTTTTTGTTCACTTTTCGAGGCTGACCGCACACTGGATTTTTTTGTGGCGTTTCTAATCTTTCTTAGAAATAATTGGCAGCATTTTGCCTGTGTTTGATCACACGTAGAGTTCCGTTGACATAGTCAGTTTCATGTGCGAGTCTCCATAGTCTTTAGTATTATGAATGCATTCATTGTTAACTGCAGACACATTTGACCCTAGCCGAGCTGCCAGTATTTTAAATGGTGATTAATAAATCCATAATTACTGATAAAAGTCTGGTTTAAAAAAAAAAAAATCTTGTATATTGTTTGTTTCGTCCTCATTATCTGGTCATAGACGGCCATTGTGCCTTCTTACATCTGGGTCATTGACCCGTGGCGTTTCATAAGGCTCCTCTGTCCGTCCTCCTCTTTAATTCGCATGTGGCTTCTCTAGCCAATTTCCGATCTTCCAATGCGACCTGTATGTGCTAGGCGATGACACCCAGTTTATTCTCAGTCAGGATGGATGGGAACAGTCACTCTGGTTTCTGCATGTTTTGCTCCTGATAAATGCAGAGACACACTGGGTGTCACACATTTGTTTAAAACTAAACACCTATAAAATGGAGGTCACAATGTTGGGGAAGTGGAGGATTCCCCATCGACTTGACTGTCTGTCTAATGGCGTTCTGCTTATTTATTTATTTATGACATTTATAAAGTGCACTGTTACCAAGCGGTGTCCTGGCGCTAAATGAAAAGCTCCCCTGGCCTAGGCTGAACTTAATGAACGAACAGCCAAGTTTTCAACTTTTTTCGAAAGGTCATTAAATCTGTGATCTGTCTAAGAGCCAAAGGGAGAGCATTCCAGGCCCTCGCTGCCCCCAAGATAAAGCTTCTGCCACCCCAGCGTGCTTTCCTTGTTCGAGGGATCACGATCAGCCCCTGATTGGATGACCGTAGGTGTCTACCCGGCCGGTACCATTGAAAATACAGGTCATAGAAATGACGGGCCAAGCCCCCGAAGGGCCTCGAAGACTGTGCACAAGGCTTTAAAGGAGATCCGTTTCCGCACTGGGAGCCAATGAAGCTTCACCAATTCCTGGGAAACGGAGGCAAACTTAGGTACGCCTGTAATAAGACGAGCCGCTGCCTTTTGCAAGGCCTGTAGTCTGTTGAGGAGCCCCTGTTGGGCATTAAGCAGTAGACTGTTGCAATAATCAAGGTGAGATAAGACCAATGCTGTCACCACTGTTTTTCTTCAATCATCGGGCAAATAAGGCAGGATCTTCCGGATTATTTTCAATGTAAAATGAATGGCTGCCGACATTGCAATAACTTGGGGCCTAAAGGTAAGTTTATCATCAATCAGAACCCCTATGTTCTTAACCTTCGTAACTGGGACGGGAGGTACACCCATGTCTTTAGGCCACCAGTTCGGGCTCCAAAAGTTCTCACAGGCGCCGAAAAGTAGAACTTTGGTTTTAGCCGAATTTAGTTTTAAACAGTTCCTGGCCATCCAGTCACTGACTGCTAACATGCACTCTTTGAATTTACTGGCTATGCCTTCCTCTCTCCCTGGTAACAGTGATACCACAATCTGCGTATCATCCGCATATGATGTTAGCTCGAACCCATAGGATCGAATAACTGGGGCCAAAGAGGAAACATAAACATTAAACAGGGTGGGACTTAGGGATGATCCCTGGGGAACCCCACAGGGAAGCGCAAATGGCTTGGACTCGAACTCCCCGAAAGCCACCACCTGATTCCTGTTGGAGAGGAAGGCTTTCAAGATCTTGCGCGCTTTCCCATGTATCCCGCAAGCCTCCAAATGGTCCACCAAGATCGTGTGGTGGAACGTATCGAAGGCCACTGACAGATCCAGCAGGATCAGGGCTGCTTTACCTCCTACGTCCTTCACTTTCCTAATCTCCTCGGATGATTTGACTAAGGCAGATTCCGTACTATGATATGCTCTAAAACCATTTTGCGATGGATCGAGGGCTTGTGTGGCCCCTAAAAATGCGCCAAGCTGGCTATTCATGGTTCTCTCAATTAACTTGGCCGGTAGCGGAAGCCTGGCGATGGGACGGTAGTTATTAGGGTCGGTAATGTCCAGATTGTTTTTTTTTTAGCATGGGTAGAATTGAGGCCAATTTCCAGCTGGATGGAAATTCACCAGCCGCAAACATGTTGTTAAACAATGTAGCTAAAGTGGCGGCTATAGGAGCCGCCGCTAGCTTTGCTACTGTGGCCGGACAAGGGTCTCGGGGAGAGCCTGATTTTGTGCCAAGCAACAGTTTCTCAATCTCCTCCTCCCTTACCGGGGAGAAGCTCTGAAACTTGACCTCATTTGCATTGGCCATTGAGACCATAGATCTTTGTCATAGCTGTGCAAAGACCGTGAGAAATGTTGGTGTTGCATTTGATGACTAATGTTTTGGCCTCCTGCTTGTTCCATTTTAAAGTCCTAAGGAAGATTCTTAACTTCCTGCTAGAGAATACGCCCTTTAGTATGGTCTAGGCTAGGAGGCTTACACAGGGCTTTAAGTGGAATGAATAAACTGGAGGGGTCTCTCCAAGGGGCGTGGCCAATGTGATTAAAGGCGTGGCTTAAAACACCTAAACTAACAAGCATTTGCAATGTAATAGGTCTCGCATTAGGAAAGTTTGAGCTATTGGTATTGTAAATGACAATTTTTTTATTTATGTGTTGGTTTTGAAAATAGCGAAATTAATAGCTTTGTCATTTACAATGCCAATAGTTATAACTTTCGCAAATGTGACACCTATAGCATTTGTACTGCAATATGTTTTTTATTTACGTGACTTAGATGTATTAATATTACAAATAACAATGGGTTTTACTTTTTTTAAATAATTAATACTTAAATAAAAGTTATAGTAATTTATAATGTCAATAGCTTAAACTTTTGTAAATAACTTTTGTGAAGATTATGTTCAGTTTATTTTATTGTGACGAAAATCCAAGAACAGAAATGAAATATTACATCTTTTTGTGACATTTGTAATAAAGCTTGAAACATTGAGAGAACATATTTGAACCAGTTGTTGACTAGTTGCACAGATTGATGCTGTGGTGGCGTTGAGTAATGTTGTGGTGGCGACGAGTGATGCTGTGGCGTTCAGTGATGCTGTGGTTGCTCATAGTGATGTTGTGGTGCCCCTGAGTGATGCGGTGGTGGTGCTGAGTGATGCTGTGGTGATGCGATAGATAGAGTGAGGACGATAGCTAGAGGGAGGGCAATAGATAGCTAGAGGGAGGGCGATAGATAGAGTGAGGGGGATAGATAGATTGATAGATAGAGTGAGGGGTGATAGATAGAGTGAGGGCGATAGTGTAATTATGTGGCACTGAGTGGTATTTGTAGTGTACGTTGCGTTGAGCGCAGTGTAAATATGCAGCATATAATTATGTGGCACTGAGTAGTATTTGTAGTGTATGTTGCATTGAGTGCAGTGTAATTATGTGGCATGTAATTATGTGGCACTGAGTGGTATTTGTAGTGTATGTTGCATTGAGTGCAGTGTAATTATGTGGCGTGTAATTAAGTGGCACTGAGTGGTATCTGGAGTGTATGTTGCATTGTGTGCAGTGTAATTATGTGGCATGTAATTATGTGGCACTGAGTGGTATTTGGAGTGTATGTTGCATTGAGTTCAGTGTATATCCAAAGGCATAGCCAATAGGTCTCGCCTTTGGGACCTTCTAAGTGTTTAGTCAGAGCTATTGACTTTGCCAATGTCTTTAAGCTATGCTGTAGAGAAGTGTGGCAACTGGCTGCTGAGCAGCATGCTGAAAAGTTATAATAAAAAGTGTTAGAAGCATTTTGTTACCTTATATATGACCAAGGAAGGGTCTTGACCTGAGTATTTTTAAGCAGCTAAAAATTAATATTTATACCTAAATATGAATATAACCACGGGTATTTATTTCATGTAATCCCTTTTTCGATTGCAGCTGGAAATGTCTGTAAATGAAAAGATTCTGTTCACCCTAATGCTGTCTTCGGATCAGACAGAAAGAGCATTAGGGGGCTTCGTTGTGGCAGGTTGCTGCTGACACACTACTCTATGCCTGTCACTGGTGCGTTGTGGGTGAAAGCTAGGGTAGGGTTGTCTGTATCTATTTACTCCCTAGTTGTTCTTTTGATGGAATCTTCCTGATTTCCGGGAGTAAAACAGGTGAGTTCCTGTATATCTGCTTGACTGAATCCACAGAGTTTCCTTTTTCCAGACACCCTGACAAACTAATAAAGAGCGCAGTTAAAGTATGCTTTTTGATTCACGTTAAAAATGAATTCTCACAAATATGTATCAGAACTGAGGCCTTGAGGCAAACTGTGATGACCGGTAGGCTGGGAGCATTCCTGAAAGGTCAGTGTCACTGAAAAGCCAATACTCTGGGGCAGAGTCAGTCTTATGCAGACATCCCATGTCTAGGGCAGATGGCGGGGTGGGGTGCGTCACGCTGGGGGAGCCCTCTGACAAGGCGCAAGGGCTGGCGCAAGTATTGGCAGGCGCACGGCTGACACAGGGGTCACACCAGTCACGTGCCAGGTGTACCCCTGAAAGGCCAGTATCTCTACAGCCCCCTCAGCCATGCGTCCGACAGCTCTGAGAAAGTTAGTAATGCCGCTGGAAGGTTAGTAGGGATGGGGCAGAGTCATGCACGGCGTTAGTAGGGAAAAGGAAGAGGCACTCACCACTAAGTCGGACCGAAGACAGGCCGAAAGGGCACGGAGTAAGTCAGTCAAATTTCATCTGCAGCATTTTGTGGCCATAGAACTGTGGCGGTTTTATGTGAGGCAGCTCAGAAAGATAATAAGGTTTATGCAGAGTCTGTTACGCTTGAGGCACCTCTTTGAAAGATCAGAAGGGCCGGGGAAGAACCAGTCACATGCCAGGCGCCCCCTGTCTGAAACAGAAGGATGGGGTAGATTTTGAGTCACACATGGGAGGGCCCGCTGATCGGGCAGTGGGGCTGCGGCACAGTTAGTAACACGCCAGTGGTATATCTGACAGGCCTGTGGGACTTTTAAGGAGGCAGGGTCATGCCAGATGCACACGTGAACAACCAAGAGGGCTGGGGCAGTTTCGATCACGCAAAGCACACTTCTGAAGGGCCAGGAAGGCAGGGTGGAATTGAGTCACGTGACGTGTGCATTTTTGAGAGGTCAGTGGGGCTGGAGCAGCGTCAGCTACATGCCATACATACACCTGAAAGGCTGGGGGAGACGGCGAAGAGCAGTCTCATGTCAGACCTCCTGTGACAGGCTGATATCAGGGGAGCACTTTTTGTGGGATAAGGAAATCAGTCACCAGGCAAGTGAATCTGAAACAGGCAAAAGGACTGAAGTGGCGGCGAGACGCGCTCTGTGGTGTGGAAGGGGAGGAGCGTTGAATCGCACGCTTGGGAGAGCAAGCGAGAGGAAAGCCTTTCTTTCTTCCTCCACGGACAAATCTGCTTGCTGCTATGGACTAGCAGTAGCATACCAATCGTCCGGACTCCGCATTCATATTCCGTTGCTATTTTCTTAAGTCACTTCAAAGTAGGAGCATTCAAGTGCAGCCATACTGATAGTGGTTCAGAGTCAGCTACACTTTTGAGAGGGTCTGGGTGTCAGCTCTCCTACGTATACTGAGAATCCCACAGCTGCGTTTGTGCTCAGAGGGTGGGGGGAGGGCTCCTATCGCGAGGAGGGGGGGGAAAGCCAGAAATATAGAAGCAGCGACGGAAAGGAAAGAAGGCGGCAAATGATCATAGAAGCTGCATGTGAGGGTGAGGCAGGCTCAACAAGTGAAGGAAGTGGGTGGGAGAACTAAAGACTGTTGAGGAGAACGATGAGGAGTTAGAGGTACTAAGAGAGGGTGAGAAAAATCAGGTGGTAGGAGAGAGATAATAAGAACAAGCTGTACAGCATGGCGGATCTTGCAAAGCATGATTTTTTTAAGGTATAAAAATAAAATAAGCAAACTGATATAGCCGATGGGCTGTGCTATTTTGAAGGCATATGCATGCTTTAAACGCACATGTGGAATATAAAATAACAGCACCAGAAATCATGCTTCTTGTCGGATGACAACTTGGGAGCCCCACTGGCACTCCAGGATGATGCCTGCTGCTGCGAACCGCGTGGGAAGTACTACTATCTACTGTGGCGTGGGAAGCAACCACGCCTGCCACCCTCGTTGTAGTCCCCTGGGTCTCTGCCAGCATTATTATGGAGAGAGAGGGCGGGGACAGGAAGGGAAAAAAATCCAACCGGAATGAGTGGCTCCCGGGGAGGGCACTGGTGTTTAAATAAAGAAAATATGAATTAAACCGTGAAGGATGTGCAGCTGAATTTAGCGCACAGAGTTCATCTATAGTCGGGTCACACTACACAAGTTGATTACACTTAAAATGGACACTAAAGACCGGGCCCAAGCTTCAACGGGCACTCAACACTACAGTCCCTTCTGGCAGAAGTATTGCAGGCCATTGATCATTAGGCACGGACCTTGAAGAAATCCACAGCCGACCTGCAGTAACTCAAGAGTGTCCTAGATCTAACAAAGCCCCTTTTCCAGTTAAGTCGGGTATTGAAATGACCACCGTCCGTCTTCGGAGAAGAAAACGTATATTTTCGCTCGAAAAGAAAATGTAAAAAAAAAAAATGTTTTCATGTGCTCAGTTAATGGCGTCTTCTTACTTAGATGTTATAGGGTTAGAGCGCCCCCCAAAACAAGTCAGAACTTCAGTGACTGAGTTATTGTAAATGTCATGGTACTTATAGAGCGCACTGTCACCAGACGGTCACCTTGCGGTGTCGCCTATTCGGCTTCCTGGCGCTGATACTCGTACCGCTGTGGAACCCCTCCTGGCTTTCCCTGTGATGTGTCCACTCCTGGGCACCCCCAGGGTGAAGCCAGGCATCCTTAGCGCTGTTGAGGCCAGTGTGGAAGCTAAGCAGGCTATTGCCCAGAGTTGCAGCGTGGGGCCCGTGATTAGAATAGGCACCGAGGCGAGAATGAACAGGTCCGAGGAAATTGAGCTCGAGACCCCGCCGAGGTGGGAATCGAACCCTGGTCCCTGGCCAGAACTCTGCATCAGGGTCTGCCGCTCTAACCATTGAGCCACACTCCTCCTATTCTGAAGCCAAACTTTAAATGTCTTTGTTTTATTTGCAAAAGCATGCCATGTGATGATACAGCATCTAGATTCATAAAAGACAAGCTCTTGGCATTGCTGTGGGGAGGGAGGGAGGAGAAATGCGAGACACGGCCTGGCGGCCGTGATAAGTGTGAAGCAGGGGGCGGGGGAGCGGATCCCTTTGAAGCACGCACGACCTCTCGGCCGTGAAAGAAGTGTGAACAAGCAACAAATGGCTTTCATGTGGTGATGCGAGGCAGGCGGATAGAAGCGCGTTCACGAGACCACATGCACTTCTGGAAATCCACATTTTTCAGAGCTTAGTTTAGCTCATAGTTTAGCCCCAATAGTCTCATCCTATTCATTCCTTGCGGAATGGAATAGGACGAGACCTAAAAATCTGTGTTTAGCCTAGTGTGCCGCTCGACTTGTATTTTGCCGTTTCTGTCATTGTATCCAAATATATGATACAACAAGTAACATCATACCTAAAACAAGTCAGGACTATTGGCTTTGTCAATGGCTGTTAGTTGCATAAGATAAACAAGCAGCAACTATGGCTTGCATATAATAATGAAAAAGCTTCCACTTAAAACCCTTGTGACACCACGACAATGTTGCTGCTCCTGAGTTTCAAAAAGAGAACGGAAAACCAGAGAGAAAATGACACTCTTTAAAGGATTTCCCTTCCCCATAAACTCTTACCTGGCATGACTTCATGCAGTAACTTCTCCACTAGTGAGAAGTGAGCAGTGTGAGCAGCGCACATCGATGTGCCTGCTGTCACTGCAGTCTGGGGAAAAAACGGACCACAAGGCACAATACGGAGCCCAATAGAGACCCGTTTCGAGGCCACCTTTAAAAAACTGCCGGTGCTCACGCACCCGTGAGACTCGGCCCACTTAAAGCCATTGGCTTACAGCTTGATCATGTTAATGTGCAGTATTTGGAACTGCATTCACATACAATACAACTAGTTCAGAATTGGACAGCCCATCTCCTACTTAAACTGCAGCTGAGAATTCCGATTTCGGCACTTCTTCATACATTGCATTGGCTTTCCTTCACATAAGCATGCCATTTTTAAAAGCCTATGCATTGGTATTTAAATAGTTGTACACCAAAGGTCCCCGCTTCTTCCATCATCATCTCAATTGGTTTATTCAACTGTACTCATTATGCCAAGCCTCAGAACCTGTTGCTGACTCTACCAAAGATTAATAAATGCTGGCTCGGTGGTGGTACCTTTTCATATACAGTTGTCTTTATATGGAATCCTCTTCCCTCTTGAGCTGCGCTGAATTTACTTTATAAAAGTGCTTAAACCCTGGCTGTTCAGTCTATGATTTGGCAGTGACTACATGCTTTATTTAGCAGTATTTAGCTTGACGATGCCTTTATGGCAATTGCGTGCTTTATAGATCCTAAAAATAAATGAAATAAATGTTAGTAAACCATCTGATTAAAGATATATAAAAGTATAGGAGTTGTAATATTTATTTCCAGTCTGCTATGGAAGTGCTGATTGCACAAATGTGAGTGGTTTTCTACATTTTTAATGTTACGTATGCACTCATGCGCCAGGCACAAGCAGCTAAAAATGCTGACAGTAGTTTCATCTTTTATTTTGGTAACTTCTTCCAAAACTTGATTTCTTTAGAATGCCTGCAAAAAGTTAAATGTTCGTATTATATACAGTGGAGGTTTACTGTTGGGTGCAATTGAGCCAACAGGGGTGTGGAATTTAATAAAATATTTGCTTGTCCATGGGGCAGGTTGCTTCATAAATCTACTTGTCCTGTAACAAAATCCACTTTCCCCTTTGGTGCCATGTAGTGCGGCGACAAATTATGGCAGCTATCTCATTAAATAAGAGTTCTGATATAGCCTCTCTGATTATTCCAGGGCTCATACTATAGTAGTGTTTTAATATTTGCAAGCCCCTTATGTTGCCACGTTTCCGCAGATCTACATACTGGGGCTGAAGCAGGGCACAAGTCCTAAAAAAAAGAAGTGGGGGGACGCTGTCACCTTTTGTGATGTCACAACAGGAAGTGACTTCACGAAAGGTGGCTTGCATCAGTGGGCTCATTGCCTCACCTCGCTCACCCCTTAGATGCGATTGCATCTGAGAAGCCAGCGCGTGAGCAGCGTGCTGTGAGCTCCGATCTCGTCCAAGAAAGGCCAAAGAGTGAAGTTCAGCTGTTTGGCAGGGGGGACAGCGTCCACCCGGTAAAATAAGTGGGGGGACGCCGTCCACCCGCGTGATACCCCGACTCGAGCCCTGGGCTGAAGGTAGCAGTATGCAATAGTTCCAGGATTAGAATGCCCTTTTGAGTCTGTGCAAACCTACTAACTTACGTGATTTAAGGGTTTTCAACAACTCTTCTCTATTCTTTAACCATACTGAGAAATGTTGCAAATTTACTTCTGACAATGGCAGATGTACACCTTCTTCCAGAATTGGGTAAAAAAGTGGTTGGAGGGAAGTGATTTTGCAAACACTTAGATTTTCGCAGGAGCAAATCTACACATGCATATTTGCACATGTTAAAAGGCAGTTCACAAATATTTTCCAGGAGTACTATTTCTTGTCCTACTTCAGTAAATTCTGGGGACTTAACGAAAGCCGTGTAGCTGTACTTGATACAAAGTCACATAGCGTGGGTGCACTTTTTTGACTTTCTTGAATAATTGGGCCCCTAATTAGGTCTGGTGTTGACCATGACCTTTTGCGTTTGTTAAAATTCTGTCTCTCGATCTCTCTCTGTATCAGCTGGTTTCAGAGTGATCGCATTCTTCTCTTTTCATAAGGAGCACATTGACACACAAAGTAGTTTTGTTCAGTGCAAGTATCAACTGTAGCAGTGTGTGCTTTTTAAGACCAAAAACAATGTTTGCTTTTCCATTGTTTGTTAAAATGGTGAGGGTCTGGCAGCTCCCACACCAATAAGGTTTTACAAAAACCATGCCAAAATAATTCACACATTGACAAAACTAAAAAGCTGACTACCAATTTCAGACCTACTGGCTTTGCCAATGCTTGTTTATTTCTCATAGGGCTCTCTCTTTGATTTTGTGCTCTCACGGGATACCTGCAGGACTCTTGCGAGCCCAACTGCCAAAACATACAATTATTTGTTACCCTTAATTTCTCAAAAACTACTGAATGGATTTACACCAAATCACAAAAAGCACAATCTGCGGACAGCTTCCTATTGAAATTTAGTGTAATTCCGTACAGCAGTTCTTAAAGAAGTCTTTGAAAAATGCACAGAGACTTTCCGTTTTGGGACCCCCTTTTTGTCTGGGTCCCTGCTTGACAGATAACCTCGAAACTTTCTAGGAAGGAGCTAAGGTGGATGAACTTTGTTTTTAAAGTTTTGTGAAGATTTGTCAAACGGGGCCTAAGTGTTTCGCAAACCAAAAAATGCTCCGTCTATGGAAAAGCAGATTTAACTATAACTACACTAGGGAATATCTATCTATCTGTCCGTCTGTTTGTCTGTCTGTCTGTCTATCGCAATGGCATCTTAATATAATGCACAGCCGTGTGAAACATAACATTTACCATTGCTTCGGTGAGCTATAGTAATCAAGCGTGAAAACGCATTGACCACCGGTTTGCAACTAGACATCAGAGAATACTAATTGCTAGTACTGCTCTGATGTGCGGAGTGTAGTTCTACAAAGTCGTCCCAGATGTTTTTCGATTTTTTTCAGCATATTCTCAAATCATTGAAGATGAACAATGTTGTCCATCTTAGCTGAAGAAAAAGCTATGGAAGAAAGTTTTCCCATGGACGGAAACAGCATTATCAGATTAGGACACAGTTGATACTGAAACAAACAAGGTTTCATCCGGTCATACCCATTGCACTTAGGGCATCTACTGAAACAAGGTAATGGGAGGAATTAGTTTCAGCCTCTGATGACTGCTTGGGCTGTATTCCAGACCCTCATTTTTTTTCTCACTATGCCATACTAGACAGAGACTTTTAATCCCCATAAGCGATTAATCTTTTATCCTGCTCCAATAGGAACAGTCCATCCTGAAGTGCCGGTGCAGGTCCCCACCAGACATAAACACGAGCAACCCAGAAAGGTTTTGGCATACTGAAATACTGCCTGTGAGTTAGAGCTTGAGCCACGTAGCGCAGCAAGCATGGGATGGCGGAAACTGGTCTGGAGTTGTTTGTGTTCTGGTTCAGAGTTGATCTGGCTTTACAATTCTGGCTGACCTGTTACAATTGGAGCAGAACCAAGGCTGACTTGTGTATGTCTGAGGTGGCATGGTAGGCAAAAAATAAAGGTGGACCGGATTGCAGCACAGAGTAATTACCAGTGGATAAGATTAATTCAAGCAGAACACCATTCACGTTTTTATTTTCACTGTTGATGCAGAAGCAGGTCAGTGGCCTAGGTCTACTATTCTATCATTGGTGCATGTGAGTTTTAATAATGCTTATACGTAGGACTAGATTTCTTTTTGTACTGCTTAGTGTCCTACCAAGGTTAGGTTGTACAATTTTTGTTCCAATTTTGGATTCTGTGCGAAAAAGAAGAACTTTAGTCCTACCAAGAAGTTTAACTAGTGGACGAGTAAGCTGCTATAAGGTAGTGTTTTTAACGAGATATAAGATTATAAACAGGGTATGACAAAAGTTCATGTCTGCCCACAAAGTGTAGTGAAATAGGGCCATTCCCTAAGGCTGCAAAGATTGGTTGTAGTTGCAACAATGTTTTCTATTGTAACTATCCATGCAATTGCACCTGATGCTTTCCTAAAAGTCACATTTTTTACCACTGCACTTTAGCTAGTCCTCTTAGGTATGGATGGATAGTCTATTCTTTAGACAGTACTTGAAGAGAGCTTGCAGTGAGATTTATTTTTAAACTTTGCTATGTGCCACTTGAACATATTTTGTTCATATTGTGGCAATTGGATGTGTTGTGAACTTTGTAAATCGGGGGTACTTATATTTTTATATTCGCTGTGTACCTCTACTGTGTTAGGTTGAAGACTGTCTGGTTTGCTCACGCCCTCTTGGGGACATTCAGAAAGCTTCTGTAGCATGCATGGCACTCGTTGCTTACCATTAGCCTAGTGGTTTGTAAGTCCCATTGGCTTCCATTTTATTTGCTGGCTTTATTTGTTTTAGGATGTCCAGCTCGAGTCCCACCCTTCCTTTACCCAAACCCTGTTTACTGTATTCTTCCATCAGTAGTGAATTTCTGTTCTTATATTGTCACATATGCAGTGCATTTAAAAACAGAGGTCAATTGTCTTCTAGGAAGCTTGGTGTTTTTTTCTTTTTTTCTCTGGCTTAAAAGTGAGATGAATTATGTGACAAAAATGCTGGCTACTTTTGTGCTGTACGATGTTATTTTCTTTCTAGCACGAAACAAAATGTAATTGTTTGTAAATGAACTGTGCCGATATTTCAGAATATTGAAATCTTAAATGAAGCACATTTTTTAGTAATTCTCATGTGTGGTGGAAACAAATATTCCAATATGATCAAAACAAATCAGTACATTAGGTGATGACATATCCACACATTATCACTTGTGCACTATATTCTTTTGTCAGTGAAACTGTATATCTGTGCAAATGTAGCCTTCAATTTAAATGAAGATGTATTATGTGTAATGGCAGTGCACAACCACACCATGCATACTCCTTTTAACCCCACTCTTCTGTGCATCATCCATGCCACTGCACTCTACACTGCACCACAACACACTACACCACTTTATTCAACACCTCTCTAGTCTATACCACTATAATCTACACTGTACACTCTACCCCACACTACTCTGAAATTGAAATTAAAATATTTATAAAGCGCCCGACTACCAAGTGGTTTCTTTGCGCTGAGGATGCAGATCAGAGGGCAGGGGAGGAGGTAAGCCGTTAGTGTGGGAAAGCTTGAGTAAAGAGAAGTGTCTTTCATGCTTTTCGGAACTCCAGGTAATGAGGGGCAGACCTGAGGGAAAGGGGAAGGGTGTTCCAAAAAGTAGGAGCAAGAGTAGAAAATGTCACGCCTCCAGACTTCTTTTTCCTGAAACGGGGGACAGCCAAGAGAGACTGCGAAGAAGAGCGCAGCTCTCTGCTAGGAAAGTAGGCCTTAATTTCAGAGGTAATGAAGGCCGGGGCCGTCCCTGCCCGGGCCTGGAAAGTGCTACAGCCCATCTTATAAAGGGCGCGCTCCCGGATGGGCAGCCAATGCAATGCTTTAAGCAGGGGGGTGACGTGGTGAGACTTGGGAAGGTTGTTGACAAGTCGGGCAGCCTGGTTTTGAACCAGCTGAAGTCGCCGATGATTGTATGCGGGGACACCAGTGTAGAGAACATAGCCATAGTCAAGGTGGGAGATGACCATGGCAGAAAGGATAAGTTTAAGGGCAGAGAAAGAAAAGAAACGGGAAATCCTACGAATCGTGCGGAGGGTAAGAAAACAGGATGAAACGACTGAACTGATCTGGGAGTGCAAAGTAAGGTGAGCATTTAATTTGATCCCTAGAGTTTTAACGGAGGAGGGACCCAGAGAGGGGGGCCAAAACAGAGAGTTCCAGGGACTGGAGCAACCACCCGTCAAAACCAACTCTGTTTTATCAGGGTTGAGTTTCAAGTGGTTGTAGTTCATCCAGTCCCGGATGAAAATCATAACGGCTTGAAAATTGTGAATGGACTGTGGGGAGGAAGATAAAGTAAAAATGAGCTGGAGGTCATCCGCGTAGTTGTAGATCGTGACCTCCATCTGCTGTAGTGCAAAAATAAGAGGAGAAATGTACAAATTAAACAAAAGAGGGGACAGAGAAGACCCTTGTGGAACCCCACACTGGACCTTACAGGGTGGAGCAGAAAAGTCGGCCAGGTGGACGGCCTGAGTGCGGTCCCTCAGGAAGGACGCGAGCCAAACCAAGGCGGTTCCGCTGATGCCAGCCGCTCCGACACGGGAGAGAAGAATGGAATGGTCAAACGTGTCGAAGGCGGCGGCTAAATCAAGGAGAACCAAAGCTTGGGGTTGGTTGGCGTCCGTACCCTCTCTGAGGGTATCCATAACAGAAAGGACTATGGACTCCGTGGAGTGCCCGCGGCGGAAGCCAGCCTGGCAAGGAGCTAAGCAGCCATTCTCTTCAGCGAAGGCGCTGAGCACTTTAGTGACATGGCGTTCCAAAAGTTTTCCTAGAAAAGGTAGAAGGGAAATGGGGCGGTAATTAGGAAGTGAAGAGGGGTCTGCGCCGGGTTTTTTGAGAATGGGAATTATAGTCGCGGTTTTGTGAGGTTGTGGAACTATACCTTGGGCAAGGGAAGTATTAAGGAAAGTGAGAGGAGGGGAAGGGCAGGCAAGATAGATTTGTCTCAAGATATGTGCAGGACAGATATCGGATGGGGAGCCTGACTTTACCGTGGTAAGGAGGGATAAGAACGAGTCTCGGGTCAAGGAGGGAATGTGATCAAGGTACAACCGGGGGGGTGAGGGCGGAGGATCTGAAAAAGAGGAGGAAGGGGGAGGAATGTTTGACTTGATGGTGATGGTTTTCTCCGAGAAGTAGTTGTTGAGGGAGTCACAGAGAGCCTGAGAAGGGAAGGGTTTGAGAGTGACTCTGTCCGAAAAAGCCAGGTCTTGCACTATTGTAAAGATTTCTCTCGATTGGTTTTCCGCGGACAGGATTTTGGAGGAGAAATATTCAGTCTTGGCAGAGAGAATCGACTTCTTGTATTTATTAAGGAGTGTAGTGTAATGTAGCTTAAGTGAAGGACAGTAAGTGCGTCGCCAAGCGCGTTCTGCCTGCCGTACTGCCAATTTGGTCTCCTTAAGATCAGCATTAAACCACCTGTTTGCGTCGTTGGCTCGCCTAGTAGTAACTCGTCTTAGGGGGGCCACTTGATCGCAGCCTTTGGCGAGCCATTGGTTTAAAATGTCCGCCTGGGAAGAGGAGAGAAGGTCTTGGAAATTGGGGCTAGAGGCAGAGAGAGAGGAACAAAGGGAAACCATATCAACATGGTTCCAATTACGAGCCCAGGTGTTCCTGGGGAGAGGAGGTTTCCTAGCAGAACTAGAGTGCAGAACAAAGGAAATCAAAAAATGATCAGACCAGGCACAAGGGGAAACAACAAGGGAAGAGACAGGACAGTTGAGCGACCAAACTTGGTCCAGGGTGTTGCACGTGAATATGGATAGGGATGTGAACGTGAGACAGGAAGTTAAGGGAGCAGAGAGATTCCGAGAATTCTTTGGATGAGAAGTCCTCCGCAGGGTCGGACGGCCAAAAGTTAAAATCGCCTAGCAGTAGAATAGAGTAATTATTCACCGCCAGGGTGGCCAGTAGGTCCTGAACCGAGGAGAGAAAGAGCGGGATTTGTTGTGGAGGGCGATACATGAGCAGGCATATATGCGGTGTAAGAAAGGAGGCCGAGCGCACAACTAAATAGTCGACCGCTGCGATGGGAGGAGCTGCTAATAGTTGAAAATGGAGTCCAGAATGGACTATCAAAGTAACGCCACCGCCAGCCTTCCAGGCCTGTCGGTCAGCGCGAAGAACATAGTAAGAGGAGGGGAGGGTGGCTAATAGAGCTGGCAAAGAGTCCGGGCAAAACCAGGTCTCTGTAAGACACAGAAGATCAGGTTTATGCGTGTCAAGCATCACGAAAAGTTTGTGATAATGCTTGACCGCGGATCTAGTGTTCAAAAGAAAAACAGAAATAGCAGGAACCGCACAAGGTAGAAGAGGCGGTTCAGGTGATGTAGGGAGGGAAAGGGGCGGGGGTAAAAAGTGAGGAGTGAAAGCGGGAGTGGGGTGACTCGGCTTAAGGCCAAGTTTACAAATGTTGGCCATGATGGAATCAGCCAGTGGCCACGAGCACTCTACTGTGCACCACTGCGCACTTCGCACTCTATGCCACTTCACTATACTCTTAATCAGTCTACGCTACTGCACTCTACGCCACTCTATTCCAGTCTGCACCATTCCACTCTATGCCATTCTACTCACTGCAATATACCCTGCGCCACTCTACTCTACCACACTGCGCTCTACTCCTCTCTATTCTACGCGGCTGCACTTTACGCCAATGAACTCTACACCCCTTGAATCAAATCCAATACACTGTATGCCACTGTACTCTACTCCAATCTACTCTGTACCACTGCACTGTATGCCACAAAACAATACTCTGCACCACTGCACTCTATACCACTCTATTCTACACTTGTGCACGCTGCGTCACTTTACTCTACACCACTGTACTCTGCATTGATACTCTATGCCACTCTACTGCACTCTGACACTATTCTACAACATTGCACCCTCTTCCACTGAACTCTATGCCACTCTGTGCTGCTCCACTTTATGCCTCTGCACAACTCTACTGCACTCTTCTTCACTACAGTACGCCAATGCACTCTACTCCACAACCCTCTATGCCACTACACACTATACCATTCTAATCTATGAGCGCCACTGAACCCGGACACTGCACTCTACACCACTTCACTCTACACGCCTCTCTCTACTCTACAACACTCTACTCTATGCCAGTGCACTCTGCCCCACTCTACTATGGATTCTACCCTGCACCACTCTACCCTACAGCACTCATCTCTGTGCCACTTCACTATAGTCCGAAACAATCTAGTCTACTCCCCTTTACTCTGTGTCACTCTACTCCACTATGCGCCACTCTATACCATTTCACTCTATGCCACTGCTGCCTACTCTGCGTCTCTTCAATCCACGTCAACAGACTCTACACCACTTTCCTCATGACCGATGCACTCTTCAATCCACTCTGCACTCTTCGCCACTTCACTCTAGTCCACTCTACTCCATTCTATGACACTCCACGATACTCCACTCTGACTTTCTACTCCATTAAACTTTACTCCACTCTGACACTCTACTACACGCTACTCCATGCCACTTTAATCCACTCTATTGTGCGCCAGACTACTTCACTCTTCCACTCTACGCCATTCCACTCTGACACTCTGCAACACCCTCTAACCCCCTACACTATGCTCTACACCACTTAACAACACACTACCATTTCACACTACAAAACTGTACTCCACTATGACACTGTGCGCCACTCAACTCTACTCTACGCCTTTCTACTCTGACACTCTACTCCCTCTGTGACACTCCACAACCCTCTGCGACTCTCCACTTGCAACTCCACGTCACTCATCTCTACACCACTCTACGACTCTCTACACCACTCCATAACACCCCACTCCGCTTTACGACACTCCAATCCACTCTCCTTTACCCCTCTTACTTTTAGCAATGCTGAACAGCAGCCACTCTTGTGTACAGCATAGCTAAAACATACCGGCTTTGCCAATAGCTCTTGCATCATCTGCTCTTCATCCGTCTCACCCCTCACACACACATGAGGCAGTACAGTGCTATGAAGTGGGAAGAGGAACGTTCTTATGGGGAGGTTCCAGGTGTATGCGGTAGAAGTAAGTACATGATCCATTGCTGGACCTATCTCATATCGCTGTAGTAATGAGGTGTCATAGTTCTATATAATACAGTTTTTTGTTACTTTAGTAAGTGTTCCCTGACATCACGCTTCTCAGATTTTTTGTGTTATTGATATTTATTTGTCCTGCATTTAAATTAGGTCTGTGAGCCTTTGACATAAGCGACACTAAACAAAATATCTTCACCTCTGCCCTTTATTTATTCCAGAACATATAAGAATATTACTGTAGTAAAAAGTATTCAATTCCAACCTGTAACCTTTTCTTTAAATAACATAAACATGTTTCACATAAACATTTTTAATTGTTTATTTTTTGTCAATAGGTCACCAACGAAAACTGTTCCTCTAACTTTGAAGGTATGTTTTTTCTCAATTGTCTTGCATTCTATAACTTTATGAAGCATAAGAATATTGGGTAATTATTTTCATCTTAGACTGAAATCCTTAGAAGACTTAAACGTGAACCACCGCAATTGAAAGCTTAATGTATTTCCTTGCAAGGAGTCCTCGAACATTTTTTCTCCAAATATTGGCTTTCATTTTCTGATCAGCCTGTTTCTCGAGTTTCCTAGGTGAATGCTTATAGTTACTTCTACGGGTAAAGTGCATGCTTGGTACAAGGCTTAACTAATGTCACTTAGGTGCTAACTCCAATATGCTTGCCCTTTCTGTTTACTTCTTGGTTTGAATAATAATGGTAAGTTATCTATATACATTTTAAATGCAGGTGCTACTATTACAAAGTGGTACTCAGCTTCCCAGACCACCAAAGTGTGAAAGGCCGAATTACCAGGATTCAGACTGGTGGCCGCTCCTCCACTAAGGCGATGGAGCGACGGCCCACTGCTTTTTACTACTTTATATAAGGGAAACATAAAATGATAATAACTGGTTGTTATTATCAATTTATGTTTCCCTACTGCGGCAGCTCTGCAGGCGGGGCAGGCTGCACTGCTCTCAGAGCAGGGGAGGAGTGGTTTTCCCACTCCAAATACGCATGAATGCTTAGCTAGCCGTCCTGGGCCGCCCAATAATGCGGCCTCAGGTGAGTCAGTCATGGGTGGCAGGAGTGGTGGCAGCAAGGGGGGATAGTTGGCTTACACTAGGTGGGAGCGCTCCTGGTCGGGGCTTGGTGTGAGGGAGTGAAGTTTTGTAGGTATTACCTGATGGCAGCAGTGAGTAGGGAGCACCTGGACTGCACTGCTGGTGCCTCCCAGCCCAACTGGTGGGAAAGTGACTGTGTTCAGGAGGAGCACCGAGTGGTGTAGCTGCAACAGAATTGGCAAATACAAACACCCAAGCACACCATCCACGAACACCATTAAAGAGTGAGCCTCGATCCATCAACATTCGCCCGCGCTTGGTGAGACCGAGTGGGGGAGACTCTAGGTCCACCTTGCAGGACTACAATGATAAGCCCACCTGCATGGAGCTGCTGACGGCCATCCACAGCTCCTGCGTGGCTTTGGAGCATAAGATGTAGACAGTCTCCGTGTATGTAAGCTTGCTTCGTTCTGACTTGAGTAAGGTGGCTGACAAAGTAACAAATGCAGAGACTAACATAGAAACTTTGCAGGATGAAGTCTCTACACTTAAGCAACAAATGCCCAAGATGACGACAGTCATGAGGGTATTGGAGGTCTGGGTGGAGGATACTGAGGGCAGCTCCCGATTCAATAACCTCTGCTTTCTGTGGTTTCCGGAGAATGTTGAGGGCTCCTCGGCAGAACACTTTTTAGAACAATAGGTGAGACAGTAGTTGACGCCCCTGGGCCTCTCTGAGCTATTCGAGATGGAACAAGCCCACTGTGCCTTGGTGCCGCTGCCCCTTGGAGTTCCCCGCGGGACCTTCTAGCCAACATACTGTACTGGTAGGACAGAAATTGTATTTTTCAAGTGGCTATAGACAATTGAATGTCAACATTTGATAATCACACCATTGCCATTTATCCTGACTATACCAGGGACCATCAAGGAGAAGCGTATGTCATTCCTAGGAGTCAAACAGAAGCTGCACGCTATGAACCTTAACTATATGTTATGCCTATCTAAACTGGATTGGAGAGAATGTATGGGAGTGGGGACTCTCGCTGCTTACTTGAAAGGATCCAGGCATTCCTGGCTCTGCTGGTTATACCCCAGCTAGTAGAAGTGGCAATGAAGGACCTAGGAGTGGATATTACTCTTGTGGAGCTCCCTGCAACTTTGATAATGAGAGCGATAATACGACTCCCAGGGGGGATGGATTTCTGACTAACTTTTGCCAGGTGTTTGCAACGGTGCTGACTCAGTACTTGTTGGAGGTATTCTTAAAAGCTATGAAGTTAGAGATGCTCCCACCAAGCATGCACAAAGGACTTCTATGTTTGATGCCTAAGCCACATGGGGGCAACGCCGACCTCATATTGTCCCCTTACCATGATAAACTCTGACATAAAAGTTTTGTGTAAGCTTATGGCGCCCTCCTGCAGAGGCGGACCTAGGTACCCCTGATTTTAAATTGTACTTCTTTCCCTCTCACCTCCAGTGGGTCACACAATGGCTTGATGGAGGCCACCAAAAGGAGCTAGGGTTGGTGGGGCAGTTTGCACATTTGGGTCCTTTGCTAGCAAAACTTCTCAGCCTAATGGTGGCTGTTATGTGCCTTGGATTTCTCTTGACTATGGTGCTAAAATGCTGGAGGCGCTGCGCATTAAGAACTGCGGGGACGCCCCTATATGCACCAGCATTGCTCCTGGTGGACCTCCCACACGGAGCCCCCCCCGCTCCTTATTCACAGCAGCAGGGGTGTGGAATTATTTTTTTTTATTAAATCATTTTATTTGCAAAAATCAAAGCAAACACAGGTGTCAATTCCAAGGCATGAGACAGTATATACATTCATCAAAGAGGCATTGGGACCACAGTTTCAGTCAAGTCGTAAACCACTTCAGGATGAATATTGTTACCCACTATCACAGATTAGTCAGCTCTTCGTCACGGGCAATACATGGGGGTTCACAGATGTTTCCCCTGTACTCATTCCACTTAGACTATATCGCCACCCACTTCCGCGGGCACCCCTGCGCCACATATACTGTCTTCTCCTGAATCATGCTCCAATCCATGGCCTTTTTCCTGGAGCTAAGAGTAGGTGGTCCCTCCGCTCCCCACAATCTTGCAATGTTCCGTTTTGCAATTGCTAGACCTAGTGTGACCCATAGCCTCCCCTCGAGGTAAGGTCCGAAGGCTCCCATATATTAAGGAGACATCTCTTTGCCTCAGATCGCAGCTCCTCTCCCCACACATACACTGCCACACCCTGGACCAGTATGCCACCACCTCTCGACATTCCCATAGTATGTGCAGGAAGGTGCCCGTCTCCCCACACCCTCTGCGGCAGAGTCTGTCCTCACTACGACCCATAAGAACCATCCTAGTGCCAGACAGGTAAACTAGGTGCAGGATTTTGAGTTGTAAGAGGCGCAATTTGGCAGATATTGCTATCTCTCTAGGGGATGCCAGTGCCTCTCTCCATTCCTCGTCATCGATTTCGAGTCCGTCCGCCATCCGCTTTTCCCTTAGGGCCAATAGCGGGTCAGGGGTGTGGTTTCTTGAACGTTAGCGAGATGGCCTTCTCCGGAAGGTGACCATCCAGCAATCTGTCCTCAAGGGGTAAGGACTCTGGAAGTTGTGGAAGTGCTCCGTCTGGGCCAAGTCGCACGTCTGTTGTAATGTGGCAAATGGTACTACCCACTCGGGCCCCATAAGTCTTTGACTTGCGAAACCCCAATCAGGTCCCAGTTCCGAAACCCTTTGGTGAGTCGAAGAGAGCCGAGCCTCTCCGACGCCCAGAGCGGGGTTGCTAAAGTAAGTTTCCCTGCCCGACCCAATTTCTTCTGCGCGATGTGCCATAGCTGAACCGAGTGTTTGGTAGGGCCCGTGAGGCGATGTCAACCTGGTCGTGAATAGAGGGCAACTTCATAGTTGCCCCCCGGTAGGAGCCATCGATCCATCTCATATCCCGGGTCATTCCCTGCACAGTATGTGCCCTGATTTATGGCCGAGAGGTGCGCCGCCCAATAATATTTCCTGATATCAGGGAGTGCTATTCACCCGTCAACCCAGCCCAGCGTTCGTTTTTGCAGTGAGAAGGGGTGTGGAATTTAATAAAATTTCTACTCGTCCATGGGACATGTTACTTCTTAAATCTACTTGTCCTGTAACAAAGTCCACTTGTCCCTTTGGTGCCATGTAGTGCGATGACAAATGATGACTGCAATCTCATTATCTAGGAGCTCTGATAACAGCTACTCCGATTATGTCAGAGCTCATACCATAGTAAGGTTTGAATACCATCAATTCCCTTATTTTGCCACCTTTCTAAAGATCTACATACTGGGGCTGGAGGTTGTGATAAGCAATAGTTACATGTTTTATGGGTTTTTTCCAACTCTTCTCTAAAACTTTCCCAAATAGAGAAAGGTTGGAAACTTATTCCAGACCTGGGCAGAAGTAACACTTTTTTCCAGGTTTTGGAAAAAAAAATGGTCGGTGGAAATGTGACTTGTTACCGCTCAACAGATTTTCTCATGAGCAAATTTACACATGCATATTTGCTTGTTCTAAAATGCAGCTTACAGATTTTTCATGGAGTATGATTTCCTAACCTACTTATGTAAAAGGGTGACGCTACCAACCAGAATGTAAGATCCTTAAGTATTGCCCGGCGGTGTCGCCTCTCGAACCCACAAGATATTAACAAATGAAGAGGCAGGCGCTGGAGACTGGAAGGCAGGAAACGAGGTTTTATTTTCTCCGGAGGAGAAACACATCAGTTGGACAGCAAGTATCGTTCTGAGGTGCTCTACCCGCATCTCTGAGGCCTGGCCTCTTATACACAAGTTTGTCACTTTATTGCATGTAACACATTCTCGTCAATACTTTGATGTACGGAAAGACATCCTCGGAATCTCCCCTTCAGGCCCGTTCCCACATATCGTTACAGTTGAAGTCCCCACCCCGGTCACAACAGGTGATGATTATCGCACAGCTGGATATTCCGCCGATTCACGGAAGGTGTGGGGTTCGATCGGATCTCGTAGGGTGGGGGCTTTGATCGACCCGAGGGTTCTTTAATGGGAGGAAGCTTCCTACTGTACTGGGGGCAATAAACAGCATCCACAGAGTCAGGTGGTGGCCTGGGAACGAGGGAGACAAACAGGCACACAGGAAAAGGGGGTTTGTATCAAAAGACCTGGGACCATGAAAGGAATGAAGGGAGGTGTCGTGCTGGGAACAGGATGGGATTCCGAGGCAGAGCTGCGTTGAAGAGGGGTTTATGACCCGAGGCATGTGAGGGCGAGGGGGTTGTCAGCATGCGGGGGATGCCTGCGAGGCTAGGAGAGAGAGAGAGAGAGACGCGCTGGCTATCGGCAAAGGGCAGGGAAGCCATGGTGTTCAAAATGGCGGCTGTTTACGTGCACGAAAAGGGTTCGAGAAGAGCAAGAGGGTGCCGATAACGTTGACGGTTTCAGCCTAACTTTCAACACTTAGGTAAATTATTGTGAATTCGTAAAAGCCTTAAATTGGCACTAATGCAAGGACATATGCTGTGGATGAACTTTTGTGACTTTATTGGGCCCCTAATTCGGTCTGGCATTAACCAAGACCTTTTGTTTTTATTAAAATTCTATGAATCTCTCTCTGTCTACAGGCTGGTTTCTCTGTGAGTGATAGCAGTCTGCTCTTTCACAAGCAGCATATCGGCATCCAAAGGAATTTTTTCCAGTGCCACGAACTAGTATGGCAATGTGTGGTTTTGAGACCAAAAATATTTTTGCTTTTGCCAATGTTTGTTATAGTGATTGGCCCGGCAGCACACACAGCAAAGTTTTACAAAAACAATGTCAAAATATGACTGTAATTGACAAAACCAAAAGGCTGACCAATGTTATACCCACTGGTTTTGCCAATGCTTGTTTATTTTCATGTTTCCTATACTTTTGTTGAAACTGCAATATTAGCATGCATTAACACATTTTAATAAATGACGCTTAAAAGAAATGGTACCTAAAATTTCATAGTAGTTTAGGAAAATGTTTTTTTCTCACATTTTTTTTTTTTTTTAAATCTTTATTGAATTTAATGCATACATCGTTTTCATCAAGATTACATCCCAACTTCCATCGCAGAAGCATATATTTACATATTGAGTATATTCATAGTTTACACTTCTTAATCACAGACATAACTAGCCGGTTGTATATAATAAGAAGTAATAACGTAACCTCGCATGTATAAGACATTGTTTGCATTGTATAGGTCGTTTGTTCAATATAGTATAGTACTTCAACCATCAGAACATTAAAACGTAAAACTAAAAAAAGAGTCATCACATTTTGATAATCTAGTCGTGCATACACCGACCGCCCGCCATCCCACCTGCCTCATGGTAGGCAGCTTTGCACACCATATTTGAACGCAGCTCTATCCGTTACAATAAACATAGCAACCCACACCCAGCTATCTATTCATCGTCCCCCTCAGAGTCCAAGTCTTCTTCCTCCGGTAAGGGTTCGCAAATTTCCCCTCTGAATATATTCCATGCCGACCATATCTTATTCCATTTTCGGGGGCATGCCCTGAGTACATATACCGCCCTTTCTGTAACCATCAGCATGTCCATGTTTTTACTCCACCTAGCAGTCGTAGGCAGATCTAGTGCCCCCCATTTTTGCGCAATGTCCCGTTTAGCTACCATCATGGCCAGGGTGGCCCATGTCCGACCATATCTATCCAGATCATTGGGGTCCCAAATGTTCAAGAGGCATTTGCGAGGGTCTGGCAGGACGGAGATTTTAAGTGTTTGTGAGACCGTGCGCATAACCTGCCTCCAGAATTCCTGTATGCGTGGGCAGTCCCAGAGTGTATGGTATAGTGTTCCTTCCTCCCCGCATCCTCGAAGACAAAAGGAATGTGGCGCCCTGTGTATTTTATGAAGCAGTGTTCTAGTGTAATAAATACGGTGTAAAATTTTAAGTTGCACTAATCTGAATTTTGCTGAGATACCAACTTCTCTCGGTGAGGCTAGTGCTTCACTCCATTCTGATTCTGTGACCTCACCTATTTCTCCCACCCATTTTTCCCTCAACTTTATTGTAGGGTCCCCTAGGTTGTTCAGTTTTTTGTATGTGAGGGAAGTCGCGCTTTGTGGCATATACTCCGTTAATAGCCTATCCTCCAGTGGCGAGGATTCTGGTATGTCTGTGCCCACTGGGATCGCCTGGAGCAGTGCGTGTCTTATTTGCACATACCTAAACGTCTCTGTCGGGCCCAGGCCGTACTGTTGTTGGAGCTGTGGAAGTGCGATCACTGTGCCCCTGTCCCATAGGTCCCCAACTGTGGAGATTCCTATATAGTCCCATTGTGCAAACCCCTTACTAGACCGTAGGTTACCCAATGCCTTGGTGTCCCACAGTGGTGTTAGCTTGGTGATTTTTCCCCTCCAACCTAGTCGTGATTGTGCCATATGCCATATGGCCGCTGTGTGTTTCGTCGGTCCCAGCAGCTTCTTAACTTGTGATTTGTTATATAGTACCGCGATCATACAGTCTGCACCCAGTTGCGACCAATCCGCTCTATATGCCGGGTCACTCCTTGAAGCATGTATCCATTGATTTATTATTTTAAGATTGGCCGCCCAATAGTACAGCTGTATGTTCGGCAATGCTATGCCTCCCTCATACCAACTTTGTCATCTTATCATATGCTATACGCGCCAGGCCATTATTCCAGAGAAGGTTTGTGACCAGAGCTGCGACCTGCTTGAAGTATCGTGGTACTATAGGATACGGGTTGTTTTCCAATACATATAGGAATCTGGGCAATGCCATCATTTTATAAAGGGCTGCACGCCCGACGAGGGTCAGTGGCAAGGTCGCCCAGTATTTAACGTCTGCACGAAGGCGCTCCATAGGCGGCTTCAAGTTCTTATCAAAGAAGTCCGCGGCACTCTTTGTAATAACAATGCCTAAATATTTAAAGGAGTTCGGGGTCAGTGCAAGGGGGCAGTCCGATGGTAGCACCGGATCCGGACCCTTTAGAGTGTAGATCACCGACTTGGACCAGTTCAGGGTATAGCCCGACGACTTCCCATGTGTGTTACAGAGATTTAATAATGCTGGGATCCCATTCTCAGGCTCAACCATATAAATCAGCATATCATCCGCGTACAGGGATATTCTATCTTCCCACCCTTCTTCCCATTTGATTCCTTTAAGTAACGGTGTTGTTCTGATTAGGATCGCTAAGGGTTCTAGTACCAGGGCAAAAAGCAGGGGTGACAGAGGGCATCCCTGCCTCGTCCCCCTGCCCAGCGGGAACGTCTGTGAGACGTGACCATTAGCTACTACCTGTGCCACCGGTTTCGTATAGAGTAGTCGTATCCACGCTATGTATTTCAGTCCAAAGCCCATACGTGCCAATACCGCAAACAGATATTCCCGTTCCACTAGATCAAAAGCCATTTTGGCATCAAGGGATAGAATCACTGCTGTCTCGGAGAGAAGGTGCGTTCGTGCCAACACCCCATGTACCCGCCTGAGATTCAATGCCGTACTCCTATGAGGCATAAAACCTGACTGATCAGGGTGGACCAGCATCTGCAGGTGTTGTACCAGACGGTTAGCTAGCAATTTTGTCAGAACTTTGGCCTCCACGTTAAGTAGGGAAATGGGGCGATATGAGAAGCGATCAGACGGAGGTTTACCCGGTTTTGGTATGGCCACAATTGTCGCAGTGCGCTGGTCTAGCGGCAGCTCTGCCTTTTCCAGGCTCTCCTTGTACATTTCCAGTAATGGTTTACTGAGAGTGTCGGCCATCGATTTATACCATTCTATGGGTATTCCGTTGAGCCCCAACGCTTTTCCTGAGTGCAACGCCTGAATCGCCAATTGAATTTCTTCTTCTGTCGGGTCGGTCTCTAGCTCTTGCATAGCCTCCTGCGAGAGCCTGGGGATGGGGATATTCTCAAGCGAGGTTATTGCCGCCTGAGCCGTGACCGCCTGTTCCGGGGTATATATCTCTCGGAAGTGACGTGCCAGGGTGCATACTATGTCTTCCGGATGTGTCTGCAACTGTCCGTCATGTGAGCGCAGCCTCTGTATCCCTCTATTACTACCCCCCCTCTGATCTAACCACGCCAGCATTTTCCCTGCTTTGTCGCCTACATCATATATTCTATGTGCTGTACTCGTGAGATGTCGTTGGACTATCGTTTTGAGGTGGGCCTGGTATTGTCGCTGCCGTAGGTGTAATAGGTGCGCTGCTTCCGGTGTGGGATCAGCCATGTGGGTGTTGTTTGCGTTATGCAATTGTAGCTCGAGCTCTGTGAGCTCTCGCCTGGATTCTCTTTTGTGCCCTGTAATTGCCGCTATCGCCTCCCCCCGCAGGACCGTTTTGTACGCCTCCCACAAGACCGAGGGGGAGGACACCGAGCCCGCGTTTTCCTCAAAATAGTGTGTGGTCGCTAATTTAAGTTCTTTCCTGATCTTGGGGATTCTTAAGTAGTTTGGGTATAGTGGATAGTCTGGTACGTTTCTTCTCTTTGGTGGTAAGTGACATTAATATAGGTGAATGGTCAGATATGCCTCTCGGCAAGATGTCTATTTTATCTACTTTCCCCAGTCCAACCCCTATGAACAAGAAATAGTCAATGCGTGATAGGCTATTGTGCACAGCGGAGTAGTATGTGTATTGTGTCGCTGTGGGGTGTAGCTGTCTCCATACGTCTGTAATGCCCAGCGCCTCTAGAAAACCCGGGAGTGTTGCAGTGCCCCGAGGGCGGTCTCTAATGGGATATGTGTCCAGTGTTGGGTCTATTATTGCATTGAGGTCCCCTCCTATGATTGTGTCGCCATCCGGGAGGTCCAGAAGGAATTTTCCCAGGGCAGGCAAGGCAACCGATTGGAGTGCCGGGGGGACGTAAACGGAAACCACGTTGAGGGGTTTCCCTTCCCATTGGCCATGCAATGCCGCAAACCGGCCCTGATCATTCGTCTTGCGGAGTTCTACTATAAAGGGTGATGATTTTTTCATGAGTATCCCTGCCCCCCGGGAGCCTGTCGTGAATTCGGCATGTACTGCCATCACGTACCCGCGCCTATCAAGCGCCTTGCATGTTGTCCCCGTGAGGTGCGTCTCCTGGAGTAGTACTAGGTCAGGCCCCTGGCGTTTAACTGCTTGCAGAACCAACCCCCTCTTTATTATATCTCCCAACCCTCTGACGTTCCAAGTGAGCAGGCGCAAAGGGGGCACCTCAATTGTTGTATGTGCGCCCTCAGTGGGTGCAGTGTGCAACTGTTGGGCCATTGGATAGGGTGGGTAGTGTATCAGCTGCCATGTTACAGGTTCTAGTGTGTAGATAGCATTCTATGTTGAGGTGTAGGAATAGTTCGGTAGTCGGTGCGCTCGTGTACCATATAGCGTGGGTGATGACTATCAATACTAACAGTAACTTCAAAACGTTCCCTCCCTCCCCCCTCCCTGCTCCCCTGCTCCACGGACTTACTCCCGCCCGCTTCCCCAACTTTGCAGAGTGCTTCCCATAGTCCCAAATACTTGCTCGCTGGGGAAAGGACCGCTCCGGAGACAACTGCCTCTCTTCCTTCCCGTGGTCGCCATCCACCTAGTATCCAGGGCGGTCTGTCCGGCCTTAGGCATAGTTGTCATCTCGCACTAGGTGTCTAATGTTCGTCGTCTGAGGCTTGGACTGCAATTTCTTTTTCTGGGGATCTGTCTTCTGGTCCGCGTCTTGATGCTTGAGAGCTTGTGCAGCTATTTGGTTCCTGGTTCCTGTGTGGTTTGTGGGTCCGTCGCGGCCGCTCTACTGGTCTCCAGCCATTCTCGCGCGATCTCAGGGGTGTCAAAGAACCAGGTTCTGTTGTCTGCCACGACACGCAGTCTAGCCGGGTACAGCATGGAGTATTGTAGTTCTCTTGATCTAAGTTCTTTCTTAATGTCTAAAAACGTTTTCCTGCGACGAGCAACTTCGGCCGTGTAATCCGGAAAGAAGGCCAGTGTGGAATTTTGGATTTTAATTGGTGGTGCCACTCGCGCCGCCTGTAGGATGGCGTCCCGATCTCTAAAGTTGAACAGTCGAGCTAGGATCGGTCTCGGCGCTGCACCCGGTTTCGGTTGGCCTCCCGGGACCCGATGGGCCCTTTCGACGGAGAAGAAGGTGGACAGGCCCTTGGGTTTAAGTTCTTTCTGTATCAACTCCTCCACATAGAGGTCCATTGCTCTCGTACCTTCAGATTCTGGAACCCCAAGGATCCTCACGTTGTTCCGTCTGGAGCGTCCTTCCTGGTCGTCCAGACGCTCCCGCAGTGTCTTGTTTTCCGCAGCTATCTTCTCCACCGTCGCCTGGAGTTCAGAGACATCCTCGACCAGGGATTTCGTCCCTTCAGATTCTGGAACCCCAAGGATCCTCACGTTGTTCCGTCTGGAGCGTCCTTCCTGGTCGTCCAGACGCTCCCGCAGTGTCTTGTTTTCCGCAGCTATCTTCTCCACCGTCGCCTGGAGTTCAGAGACATCCTCGACCAGGGATTTCGTCACAACCTCCATAGTGCTTACTTTTTCGGACATTTTATGGAAGTCTGCCCTGATAAGTGTGATCTCGGTTGATATCGATCCTACCGTCGCTTGGACTTGCGCCAGGGCTTTCATCACGTCGTCCAATGTGGCCTGTTTGTTGCTCGTCTCCTCTGTCGACTTGCCTGCTGGGGATTTTCCCTCTAAGGAAGGAGAGGCATTCCTGTCGCGTGCAAATCTGTCAATTCTGGTTTGGGTAGTGTTGCTTTTACTCCCCCTGCCTGACATCTTTCCCACCGCTAGTGGGTCGATGAATTGTCGACGTCCCTGAGGTATTCCGCGGCTTTCAGTTGACTTTCACTGGGTCAAGCAGCATTGTGTCTGTATCTGCGCCCACCGAGTTAGCGGTTACCGGCTGTGCCCTCCGAGCCAAGTCCCGGCTGGTGCAAGGGAGTGTTGGATGGGGGGGGCACCCCCTCCTTTACGATACAGTGTTCGTGCCGTAGGTTTTATCTGGAGTAGTATTGTGGGTTCCCCTCTGTTCCAGCAATCTCCCAGAGTCAGTGCCAATATAGCGCTAGCCCCCTCGTGTCCCTCAGTATATTTCACCAGACATCAGGCTGATTACCTGGTCAGTATGCCCTTATTCGGTCCTGCTCCAGTAGTTCGTCTTGGTATGGGGTCGAGTAAGTCTCTGGGCGTCAGGGCACTTGTGTAACCGGCATGCAGGCTAGGACTTGTGCACCCGGAGTACGTCCGTGCCGGGCGCCCTCCGCACTACACCAAGATGGCGGCCCGCCGGTATTGATGTGCCTCCACCACTGCCCGGTTCCTCATGCAGGGCTGTGGTGTGCAAGGCTCTAGATCCTGTGGCCCACTGCGTTACTGGATGCAGGTTTCCAGCACTTCCCGCCTTCCTACCTCGGCCGCGGAGGGAGGTCTACCACCGGGGCCCGATGCACTGCACCAATATGGCGGCTCGCCGGGCGCAGCTCTCCCCACGTTTCTCCTCTTCGCCCGCAGTCCGGCGTTACCCCCAGAGGTGTTCCGGTGCAATTCTCTGCATTTACCGGCGCCTCTACCGTTGCGGTGATGTCTCCCGCCGCCGTCGGCGTATTCCGATCGTCTCTCTCCCTTGCTCCCTCTCGGACGGGTGTTTCCGGCGGCCTGTGTCCGGGCCTCAGGTACTTCCTGTCAGGTTCTGCTGTACGTCCGTCCCCGGCTTCCACTGCCGTCGTAGGCCGCTTGGACCGACGCCGCAATCTTGAGTTCCCGGTGCCCAATCGTTATCGGAGTTGCGGCCGTCCTTCCCGCCCGGTCCCAGGTTTCAGGTCCTCTCCACAGGGGTTATGTGGAGCACGGATTTACAATCGGATCTTTGAAGAGGCCGCGTCGTCACCGGAGCTCTTCCTTTACGCTGCCGCCATGCTCAGCAGCAAGCCACGCCCCCCCCTCACTTGCATTTTTTAATGCACATTTTATTTTGAATGCAAAGAATTGTCAATCTTGCTTTCAGGTTTTGCATACATGTGCATCTAATCAGAGCGTTCTGGGAGCATTATACGTAGCCTCATATTGCTAAACTTTGCAAATGTGTGTACACTTTTTAGGTCGAGTGTAACGGCACTTGCACTGAAGCTGAGCAAGCTGTTGTAGACTCTTCGTGGAGTTAAACCCCACCCACTGGTTGCCTTTCCTTTTTATTTGTCTGTGCCATTGTCCTTTCAAAATCCTTGCTTGCTACTGGGAAATTGTTCCTCTTTTCCCTCCTTTCTGTTTCCACTTTCAAGCTACGGAGCACTAGCCAAGTATCATCTCCCTACACTGTCAGTGTTTAAGTATTCCTCTGAGGACTACATATTTTTCTTGTGTCAAATTACGTATCTGAACAACGTGCTGGGCTTGCGCTTTCACTTTCAATGTGGGGGCCACCTGCTTTTGCTTGCTTATGCATACGTTATTATTAGGTCTCGTCCTGACGTAATCATACGAGGCTTTTTGAAATCAATATGATTCCAAAAGTCTTGTCCTAGCTCCCCCTTCAGTTGTTATTCATGCGCGTAGTTTTGCGTCACGAATTATGCCAAAGGCAGGGCAATGATTGCACTGAAGGCATGTCACTCACGGTTTGTTGCCACCCTGTCTCCTTTGATCCACGCCCAGCCGGATTGGATCTCTTACCGCGGCGGGAGACAGTGTCTCCTAATTAGCCGCTATGCACGCACTTTTTTATTATCATTCACTGCCTTTGTTAAAGGCAGCCGCGTGTTTATTTTTGCATCACGCTTTCACTTAAAGTGAAAGCGCGATGCAATTATAAAGAAGCGGCTGCCTTTGCCAATGCAGAGAGCATGTTTTATTTAACTTGCTTCACGGTGATTGCTCACCTCCCCCTCCTGCACCCTCGCTCCTTACTCAAGATTTTCCATCCAGGTCATTTTTGACTGTCACAACTGAAATTCGCCTTCCTAGTTAGGCCTTCAACAATACTGAGAATCACATTTGCAACATTGGGGGACATAGCTAGCTTATGCACAATTTCCTGTTTTCGCTCTAAATATATTCATGTTTATGCCAGTGAACTTGAGTCTCAAACATACTTACACGCACTGTCCCAGAGCGTTACAAACCCCCCGTGAAACAGCTTTGTGCACCCACATGAGTTCATATGGGTCCTTTTATCATTTTTCTTCAGATTAATGTTTTTTCACCACGGGTGAAATGAAATGAATGAAATGAAAGAAAATGTATAACGCGCAACTAAAACCCGAAGGCATCAAGGCGCCTATCAAAAAGAATCACAAAAAGGCAGAGGCAAAACTACGGGTATGCTTTGGCAAATAGCCGTGTCTTCAGGGCTTTTCTAAAGGACGGAAGAGTGGAAAGGGCCTTAATTTCCACCGGAAGAGCATTCCACATTTTTGGTGCTATAGTGGAAAAAGCTCTGCCACCCCATTTGACTCTGCGAATGCGTGGTACAGATAGCAGAGATTTGTTGGCAGAGCGCAGATTCCTCGAGAGGCTATAGGGGGCCAAAAGAGCCCCAACCCCCCTGACCTATTTCTCGCTAAGGCGCCATAGGTCAGGCACAGGATTTTAAAAGAAATCCTGTCCTCAATAGGGAGCCAATGCAACACCTTCCTCGCGGAGGTGGCCGACGCCCGTTTGGGTAGATCCAACACAAACTTGGCCGCCGCATTTTGGACCATTTGAAGGTGCTGCAACAGCCCCCTATTGAGTCCTGCATACAGCGCATTGCAATAGTCAAGTCGGGAGCCTATAAGTGCAACCACGACTTGCTTTCTGGCCTGCTGGGATAAGTAATGTTTAATCTTCCTCAAGATGTGAATTATGCCCCAACAGGTGGAAACTGTTCTGTTCACCTGCTGACGCATATTGAGGGTAGGGTCGATCAAAACTCCTAAATTTTTAGCCAGACCGGTTACCCCATTACAAAGGCCAGGCATTACAGAGCCCGTCTAGTTGGTTGCCTACGGACCCAAGATCGTGGTGAGTGAATGGCCCTAAAGCGATATCCTCCATAGTACCAGGGAGTGGGTGGCACGGAGCCGATCAGCAAACGGCACAGGAAGATTCACATGTGGTCCTGTCTTCACTCCCATCTGCTCTACTGTCTCCCAGCCCTCGACCCCTACACCTCTTCGTTTTCTCAGACCCCCCCTCTTTCAAGAGACCACCCTTTGTGACGCATGAAAGCAGTATAGCGCATGTGGGTGTAGTAGGGTATCCTCTCTCCCAGCCCTTCAAAATTTGGGGCGGGCCTCTGTAATGCGAGTCACCCCGTGGTCTACTACTCTCTACTCCTCACTCTATGCTACACACGCTACTACACACTATTACTTTCTACTACACACTCTACTACTCACACTCTACTACTCACACTCTACTACTCACTCTCTACTACTCACTCTCTACTACTCACTCTCTACTACTCACTCTCTACTACTCACTCAACTACACTACAACTCTCTACTACTCACTCTCTACCACTCACTCTACCACTCACTCTACCACTCACTCTCTACCACTCACTCTCTACTACTCACTCTCTACTACTCACTCTACTACACATCTACTACACTATAACTCTCTACTACTCACTCTCTACTACACACTATACTACACACTCTCTACTACTCACGCTCTACTACTCTACTAGTCTCTACTACTCACTCTCTACTACTACTCTACTACTCTCTACTACACACTCTACTACTCTCTACTACACACTCTACTACTCTACTACACACTATTACACACTACTACACACTACTACTCTACTACTCTCTACTACTCACTCTACTACACACACTACTACTCACTCTCTAATACACACTACTACACTACAATCTACTACACACTCTCTACTACACACTCTCTATTACACACTCTCTACTACACACTCTGTACTACACACTACTACTCTACTACACACTCGGCTACTCTACTATACACTACTACTCACTCTACTACACACTACTACTCTACTACTCTCTACTACTCACTCTACTACTCACTCTACTACACACTCTACTACTCACTCTGTACTACACACTACTACACTACAATCTACTACACACTCTACTACACACTCTCTACTACACTCTCTGTACTACACTCTCTACTACTCACTCTCTACTACTCACTCCCTACTACTCACTCTCTACTACTCACTCTCTACTATACTACACTCTCTACTACACACTCTACTACTCACCCTATACTACTCACTCTCTACTACACATTCTGCTACACACACTACTACACACCCACTACTCTCTACTACACACTCTTTACTACTCTCTACTATTCTCTACTACTCACTCTATACTACACACTCTCTACTACACACTCTACTACACACTCACTACTCTCTACTACTCACTCTACTAACTACTACTCACTGTACTACTCACTGTACTACTCACTCTCTACTACTCACTCTCTACTACTCACTCTCTACTACTCACTCTCTACTACTACTCTGCTACACGCTCTGCTACACACTCTGCTACACACTCTGCTACACACTCTTTACTACACACTCTCCTACACACTCTCCTACACACTCTCCTACACACTCTCCTACACACTCTCCTACACACTCTCCTACACACTCTACTACACACTTTACTACACACTCTACACTACACACTCACTACTCTCTACTATACACACTCTACCACTCTACTATTCTCTACTACACAGTCTCTACCACACACTCTACTACTCACTCTCTACTACTCACTCTCTACTTCTCTACAACACTCTACTACACACTCTACTACACCCTCTACTACTCACTCTACTACACACTCGCTACTACTCACTCTACTACACACTCTCTACTACTCACTCTACTACACACTCTCTACTACACACTCACTACTCTCTACTATACACACTCTACCACTCTACTATTCTCTACTACACACTCTACTACACACTCTACTACACACTCTACTACACAGTCTCTACTACACACTCTCTACTACTCACTCTACTACTCACTCTCTACTACTCACTCTCTACTTCTCTACAACACTCTACTACACACTCTACTACACACTCTACTACACACTCTACTACACACTCTACTACACACTCTACTACACACTCTACTACACACTCTACTACACACTCTACTACACACTCTCTACTACACTCTACTACACACTCTACTACACTCTACTACACTCTCTACTACACACTCTCTACTCACTCTCTCTACTACTTACTCTCTGCTACTCTCTACTACTCTACTACACACTCTCTACTACTCTCTACCACTCTCACTCTCTATTACTCTCTACTACACTCTACTACACACTCTCTACTACTTCGAAATTCAAAAGGGAAATAGGTCTGTATGAACTACAGATATCGTGGGGTTTTCATTTTTTGAGAATGACCACTATTGTCGCCATCCATAAGTCTTCTGGGAGTTTGCCTTCGTCTCTTGCTCCTAAAAACATGTTGAGCATATGTGGGGTGAGTTTACTCACCACACATTTGAACATTTCTGTGGGGAGCCCATTGGGGCCTGGCGCTTTTCCGGACTGTAGATCTTGTATGGCATTTTCGACGGACATGTATTTTTAAGCTTTACATGTCCAGATAGTGAAAAACTCTTACATTTGTGTTTCCCTACTGGAAGGCCTACCTCTCCTATAGGATAACACTGGAGTTACCGTATTAAGTTTTATAATTGTAATTTCCAGATGACAACAGGTAACCAGTTCATGTCTGGTGTCTCTAGAATTGTAATGAAAAATCCTAACTTATGGTGTAATCTGATTTTAAATTACAATTTTGAAAATACCACTTTTTAGAAAGTTGTCATTTTCCTGCATTAGCCATTTGGTGCCTGCAGTCTGTCTCTGGGTCACATGACTGAATTTAGTTGACGGTTTGACTTTATGTATTCCTCCTCAACAGCCACACATACAAAGGAGCTTAGGCGTGACTGGATGGGCCATCATTGGCAGGATGGGAAGAAGGACTTGGTCCCAGCCCTACTTACACTTGAATAGGCTATGGCGTGCCTCCACACTAAGGGCTGTATTTAGGCTTGTAGTTAGTCAAGCCTGGGCCAGGAATACAGGGCACCTGTGAACTTCAAAGGCATGCCTCTAGAAGCTTCTCCCCTCTTCAAAGGCACAATTGGGTATAAATACTAGACCTGAAACACCAACTCTTCAGTACACTTTTGGACCTTTGGATACTATGCCCATGAAAAAGGACTGCTGTGCTGCTGAAAGAACTGCTACTCAGCTGGACTAATGCTCTGAAGGAATGCTGCCCTACTGTGCTAAAATGCTGCCTTCCCTGGGTGGGGAGCACTAGACCTGCATCTCTGCCCCAGAACCCAGAGTTACTCCAAAGGCTAGGTAGATGGCCTCCTGTCCTGAAGCTTCATGGGCACAACAGGCTTTCAACCACCTTGCGCCTGGACTCAGCTATCTATGTCTACAATGCCAAGAGGTGCCATCCCAGTCCTGGATCCTTGGAAGTGGGCTTAAGGTGCTCTGCCAGCCTCTGTGGATCCAGCGGATCCGACGCATCTCCTCTAGTGTGCGGGGCAAACCAGAGCAAAACGAATGGACTGCCACTGCTGCCTGGATTGGACCTATTGTAAAGGCCTCAATTGCCTTCTCAGCCCCATCCAGACCGCCATGTGAGACATCCTCTGCACAGACCCTCGCATCCCTCGTCGATGGCAGCCTCAATGCAGCTCCTCAGAACCAACACATTGCCCCAACTGTGCTCCACAACCCCTACGCTAAACTTCGCATATCAGTCCCCTTCAACAGAACCCTTGACAACACAGGCTCTCATCGCAGATTAACTGTGTCTCGGAACTGACTCATTGCTTCGCCTGCGCAGTGCATTTTCGATGTGGATCCTCGCAATGCTCTCCAAGCTGGGATTTAAGGTACTTCTTTCAGCAGGCCTAACTGGGTCCCCTGGGTGCATTCGACCTGAACATATGACTTGGTGCAAGTCCGGCGTGACCTGATATCCACAGTTGGCTGTTTGTGCTTTCTGGTGCTATTTTCACTTAGATCTTTAAAATGGCAATATCTCTAGTTCTACTGATTGGATTTTTGTTGTTTTGGTCTTGTTCTGTTTATTAGAGAATTTTCTATTTTTCTCGCTGGATGTGGGATTCTATTTCTGTGATGTTTTCGCTTCATGAAGTTTTGCGCAAATACTTTACACATTGCTGAGCAGTCAGGCATCACATCTGGGTTGAGTACAGGTTAATTTAGGTTTGGCTTGTGCTTCACCCTGACGAGGATTGTCTTTGCTGCTTGCCCACGGCTCACACCCCAGTTAACCAACTACCCAATCTTTTACATGGTGTAAGCAGGTGTGAAACTCGGGGCGATCCTGAAAAGCTGTACTTTTCTGAAAAGTAGATAAAATTCAAAATTCACGAATGGGTCATTTGTGTGGATCCCTCAAGTTTTTTCCAAATTATATGTTGAAATAAAAATATTGAAAATGAGTAGGAAAACACAGCAGTTCATGACATTTTCATCTGTAACATCATTTTAGTGGCTGATGTACCATAGCAGTATACCTTTAAGTCTTTTGGACTCTTCTTGTCTTGGGGATATGTACGATTTGTAGGTTCACTAAGACCCAGAAGTACCTAGAGCCAACAACTGAGCTGCACCGTACAATGGTTTTTCATTGTGTAGGGAGTATAAATATAAAAATATAAAGAGTGAAAAATCGATATGAAATAAACCTATGTATTTCTGAAATGTACACCAGATACAGAGTTTGGGAACAGTGGTTATTACATCTCAATTTGTGAGTACCCATAATAGCATGTGATTCAGAGGGCATTTTGCAAAATCTTTCTTGCACGCTGGCTTATATTTTGAAGGCACAAATGTTGAGAAAACTAAATGGTAATTACAAATGTTCTATTATTCTGTGTCCCCACGCATCTCCCTATAAAAATGGTACCCAACTTGTGTAGCTGGGCCAAGCGCCTGCAACACAATACTCCTCAAAACGCGACCTGGAGACATCATATTATACCCAGCCGAATCCATGTTTTTTTGGTTTTTTACAACGTCGGTAGCGGCATATTGTGGGTCCTAGTTTAGCAGCCACCTGGGAAAACCTACCATACCCAGTCATGTTTTTTAAATACTAGACACTCAGCGGTGTCCAGGGTGCTGTGACTTGTGTGCTTCTAAAAAGTTTTTTTTGACTCCGACTCCCTTGCAAACAGCAAACACTACCTAAAAGTACACATTTTCCTCACATTTCTGAGAGGGCTAATTCTGGAATCTGCAGGAGCCAGACATTTCAAAAGAACCAGTGTACCCCTAATTGTCCAGATAAAAATGATATCTCATTTGTGTGGGGGCGCGGGAGCCTGGTGCCTGTGACAGGAAAGGGCACATAACTCAAGATGAACACATTCATTTTTTCCTCTGAAAACCTACCCTCTTTTGACATATGGGTAGCTATGGATTTTGGGCCCTGGCTCAGCAAGTACCTAGAAGCCTATCAAACCTGTATGTTTCTGAAAATTAGACACCCTGTGGAGCCTATGGTGGCATTACTAGCGTTGCTCTCAACATGTTTCTTTACCCATAATGCCTTGGAATCCTCCAACCTAAAAACACACATTTTCATCACATTTCCACAATAGGCAAACCACCATGGATTCCCCTGGTTGCCACGTTTTCAGAAATGTCTGGGTTTTGTCGTTTCCCTGGGTGGCTGCTGAGCCCTGACCCGAATACTGCAGCTTCTGCATTGCCATATTAGGTAATTTATTTTATAGGAACTTTTTGTGTCTACATTGTGTTTTGTTCCTCTTCCCGACGCAGGCGGTGGGCCCACCCACACAAGTGAGGTACCAGTTTTTATTTGGAGACGTGAACGTTTGGTGGTAGTATGTTTGTTCCCCTCCCCCCACCGTTTCCAGTACTTTCGCTCACAGAAATGTGAGGAAAATGCGTGTTTTTAGCCAATGTTTGAGGATTGCCGGAGTAGGAAAATCTCATGGGATACATGAAAGAGACACCACCCTGCAGGCCCCTGGTTTGCATTTTACTAAAATATCTGAGGTTGGTAGGTTTTACCTCGAGACAATGCAAAAAAATGTTTACCATTTTACACCTTTCATTCTTGCCTTATTAATGCTAGGCTGAGACTTGTTGACTGTGTTTCTTATTTCGACACAAAATATTAGCTGAATATACGTGCCTTAATCTGTTCTGCTACAGGAAGCTGAAGACAAAGGACAACAGGCTGTTAAAGATCCAGTGGTCAGTGAAAAGAAACAAGATGATTCTAAAGCGGTTAGTAAAGTCACCAAAATATGGATGCTCTGCAAAGGTTGATTCGGTGCACAAGAAAATAACTTTTAAATGAATCAGTAAAAAAAAATCACAGTGAAGAAATTTGTTTGTGCAAGTTATATTTGAGTCATTTATTTAATACACTGTTGCGAGACATTTCCAGCAGTATTGAGAATATTTATGGTAATAAAACCACTTCTTTCATATTCGTCCTTTTCATAAGTTGATATTCTACAAACCTCTATGAAACCATTTCAAGTCACTAATATTGACGTGTTGGAGATGTGAATGCCCACGCCCTTCCAAACATGGGCCTGAACAGCATTCCAAACATACCGGTCACATAATTGCCACTGACAGAGAAATACTCCTCACTCCTATGTTCTTTTATGTCGTCATGGCTCCCCCAATTGGCCATTCCTATTTCTAGAACTTTGTGCAAAACCTGCTAAAGCTGATCTTCTAAATTTTCAATCTAGTTTTCCCCGGTGATGTTAGCGGTCAAACACTTCAAGAATGCACGCTGGCGGTATCTGGCTTAAGTGTTTCCTTTTGCTGGTCCGCATATCCGGAGCAAGGCTCCCTAAACACTGTACTGCCAGTTAGACCAGGTAAGTCCTTTGAGCAGCCACTCTCTGTTAGGTGTTTAGTTTTACACATACGCTTGTCACCAAGATTATGTATTCTTCCCCAGCTAGCTATGAGATCTAGGCACTGTCCAACTCTAGCACCATTAATATCTTTAGACGGTGTCTGTTTTGTCGAGTACGATTGCCTTTCATTGTGAATGCCACATGATTGACAGAGAAGCGCTTGGAAGCAGGCGTTGCCTAGCTCTAGTACTTGCCGCAGATCAAGGGCTAGTTCTACATACATAACTTCTAACATAAGTTCATTGGTTCTGGTTTCTGAGGAAGTTATACTTAAAAATCACCTGAACAGAAGCCTAAAATGTTTTATTTAAGGCTACCCACATCTTTTTGGTGTTCAGTAGCCTATAGTGTAGGAATTAAGGAATGACGTATAAGCAGTGTTCAAAAAGAAGGGATTCCTGAGCTTTCAACCGACCTAGTGATTTTAATTTCACCAAGTCTGAAAAATGTATTGAAAATGGATTATTGCTGTATCAATAATGCAAGTTACTTCTGGAAGTTTGTGCTTTGGCAGCAGTACCTACAGATGATATTCTCACTGACTCTACCTCTTGTTTAGGGTTGGCACGTCTGATTATTCACCAACAAGGCTTTTTCAAAGTGATGTCTAGAGGACAAATAGAACATTTTGAATTTCTTGTTCAAGGTCCAAAGATTTGTATTGGGCTGCTCTGTCGCACCTTGAGCTATTTGTAGCAACTGCCCAGTTTTTTCTGCCCAGTTCAGTTTGCATTATCAGTTCTCGACTCCTCCGACTTGCCATCATATGACTCCATTGTATTAAGAAAGGGTTTTCAGTAAGAAAACCTTTTGCATTGAAATTATATGATGATGCTCTGCGAGTTTCATTGCTTTAGTGCAGATGGGGGCGCCCATCCTTCATAGCAATACATATACAAGACAATATATGAAACACAGCAGCACATTTATGGCTTGGTCTCAGAGCTTATAACGGGTGTCGTATGTATTGTCTTGCACAACAGGTGTTGTATGTACCTGCTGACAAGGATTTATTTTATAAGGTATTTGAAACTGCACTTTTAGGTGCGTTATCTTTTTCGATATTGTTGGAAAGCACTTTTTGGAACTGGTTTCTCAGTTCTTGTTAGTTCTTATGTATACAGAGTATACATGACTGTATTATATGTTTTACACATATTCGATTTTTGTTTTAAAAAATGAGAAAAGAAAAAGGTTTTAATCAAATATGCATTGATTTTCTGTTCTCGCTTGCCTTGGAGTTTGAGCTTATTCAGGGTTTGAAATTGTGTTCAGTCTGTCGGACTATGGCACTGAATGCTGTACGGGGGCAAGCTTTGTACTTTCTTGCGTCCTGGCAGTTATTGGCCAGTGAAATTCTGTGAATTGCTGGGTCAATGGAAGTATCTGGTGACACATTTATATTTGTATATATATATATATTTATGTCTATATAAGGATCTTTGTCGTAATATGTTATGCAATTGCTACTGGGTTTACATGCCAGTGACCACTATCTCAATCTATGTTGGGGATAAACAAACCTAAAGTTGGGTAACATACAGTTAGTTGCAAGGATATCCCCACCACATTTAGGCAGAGACTTACTTTCCCCCCTTTTATTTTGAAGCATATTTTTGCTATAAAATATATTTAACCACCTTACCTGCTTGCTGTTAGACCTGGCATCTTTGGCGTGGTTTCCCCTGACTTTTTTGTCTCTACATTTTGTATTTTTGACGCTGTGCTGAATTTAGTTTTTGATGGTTTAGATGCTTTGGGCACTTTGCCACTGCTGATCAGTGTCAAAGTGCAAGTGCTCCCTAGGTAAATTTATTGTGATTGGTTATCCATGATTGGAAAGTTTTGTTTTACCAGGAAGTCCCTAGTAAAGTGCACGAAGTGTGCCAGTGCTGGTGATTCAAATGCTACTAGTGGGCCTGCAGCACTGATTGTGCCACCCACATGAGTATCCCTAAAATTGTGTCTCAGGCCTGCCACCGCAGTGCCTGTGTGCAGTTGCTAACTGCCATGCTGACCTGACCAGTGTCCACACTGGCCAGGCCTAACCCTTCCCTTTCTGTGCACATTGGACACCCCTATTGAAGACCCTAGGTACCCCCGTGGGCAGGGTACAGTGTATCTGAAAGGTAGAGCATGTACTAGTGTGGGTGACATGCTCTGGTAGTGAATTACAGCCATTTTCGTTTTTCACTATTGAAAGGCCATCTTGCCCATAGGCTATAATGGGGAATGCTGTGTATAAGGATTACCTGCATATCTTCCCACAGGAGCAAGATGAAAAATTAAAGTCTGGTATCCCTGAACTCAGAATTTAAAAACACATATTTTAGGAAGGATGTTTTTTAAATCCTGTGTTTGAAAACAGTACTTTTAGAAAGTGGCTGTTTTCTTGTCTGACCTTTCTGTGTGTCTTGGCCTGTTTGTGAATTGACTGTCTGGTTTGTAAATGACAGGGGCTGGGGTGGCTCCCAGAGGCTGAGTGAGTCATCCCTAGGCTGAATAGCTTCATCTTCATCTTGAGTGGTGGGAGGGGATAGCACCTGGGTCTGAATAGGGCTGTGCCTACCTTCCACAATGCTGGCTCCACCTCCTGCTGGGCGGCTGAGGACCATGCCCCTCTCTCTTAAAGAAAAGAAGTCAAGTAAAAAAGGTGCTCCAGGACTGAACAGAACTATTTCTGACTAAGCCAAGGCCTCTCTGACCTCAGAGAACAAAGAGAATATTGGTAGAAAAAGGGCTACCCAGACTACAGAAAATTAGATCATCCTGGAATCAAGAAGGAACCTCTGCCAAGGAGAAAGCTGGAAGACTGAAGAGGAAGGACTGTCCTGCTGTGTGTTTGTGGGCTGACCTGCAGTTGCTTTGCTGCCAATGAGAGGGGAAGGACTTTGCTGTTGCTGTGTCCCCTTGCTTGAAGAGATCTCCAAGGGCCTGAGGAGAGGCGGGCCTCCTGTTAAGAAGTCCCAGGAACAAAAGGACTTCACCCCAGCTTCCCCCTGAACTCTGCTGAGTGAGTTTTGCCCTTCCTAGAGTGCTTGATCCAATTGTGGGGCCTCTGGAAGTTGTGCCTGCTGTTTGGGGAGCTGGACAAGAAGAAAAGAAGAAGATCTGCAATTTTCACGCATCACTCGCTTGCGGAGCGCATCATCGTCAGTGCGAGAAAATTCCCGCACCGCAAAGATCGCGCAGTGCCTGTTGCCGATGCAAGAACCGACACATCGTTCGCTTGCAGAGCGCATCGCTCCGGTGCGGGAAGATTCCTGTTCCTGCGAGTATCGTGGCAGAGCCTGTCGTCCCTGGGTGAGATCGGCGCACCGCTTGCTTGCGGACCGCATCACGTTGCTGTGAACATCAACGCAGAGCCATCGCATTGAGGGGCCGCTAGAGGAGAAGATCGAGTCTGTGCCGCGCATCGTCGCACCTGAGATCGTTGCCATCACGAAGATCGTCGCATCGTGCCTGTGCGAGACGCTTCATACCGAACCTGCGCACCGGAATCCATACAAGGTATCGCATTCCTCCACATACAGACCGGATTCGTCGCAACATGCCCGCTGTTTCCAGCGGGGCTGTCTCATCTCCTCCCCAGGGTCTCCGGAGTGACACATCGCTTGTTTTTCAACGCTGCAGCTTCCATTTGAAACTTTTGTCACATCTACAGATACTTTGGGCTAAATGTGACGCAACTGTGGATTATTTTGACGCAATCCTAGAACTCTTTTAAAATCATATTCTTGAACCGTGTAAGTTGGATTTTTGTCGTTTTGGTCTTGTGTAGTTTAGATAAAGATACTTTATTTTTCTAAACTGGTGTGGTGTCCATTTGTGGTGTTTTCACTGTGTTACTGTGAGTTTTGATACAAATACTTTACACATTGCCTTTGATAAGCCTGTCTGCTCGTGCCAAGCTACCAAGGGGGTGAGCTGGGGTTATCTAAAGAGTGTATCCCCCTTACCCTGACGAGAAGCAAGGGTCCCTATTTAGACATTGGTACCTACCTCTGCCAACTAGAGACCCCCAGATCTAACACTTACCAAAACCACATTGAATGGTTTTGCCAATGCCTTTTTTTAGGTCTCGCCTAGGCAGCACTTGAGCAGTCTCTGAGACCTGCTGTATCTAGGATATGGTCTTGAAAAAAGTCTATCAGTTTCATTGGTTCCTCTTGCTGTCCTTCCTAACTGCCTGCTTTTCATTGGTTAATATGCTTAGTAGTCCCTCCTTATCTACTTTTCTAACCTCCCTCGAGGACTGCCCCTATTACTGTTCTTTTACTCTTCATATTAATTTATGAGACTTGAAGAGCATTCTTTTCTTTTTGTTGGCCTCCCTCAGCTTGTGCATGCGTGTTCTATTTTCTTGCTTTGGCTGAAAAGTTCCTGTCGTATTCATTAAGCAGTGCTTCTGCTTCGCCGCTGATGCAGTTTCTGCACTTTGTGCGATGTTATTTTTTGTTTATTTAAACTCTTACAGACTTTGCACAATGTTAATTTTGTTTGGTTTTTGTTGCTTCCCCTGTTGTCACTCCTCGCCACTCCCCCTCATGTTCAGTGTTTCTCCTGTTGGTCCCGACAGCACAGCTCCCAGCTGATCCTCCTGGGTATAAATATTTTTTTTAGTTTATCGGCATTTCTGCCATTGTTTTAGTGACTAAAACAGGCGTCATGTATTTACATTCAATTTTTTATTGGCACAGTTTGCAGACTCGAACCCGGTTCCCGAGCTTCAAAGTTGGCTGTTATGGAGGTTACACCAGTCTCTCTCCTGCTGGTTTACTTTTGCTTGTTTTATATTATTTACATCAAGCACTTTGTGCGTTTCTTTTTCCTTGCTCCCTGCCCCTGCCCCACCCAACTCCTTCATGTCGATCTGCGAATGTTGCTGGTTAGCTCGTTAGCATTAATCCTCTCAACGCTTTTAAAACCCCCAGCTTTCTCTCACTCCTCCACACTCCTTAATTTCACTACCCCACCCATATGTCTGTTTCTTCCACTGCCCGCTCACCCTCTCCCCCCCCCCCCCCCCAACCGCACGCCCGCATCACCCAGTCAGTGATGGCCGTTGACACGAGGTGGACAGCAGGCACTGAATATGCAGCTGTGTACCAAAGCATTAATCAAGACAGCTAGCTCGACCTGTGAGGAACGAGGGGCGTAATACAAACACCATTTTGCATAGTGTGTAGGCGACATGCCAGCCTCTCCAAAGTTGTTACTCCTTCATGTGTTACCCTGATAACGCTGTTCAAATACTTTTCAGAAAGGGTAAATGTAATGTTTATTTAGAGCATCTGCCTAATTGAATGGGTTTTATATTATCCTAAGGTTACAGTTCATTAAATATGATTCATTGACATAAATTAAGCAAGCATTTGCAATGCGAAAGGTCTCACATTAATTAAAGTTTGAGCTGTTGGCGTTGTAAATAATTATGCAGTGCCAATAACTCAAACGTTCTGTATTGCTAGACCTATTGCACTGCAAATGCTTGCTTTTTTTTTTTGCTTTTGCTGCTGGGAGTCCGTAATTTAGAGAGTTTCATATAATGTCACGTCGTAAGTCTTGTGTTAAAATGTAAGTTTTTCAGCAAGATGATAATACACTGGGTTCATGGTATTAGTGCAGCTTCATCATAATCTGGTTTTCGAAACTCTTTTTTTTCTCCCTTTAGTTTTCTAGAGGTTATTTATGGAGCTGATGTTTGTAAAATATAACACAGTAAAACTCCTGAAATAAAATCGTTTTTCTGTAGTAGTTTTCTGAAATAATTTGAAACGCTTTCTTCCATGTTTCCCTTGTATCCAAAATCTGTTTTTCGATTTCCTGCTAAGCAAGCGGATACAATTTTGCAAAATGATTTCATCTATTTTCTTTTCTCATCAGGGCAAAGTTGACCTAATATGATAAATTATCTCATCTCTGGAAGCAGCCCTCTAAATCCTCAAAGAATCGTTTAACAGTGAGACATTTATTGACTCTTGCAGACTCTATAATTCATCCCGTTTGGAAAGCGTTCCTGGTTCTCTATAATAATGTTCAGGATGCTAAAAAAAAACCTTTACTGCAGTAGGAAACCGCGTCCCCTCTTTTGGCACAAGGTGTATTCAACTGTGACTTGTTCAGTGAACAAGGTGTTTCAGAAAGAATCGGCACAATTGCTGTCCCAGTAATGTTTTAAAGACTGAATCAGTAGCTCAGAGCGTGATCTACCCAATGTTGCTTGAAGGGCATTTCAAGTTTATGTCCCTCTACACAATATAGTGCCATAGTATTTCTTCTCACCCCACCAGACTCGCACCAATGCGAAATGATCATACCACCATCCTCCAGTTAGGACTAGGCCAAAAAACTCCCCTGAGCTAGATAAATATTATTCGGAACACGTTAATTGTTTTGATTAAAACAGAATATTCTTTCTTCATGATGTTCCTTTCCACTTTGATATGTATAATTGTTAAGCTGCCTCGACTCATGGTCATCAAAAATGGAAATTTCTCTTGTCTTGCCAAATGTATTTGTCCGTCATGTTGTGGACGTAAGAGCAATTCTCGACCAGGAATCGCTGTTTTGAAAACGGAGAAATCTGTCGGTAGGCATGCGGTTGAAATTCTTTTTTTTTTGTGTTTGAAAGCTTTATTGAAATAAAATTGTCAATACAGTAAGGTGACATCAGCAAGACAAAATGAGAAAGGGGGCATTCATGGGAGAAATAGAACGAAGTCAGCTGGTGTCACAATGAAAAGCAAAAGCATTTAAATTTTTTTTTTTTTTTTTTTTAAGGGGGGAGGGAGGGGAAATAAAGACAATGTAAATACAGTTAAGAATAAAATAGGATCAAGCAAATGAAGCGATGGCAATAAAGTACAGTAAGTGCACGACCTTTCTTAAAAATATATGGAATCAGAACACTATCGAAACATGAATAAAGAAGAGAAAAACAAAACTACATTAGTGAAATCTAAAGTTTGAATCTACAAGCAGGAGTACAAACTGCTCAAGGAGGTTTAAAATTGTCAGAGGAGAGCGGAGTGTATTTCATGTTTGCGGATGCATCTAAGTATAGGGTAAGAGGCAACCAATAGAGTTCAACATTACGAGACGGATTGCAGGAGGATGCAAAGGCAACATCTAGTCTATGAGAGTGACATAGTAGGTTCCACCAGCAAATTATGGAGAGCTTGGTCAAAGATTTCCAATTGGAGGCAATCTGTTGGAGTGCAAGGGCTAGCATAAGGTCGAAAATACCACGTGAATGTAGGGGGAGGTCAAAAGACTCTGAAAGGCTACCCAAAAAAACCAAAGAAGCAGAAAAAGGAATAGAGATACTAAAGATACGAGAAATGCGAGACCATACCTGCGACCAGAAAAGTCGGACGGGAGGACAGAGAAAGAAAAGATGAAAGAGGTCAGCATTGGGAGCGTTACATGACCAGCAGTTGGCAGTAGAAGAAGAGAGAAAATGAGAGAGAGAAAGGGGAGAAAGATAGAGTCTGTGATAGAAGAAAAATAAGGATTGAGTGAGAGATGCAGTACGGGAGGTCTTCAAGGTTTTAGCCCAGAGTTTGTCCCAAAGAGAGGTCGGCCACGAGCAACCCAAGTCTTTTTCCCAAGAAAGTTCCAATTTTAATTTGGGACGAGCAGGATCAGGAGCTGAGAAGTATCGATAGATAAGAGAAGCCTTAGGAATAGTAGAAAGAATGGTAAGTAAAGAGGAGGGCAAAGAGGGTGATACCTCCGATGGTAAAGAGTAGTATCGGTCAAGAACGGTGTCCATGAGGATGTAGTATTTCTTTGCAAACGAGGGAGGGCAGTGAAATTGGGCTTGAAATTGAGGGAAGGATCGAGGAGAAGTACCATCAAAGAGATGATGGACCCATATGATACCCTTCAGTCTCCACGAAGCCCAGGCAACAGGTCTATTTCGTATTAGAATGAGTGTGTTATACCAAATGGGTAACAATAAAAAGGATTCATGGGAGAGAGAGATTGTGGATACCAAGGGCCGCAAGAGAGAAGAAGTGTGTTTGAATAATGGGGGATTAAGGCATGGAGCTTTAGCGGTGAAGCGAATGACATCATGAAAAGAATAGGGAGACAATAAGTCTTGTTCAACAGAGAGCCAAAGGGGAGAAAAAGGGGCCATATCTTGTGATAACCAGCGGGAAGCTTGACGAAGAGAAAAAGACTTGTGATAAAGACGGAAATCTGGAAAATTAACCCCACCATTCGACTTAGACTTACGAAGAGCTGAAAGAGATATACGAGCCTTCTTCTGCTTCCAAAGAAACTTAGACAAAACAGAGTCAATACGACGGAAATAAATAGCTGGGATATGTATTGGGAGCATGGAAAGTAAATAAATCAAGATCGGAGCAATCATCATCTTAACCGAGTCAAGACGACCCCACCAGGAAAGGAATAGGGGATGCCAAGACAACAGCAAATAGTCAATTCTAGAAATGACTGCATTCATGTTAAGTTGGATAGAGGATGAAAAAGAGTTAGAGAAGAGAATGCCAAGATATTTTATTTTCTTATTATTCCAAGTAAAGCCAGTGGGAGCAAATAAGTGTGGAAGGCAGAATTTAGTGATAGGAAGAATCTCCGTCTTATCCGAATTTATTTTATATCCAGACACCAGGGAGAATTTGTCAAATTCATCTAATAGGGAAGGAATAGAGGTAAGTGGATCTGAAATGAATAAAAGTATGTCATCCGCATAGGCCGATAATTTGAGTTGATGATCACCGTACGGAAAACCCGAAATGGAAGAATTATTACGAATAGAGGATATGAAGGGTTCAAGTGCTAAAATAAAAAGAAGAGGGGAAAGAGGACAGCCCTGACGTACTCCTCGTTTAAGTGTGAAAGGGGAGGTAAGTTGACCATTGACAAGGACTGATGCTTTAGGCATAGAATATATTAAAGAAATGTAGGAAATAAATTTCGGACCGAAGCCATGCCATTTCAGTGAAGCCAACAAAAAGGACCAATCAACCCGATCAAAGGCTTTTTCAGCATCAACTGAGATAGCTGCAAGAGGAATAGAAAGAGAGGGGGCTTTATTTAGAACATTGAGGAGGAGTCTGGAGTTGTCAGAGGTAAGTCGGCCTTTGACAAAACCACATTGTTCTTTCCCAATGAGGTGTGGCATGAGTGGATCAATACGAAGAGCTAATAATTTTGCAAAGATTTTATAATCCACATTAACTAAAGATATTGGCCGATAATTCTTACAGAATTTAGGATCCCGTCCTTCTTTAGGGATAAGGCATATGGTAGCATCTTGAAAGGAGCCCTGAGCCAGACCAGCGGAACAAAAAGACTGAAAAAGAAAAAGAAGTTTGGGCAAAAGAAGATCAGAAAAGTGTAAGTAAAATTCAACTGGAAAGCCATCAGGCCCTGGAGTTTTGCCCTTGGTTAGAGAAGACAAAGCAGTGGATAACTCAGAAAGGGTAAGATCTGTATCAATGTCCGAGAAATTAAGTTGGGAAGTATCTGGTTTAGGTAAGTTGTCAAAATATGATTGGAGGAGATCTGGGGTTGGGGGATTCTCAGGAGAGTACAAAGACTCAAAAGGATTGAAACTGCTCCAAAATTTCTTTATCAGTGTGTAAAAGGACATTGGAATGGGAGTAGATAGAGTCTATAAGAGTTCGTTCTTTACGCGATTTTAGATAGTTAGCAAGCAGTTTGCCCGATTTGTTACGGCCTCCATAATACCGTGCGCTACTCCGAAGGAGGAAGGAAGAGGCTGAATCCGTGGTGAGTTTGTTAAATGCAATTTTGGCTTGAAGAAGTTCAGAAGACATATGGTTCGGAGAAGAAGTATAAAAGTGGTGTTCTAATGACTTGATATGTGCGAGAGCAACCTTACGTTTTTGGAGAAAGTTTTTCTTTTTTTTGGAGACAAAATCGATAATAAAACCGCGGGCTGTGGCCTTGAAAGAGTCCCAAAGAACATGGGGAGAAATATCAGGATCGGAGTTAAGCTGGAAGAATTCAGAGGTAAAAGAGCGAAAAGAGGAAGAAAAAAGAGGATCTGTGAGTAGAGAAGAGTTAAAGCGCCAACGAGAAGATTTAGAAGTAGGAGGAAGAAGATCAAATTCAGTGATAATAGGGGCATGATCAGAGATGACAATATGTTCAATAGATGAAGAGAGAAGAGTTTGAGATAAAGAGGAAGAAAGAAAGATATAGTCTAGGCGAGAGAAAGAGGTATGAGGGGGAGAGAAGAAAGAAAAATCTATAGTGTCCGGATGGGTGAGCCTCCATGAATCCACAAGATGGACCTGTGTAATAGTATCAAGAAACTGTTTATGGGGTTTGTGAGGGGTGAAACGAACAGAGGACTTACGGTCTAAAAAGGGGTCAATGATCTGATTACAATCTCCGCCCAACAGGAAGGAATCATCTTTATGTTGGATACATTTTGCAGTAATCATGGGCCAGAAAGAGGAATCAAAGCATGTAGGACCATAAACATTGAACTAAGTAATTGGAATGGCATTAATAAGCAATTTGGCTAGAATCCAACGACCCTCATCATCTTTTTCCTCAAGAATTACTTTACATTTGAGACGTTTGTGGATCAAAATAGCAACACCATTCTTTTTATGAGAAGCTGGAGAAAACAAGACAGTGCCAACCCATAATCTTTTTAGTTTCAACGACTCAATATCTGAAAGATGGGTTTCTTGAATAAGAACAATATCAGGATTATAAGAGGAGAGGTGGGAAAGTACTCTCTGCCGCTTAATAGGATGGTTAAATCCTTTCACATTCCATGAAACAACTTTGAAGATTGAAACATATTAAACTGTTCAAAATTGAAAAGTGCAAAAACATACTGTACAAGCAATAAGCCAAACATTAACGAATTAGGAAATAAGCCAATCATTAAAGGAGTAGAAGGAAGAACAGGGGAATGCAGAAGAAGAAAGGGAGAAAGGAGAAGGAATAGGGAAGAGGGAAGGGAAACGAATATAGGAAAGGGAAAAGGGTCTGTGAATGAAAGAAAAGAAGGAAAAGAGAGGATGCATAGAAGACAGTACAAATCCATAAGGATGACTGCAAGAAACATACCTGAAGGGGAGGGTACACAAAGGGAGATGGGAAAGTGGTGATGCGTAACAAGACGGGTAGACTAGGATCAGAAGCACGACCGCACCGAAACCTCACAGAATTACAAGGGATGATACATGGTGAGGGGGATAACTGAGACATATCTGTATAGGGGAGAAAGAAAGAAAAAGAAAAAAAAACAACTAAATTAGGAACATATGACAAATATTCTGTTTACTATAAGACAAGACATAAGTAATGCAAGAATCCAATAAAGAGGAGTACAATCGAGAACATGTTCAATTACATAGAATACAGAGAAAGAGAAAAATATAGGGAAAACAGGTAAAGACCGTTCAAAGAGTAGAACAGTGACCATAAGTCAAGAGTGAGAACAGTATTTATCAGCCACTATTTGAAGGCGAGGAGTCCATTCCATCGTTGTTGTGTAGAAGGAAATTCCGGAGTTCGCCAGGCTCTTGAAAAGACCAAGACTTGTTTTGATGAGTAACTCTGAAGGTACATGGGTGGAATAAGCCATATCGGGCCCCTAGAGAGCGCAAAGAGGGCCGAAGAGCCAGGAATTCCTTACGTCTAGATGCGGTGGCATTAGAGACATCTTGGGATATGTAGACACGTTGACCCTGCCAAGATAATTGTCTTTTGGCTCTAGCCGCAGAGAGAATGGATAGCAGATCTGTGAATTTCAAGAACAGGATGATAACACCACGAGGTTTCGTAGAGGTGGACGAACGACATCCCAGTCTGTGGGCCCTTTGAATGCTGATGGACGTGGAAGATGGCATGTCCAATAATTTCGGAAGGAAGGATGTAAAGAAAGTGACTGGATCATCACCCTCAATAGTTTCTGGCAAACCATAAACGCGAAGGTTGTTCCTTCTATTTCGATTTTCCAAATCCTCTGTGTGGTGTTGTAAAGCTAGGACAGTCTTTTCTAGAGTCTCAATACGTTGCGTGTTGGAGTGGACCTCCGGAATTTGTTGTTCTATTGAAGAAATGCGAGTGTCCATGACCTCCCACTTGTCCTTCAAAAGTTGCATGTCCCTGTTGGTTTCCTCAATGAAAGGACGCAACGCACGGATCTCTTCTAGAATTAAGTCAATGGAAGGCGAAGGAGGAGAATCTGGTGTAGGAGAGTTCTGCTTTAGCCTTTTGCTAGACGACGCAGAAGGTGAAGTCTTGTTTGATGGTTGGTTGCCTGAAGAGGAGCGTTGCGCAGAGGAGGTCGCCATCTTGATAGACTGTGAGGGGGCACTCCAATTAGAGGAACGCACAGGACTATTCGTAGAGGGAGTGAACACAAATTTGGGTGTCCGCAGTCTCACCATAGGAGGGATCAGGTGAATAAGAGCACAACTAGCAAGGGTATTGATGTAAAACTCCGCACAGTGAAGATCAGAGGGCTCGAGGCACCATTAACTTAATGGTTGTGGTTCTGGTACTGTGAAAGTCCCGTTTAGAATGAACTGTATATAGCCTATAATAAGTCACTACAGTTCAATTCAGTTGCGGCTGATATGTACTATACCAGTATCACAGTCGCGGGTTCCCTTTATTCCTTTGTGCTTGTGTGGTATAAATACCGATTTGAAATTACCTGACTGATACTTTTTATCGTGACATCAAACGACAAAATCCCAAATGAGTATCATGAATGAGGTCAGGTGCTTGTCAGTATTGGTTGTGCTGTGCTAATAATTCCATGCCAGAGCTCATAAATGAGGTTAGAAATACTTTAATTGAAAAGTATGTATCCTTCAAGAAAAGGAGGTGCAATAGCATGAAAAAACGGGCCACTTGAATTCATTCCAACCAACAGTAAAACGTTACTGGGAGCGAAGAAGAGATATTATTTGGACATAGTAGCTAGATGTGTGGTTAACCGCCGTTCCAAAATGACAGTACCACAGCTATGTCGTGGAAAAAAGTTCGTACAGTCTTTAGAAGGACATATCGTGCAGAGAACTTGGCAACATTAGAGCATGGCAAAGGGAATTACCGGCATGAAGTAGGAGGCAGTAGACACCACAGCAGAAGTGAAAGTGTGGAGGGCAGCAAGTCCGCAAAAAGAAGGAGCCGCGGCTATCAGATCAGCCGCGGTAAAACTAAAATGGCGGCTGCAGCAACATCGAGTCAGAGATATGCCCCGACGTGAAGCAGGGCACTGAGAACCATAAAGATCGCCCCAAAGCTCACCTCGAAGGTCCACTGGATGTCTGCAGCTGAGAATGTGAGGAAAGCGGCATTAGAAAACCGGAAGGGAAAAGTCTGTCGGAAGACCGCAAACGCTGAGGCACATCACAAAATGGCGGGTCCCGGCATCGAAAACCTGACATCGATCCAAAATCCTCACAACAAGTTAGACAAAGCTGCCATGGGCTCCAACTGTTCACGGCATGTTCCGGTTCCAAAATCTGGCGAGCTGTCCCAGATATGGTCCCCTGCACCGCAAGAAAATCACCAGGAGGTAATTCGGCACGGAGGAGCTCCTCACCTAGCCGTCCATCTTGCGCGGCACCTAAGCCACGCCCCCCATGCGGTTGAAATTCTAACTTTCCACTTGGTCCATTTACTTGGCAGACGCAAACAAGCACCCACCCAACACCTGTTTGACCAACAATCACTGTGCCTTCCACCTACAATGAACCTTTCACTATTACAGACTCCCAGACATCTCCAGCATATCTTCCCCTAAATGTAAATGAAGCAGCACTGTACCTTAAAGTCCCGTAACATCTAGCTGCTAACACCTACTCTTTCTTATGTATTTTTTTCATGGAAAAAAGGAACATCACAGAAACGCACCCCAACACAAAGGGACACAGTACTACTCACAGTATTTGATAAAATAGGGTAAATGGCTCAAATACTGAAATCAATGCAACAGTATAGGTGTCCGCCCTCGTCTGTCCATGTAGTGTTCTCGCTGGAGGGAGGGTTACCTCTGCACCAGGTGTCTGATCTCTGCAAGAGGGGAGTGGGATAGCTAGAGGGCCGATCAAAGTAAACCACTTTGAACAACTATCAAAATGTGTCCTTCTATCTGATGAACTCGTGTAACCACAGATTCCGCACCTATATAAAATACCATCAGGTGCTAGACTGGATCCCAAACATTTCTAAGCAGTTGCTCTGATAGGAGTCCTTTGGCTCTCTATAAACCTTGTCCCATTCTGCGAAGTGACATCAGTTTCTTTCATAACCCTTCGATGCAGATCTGTAGCTCTGCTCCCAGATCTGTAGCTCCGCTTCCAGCTTTTCTAAAAAACTTCTTTTCAAGGTAGTGTGCTAGGGAAAATGCTTCCCCCTAGTACCACAGGCTTCACACCATGCTGTGTCTGCAGAAAGCAGATGTTGGACATGGATTCATACAGTCTGCATGTAGGGTCTAAGGTGTCTGTGCTTTCCGTCATTACTGAAGCACCCTTCAACATTAGCTCACTTAGTGGTTCTGGAAAACCTGAACATTTACTTTGGCATTCCTATGTGATTTTGTAGCCTTTCCTTCTTAGTTTCAAGCTTCACAATAGAGTGCAGTTTCCAGAATCCCTTGTTCTGTTTTTCACAATGAAGATCGCTTCAACTGCAGAAATCTCATTAAGACTTGCATCCTTTTCTTCAGAGGCACACTCAACCGTCTGCAGTTTATTATGGAGCACTAACATTTTTCCTCCTTTCTAGAGACCTAAACCTAAATTTTTTGTATGTGGCGATCATGGTTAGAAACTCACCACTAAGTGGTAATGGGTGGGCACAACACCTACATGCTGCTTCTAATAATATACTTGCATCCCCATGTTCTCTCCACAAATACTGTGCTGCCATTGACTCAGGCTTTCTGATAGAGGCTTCTAGTGTTCCGCTTCATTCCAACTCTCCTGATAAAGCACGTGGGCAGCGCCAACTATCTCATTCTTGAAGTTGTTCGACTTCTAAGTCAATTCTGCAGTTTTCATGGCCTTCAGCCACCCTGCTCCAGATCTAAAATTTTACTCGGCTATGCTTCGGCCCTTCTGTTCTTTACCAACTCTCTCTGGTGCACATTCGGGCCTTTTTTTGGCTTAAGATGTAAGGTCCTTGCTGGTATATTACGTTTTGTTCTACCCTTGTGAAACTAGCGTCTTATTCTCTATTCCTCTCTCTTCCATTAGTGGTCTATACTGCTCCTTTTCACTGCTAGACCCTCCACTTGAGTGATCGTCTTTGTCGAATTGTAGGCACCAACCCAAATGCCAATACACGCAAAGACCCACGTTTTATAGTGGGCAAGAACTTTTTTTCGATGCTCCTTAATGTATCCCATTTAACATAGACCTGTTCATGTTCTTAAGACTCACATACAAACACAATGTTTAAGACCAACAGCCTTATTAGAAGCCCAAGAAATGGTTTACCGGGTTCCTCACCAACTTTTCCAGTGAAATGCACCATACTTTAATAGGTTTGCAGAGTTGAATATGTGACTGGATGTAGAGTTTTTCCCTTGTCTTGGTAATAAAAGCTGCCATCTGGTTATTGAGGACATTTGTGTCAGGCAAGCATCCAATTAAAATGTATGGTATCTATAAATGTTGATATTATAATCTAAAATATTGCAGGGAAATAGTTTGTTCGATGCATGTGAGCTGTATATCACATGCTTTGCAAATCCCGAAATCTAGTGTTGGGTCCGGATGTTTGAACTTTGTTTTTTTCCAGAAGAAGTCTTTTCCAGTCACAAGGTAGGTGACAACTCCTTTCGGTGATAGTGAGCATAGGCATCGGCTCCATTGTTAGATAGTTTTTTTCTGCCATCGGGTTCGAATGTGAATTGCTGCGCTCAGCATCATTTCTCGGGTTCCCTTCGATGCACAATCCACTACCCTCTACGGTATTGTTTCTCGATCGTGTTTCCTATTCTCTGTGTATCAGTTCGAACCAAGAATATTCGATCAGAACTCTCATGGAGGGCCGTTGGGCCTACCCGCGTCGGCTTGTTAGCAGTCGATGGAACGGACTCCATTCAAGCTGTGTCTCGGGTGTTGCACCAAGTTTCCGCACCCCGACCAGAACAAAGTGGGCAACCTCTGTTTATCCCCAGAACACGACGAGAAAGGCTGCGACCCGTGCCGATCGTTTCAATCAAAGAAGACGCTCCATGACCGTGGGACTCGACATCACGAGATGCAACACCAAGGCAGCTCTGTACCAGATATCTTCAGCAAAGATTCAGCCTGAGAAGAAACACAAACTTAAGGAGCCGAGGAAGAAGAACACATCTCTGTGTCTGAGGCCGACTCCAACATGGAAGAAGGGGAGCAAGTCACACCAGGTCAGCATATTGTGAGTACAGAAGCCCCCTTGCCCCAACAGCACAAGTCCAAAAAGGCTCTGGTCCTTTCTCTGCCTGTGGGCCATGGTCGACACCAAGAAAAAGTTTTGAGCACCCCGTCCCCCTGGCCCGGAACCGAAACACAAAGAGAAGCCTTCCAGCTTGGGCTCGAGTCGGCCCCATGCCGACGGGAACCGAAATCCGCTGCGCCAAAATCCAAGCATGTCCTGGTCCAGGTTCCATCTTTGTTGACGACTAAGGGCTAGATGTAGGTAATTGTAATTTACAGATTCGAAAATACAGATTTTTACCGATTCTGTATTTTCGAATCGGTAAATGCAATGTAGATAAAAAGTAGCTAAAAAAAAAACGAATCGTTAAGATTCGGTATTTACCGAATCGGTATATACCGATTCGGTAATTGCCATTCATTCCTATTGGCCTGGAGGCCCAAAAGGAATGAATGTCAATTACCAAATCAGTAAATACCGATTCGGTAAAATAGGGAAAAAGTCAAGGGTGGCAGGGTGTCACTTTGACACCCTGTTGCACTCCTGAATAGTGCTGGTGTGCACATGTGGCATACATACATGTCTGTCACATGGCACAGGTGTAAATGCACATATTTGCATTTACAGAGGAATTCCTTATTTACCACCAACTAATAGTTGGTGGTAAATAACGAATCCTTAAAGCACAAAAGCACTCTTTAAAGTGCTTCCTACATCTCATTTACCGATTCGGTAAATACCGAATCGGTAAATGATGATTCGGTAAATACCGAATCGGTAAATACCAATTAGTTATTTACCGAAGCGGTAACTATACCACCTACATCTGAAAAGGGTATTACCAGTCGGTAACGGCCGATTTCGGCCGTTACCGACCGGTAATAGCCTTCCTACATCTGGCCCTATATCTTTGATACCGAAGAGTTCGGAGCCAAAGCTTTTGACACCAAAAACACCAAGTAAAGATAAAAAGACTCCGCCAAAAGAGCCTATGTCCGATGTTACACCTTCGGATCCGAAACAGAAAGAACTGGTTATTAACCCAGATACTGGACATATTCATGCCAAACTGCCTGAAAAAAGGAAACTGGGCCAATATGATGAGCACCACATGCCCCTGAAGAAAAGGAATGTGGGTAATAACCCTTCACCACCTTATGTTTCAACTCCTTCACCTACTAATCCTCAATTAATTATCACACCCACAAATTCACCACGATCACCTGACCCACAGGATGAAGGGATGAGGATAGGTCACAAGATGTTGACCCATTGGAGGATTATGACACTGACTCACAAACGGATACTGACCCTGACTTATACCCTTCCAGGCCATCACTACCTGATGACAATACAGGCTACATTGAGCTTCTCAACGGGGCTGATCATTACCATGGGGTGGAACTACATAAGGAGGCTTTAGAAGAGGACTTCTTGTTTGAGACCCTAAGTTCCTCTAAAAACACTACACACACACTGCCAATGCTTAAGGGGATGCTTAAACATGCAGATGAGGTTTTCAAAGATCCTGTAAGGGCAAGAATCATCACACCCAGGGTTGAAAAGAAATATAAACTTGCACCTACTGACCCTGCCTAAATCAAGGGTCAGCTGCCCTTAGACTCTTTTGTGGTTTCTAATGCTTGCAAGAGAGCTAAGTCACAGACCCCACGTGAGGCCCGTCCTCCTGATAAGGAGTCCAAGTTAATTGTTGCCTCTTGCAAAAGGGTAGCCCCACAAGCAGCTAATCATTGGCACATTGCCAATGCTCAGGCTTTATTAGCCAGATATGATAGGGTTCATTACGATGAGTTAGAAAAACATATGCAATTTCTGCCTGATGAGCATAAATCTAAGGCAACTGGTCTTATCCAGGAGGGCAATCTTATCACAAATACCTCCATCAAGTGCGCCGCAGACACAGCAGCGTGCGCAGTAAACACCAGCGTACTGCTACGCTGACATGCATGGTTGAGAATTTTAGGGTTCAAACCTAAGGTAGAGGCCTCCATTCTTTGGTCCAGCAGTTGACACCTCACTGGAAAAGGTGAAGAAAGACACTGAAGTGCAAAAACCCATGGGGGCTTTGCAGTTATCTGCGAATACTGGTTCTTTTTGGCGCTCCTTTTACAGGGGTGGTTCCAAAATTATTTCCACAGAAAATCCCTCCTCCTCTTACAAGGGCAACAACCAATCAGTCAAAGGGTTGTTTAAAACTGAACTGTCTCCAGCATGGCTTCCCCGAGCCCAGTTAGAGTTCAGTCTAGTCAGGAAATGTGTGAGGATATTGCCAAATTCTTCCTGAAGTGGAGAGCATTATCTCGGTCTTAAGCGGATCAAATAATGCTGGGCTGAACATGTGGAGGGAGGTATCTAAGCCCATGAGGGTTTCCCCCATGCATTGGACAAATATGTGCCACTGCCCGTAAACGATATCCTTGAGCTATTAATGGGAGCCATATCAGGCTCACCTTTTGATCCATGCCCGGTGACTGTTGCAAAACTGGCCCCTGGTCCGATCGCTCTTTCTCTCTCATCCATTTTTAATGGTATGTTTGAAACAGGACAGTTCCCCAAACTTTGAACGGTGGCCTCAATATTGCCCCTACTGAAAAATCCAAGCCTGGACACTAAGGATCCCAACAACTTCCGCCCCATCTCTCTTCTTCCTCTCCCTGCAAAAATGGTTGAAATAATCATGAAACGTCAACTCAGTACTTTTCTGGGGGAAGTATAAGCACGGGATCCCTCCCAATATGGCTTTAGAGAGGGACACAGCACTGAGCCTGCGCCCATAAAGGCCACGGAGGAGATCAGGGAAGCCGTGAATCGAGGAGGCAAGGCAGCCCTGATCTTATTGGATCTGTCCACAGCCTTTGGTACGGTCCATCATTATATTTTGATGGACCGTCTCATGGCATGTGGGGTCCAGGGTAAAGCTTGGGGTCTTCTTAAATCTTTTCTATCAGACAGAAGACAGATTGCATCTCTAGGTAAATTTCAGTCCAAACCCTTTGCACTGCCATGTGGTGTACCGCAGGGGTCCTCACTGAGCCCCACACTCTTTAACGTCTATGTCTTATCATTGGCCCCCGTTATCAGTGCATTCTGGTTTGGTCTTTCTTCCTATACTGATGATAGACAAATTGTGGCGTCTCTGTTACCTGGCCAAGAGATGGGAATAGATAAACGTTTTCAAGTCTGTATGGAATTGGTTGGGAGATGGATGGCAGACAGTTGCCTAAAACTTAATTCCGGTAAAACTAAAGTAATGCTTTGTGGGAACGATCTTAACTTTTGGACTCCTAATTGGTGTCCTGCCTCCATGGGTTCACTCCCTACACCCGCTAAAAAGGTGAAAAATTTGGGAATAATACTGATGAGAAACTCTCTTTTGGGGCCCAAGTAAATGCAGTAACTTCAACAACAGTGCATGTCCTTAGAACTGTCAAGAAGGTATTGCGGCTTTTACCTTCGGGGAGTCTGTAAACCGTAGCTACAGCACTGGTCATGCCGAGGCTGGATTTCTGTATCAGCCTCTATCTAATATGCATCAAAGACTTCTGTATAAACTTCAGCTGCTACAAAATGCCGCAGCCAGATTACTTAGGGGCAAATCCAAGTTCTCCCCGATTTCCAAAGAGATAAAAAAAACTGCACTGGGTCCCGGTGAGGAACTGGGTGCATTTTAAATCTCTTTGCATGGTCTTTAAAGCACTTCACGGCTTAGGACCAGATAATTTAAGACGCCAGTTTCAATGGTATATACCTACAAGAACTCTTAGATATCTGGGAGCCAAGCTGGTCATAGTTCTACCAACAAAAAAAGCTCAGTGGGATGGCAGAGGTTTCTCTTCATGCGCAGCAAAAGCTTGGAATGACTTGCCATTCCATTTTGAGAAATGCCACCAATCTTCTAGCTTTCAGGACAGGGTTAAAGACCTGGCTTTTTGATGAATAAACCCTCTTTTTTCTAGCTCTCCATAAAGGAGAAGTAACCAGCGCCAGGACACCTCTGGGTAACCGTGCGCTCGAAAAGTTTCTGTAACATAACATAACAGTCACCTTCATCAAGAGGCTATTACAGAGCAGGTAGGAGAGGAAACAATAGTAAGGGAAGAGGCAGAGTCAACGCCACACGCACTTCCCCCGCAGACAACAAGCAGTGACTTCCTTCTGCTACCCCTGATCATTCCACTTCTGTTGGGGGACGTCTCTCCAAATTCCTCCCTGTCTGGAACACAATCACCTCAGACAAATTATCCAAAATGGTTACTGCCTGAAACTTACAGACACTCCCCCAAACATCCCTCCAAGATTACGCGCAATGTCACAGGAACATCTTGCCCTTCTACCTCAACAAGTTCTCTCTCTGTTAGAGAAAGGAGCTATAGAACTAGTACATACACTAATAATAACTATGGGTCTCGGAAAACTCATAATCTCTACAGTCAAAACAAGTCCGGTCCACTACATGAAACGTTAGGACCCATCACTACGTGGTATGGATACCCATAGTTATTATTAGTGTATGTAGTGCTTTGTAAGGGATTATAACTGTGCTCAGGTCTTTAAATATTTCCCTTGGACCCTATTCCCTCCGTCTGTATTGTGGCTATAGAACTAGTCCCATTAAAATATCAAGGGGCTGGGATATACTCCCTGTACTTCTTGATTCCCCAAGAAGGAAGGCTCTCTCAGGCCTATACTAGACCTCAGAGAACTAAATCTATATATTCAGTCAGACCACTTTCACATGGTCAAACTCCAGCAAGTGCTACCGCTCCTTCAACAAGTTAACTTTCTGTCCACTCTGGACTTAAAGGCTGCCGATTTCCATATCCCAATGCACCCTGCACACCGCAAAATACCTCAGGTTCATAGTTGCAGGCCAGCACTAACAGTTCAAGGTGCCCCCATTGGGAGTAACTACGGTGACCCAGGGTTTTCACCAAGTACCTGGCAGTAGTCGCAGCTCATCTTCGAAGACAACACATTCCTGTCTTTCCCTATTTGGACGACTGGCTCATAAAAGCCAGCTCGCAAAAACGCTTTCTATGTCACACTCACAAATAAGTGCAATTGCTCCACCATCTTTGAGTCACAGTAAATCTGTTAAATCCCATCTTCATCCATCCCACACACAGGCGTATCTGGGAGCCATAATAGATACGCAAAATGCTTTGGCCTACCCCAATACGGCCAGAATCCACAACATGTAAACGTGACTGTCAGTTTCAGTCTCAACACTCATTGCCAGCTCGAGTGTTCATGCAGTTACTAGGGATGATGGTGTCTTGCATTCTAATAGTCCCTTACGCAAGACTCCAGATGCATCCCCTTCAGGAGTGCCTATCACTTCAGTGGAACCATGCTCAGGGTCTCTTTTTAGATCTAGTGTTGGTGAACGGCTGCACCCATCACTCTTTGCAGTGGTGGAATACACAAAACAAAAGGGTGGCCCTTCATAGACCTGGTTCCACAGATAGTGCTAACAGCAGACGCATCGCTCACTGGTTGGGGAGCTCATCTCCAGACGCATACAATTCAGGGCATGTGGAGCCTGCAGCAAAAGCATCTTCACATAAATCATCGAGAGCTGCTAGCAATTTATCTAGCGCTCAAAGCGTTTCAAGTATTTCTAGTAGTCAAAGCTGTCCTCATCCGTACAGACAACATGACAGCAATGTACTACATACAAAAAGAGGGGGGACACACATTCTCCAGCTGTCACAACTAGCACAGACCATGGAGGTGGGCTATATGTCACAAATTGTATCTCCTTGCAGAACACCTTCCAGAAGTAAATAATCAGCTTGCAGATCTTCTCAGTCACCAAAGACAACAGATCCACGAATGGCAACTCCAGCCTCAAGTTCTCCTCCCATTCTTGCAAATGTGGGGCTTTCCGGACATTGATCTGTTCGCCACAAACCTAAACGGAAAAATGCCCGAGCTTCGCAACCAGGCATCCACACCCATTGTCCAAAGGCAATGCACTATGGATGAATTTGTCAGGGATATTTGCCTTTGCTTTTCCTCCTCTCCCACTAATTCCATTAGTAGTTCGGAAGCTCACACACACACGTCCCTCACACTAATCCTAGTTGCTCCCACATGGGCCCGGCAACACTGGTTCACAATGCTGTTGGAGCTCTCTGTAGTTCCCCACCAAAAAGGATCTCACCCCCAATCTTCTCACTTAGCGCCATAGAGAGATAAGACATCCAGATCCCAGTCATCTCAATCTTGCAATCTGGCACCTGAAATCTTCGAGTTTGGCTACCTTAGTCTCCCGACAGACTGCATGAACCTCCTCAAAGTAACACAAGAGCATGCTATGCAGCAAAGTGGAAGCAATTTGTAATATACTGCAATAACAATGAAATCGATCCGCTAGACGCTTCGGTTCAAAACATCATTTGCTATTCATTACATCTGCTGCGTTCCAATTTAGCGTGCTCTTCCATACGCTTACATCTTGCTGCAATAGCTGCATACCTAGAGAAAAACATCTGTCTCCTTTAGAGTGCCTTTCATTAAAGCATTTATGGAGGGACTTAAAAGAATCATTCCTCCAAGACTTCCACCTGCTCCAGTGTGGAATCTTAACAATGTCCTTACAAGACTGATGGGTCTATCGTTTGAGCCATTGCATAGATGGGAACTGCACTTTCTCACTGAGGAGAGTAGATGCGCTTCAGGCACTAACCATAGAAGACCCATTTTTAAAAGTACACCAAAACAAAGGGGTTCCTACCAAAGGTCATTTCTGCTTTCATATCAACCAATTTGTTGAGTTGCCTGTGTTCTTCCCTCAACCGGATTCTGTGACAAAATGTGCTTTGCCCACTTTAGATGTGAAAATAGCACTACTTTACTGTATAGAAAGGACTAAACCTTTCCGCAAGCCGCTTTTGTGCCACCACATAAAGCCAATCCTATATCAAAATCAGGTATTGCACGGTGAATAGTCAAATGCATTCAGACATGCTATGCAAAAGCAAAACGAACACTAACAATTCCACCTAGAGCGCACCCCACACGCAAACTAGGTGCTTCTATGGCATTCTTAGGAAATATGCCCATTGATGACATCTGGAAAGCTGCATCATAGTCTACACCTCACACATTCACTATTGTGAAGATGTGTTATCAAGACAGCAAGCTAGTGTGGGCCAAGCATTTTTACGTCCACTATTTCAGACGGCTGCAACAGCTACAGGTTTGCCACCGCTTTGGGAGATAACTGCTGTATAATATATACAAAGCATGTGATCTACAGCTCATATTCCTTGAATGGAAAATGCTGCTTACCCAGTATGCATCTGTTGTTGGCATATAGAGCTGTAGCTTGTGTAAGAAATGTGCCTAATTCAGAAATTCACATTCGTAATTTATTTATTTAGCGATGAGGTGCTAACCCGTGCAAACTTAGGTATGTACTTGTGTGAATTTGTTTAGGTGTTTGTGTCCCTGTGTTAGCACATTAAAGTCAGAAAGAGTGCAGTAATACAAATGAAGCAATACTGCATTGTATTCTTAATTGCCTTCTTATTGGCAACTACATTGAATGCATCCTCACCTTCATTTTAGTCCTGATTTTTTTTTCTTTTTGGAGCGAAGGTTGGATAGTGAGGGGCCCTTCATTATTTTCCATCTTTTGTTTTTATGACATAAACAGAAACACAAGGCTATTTTTAAGGCACCTTTGTCATCCTATCTTGAATTCACATAGAAACAAAAGGTAAGAATGTTTCACTTCAATTTAGTCCTGATTTTGTTTCTATGAGAAACAAAGATGGAATTGCAGTAGAGCCTTCATTTCAGTCTTGAGTTTCTTTCCATAACCGAGAAATAAATGGAGGAACATTATGAAGGATTAAAAAATGCATTAAAAAATGTCTGTCAGCACTGATGTGAAGTGCTGTGGGCTTCAGCAGGGAATAGCGAGAGATGTGGTTGGCAATGAGGAAATTAGATCGGAGGAATGATGCCATGCAGTTAAAGGAAACAAAGAAAGGGAAAATGGGCCTTACAGGCACTCATGAGGAGCCAGATAGAATGTCAGTCAACACACTGGAGCAGAGAATAGGGATCTGGAGGGAGCACTGAGATGGAGTAGATGATAGAAAACGAAGAGTTGAAACACCCGGAATAGAGAGAAGGAGCCCAGCTATGATGGATGGCGTTTCACATCTCGTGAGTGGTATCGCTTGCCCTGGATTTTATTGTTGCGCTTATCCCTACCATAGTGCTAGAATATAAAAAAGCTATTGTTTTCTTGTTAGAATTATTAGAATACAGTACTTTGCATTTCTGCTGGGTATTGGCTTCTTCTGGTGCCTAAATAATTAGAAATCCTATTTGTGATTTAGATGCATTTTTACAAATCTAAAATGTGGTTCTCTTTTCATTCCAAGATTATTGACAGTATTATTGAAGAAAGCCAAAAGGAAAATGAAGTGGATGTTGTACCATCGTCGGCCAGCATTCAAGAAGAGCCAGTGGATCTTACATCAGATGCAAGTGCACTGACCTCTGACACAAGTCTTCGTAACAGTATTCCTAAACTGTTAGTTACAGAGACTGTGGCACATGAGGACAGTGAGGAGACTCTGGATAATAATTCTAGTAAACAGACTGAGTCAAATTCCATTCCCTGTTTGATCTCTGGTGAGACCACTGAGAAACGGCTAGAGAAAACTTCGTACTTAGAAGAAATTGTAAATACCTCTCAGGAGCTTAATATCTACCAAACCAATGAAAAATCAGAAGAAACATCCACAGAAGAGAAAGTTACAGAAAACGAGCACAAAAATAATGTAGAGCAGATGCTATTGGACTCCACTTCTGCCAAAGAGTTTACCAACACAGAGGAAATCCCTCCAGCTAAACCTCCTAGGCAGCTTTGCATAGAACCAGACATAGTTGCAAGCACAAAGAAAAATGTTCCATCACGCCCACCACTGCCAGTAAATGCACCGCCTCCAAGACCACCACCTCCTGCACGACCTGCACCTCCACCACGAAAAAAGAAAAACGACTTTGATTATGAAGTACACAAATCTGGCTTGGAAGGTAAGCATGCTGGGTTTTTTCTCTGTAATATTCCTTGCAAAATGTTAAGAATGTTGATGAGGTGTATGTGTCTTACGGACATAATAAAGGCTTCTTAGTAATTACAGAAAAATCAATTGAGACTATCTCCAGTTAGAATTTTTTCAGAACATATATAAAGTTATTTTTTCATTACTAGTTAGATGATTCCATATAAAATGTAAGAATACAAAGCAGTAGTAGTAGCTAACAAGATCGTAGTTGTTACTGTAAAGACATATTTGAGTGGATTGTAACAATTCGATTTAGTAACAAGTGAAAAGCATAGGGCAATATGATATCAGACACCTTACTATCAATGGTGTCAACAAGGGCGATGGGCCAGGAAGGCCACCGCTGACAACATACATGCAAGAGATATTGCAGCACTCTGTATTTAGTCCACTATTTCGATTTAGTCCAATGAGTCAGAATCACGATATGTTAAATCCAAGTACTGTTTATTATATGTGATTTAAGATCTACATCAAAAGCCGCAGCCAACATGTGTTTCATCACCCGCGTGACTCCTATATGGCTGCAAAATTGTACAATGCAATAAAAGGCTGTCAAAACCTTCGTATTCTTTTATGCAAAATCTAAATCAGTGGGCAGGGACTGACACACTATGTAGATGTGAAAAATGATGAAAAGATTAAAAAAGTCCTTGAATACCCGTAGGCAAGGCATCCTAGTACGTGATTGTGTAAGAAAGAGAAAGTAATGAAGATTGGAAAGAAAGAGGATTTAGTCAAGTGCTCCTGTGCAGCGAGACCAATCCAGCAAAACCCGTTTATGCCTGTAAGACGCTGTATATTTGTGAAGCTGTCGGTGTGTAAGGCACCCATCACCCAAAATGAACAACCAGTCAAGTTTAAGGAAGAGCACAAACGTCTTATTGTAGTTGCTATTTGAAAGTCTATTTGAGGCAGTTCCCCAATCTCGTCTCCAAAGTTGCAGTATTGCTTGGGAAAAGGAACAACAATTACCATTGGCCATGTTTTAATGTCTGTAGTAGATAACCTCCAAAACTATCTCTGTACGGGAGGACACCAACCTGTTTGGTTAGTGGTGTTTCCTGTATGAGCAACTGGCCTGGCAGACTAACTTCGTATTGTTTTGGCTGGTGCATTTCAGGTTTGGTTTGTTTGGTCTACGGAAGAAAACAGGTGGATCTATTAATTGCATGAGTAGAAGTACTCTCAACAAGTGTCCATGCTGTATGAAGGCCCCGTGACATTGATACCCAGAATTTTCCTCCGAGATCAATATCCTGATTTTTAAGGAACAAGTTGGATGTGTTCCAAGTGTCTTCGTGGTCCTGTGGAAGTAATGGTTGAGAGCATACATTGAAATGCTTGGCTGTATTGAGATAAACATATCCCAGAACACAAATTGTGTGGAAAAAAGAAAAGGGCTCTTTTCTAAAATTAACCAACTGTGACAAAGTTCCCATAAAAGTTGTCATGTGAAGTCCTAGTTCTTGGGAATCAAGAGTGAATAGCCATAAACAGTCTGGTATAGTCAAAACCATTGGAGAAATGTGAAGGGAATCATAAGTACCAGAAACATACAAAGAACACTATAGTAGTAGAGGCGCTGCTCATTTCTACCTTTCAATCTTTCACTTTTCCAAAACCTTATTTTTTACTTATTAAGCATTCATGTTTGTTCAAGGTTGGATAAAATTCAGCCGTGGGCACAGGTACACCGAACCAGGCTGAGCACTTGGGACTGGTTAAACGAATGTGAATTTCACATATGTTTTTACTTTCAGTCATTGTTATATCTGTGCATCACTTACCATTTCGCACACAGGAGACGATGGGCCACCATGTGTACCCAGGAGCGCTTTTTTTCTTTCCCACTCTATTTTGGGCTTCTTTGCAATGATGAGAGCCACTCTAACCACAATTGTAAGCCAACTAGTACAATGGCATAGCTATGGTTTCTTAGATGCACTGCTGCCTCTATTACTATATTGTTCTTTGTATGCTTCAGGTAGTTCTGATTCCTCTGTTTTCTCCAAGGGATTTGACTACACCAGACTGTTTAAGACTATTCACTCTTTTGATTCTCAACAACTAAGACTTTAGGCAATAACTTTTAGATGAATTTCGTTACAGTGGGTTAATTTTGGACAAGAGCTTTCTTCTGTTTTCTACACCATTTGTGATCTGGGATATGTTTGTCTCATTACAGCCAAACATATCAATGGGTGTGCTATACCATTAACTCCACTGGACCACAGATACACTGGGAACACCTCCCACTTGTTCCTTGAAAAAACAGTATGTTAATCTTGGAGGTAGATAGAAAATTCTGGGGATCATTGTCACCGGGCTTTTATATACGCATGGGGACTTGCTGAGAGTACTTTTACTCATGCAATTAATAGGTCCACCTGTTTTCTTCCATAGACCTAACAGACCATACCAGAGGCGCACCAGCAAAACAATAGGAAGTTAGTCTGCCGGAACAGTTGCTGATGCAGGAGACACCGCTAGCCAACCAGGTTGGTGTCCTCCCTTACAGAGATAGTTTTGGAGATTATATACTACATCCATTTAAACATAGCCAATGGTAATTAATTTTCCTTTCCCCAGGCAACACTACAACTTTGGAGACAAGATCGAGAATGTGTCAAATAGACTTTCAAATAGCTTTACTGAATTTTGTGTTATCTACTACAAAAAGAAGTTTAAGCTGTTCCTTAAACTTGACCCCATGTGTTAATTTTGGGTGACGGGTATCTTACACACCGACCTCTTCACAAATATACTGTGCCTTATAAGCATAAACATGTTTTTTTTGGTTGGTCTTGCTGCGCACAGGAACCCCTGACTAAATCCGCTTTCTTCCCAATCTTATTACTTTCTTTTTCTAGCACAATCACGTACTAGGGTGACTTCCCTATGGGTATTCTTCTAGGACTTTTTGAATCTTTACTTTCTTTACTTAATTTTTCACATCTACATAGCATGTCAGTCCCTGCCTACTGACATAGATCTGCATACAAGAATATTAAGGTTTTGACTGCCTTTTGTTGTATTGTACAATTTTGCAGCCTTGAAGAAGTCATGCAGAGGATGAAACACGTGTTGGCTGTACCTTTTGATGTAACTTTTTTTCTGAAGAATTTAAGTCACATACAATAAACAGAACTTGGTTTAACTTATCTTGATTCTGACTCATTAGACTAAATCGAATTACTGGACTACATACAGAGTGCTACAATATCTCTTGCATACATATGTGGTGTAGGCATATGTATGAAGAAATATTAAGAACGAAAAGCTATCATCCCAAATTACATTGTTACTTAACATTGAATGTTCCTTGATGTAAATGTTGGGCAAGTCCTGCAAAGGGGCCCTTTTACTTGGCTTGGTTTGAGCTACACGTTTGTAATTTTAAGACAAAAGAACACATCATAGGTTTTCTTATCAGCAGGGCACATTTTCGAAACAGCCTAGCATTTCAAAAGGCAACATCTACCCATAACATGGGACGCACCAAATAATTGTATACATTACTTCCCATGTACCACGCTCCTGTGCCTTTTGGTTAGGTAAATGCTATAAAAATACCATATATGTACTTTGTTCAAAAAAGCTCTTGGGAACTTTTCTCAATAGCCATGAAAATAATCCAGTAGCCTAGTAGAGAGGTGATTGGGGGAATAAATAATATCCAAGTGCCTCCCAGCACCATTGAACAAACCCATGAAATATAACACACATCCATCCGTTCTTCTTAACGGAGAGGACCTCCATGAGATGGATTTATCATATAACAAATATATTGAAGTGGATCATAGGGATGAAAACATCCTTGTGGATTGTCCCAAACCTTCGCGGTCTAAATAGAACTGTGTGATTTAAGAAAAAAACATAATTGACGGTTCTGGCTGGCTTTAAGTGTAAACCCTACGCTCATATTTCGTACTCGAAAGCATAGAGAGTTTTGAAACCTAAGCACTCTTTCTATGCCTCTAGTTCCTTTCTCCTTAGCAGCTTCCCTTGACTCATATGCTTTTTTGTCCAGTCAGGCATAGGTTAGATTTATCTCCTGCTCTGATAATAGATGTTTGATGGCATGTGTGGCTGTAGATACACTTACTCTGCATACTTCTGCATCTAATGTTGGGTTTGTAGTTGTACAAGTTGTTTTTCGTCAAATTGTTTCGAACCACAAAGTAGAGTGACTCTTTTTCTCTGTGATATTCCATTTTTGAAAGTAGGATCTGCTTTTATGGTTACCCCCACTTATTGCCTGGTGCTAAGCTGTTTTTGACTAGTCTAACTGGATCCTGCTAATCAGGACCCCAGTCTCTCTGCTGTCTCCCTTAAATTGTTATGACGAGTACTTAGGTACATCCCAGATTGGATACTGAGGCACCCTTATAAGTCCCTAGTATATGGTACAAAGTTACCCAGGGCATAGGTACCCCAGAGGTTCCCCATTGGGCTGAAGCATGTATTATGCCACCCATGGGAGACCATTCAAACTGTAACTACAGGCCTGCCATTGCAGCCTGTGTAAGCTGGTGCTAGCACCACTTACGAAAGATATAGGTTTCCAATACATAAGGTCACTGCACTTAAAACCTAGAAGTCACCCCTATAGTGGGCCCTTTGCAATCGTGAGCGCACGGTGCTTGGTTATAAGTGTGAGGGTACAGCCTACGGAGTCCATTCTCCCGGGTTGTAAGTGAAGCAGACATTTACCAAATAGAGGGGCAATACATAATTATGCGATGACCTTCTTGTAAACGGTGTGGGAGGTATGATTCCAAGCACTGCACTGGCCTTCATTAGGCTCTCCATACTCCTGGTTCCGGTCTTCTAGACCCAGACACCACAACATGAATGCTGCCGACCAGAGACATAATTCTGCCCTCCTGCTGCTGAGCCAAGCTTGAGCAGGGAAAGGCAGAACAATAGGCATCCTGTCACAGGAAGGTGTGACCCCCTCCCCGACAGGATTTAGTGTACTGGGGCGGGTCGGCGCGCTTATCAGCACCACTCAGTCTGCATGAGGAGCACATTTGGTGCCTCTTGCATAGTCCAATTCAAACCAGCTCTGGCATCCGTTGGCTCCAGCTCTGGCCCGAAACTGGACAAAGAACATGGGAGTAACCTCCCCACTGTCCACTCTATCCCCTGGGAGGGAACTTTGAATCGTCCCAACCCTTTCCCTAGGGTACTTAAGGGCTTACCTGTGGGTGGGTCTCTAGATTTGTTGTGGGACACGATTCAATTCAGACACCATTTCAACTTCTAACGTCTGGGCACTCTGGACTTTGTTTGAGCTAAACTTCATCCCCCTTTAAGTCTGCTGCATCATCTGTGCCAGTCCACCATACAAGAACCTTCCAAGGCCTGTCGGCATTAAAGAAGTGAAGGAGTCACTTCCCTGCATCTGCAGGCACCCCAACTAAGCTTGGTGGTCTGCTGATCCTGAGCTCCTACGGACTCTGATAGGTTCAACAACAAAGGTAGTTGTTCTCCACAGCTCTCGAAGCCTGACCTGCATTCTCACTAAGTTTGAAGCCAGTATCCCTCGTGAGAGCTGCAGGAACCGAACCCCTATGCACAGCGTCAACTTGTTGTTGCAAAGGTTTGTTAGCTAGCTTCCAAGAAGATCTTCGGGTTCCAAGTAGCCCCAACCTCGAGCATCTCCTGTGACCAGAATCTTCAGTCACACCGCATCGTTTGCATTGTGGCCTGCATCTTTTTGGTGAGCCGCTTGAGGTCCTCTCGTGACTCCAGTAACTCTGGCCTGTGGGTCCATTTGAGGGTTACCTGGGCTTCTTTTGGACTCCCCTGATTGCTCAGAGCCTGCCCTTGACTTCCCTGCTTGTGGTGAGTCCGCTGAACCTTGCTGGTCCCGACATTGCACCTTCTTTGACTTCTGTGTTTGTTGCATTTGCCAAGGCTTGTTGGTGCTACCTCTGGACACCGACCCAATAGCACTCGGCATCTGGTATGGGACAGCTCGTGCACAGCTCCTGGTTTTCCTCCGCAACGCCTGGTCCTCACAGCGGCAGTGTCAAGGTCCTAGTCAACAATCCTGCAACTGCCGACATTAATAGGCATTTGTCTTCCAGATCTCCTGGTCACTCCTGAGTGACATAGACTCTGTCCCCTCTGTTTGCAAGTACCTCTCAACTAGAATACACCTTTGGATTCCACCGGACACTTTCTGCTTCTTCAGCGGTGGCCCTTTCCTGAAGTCTTCCATTGGGTTCGACAGCGATTTCCGACACCACTCACACCTATGCACCCGGCTTCCCTGGTGTAGGTAATGTGGGTGCTAGGGTATCCACAGGTGGGGTGGCTTCCAGTTTAAAAAAATAGATATTTTTTTTTTATTAAAGTTGAACATAAAACATAAATCACATGTCAAATTTACATAAGGCACCACACTTATAACAACCACATGGTCTATAAAAGCAATAAGGAATATAGATCTATGTTCTGCTCTCCACTCTGTCCCCTTGGCTCATTTCTTCCACTGGGTTTTTTCAAGGTCCACTGGGAAGGGTCCTTAATCTTTAAAACTCCACCTGCGACTTACACGTTGATTTGTACGGAACACACAATTGTGTTCCCACACTGCACACACTCTCCCTGGGGCTCCTAGTCACTCACCTTGAGTGGCTCTTTGAATCCACAGCACTTGTATGTCCTCTCGACTTTGTCTTGACCCGAGTCGTGGTTCTTACACCACTTTCTTAGTATATGGCTTGGCCCCCCCCCCCCCCCCGCCGGGGTCCTCTGTGTATTGCATGCTATTTACTTGATTTCCATGCAAAGTATTGTGTGCATTGTGAATATCTCTGGGCAAGAGAGATTTGTATATATTAGACAGTATTATGTAATATCTTTATAAATACCTTGTGTGGTTCTTTTTCACTTAACCTATACATATGAGTGTGTTCTGGTTTAACAAGCTGCTTTACACTCCTTCTGGACTAAGCCTGAAGGCTGCTCTCCAAGGCTACCACTTAGAGAGCTTTCAATGGTTGTCTAAGACCTCCTAAATCACCATAAGGGTTCTCTAGACTGGCGCAGAGTGCATTAGATGCATCAGACACACTAGCTCAAGGAATAAACACCAGTGCCCTCCTCAGACGTAATGCTTGGCTCCATAAGGGTTTTCTAGACTGATGCAGGGTGTCCACTTACATAACTGTGTACCAGACCCTCCCGTTGCCATTGTCTATCGAAGACACTTATGACTCATACGTGGAGGACGAACTGGAGTACAACCTGCCACTCAGGCAGCGTGTGAGCACCATCGACCCCGACCCCGACCCTGTCCCTCCTCCTAAAATAACTTCCAAATCTTCACTCTTTCCATTACTTGAGGTTGCTGGACCGCCACTGCCATCTGGCCGTGGTCGGATCCGAAAAGAGACTTTGGCTGCCCCACCCTTTGGTCCGGCACCAAAATTATCTACCAAGGTTAAATCCTTGGTATCGAGCTCGGATCGGACACATATCACGGTGTCCTCCCAATCTTCAGGGTTGACCCTGCATCTGACTTCTTCTGCCTCAGTGCCAATACAAAAACATAATTCCGCTTCGAAATCTTGGGTTCCTAAACAAGCCTGACCGAAATTCTAGAATCACTAGAAGGTTCTCAAATCATTGGAGGCAAACATTTCCAACATATCAAAACATTCCACAGTTTGTATGTCTCTTGTTGAACCTATCTTCAAAACTATGAATTTTTGACAAAGAAAGATCCAGATTCAACAAGGAACTGGATAAGCAATGGCCTCTCCTCAACGAAAGATAATATTGATTTTTGAGGAGGATTTGGGCACCATTGTGCCACAAAAAAGGTCAAAAGACACTGCTTTCAATCCTACTAATCATCCTCCACCTCCTTCTCTGACACCACAATCACTACCACCACCATCTCCTCCTTCCTCTCATACATTTTCCACATCATGATCCAATAGATGCTACACCTCCAGGTTCACCTAGATCACACACTGGGGGATTGGGGGACCCATTTTGAGAACCAGACTCGTGGGACACTTAGAATACTGATCCCATGATGACTAATGATCTGGATTTATATCCAACTAGACCCTCCACTCCTGAGGATGCTATTGCCTATCAACAGGTTATTGCTAGGGTAGCTACTTCCCATTGTGTCCAATTACATAAATATTATTTAGAAGAAGACTTGCTTTTTGACACTCTTTCTTATACACACAAGAGCACGCAGTATTTACCTTTGCTCCCTGATATGTTGCGCCATACTCAGGATATTTTCAAAGAGCCCATCCATGCTAGGGCCATTACCCACATGTGGATAAAAAATATAAGCCAGCTCCTTCAGATCATCTATTCCTACGTGGTCAGGTTCCATCAGACTTGATAGTTGCCACCACTGCTCGTAAAAGAAATTGTAGTCAAGCATCTGCAGATACGCCAACCCCTGAAAAAGAGAGCATGCTTATCAATGCAGCAGTCATAATGGTAGCGGCTCAAGGAGCTAACCACTGGCATCCTGCTAACTCCCAGGCCCTCCTAGCCCGCTATATTAGAGCCCACTGGGATGAAATGGAAGAGTTTTTACAACATCTCCCTGAGGAGTTTCATAGAAAGGGGCAGTAGATGGTTAGACCATCACTAATAACTCTATCAGATGGGCCTTAAATGCAGCAGACACATTAGCTTGAGGAATAAACACCAGTGTCCCCCTCAGACATAATGCTTGGCTCAGGTGTTGGGCTTTAAGCCAAAAGTGCTACGAGTGGTCATTATTATGCCCCTTGACAAAGAACATGTATTTGGTCCTCACGTGGACATCGCCATAGATAAAATCAAAAAGATACATAGACAGGTAAGCCCTTGGATGCCTGACAAATTAATACATCTAGAGGTTCCTTTTGTCGATCAGGGTCGAGGGGTGGGTATAAGTCTTCAAACACAGACTCCTCCACTTCCCAACAGAAGCAGGGCCAACACACCTTCTCCAAAAGTTTTTTCAGGGGCTCCTTTAAAAGTTGTAACAATAGGGGTGGCAGAGGTGCTTTTACCCGTGGGGCATCCTCCACTTACAAACAGTGACTGCCTCACCCCCCCCCCCCCACCACACAACACCTATCGGAATAGGACTTCAGTTTTTCCCTTGAATTTGGGAATCCATCACCACATACTAGTGGGTACTAGCCATTATCCAACATGACTATTGTCTGGAGCTTGTTACCACACCACCCAGCATCACAACTCACACTCACAAATTATCACAGGATCATCTAGCTCTTCTCAAACAAGGAGTCCAAGACCTACTCCTCAAAGGGGCCATAGCTCCAGTGTCCCTATTCATCAGCAGGGCACAAGAGTATACTCCCTATATTTTCTCATTCCAGAAAGAATTGGTCCTTAAGACCAATCTTAGATCTCAGGCCCCTCAATTATTACACCGTCTCAGATCATTTTCACATGTTCACTGTAGGAAGATGGCTCTGTATATACTATGCCAAATTGCGGTGTAGTGTGCATAGAGTCCAGTGGATCCCCAGCAGCTTTACAAAGGCTCAAGTAGATAATACAAATGCTCTTTTTTAGGTCTCGCCTGGCGACGCAGCGCTAATCGCTGTTGCCAGCGAGATTACTGTTACTGAGTTGCCTCTCATGGGAGACAAGACATGGGCACGCGCAAGAGACGGACTGGAAATGTGGACGCGCGCGTGAACACGCTCTAGCATCCACTGTGAGCCGTTCTGTTGCCGTTAATTAAGTTTGTTTCATACTGCTCTCAGTAACAAGCACACGAGAAATTGAAGTGTGCTTTAACAGGGTGGACTTGTGATACTGCTTTATTTTTTATTATTTCCTTTTAGCAAGTTTCAGAACATGAAATAAGCGGCGTCTCGCTGGCACCATGGCTTCAGTAATAAGCAAATGCAATATAAACAGTGCCTTCCGGCACAGCGGCCAAAGTGTGGCTTGCTATTGGCATAGTTGTGGTGAAGCTCTCTCCCTCCCTGCCACCTCTTTGCTATGCCCGACTTGCCCAACCTCCCCCCCTTCCTAAACACCCAAATGCAGTCTATTTAGGTCTTGCCTGGCCCAGCGGCAGTACCCCGACTGCACCCCCACTGTCACAAGACCATGGACGGACTCACCTAGGGTGTCAGGCATCAGGCAGTGCATAGGCAGCACGCCCAGCACCAAGCAGGAGCCCCGGCCGGCTTCCTGACTACCCGGGAGCACAAGCATGTTCCTCAAGCGTCGGTCCTTTCCTGTTCTACCAGGCTCCTCCAGTGCTAACTTTCAGCCGGCCCTCCACTCTTGCTCTCGTCAGTGTCCACCCTTGCCCGATGCTGCCTCCTTCCAAGCGAGACTCACGGGCGGCCGAGGTGGCAGCGGGGCAGGCTAGTCTTGCCTCGCACCCGGGTGCTGCTGGAACTTTCTGTGGCGGCTCCTATTGCACTGTGGGCGGGAAACAGAAACACTGAGGCCAGCTCTTTTCATGACGCAAGCTCCTCGCAGGGATTTCACAGCCTTGTTGCGCACGCGCGCACCACATGGCTTATTCTTCTTTGTCACTTGACAGCACTCCTGTGTGCACGGTCTGGCAGTGCTGTACACATGGTTCAACCGGCTGCGCGGTGTACGGCAGTGAGCGACCAGTCTCTCTTGGACTGGACTGTTGCGCTGTGCGCCCTCATTGCACACAGCTTGGACTCTAGCCGCTGGTTCCGCTGTCCGCACTGCACAATGCATCCAGTGAGCTGTGGTATCTCACTGCACGGAGTACTCTGTGTGCACTCAGCTGTGGACCCAGGTCGCTGGCTACAGAGTTTGGGGGCGCAGCGCTTGCCCTGGACTCTCTCGGACTGCAGAGTGCACATGGTCTGCGGTCACCGTGCACACCCTGCTGTGGGCGCTGGCTGCAGAGTCCGGGTGGCGCTGCGTGTGCTGGGGTCACTTATCGACTGGAAAGTTTACTCAGCATGGTCTGTGGCTTAACATGCTGCAGAGTTTAACGGGGTGTTCTGTGGTCTCTCTTGGACTCCGTGGTGCACTCGAAGTGTGGCGTGCACTCGGTGCGTAGCGTGCACACTCCGCCGTGCACCGCGTGCTCTTGGGTTTAACAGGTTGCAGCGTTTAGGGGCCGGAGCGAGCGCTGCTGGGGATTCCAGCTGTCTGGATAAAGAGGGGGTGGCCCCCCAAATAGACGGCGGCAGGTGCGCTGATGCTGAAGCCCACGGATATCTCCTTGACCGGCATTCACACATGGGCCATGCTGTGCGGACGGAAAAAAAACGTGCCGCCCGACTTTGGTAAGTAAACCCATATTTACAATTTTGTACCTGAAAAAAACGTGTTCTTTAATAAAGGACGCCGTTTCCTCTAACGTGTCTGGTAAAATCTACTGTCCAAACTAAAATTTCTCTTTCACCGCCTACCCCTCTTTTTAGATTTGTTGTGTCTTTACTCTTTCTTGTGTGCTCTATTGCGCCTCTTGGCTCTGTAAAGAAACAATAACACCGCTAACCTTTCGAACTTCTTTTTAAAGCTATTGTTCTTCAGGTGGGAGTCTCCTAACATTCCAAAGCTGCGGCGACAGCATAGAAAAGAACCTGCCGCCCGGTATGCAAATTAGGACAGTGCACTGGCATCGCTGCCCACTGACCGCAGGTGGACTGCTGAACACTGTTATTACTGTACTTTACTACACAACCCAGCGAGGGGAGGGTTATTCCTCGCTTCCACTAGGGCCCATGGTACCGTTCGCATGCCACACTACGTAAGCAAACAAGCATTTGTTGGGTGGACACCAGGGCTTAAAGTGGAATGAAAAACCTGGGGCTATAGGTTTGGCATTTACAAGAGTTTGAGCTATTGGCATTGTAAATGACAATGCCTTTTAACTATGTGTTAATTATAAAAACAGGTAAATAAAAGGCATTGTCATTTACAATGCCAATAGCTTAAACTCACGCAAATGCGAGACCTATTGCATTGCAAATGCTTGTTGTGGTAGTGTGGGCAAGCAGTTAGGCTCATCAGAGTGCAGTGCTCAGCATTTGTTGTACACATACAGGCAATAAATGATACACACGCTTAATGACTAAGTCAGAGACCAGTGGTTTTAAAAATAATAATTTTAGTTTATTTATTTTATAGAACCAAAGATACTTTGTTACGTGCAAGTACTTTTTGCAAGATCAATGCTTTTCAATGTAAAAAGTGAACACAGTGCATTTTTTAACAATGCAATCAGCAATATGCAGGTAAGTAAACGATTCCTGATATTGAGTTTCTGCATAAAGAATCTGTACCAGGTAAGTGACAAAACAGCACAATCAGTGGCACTGGGGTGGCTGGGTTTAGAGGTCAAACTCTGTGTCTGGTGCCAGTGTTATCCACTGGAGAAAGGGGGCAATTGAAGTGGTACTACTTACAGGTGAGTAGCACGGTTTGTTAACCCAGTCGCCGGGGGCTAAGATAAGCACAGGAGGGGCCACAGGGAAGCATCAAACTTATACCTCCAGCGGCACAGGTACGGCCGGGTGCAGAGTGCTAACTTTGCGTTAGGCGCCCAATGCAAACCAATCAGGAATGTCGAAGTCGGAAAAAGCGATACAAAAGGGGATGATGGACTGAGCGTTTGAACAAATCAAACACTCACCCCCAGTAAACTGATCTGGGTTTAATCCATCACCATTCTTTAGTTCACTCAGCCACCCCAGTTCAGACATGGCTATATGCAAATCAGTCTGACCCTGTGCCTCATGGGAACAGTCCAGCCCGAACTGCCAAGCCATGTCTTCCCTGGACCGGAAACAAGCATCCTGGGACCAGTTTCGGATTCATAATCCTCATCAGCCAGGCTATCTTGAATCCAGTGGGCAAGTGAACAAGGGACTCACGTCTGAGCATACCCTGCCACACTTAGGGCGAACAAAGCGATACAAAAGGGGATGATGGACGGAGCGTTTGAACAAATCAAACACTCACTCCCAGTCAACTGATCTGGGTTTAATCCATCACCATTTTTTAGTTCACTCAGCCACCCCAGTTCAGACATGGCTATATGCAAATCATTCTGACCCTGTGCCTCATGGGAACAGTCCAGCCCGAACTGCCAAGCCATGTCTTCCCTGGACCGGAAACAAGCATCCTGGGACCGGTTTCGGATTCATAATCCTCATCAGCCAGGCTATCTTGAATCCAGTGGCCAAGTGAACAAGGGACTCACGTCTGAGCATACCCTGCCACACTTAGGGCGAACAAAGTGATACAAAAGGGGATGATGGACGGAGCGTTTGAACAAATCAAACACTCACCCCCAGTCAACTGATCTGGGTTTAATCCATCACCATTCTTTAGTTCACTCAGCCACCCCAGTTCAGACATGGCTATATGCAAATCAGTCTGACCCTGTGCCTCATGGGAACAGTCCAGCCCGAACTGCCAAGCCATGTCTTCCCTGGACCGGAAACAAGCATCCTGGGACCGGTTTCGGATTCATAATCCTCATCAGCCAGGCTATCTTGAATCCAGTGGCCAAGTGAACAAGGGACTCACGTCGGAGCATACCCTGCCACACTTAGGGCGAACAAAGCGATACAAAAGGGGATGATGGACGAAGTCGGAAAAAGGCTGCAGGTACAGGCCTGGAGACCTACAACTGCACAGGTAAGTTGGGATGTGCTGGAGCATCAGGGCACTGTCAGTTAATCTCCTCTAGGCCCAGGGGCTCCGGGTGCAGAGATGTCCTTTTGCATCAGAAAACAGCTTACCAGTGCAGGTCGCAGTTGAGGGGATCATCATGCAAAGACTGCAGGCGTCAACGTGGAGTCCAGCATGGGTCAACCCACGGTCGACTCATACTCAGAAAAGCTTGGGTGGGCTACTGGGACTCGGGCCTTGGGCATCTTGTGCAGAGGTAAATAGTTTTTCATTTCCTCAGGCAGAGCGTTGGTCTTTGGAAGATGGTTTTCCTTTGGACAGGTCCACTATCCATGTGAGATCAGGAGTCTTTATGGAAGACAGACAGTGTTCCCAGGGTTTTGGAGGTTGGTGGTCTGCGGGGCAAATTGTGGAAGCTTGCAATGTTCAAAGTTTTCAGACAGGCTGGCAGGGCTGGGACCAAGTCAGTGACTGGAGCTTCTTGTTGTGCAGGGATCTGCTGTTCTTTGTCATCTTCTCTGTAGGTCGTCGTTAATCTGAGGATTAGGATTCGGGGTGCCCCTTTATACTAACTTTAGGGACGTTACACTGGTCAGAAAGTAGTAGCCAATGGGCTACTTAACTTAAGGGTACCTACACCCTTTGTATATCCACTACCTCTGGGGAGGGGGCATATCCCTAACCCTATTGGCAGGAGTCCTCCAAAACAATATGGAGGATTCTCATTGGAGGGGCGGTCACTTGACCTCAGGGCCTGGCTGGGAGGTGACACCTCTCTTGCTTACTAATTTTCACGCCAACCTTGCTGCCAAAAAGGGGCTTGGTCAGGGGGATGGGCATCTCCACTAGCTGGTGAGTCCCTGGTCATTATAACAAAGGACGGGAAGCCTTTGAGGCTCACACCTTTCTATTCTGGTCCTGCTTGGTGGCAGGTGTGAAGCCGCTCCACCCAGGGCACGCTATGTTTCTGACCCACGATAGCAAAAGGCTCCTACCTCAGACAGAAACATGTCTAGACGTGGCAGGCTGGTGGGGACCACTCGGGCACACACTGGCGAGTTGGTAGGATTTCAGGGGGCACCTCTGAGGTGGCCTTTGGGTGAATTTCTTAATGAATCCAACACTGGCGTCTGTGTGGCTTAATAAAGCTGAAATATTTGGTACCAAACAACTTGGAATTCAGTGAAGGCTTGATGGAGCTATGGAACTCAGTGACAAGCTCCCATCCCATGTACTCAGTATGGCTTCACTGTGCACTTTTCATGTCTAAGAATGGACTTAGACACTATATAGGCATATCTGCTCATTCTGGTATGCCCTCACATGAGGTATAATGCACCCTGCTTTAGGACTGTAAGGCCTGCTGTAGGGGTGACTTACCTATGCCTCTAACGGTGCAGGTAGGCCTGGCACACAGGGATGTGTGCCAGGTCGAGTCTTCACTTTTATCTGCACCAAAACATTCAGGCTGCTGTGGCAGTGTGCCTGTGATTAATGTGGGGTCTCTTAGGGTGGCATAATACATACTGCAGCCCTTAGAGACCCTCTCTGGTCTCAAGGCCCTTGGTACCACTGATACCTTTTACAAGGGACTTATATGTGAGCCAGAGGTGTGTCAGTTGTGGAAACAAAGATGCAGGTATGGGAAAGAACACAGGCACTGGGAACCTGGTTAGCAGGAACCCAGTTCACACTCGAAGATTCATTAGAGTCAGGCAATAAAGGAGGGGGGGGGGGCTGGCAATGCCAAAAACTGTACTTTTTTACAGTCATGCTGCAGGATGTCATTCACCTTCTACTACACAGTGACTTCATAGCCACATTGAACCTCAGGGACTTACTTCCACATACCCATACACCCTGCTGATCGCACGTACCTTAGGTTTATCATAGCAGGAAAATATTACCAATTCAAAGTTCTTCTGTTTGGAGTCACTACTGCTCTTCGCGTCTTCACACAGTGCTTGGAGTAGTAGCAGCACACTTAAGACAACAGAATGTTTATGTATTCCCATACTTGGACGACTGGCTCATCAAACCAGCACTTGTTACCAGTGTCAACAACACATTCAGTTGACAGTGGATCTACTTCACAACATGGGGTTCACCATCATTATCCCCGGATCTCACCTTCAACCTCTTCAGACTCAACCATACTTAGGGGCAACCCTTAACACACTGTTGGAGTTAGCATGTCCCAATCCAGCTTCTATACAACATTTTCAAACATCTCTATCCCATTTCCAGCTGAACAAAACTCCCACAGATCTGACTGTAATGTGTCGACTGGGAATGATGGCATCTTGCATTGCCACCGTCTCACATGCAAGACTACTCATGCGCCCACTGCAAAAATGTATCTCTTGTCAGTGATGTCAAGCCCAAGGTTCTACAGATTCTAGTGCTGAAAGCCCTTCACACTCACTGGTCTTTGCAATGGTGGAATACCAACAATCTATTGAAGGGGTGGCCTTTCTTGGGCCCAGTTCCTCAAACCATTTAACCACAGACGCATCAGAAACAGGCTGTGGTGCACATCTCCAACACCTAACAATACAAGCTCCCACCTGGGCATGTCAACCCTTCTTCACAACCTTACTAGCCGCACCTTCTGACTCGAGACAATGGACAAATCAGGCATCCAGACCCCAAGATGTTCAACCTAGAGATCTGACAGAGGTGGGGTTTTAGAATTTGATTTTCTACAGAATGTATGGACATTCTTTAACAAGCAAGCAGACCCACAACTCGAGCTTGTTATGTTGCAAAATAGAAACATTTTGTTTATTATTGTCATCTTAAACAAATAAATATTCTCACAGTACAGGATATTATTTGTTATTTGCTTCATTTGCAAAAATTCAATTTAGCATTTACTTCAATTAGATTGAATCTTGCTCCCATAGCTGCCTATCTACAGAACATACAGCATCTATCTTTCTTCGGTATTCAAGTCATTAAAGCAGTCATGGAGGAACTTAAATGAGTTATTCCAGCTTATGTTCCTCCAGCCCCCTCTTGGAGCTTAAATATTGTACTCACAAGGCTAATGGGCCTCCTTTTGAACCTTGGCATTCATGCCCTCTTCAATTTCTATCATGGAAAGTGGCGTTTTTAGTTCCCATTACCTCCCTCAGGCGTTCACCTTAGAAGAACCTTTCTTTCAAATACATAAAGACAAACTGGTTCTTCATACTAATCCTAAATTCCTACCTAAAGTAGTTTCCCAGTTTCACCTCAATCAATCTATTGAGCTTCCTGTTTTTCCCCTCACCCTGATTCTGTTGCAGAAAAAGCTCTTCATATTTTGGATGTTAAAAGATCACTCATGTTCTACATAGATGGAACTAAAACCTTTTGAAAAACAAAGCAACTATTTGTGGCTTTTTTCCACCTTAGGGTGGCAATCCTAAATTCAAATCGGTTGTAGCCAGGTGGATAGTTAAATGCATTCAAACTTGTTAAATTGAAGCCAAGACCTTTACTTGTAACTCCTAGAGCACACCCCACTCGAAGAAAAGGGGCAAGTATGGCATCTTTTGGAAATATTCCATTAGCTGTCATTTGTAAAGCAGCTACATGATCAACACCACACACAATTACTAAACACTACTGTGTGGATGTTTTAGCACACCAACAAGCCAAGGTGGGTCAGGCAGTGTTACGTACTCTTTTTCAAACTACTGCAACTCTCATGCGCTAGCCATGGCTTCAAAGAAGGGACTGCCTTGCATTCTATGCATAGCATATGTACCTACAGCCACACATACCATCGAGTGGATTGTTACTTACACTGTAAGCATCTGTTCGTGGCATGTAGTGCTGTACTATCACCTTGCATTTTTCAGTTCACCTAGACCTGTTTTATTCTCATTTGCATGGGCTTTCAGTAGTCTGTTCCAGCTGATCCCTTTCACAGCACCAGGGTACCCTTTAGAATGAAATGATATGATATGATAAAGGGTATTTATAGAGCGCACGTACACCAGCGGTTTCTTTGTGAATATTGCACCCCTTTACATATTTACTTCATCATCATGAGCTCCAGACAGCATTTCTGATTGTTAAATATCTGGAAGAATTGTGTATTTTCTGCTGGAAATTTACTTTGTGATGGCTTTTCCTAATAAACATTATTCCGAGGTTATGATTGGTGGCATTTGACCAAACCCCTATGGTTAGCTAAATTGACAACCAGTAAACTTGGGTCAGAAGGTAAATTTGTTAAGTCACAGATTGCAAATGCTTTTGCTGTCTAAAACAGGTGTTTTGAAGCTATGCTTAGAATTACTCAAGAAACAAAGGTGGGTATCTGCAGTGGGAAAGGGGCCTCGTTATCGAGAGAAATCCTAAAACAAATTCAGTACAACTGAGGGGCTCTGCAATGTGAAGGCTAACCTAGGTATCTGAAAGACACAATTAGTTATAGTGTCCTTACCTTCGAACAGCCCCAGGTGTCAGACTGGATCCAGAAAGTTTTTTTGTCAGCAGGACCCCTCTGTGTCGAAAGATGGCGTCGGTCAGCTCTGTGGTCCTCGTCGATGTCTTGGTCGCCGGGATGACGTTGCGGTAGCTATTTAAACACCGCCCTCACGGGCTGAGGTCAGTTGTTTCTTTTTACGTGCCAGCCATCGCAGATCTGGAGAGAGGGGTACCTCCAGTTGCTTTTTGACTGACTCTTTTGACGACTTTTGTCGACACCGTTTTTGAGTCTTCGACTCCTAGTGCACATCAGGGATGCCCGGTTTCAAGGCTTGCGGTTCCTGTAGCCGGCTGATGTCGGTGATGGATCTGCACCGCGTGTGCCTGTTTTGCCTCGAGTTTGACCACGACCCCAAGTCGTGCTCCGACTGCCGGACCATGAATCCAAAGTCTTTGTGGCAGTAGGCTCTGTGCCGTTCGAGGTCCCGGTCACGTGGGAGGTCGAGGGACCGGTTGCGGAACCACCACCAGTCTTTATCAAAGTCTTCGCACTCCTCAGGTAAGTCAAAGCACGAGAAGAAGTCAAAGAGGCATCGTCGCTCTTCGACTTCTCCCTGTCGGTCGGACGACGCAACAAGGGATGAGGGTGGTGCCCCTCCCGCAGCTCCGCATGCGGAGCCCGAAGGGTCGACTCTGAGTTTCCCTCCCTTCCCTGGACCAGGAGCGACCCCAGTACAACTTTGCACCTTTTACAAAGTGATGCATGCCATCAATCCCCGCCGACTCGGCTGGGGGCCCTGGGCCTTTGAGGCCGGCGGCTCCGGCACCGGCACCGCAGGGTCCCCTTGGATGCAGGGGGATCGGCGCCGGTCGACCTGATTCCACCTGCCTCGGTGCCGATTCCACCAGCACCATGTCCGCAGCCGGTTGTGTCCACAGCCGACATTGACCCCGGCCTCCACCCCGATGTAGGCACGGAGCCGTACCGGCGTCGACTGATGCCGGATCCGGCTCAGACGGGTACTTTTAGGCCCCTGTTCTACCCTGGTTCTTTTTGGCCAGACGGGCAACCAGAGGGGGTTGATGAGGACTGGGAGGGGTCTGGAGACCCCTTGACTGACCAGTTGGGCTACGAAACGGACTGGAGGAGGAACTGGGGAAAGCCAGTGGTCTGGATACCTCACCAGACCTTGGCATGTTGCCTCCTCCTACCGTGGCTACGGAGGAGGGAGCGTCTTATGCAGTGGTGTTGCGTAGGGCGGCCAGGGCTCTCAACTCGAACTCGGACTAACCTCCTGACAGAGATGCTTCAACCGGCAGCAAGCTTTTCGGAGACCCTTTTGCCGTTTAATTAAGCCCTAACCGGCATCCTTTTGGGCACCTGGTCCAGGCCCAACACAGGGGCTCCTGTGGATAGGATGACTGTCAGACGCCACCACCCAGCCCCCGGGCGACCTCACTTTCCCCAACCAACATCCCACCCCTGAGAGCTTGGTGGTCCAAGCTTCCACATCAAAAGGTGCATTCCCTAACGCACCACCTGATAGGGAATCCCAAAAACTGGATCATCTTGGGAAGAATATGTTTTATTCCTCGAGCTTGGGACTACAATCTGTAAACATTGCATGTCTATTGGGCCATTATACCCACTCTGTGTGGGATACGGTGGCACAGGTGCTGCCCCAGTGCCCTGACGAGGCCAGAGCCATACTGTCCAGTGCAGTTGCCGAGGGGAGAGACGCAGCAAAGGTTACCATATGCTGTGGACTGGACATCACTGGGTAGGACGATTTCAACATCGGTAGCACTTCGACGTTACGCCTGTCTAAGATCGACTGGCTTTTCTGGGGCTGTCCAAGCTACCCTTATGATCAAGCCCTTTGATGGCCATCGCTTGTTTGGCGACAAAGCAGGCAGCGCACTAGAGCGTCCCCCCGCCATGCCACCTCAGTACCATCGCATGTCGGAGGATCATCTGGCCCTTCTCCACCAGGAAGCTATGGTTCTCTTGGCCAAGGTAAAGGGGAAGAGTAGTGCAGGTGTTCATGGACAACACTACCATCATGTGGTACTGCAAAAAACAGTGCAGGGTGGTGTTGTGGCTCTATGTCAAGAGGCTCTCTGTCTCTGGATATTGGTGGAACATCAGTGCAGATCCCTGGTGGTTCAACACCTGGCAGGTTTACTGAACGCCAGGGCCGACAAACTCAGCCTCAGGTGCATGATGGATCAAGAATGGCGTCTTCACTCGGAAGTGGTTTAAGGTCTCTTTCAGTAGTGGGGAGAGCCTTGGTTAGATATATTCGCCACCGAAGAGAACCCGCAATGTTTTTTGTCACGAGTGGAGTTGCGATCTTCTCTACGCCTTTCCACCTATACCACTTCTGCCCAGAGTGCTGAAGAAGATCAAGCGCGACCGGGCCCGAGCTGCTACACATGGCCATCGATCCTCCAGTCAAACTGGCTCTTTGGGAGGATCTTCTGTCACAGCAGTGGGGGATTGTCCTCCACCCGAACCTGTTCAGCCTCCACCTCCTTGCTTGGAAATTGAGCGGCAGCAGTTGAAGGCTTTTGACCTGCCTCCCGAAGTCTGTCATGTAATCTTGGCAGCCAGACGTCCCTCCACTAAGATGGTATATGCCTGTAGATGGAACAAATTTGTGGCTTGGTGGATCCCTTTCTGCCCCTCTATCTGAGGTTCTCTTGTTCGGTCTTCCCTTAGCCCAGCAGGGCTCTGCTCTGGGCACTCTAAAGGGCTACCATTTCAGCCTTTCTTAGGCTTCCTGATCAGCCATCTCTTTTCAAGTCCCCTGTTGTAAATCGCTTCCTTAAGGGCATTAGCCGCATTACTCATCTTTTTCCTCCTGTTCCCTTCGTAATGCCCCTGTGGGACTTGAACTTGGTTCTTACATATGTTATGTGTGATCCCTTTGAGCCACTACATAACTGTCCTATGAGGCTTCTGACTTTAAAAACTACCTTTCTGGTACCATCACCTTTGCGCTTCGGGTGAGTGAGCTCCAAGCTCTTTCTTCTAAACCTCTTTTTCTGGCTGTTCATCCGGACAAGGTAGTCCTTCAAACTCGTCCTTCCTTCCTTCCCAAAGTGGTTACTTCTTTCCACATTGGACAGACCATCACTTTGCCCACCTTCTTTCCCCCTCCTTCCAAAGAGGAAGAGAGGCTCCACCGTTTGGATCCAAAACGTGCACTTTCATTTTATTTGGATTGCACAAAGCAATTCCGGGTGAATGACCAACTCATTGTTGGCTACGTAGGTGCCAAGAAAGGTCGGGCCATGCACAAATGGACCATTTCTAGATTGGTTGTTTTGTGCATCAAAGCTTGCTATTCCTTGGCAAAGAAGGAGCCTCCAGTGGGGTTATGCACTCATTCCACTGGGGCGACGGCAGCTACCACTGCTTTGGAACATGCAGTCCCCCTTAATGACATCTATCAGGCAGCTATGTGGGCATCACTGCACATGTTCACAAAACACTACTGCCTGGACAGCCAAGTCCAGAGAGAAGGCTTGTTTGGCCTTTCTGTTATCCAGGACTTTCAGTTGTGAACTTGGTTTGCAGACCCACCTCGGGGTTGGTATTGCTGGAGTATCTATTCTAAGATAAGGAATCTATAACTAATTGTCTCTTTCAGATGAACAAGTTACTTACCGTTGGTAATGATATATCTGTAATAGACATAAATTAGTTATAGATTCATTACCGCCCCACCCATCCTTCCCGTTCTGCGAACTGATTTCTATGGCTAAGGACTTCCTTTCAGGGCCCTAGTTTTATGCACCAGAGGTCAGTGTCTTGCATGGCTCTGCGCTTCTGGTGTGGAAAGTCGTGTACAGAACTAACGTCAGCGCGCGAGGGCGGCGTCTAAGTAGCTACCGCGACGTCATCCCACCAACGGCGAACGCAGAGCTGACTGACGCCACCTTTTCGACGCGCAGGGGTACTGCTAAAGAAAAAACTTTCTGGATCCAGTCTGACGCAAGGGGGTAATTCTAAGGTAAGGAATCTATAACTAATCTATGTCTCTTACCGAAGGTAAGTAACTTGTTCAATACACCCATTCTACTCTATTAAGAAGTCACAAAACAGCAGATAAGGATACTTTTGTATTCCTCTAGATTTACTGTATGTTTTTTGCTAATGATATCATGTTTCTTAATATCATGTCCAGTTGAATTTGTTGTCTAATTTAGTTGAGTATTTTTCAGTTACCAGGGACAGTTTTTCATCTACTGGTCTGTTGTCTCCAAATATCGCTGGTGAGGGTATGACCAAAGATTCCTTACCTTCATTGGATCTAGCAAGTGCTACAAGTGGAGTTAAAATAGTTACAGCTCAGGTGAGTCATCTTGTTCATCAAATTGCGGTTTAAATTGTGTGCTTGTTTTAATGAAGTCCGAAAAAGTATGATCTTAACTGTAAAGCAAATTTATGTGCAGTTTGGTGATTGCCTGCTCCATTTTTTCCTCCCCACTCTGGACAAAGTTCATTATCGCTTGACAGCAAGTTGTCCTTTTGTACATTAGTATGAGATTTTTTCCAGGCACCTATTTCATCATGCTACGTTTTAGAATTTTAATTCTGTAGTAGGGGATCTCTGTGTATAGTCCTAATCAAGTGAATAGTCCCGCCCATGTGTTTTGACACCAGAACAATCGAAATAGTCTCTTAAGTTGTCCTCTTCTGCAATCCTGCATAGACACTTAAGAGAAAATCAAAGACAAATAATGCAGCCTGAAATTAACAAGGCTACACTGGCCAGTACTTCATCCTGAAGTGAAAAAGGATAGCCAGATAACACTGAAATGTAAACATTTTGCTAAGTTTCACACATAGAGAAAGTCCACTTCGCAAAAATCCTTTGTCATGATAGAGAGGAAGGGTTGGACAGACAAGCCCCATAGGCTGCCATTATGTGTCTGTAAATGGATACCGTGCCTTTAAGGAACCCTCCAGAGACCCTCAGTATCTCATGACGCACAGCCAAAGGCTAGTTACTTTCAGTTCTTTTTTCTGGCTCCTGCTAGTAGGACCCTGGAGCATTGAGCTCTACCTTTAGTGGTATATCATCAAATTTGTTAGCTTTTTTGATAGTTTGAGTGTTTCACTCGACGTCTGAGGCCTTTATCTTCCTTTTGCTGTCGTTTTGGGGCAGTTAAGCCACTGTTTTCTTGTCAAAATGCCATCTTTATTTGACAAGTGCCCAGAATGTGCCAGGAAGAAGGCCAAGTAGGAATCTCACAGGGTTTGTATACTCCGTCTTCCTTCATCTCATGTTCTTGACTCCTGTGTCATTTGTAAGTCATTCTCCAGGAGGACCCTGCGTGACAGGGAGAAGGTTCGTCTTCAAGGCCTGGAGCATAGAAAACAACAGGCTGCAGGTGGGACATCAGGGCATGGAGAGAGCGTTTCCTCTTCCACAACCCATGCGGCAGCCTCTGGGGGGGCTCCCCAGTCAAAAAAAGGCTCAGAAACTACGCCGGTCTCGGTCGACGTCGAGGGCGACAACGTCTACGTCGAAAACAGGTATAAAAACGATATGCTCCCCGTCGACCCAGGGCTCTGGGTCGAAACGACTTCAAAGATCAACGTCGAGGGGATGGACGTGGAGACCTCGGACGAGGTTGACGTCGAAGACATCACAGATGACGCCGACAGATCATCGCCGTCGATCTGAGTCCAGGAGACATCGGCGCTCGCCATCGAGGCGACTTCGCCGTCGATGCGCAGGTCGCCGTCGACGAGAAGATCGATGCCGTCGAGAAGAAAGTCGACGTCTAGAAGAAAGTCGACGCCAAAAAGCCATCCGAGCTCGTCGTCGAGAAGCTTGTCACCCTCTGTGGTCAGCATCTCCACGTCTGAGAGTTCAAGGTCACGACGGCATCGACGTTCGCCATCAAGGGGCACTGCTTCCAGAACTTCCTCTTTGAGGCCTGCCTGCAAGCGGAGGAGGGTAATTCATACCTCGGACTCCGAGTATTCCACAACCTATTCTCCAACTAGGTCACCGGAACCAGCTCAACCTGTGGCTCCTAGTCAGTCGCCGCTGCGACGTAGGACGCCTACTCCTCCTCCTCCTCCTCCTCTTCGCCGCCTTCTCCTTCTCCTCCTACTCCACACTCACCGACGCCTCCGCATCCACGTCTGCCACCACCGCCTCCTCCACCTCAGCTGCTTCCTCGGCTGCCGGTGGCTCCACCTGTGCCAGTGGTCCCGGCGGTGCCCAGAAGGCCAAGATCTCGATCCCAGCCGAGACATCGTTCTCGCAGCCGGCACCGGTCTTATACCAGATCTCGCCGTCATTGTCACGAGCGGTCAAGTTCTAGGTATACTAGGGACACGGAGTCCTCTAGTGGAGGAAGATACTCGCCAACCTAGTCGGATTCCCCACCTCTGAGGGTGTCACCTGTCGATGACATTACCACGTTTAAGGAGGTTCTGGTGAGGGGAGCGGCGAAACAGGCCATTGCACTGTCCGTGCCTGCCCCTACCACGTGTATGATCTTTGAGACACTACAACGGAAGCAAATCTCTCATCCTCTGCTTCCTTTGGTACTCGGTTTGGAGGAACCGGTGATGGAGTTGTTTCTGACGCCTGCCTCAGTAAAGTCAGCACCCTCGAGACTTCAAAAGAATTACAGGCTCCCAGACTCGGACCTTGCATTCCTTCGGGTGGATCCCCCTCCGTATTCAGCCACAGTGGTGGCGGCGAAGAAGCAGCATGCTATGGCCCCTTCGACCACCGTTCCACCGGACAAGGAAAGCCGTAGACTTGATTCTGGGGGGAGAAAAGTCTTCAGCACTGCAGCCACTTCAGTGAAAGCAGCGACCTCGATTGCCCTCTTGGGCTGGTATGACCGCTCCTTGTGGGAGTCTCTTCAACAGTTCGTGGAACTCCTGCCTAGAGACAAGCCTGAGGACTTTCACGAGGTTCTCAATAAAGGTCTGATGGTCTCTAATCAGATCATAAGTGTAGCTGCGGACACCCCTCTCCTGGCAGCCCATGGATATTGCCATGGTGTGACTCTGCGGCGCCATTTATGGTTGTGTCTCACCTCCCTGAAACCGGAGGCAACTGATCGCTACCCTGCCATTCTTGGGTTCCACCCTCTTTGGTTCCAATGTGGGTGAGGAAATGGCTCGTCTGAAAGCGGCGGTTGAGACCCTCAAGGCTGTTGGCTTGGAGAAGCCTAAGGACCAGCATAAGAGTTTCTGCCCCTACCAACGGCGCTACTCTTCCCAACGGTTCCAACGCAGACAAGGCCGTCAGGCTGGACAACAACTGCAACAGCAGTTTCAGCGGAAGCCCTTTCAGAGACGTCAGAGCGGCAGGGGCAACCAGCAGTCCACATCGGGAAACAATGCCCCCGCTGGTTCTTAGCCCTGAGGGATTACTTCCCCCTCTTCTGTAACCCACTCCTGTGGGGGGGAAGCATTCAAAATTACCTGGCCGAGTGGAGAAAAATAACTCCGGACAATTTGGTGCTGAATATTGTTCGCAATGAATACTGTCTAGGTTTCAGCAGCCCTCCTCCATCTATTCCACCAGTTCGTTCACAATACCTGTTGCGCGAACTTCAAGTGGAGGCCGATACCGAGTTAAGAAAAAGAGCGATAGAACTGGTTCCTCCTCCTCAAAGGGGAAAAGGTCTATACTCAAGGTTCTTTCTTGTGCGCAAAAAGGACAAAAACGAATTCAGACCCATTCTCGATTTGCGGCAAGCAAACAAATGGATTTGCAGAGAAAAGTTCTGAATGCTGTCCCTGCACCAGATTTATCCTCAGCTGCATCAAGGGGACTGGCTATGCGCCATAGATCTGCAAGACACGTACTTCCATGTACCCATTGCAAAGAAGCATCGGACGTTCCTGCGGTTCCTTGTCTGCACCAATCACTACCAATATACAGTGCTTCCATTCGGTCTGAAGTCTGCGCCCAGGACTTTTTCAAAGTGCATGGCGGTGGTTGCAGCGCACCTGAGGAAGAACAAGGTGTTCGTTTATCCGTACCTGGACGACTGGCTTATCAAAGCCGCCACGTTTCAGGAAGCGCAGCTACATTTCAACAGGACGGCCGTTCTGTTGAACCAATTGGGTCTTCACATCAACATGTCAAAGTCTGTCCCGACTCCTGTTAAGTGTCTGCAGTACCTGGGAGCCTCCATCGATACACTCCAGGCAAGCGTGTGTCCTTCGGAGGAGTGACGCTTATCGATCCTTCGGAAGGCTCAGGCTCTCGTGTCCATTCCCTCTGCGACGGTGAGGACGGTGTCCTCTCTCCTGGCTTCGATGGCCTCTTGTGTCTTTCTCACTCCACATGCTCGCACCACACATGAGGCCGCTGCAGGAATGTCTGGAGGATCAGTGGGACCAGAAACAAGGGAGCTGGGAGGACAGAATCTAACTGTCGCAACATGCTGTCTAGTCCCTGAAGTGGTGGTGTTCACCACACAGTCTTCTCAGAGGGATTCCGTTCCACGAAGAGATACCGACTCAAATCATTGTGACAGATGTGTCTCTCCACGGCTGGGGAGCGCAATCAGACCACCTTCAGATGCAAGGGACGTGGTCCCAGACGGGGTCCAGGTACAACATCAACTTTCTGGAACTCCGAGCAGTGCACTTGGCGCTGAAAGCTTTCCAGCCATCGTTTCGGACCACTTCCCTGCTTGTACAGATGGACAACACAACAACAATGTATTACCTCAACAAGCAGAGGGGGCTGAAGATCGCGCACACTGTCTTGGGAGGCGCAGACGATCTGGAACTGGCTGCTGGCCAGGGGCCGGACGATCATGGCGACTCATCTGCCAGGTGCTCAGAATGCTCAGGCAGACGCGCTCAGCAGGCTCGTTCAAGAAAATCACGATTGGGTCTGGGGAATGCACTGTGGATCAACTGGTAGAACAGCTTTCTCTACGCTTTTCCACCCATTCCACTGATTCCCACAGTGTTGCTCAAGCTGTCCCAGTCCCGGCCCAGGATGATTTTCATTGCTCCGGAATGGCCTCGGCAGTGGTGGTTCACCGACCTCCTACACCGGTCTCTCCTGCCACATCTTTAACTTCCGTGTCCGGATCTTCTCACGAAGTTCGGAGGGCAGATGGTGCATCCCAACCTCTCATCGTTGAATTTGGCAGCATGGCTCCTGAGCTAGTGCAGCATGGACATTTAAATCTTCCTCAGAACTGCATGGAGATATTAAAAGAAGCAAAACGACCATCTACAAGGACTTTCTATGCACACAAATGGAAGAGATTCTGCATTTGGTGCACATCTAAGGGTGCAGACTCTACATCCTGCAAGGAGGATGTCATCCTCCTGTACTTACTGCATTTGGCTCAATCTGGCCTTAATTTTCATTCCATTAAGGTTCACCTAGCAGCTTTAACTGCGTATAGGAAATGCCCTTCACCAACTTCCTTTTTCCAAATCCAAGTCATGAAAGAATTTCTGGAAGGTTTGAAGGTGTTTCGTCCCATTAGGCGTCCTTCGCCTTCGTGGGAGCTTAATGTGGAGCTGTCTGGACTAATGAGGGAGTCTTTTGAGCCTATTCATAAGGCTTCTTTACAGCATCTATCCTGGAAGGCAGCTTTCCTTGTGGCTATAACATCGGCTCGCAGGGTGAGTGAGATCCAGGCTCTCTGTTGCCAAGAGCCCTATACTGTGTTTCATGCATCTAAGGTTATCATGAGAACTCACCCAAAGTTTCTTCCTAAGGTGGTGTCAGATTTCCATGTGAATCAAACAATCACTTTGCCTACGTTTTTTTCAGCATCCTTCCTCTCCGACGGAGAGGTCCCTTCATTTCCTTGATGTGAAAAGGATGTTGAAATTCTACTTAGATAAGACGGAGATTCGTAGATCGGATCAATTATTTGTTAATTATGGATCGGTCAGGACTGGTCTTGCTACCTCTAAACAGTCCATCTCTAGCTGGATGGTGTCCTGTATTCAACTGTTACCAGAAAGCTAACAAGACTCTAGGGGGTAAGCCTAAAGCTCACTCTACCAGAGGTAAAGCTGCTACAGCGGCTTTGCTGCGCAATGTCCCCATTGCAGACATCTGTAGGGCTGTCACTTGGAAGTCAGTCCATACCTTTGCTAAACACGATTGCCTGTACTCTGATGCCAGGGCTAATGCTCAGGTTGGGCAGGCTTCGCTGAGAAATGTATTTGCACAGTAGAGGTCTGTCTGTTTCTTCCACTGCTGGGTTTGGTTTCTTTGGGATGGGCTTGCCATTCTATTCACATGATTATGACTATACACAGAGATCCTCTACTACAGAAGGAGTAGTTTCTTACCTGTAACTCCAGTTCTGTAGTAGGGGTATCTCTGTTATAGTCATAAGCAACCCGCCCTCCTCCCCAGTGGATGAAACGATAATATCCTGAATGCTACAGTCCTGGCTTTATACACCTTCAAAAAGAACTGAAAGTAACTATCCTTTGGCTGTGCATCATGGGATACTGAGGGTCTTTGGAGGGTTCCTTAAAAGCATGGTATCCATTTACAGACACATAATGGCAGCCTATGGAGCTTGTCTGTCCAACCCTTCCTCTCTATCATGAGAAAGGATTTTTGTGACGGGGAGTATCTCTATGTGTGAAACTTAGCAAAATGTTTACATTTCAGTGTTATCTGGCTATCCTTTTTCACTTCAGGATAAAGTACTGGCCAGTGTAGCCTTGTTAATTTCAGGCTGCGTTATTTGTCTTTGATTTTCTCTTAAGGGTCTATGCGGGATTGCAGAAGAGGACAACTTAAGAGACTATTTCGATTGTTCCGGGGTCCACACACATGATTATGACTATAACAGAGATACCCCTACTACAGAACTGGAGTTACAGATAAGAAACTACTCCCTATTTGAACACTCCAATTTAATGTACTGAACTGCCTTCACTCAACTGCCCAGTACTGGAAAAATATATATTAATCCGTGTTTGGAGAAACATGAATGGTCTATTGCAGGGGTCCCCAACCTTTTCTGTAGTAAGAGCTGCTTCTGATGAGCGAAAATCATTGTAGGCAAATGAAGACTTAAGCAACTTGTGCATTGTTACGGAACACGCCATGCCTAGGTGCATTGATTTTATGTCTAATGTCAAAAGAGCCAGATACGGTGGTTTGAACTAAATTCGTTGACTAGTGGCACTATGACAGCACTGCAATGTGCGTCAGTGAGCGTGCTGTTTTGGGGATGTGTTAACATGTGTGCATATGACTGGGATATATGTTTATGGGTGACTGAACACCTGTGTTGTGTGTACCTGTTGCACAGGACCTACCTTTCGCCATATGTTGCACTGTTACATGTATAGCTCGAAATACAACCTTTTTTAAATGGGTGAAATTTTAAGTTTAGAAAACTGTACAGCAAAAATGTTCATAATGTGGAAAAATTTTCTGCTCCTGAAATTCCTTCCACTTGAAATAATGGCTATATTTTTCAGTTATAAATATGGCACCGTGTCTACCAGCTAGCAGCTTTAAGTAAAGGCAACACATTGAAATGGAATAAAAATTAAAATGAAGTGTTAACTTTACTTTTAAATGGAATCCATAAAACTCCTCAATTAAACTTTCTCCCATTGCCAAGTGTCATATTTACAACCAGCAGGTATCTTGCTCCCCGTGGCCTGTAGACACTGTGCCATATTTAGAATAGAAATATACAGCCATTTGTTTAAATGGGAAGGAATTTAAAGTGTAGACACATACTTAATAAAACATTGACATTATTGGCTTAATTGAACGTGGAGAGAGACATTAACACTTAATGTTTCATAGAAATATTTTTCTTCACTTTAACTTTCTCCCATTTAAAAAAAATTACTTTTTCATTAATACATTTGGAACAGTTTCTACTCGTCCACTGGGAGCAAGAGGTTTGCTGTTTATAAATGCAGCAATTTGAAATGGGAGAAAATTAAAATGAAGAGTGTACTTAACCATTAAGGTAACTTTTCATTTTAATTCTCTCCCATTTAAAAGCACACACACATAATTCTCTTCTCACTCTCCAATATTGAGTTGAGAAGGACTGTTATTTAGCAGTCAAATACCTCGGAGCGTTAGTTCTTTACCTCTGTGCCCCAGCCTGGATCATAAATCTGATTGAGCAGTGCTCATTATCGGGCCCTGCTATCTGCAGCCTGACGAGAATGCAATATTAACACAGCCATCTCCAAACTTTAAAAGGTAAAGGTCGTCCTGTGCTTATTTGAAAATTAACTCAAGCCTGTGAGTTGCTCTGAAGGTGCCCGCAAGCTACTGGTAGCTTGCGACCGCCTGGTTGGAGACACCTGATCTATTGCCTATTCACAGTCTTCTTGTTTATAAATCTCATTTTCCAGTAACAGTTGATGATTTAAAAATTCCCTTCACTTGGAGTACTTGCTTTTGGTATTTAACCTACTTAGCTTTGCCTTTTACTGTATTATTCTCAATGTTCATCAATGCATCATGGCGGAATTTTTCCTGAGATGTGTGAAGTTTCAAATAGCTTCTGCTATGTAGGCTTTTCTGCTTAGAAAGGGAACTGATAAGTGCATTGAATGGCTTTTGGTGTGAACTAGATGGGCAGGTGGCCGCCTAAAAGGAACGGTTAAGTCCCATAATGGGTTGAGACACTGTTGGACCGACACGATAAAGGGAGGAATAGTTAGGAGTGAAATAGGGGTCATGGAGTAAAGGTAGTGTTAGTAGTGAGTTTAGGTAACTGTGAAGGAATGGAGATGGATGTGCGTGTTACGAGGTGGGTGAATGTCAGCCCACCTGATCCTGGAGTGTAGGTCTTAAATGTTGGGTTTCTGGAGAGGATTAAGTAAACAGTTCAGTTGGCTTATGTCCCCTGTCTGAGGTGGTTTGACACTTGGTGGAGAAGGTAGTCAGTTGGAGTGTGTCTGGATGTAGTTTAGGTGCTGTTGACTTAGCTTTCAACTATCCGTTTCAAAACGCTTAGTACTTTTATTGGACCAGTGTTCTTGTGGAGTCTTTGAACAATCTCTGGCAGCTAGTAGGCAGGCAGGGCGGCCCTCTTCAAGATGATGGCACTGCCGCGCCTGTTGTACATCCTGCGAAGTACCCCATATCCTATATCGCCAATGGTTTTTCAAAAAGTCGCTCAGGATGTTCGGGAATTGATATGGCAGGCGGGCACGCTTAGGATAGCGCTGCATAAACTTCAAAGAGGGGTGTGCGATCGCGGTCTGGCGGCACAGGATGGAAGGCCCTATTACTGGGCACAGCAACTGCCCGTGGTCAACGACTGGGTATACTCAGAAAGGGATGAACCAGCATACAGGGTATTCTGAGATACCATGCCGTCAGGGATCTGTGAGCCGCTGCTGTATGCATGCAGAACAACCCTAGTTGGCCCCCACACACAGCTAAAGTTGTGACATGCTGGAGGGACGTTAATCGGGCTCTGGGGTGGCAGAACAAATTGACCAGCAGAACACTGCTTTGGCATAGTGCTGGGTTAAAAGAGGTGTCCTCGCTTCAAGGGTTCTCAGGATGGGAGAAATTAGGCGTAGAGAGACTGGGAGACATGTGAAGGGAAGGGGCCCCACTCTCGTTTGAGGATCTCCAGTGGGAGTTTGGGCTGGTAGAGACCCAGAGGTTCCACTATTTGAGAATCGGACATGCACTGTTGACACAGCTGAGAGGTGACACCTCCCTTCCTGACTATTCTCCCCTGGAACACAGGCTTTTGATTGACCCTATCCCTGAGAAAGCAATTTCCACTATGTACCGTAAGCTTATGAACAATCTGCCTGACCAATTGGCCGCCTTAAGGGCGGCCCGGACGGACGACCTGGGCAACATAGATGATGTAGAGTGGCAAGAGGCACTCCAGGGCCCGCGCGAGATAGCAATACGAATGCACTTTTGCCTGATCCAGCTCCGGATTTTGCATCACTACTATTACCCCTCGACGCTGCAGTGCATCCGATGTTGCCAGAATGAGGGCACGTTCCTTCATATCCTGTGAGAATGTCCTAGGATAGCGCAATTTTGGCAAAAGGTCACAGCAATAAATGCCAGTGTAGTGGGTGCTGATGTACCGCTGGACGTAAAATAGCATCTGCTTATAATCAAGGGGGAGGCGGTCTTGCCCAAATATGTCACCATGTGGCTTATACGGTCTGCGGGAATCGCGAAACACATTATTTCAAGAAGGTGGGGGGCACTTTATCCCCCTTAAGTGACAGAATAGGAGAGGGACATGGACTGGTGCCAGAGAGCAGAAGAAATGGTATACAAGAGCAGGGGATGTGTTACGAAATGGGAAAAGGTGTGGGGCCCATGGCGTGCTTACAGGGGAGTGCTGTAGAGCCAGGTGGACACTGGAGTGGGCCCAGACGTCTAGAGAATAGTACTCCTTTAATGATGTTTCTTCTTTATTGGCAAACAGTTTTATCCCATCCCGCCATGTGTCCGCCAAACCCATGTAAGAATATCTCCAATGTGCATGCTTTGGTAAATGTTAGTATGCTGTCTACTGAGCGTGTTCAATAAAAAGAGTTTTTAAAAAAAAAGATAGCCATGCACAGCCCCATTATGACAGAGTACCTCAGAGCAAGCATAGTACCTAATGGGCTTTTGGTGACTACAACACCGTGCTTGTTTCTGGAAGACCTAGTATTCAGAAGGGAATGGTCACAGATCGCGTGGAAGTGCACATGTGACTGGCTCATTCTTATCATCATTACGGCCAAATGCCTATCTGCTGCACTTATCTTCAAGATTAATATTGCAGAAAATGCATTGAAGGCGAGGATCAGCATCTCGGCATTCAAATCTCACTGTCTGAGATTAATGCTCAGATAAATGAACATTAGGACTACTTTAGGCAGCAGAAGATAACCAAACTGCAGAAAGGTTTGACAAGGAGAAGGTGTTTCCCTATAGGAAAGAAGATTACTGTCCACATGGCGGTGAACTCTGATCAGATGATGGCTCCACCACCTACTCTGGTAACGCCAGTTGGGGCGGCTACGAGAGCTGTTGGGGAGTAGACCCCCCTCCACCACGCGTGTATGGATATCTGGTGCCCCCCTTTTAGGGACAAGCACAGATGTGGCTCCCGGGTTCCATATGCCCCCTCAACCACTGCACAGGAGGCAACAAACCGTTTACAACAATAGTCAATAGTCATTACCCTTTCACAGAAAATCTTAACCGAGAACCAGACTGTGGTTCTGCGTAAAGGCCTTGGTTTTGTGCCCTCTCCCCGCGGAGGCTAATTTTGTTTGACACGTGAGCTTGACCAGCTCTTTCCCAAGGTCAGTCTTTGGACATTTTTTCAAAGCCAATACCCTCCTAAGACCGTGAGGACTCTGGACTGAGGATATTATCAAGGTTCACACCTACTGCAGCCATGACACCCATTGAGGCTCTCACCTTTGAAAAAGCTGTACTGAAAGAGACTGCACTGATCCAATCATCCAGACCATATGAAGACGCAAAGCAATCACTACCCTGACCGAGGACCCCTTGCTCATAATAAAAACAGCAGACATAGATGGGGCAATTGGTGTGATGAACTTCAATTATTATTACCAAGAGTGCCTTTGACAACTAGCAGATGGAAGATACTAATGTCCTATGAAGACAGATCCAACTGAAACTTTGATGAAACACATCCAGCCCTTGGTCACGACGACAGCAGAGGCACAAGACTGGATCATGAAACACAAAGCAAAGTTTTTGGTGAACACTTCTCCGAAGACCCCTTACTTCTACATATTACCCCCCATATGCATGGGCATTAAGCCTCTCCCAGGAAGACCCATCGTCTCTGGCATTGGATCTCTTTTGGAACCTCTGAGCAAGTTCTGCAATTACTACCTCCAACTTCTGGTCCAGAGAACCCCCTCGATCCTAAAAGAGACTGACATGTTGAACCTGATTGTCAACACCAACAGTCAGCGGAAAATTAATCTTCTCATGACCTTGTTCGTAGAGGCACTTTATGCTAACATCCCATATCATAAAGGCCTGCCTAGGAGCCCGAACTTGGACGACTGCCACGCCCATTGACTTTATCATTGAGTATGCAACAGTGGCATTGAAGAACAACTTCTTCAAATTCAAGAACCAGATTTATCATCAAATACAAGGGACATCTATGGGCAGCACGCTCGCCCTGAGCCTGACCTGTCTGTACATGGCCCATTTTGAAGAGTGATATATCTGCACTACCACAAACCCCTTCAAAGACAATATTCTAACGTGGTGACGTTACATAGATGACATTCTGTTTTTCTGGGAGGATGACAAAAACAGGCGTCTAGAGTTCGGATGTTGGATCAATACCTTGGATCCTTACCTGAGATTCACACAGTTGTCCTGCACGAAAGGGATACCATTCCTGTATCTACCCTTCTCTATTGAGGACGGACACTTATGCACACAGACTTACAAGAAGACTACTGATTGCCTTCTCTTTTTTGATAGCTATCATCCCAGAGCCCTTCGGATAACCTGCCGTTTGGACAGTTCCTCCGACTCCAAAGAAACTGTAGCTCAGTGGAAGATTATGATGCACAAGCCACAGCACTCAGTACCGGACTTCTAGAAATTATACTACTAGAGTCATCAGATGAGCAAAGAAAACGGCATGAAACAATCACTGAGAGGTCCTTCTGGAGACCAACATAAGATCCAGCATATTATCATGAAGCATGGGTCCCTAGAGATTCCACGACAATGCTTTGCCTTCAAGCGAACCTAGAACCTAAAAGACCTCCTTGTACATACCAGACCACGTACACAACAATCACACAAGCAGATCACCTTGTGGGCTCTACCACCTGTGACAGGACACTACCCTTGTGGGTCCTGCAGAGTCTTTGCTTTGACTCAGCATACACATGAGATAAACTGAGCCCCATTCCACCTGGTTTTACAGAAAAATCACACTAACTGTAATACAAGGAACTACATCTACCTGATCACTTGCCCATGGGCCCTTCACTACGTGGCATGACCATGAGGGCCAAAAAGACTGGGATAATAGAACACTGGAGCACTATTCGTTGCGGATGCAGTGCCACAAAAATGTATAATCACTTTTACAACTCTAAGCATTTCCCTGATGACCTATGTTGGACTATCCTAGAAGCCAACAATTCATGAAGTGGTGCTCAATCTCTTTAGAAAGGAGCAACAATGGATGTTCCGTTTCTCCACTAATAACATGGGCCTGAATGACGAGATCCGGTGGTGTGAGATAGAACCTCTGAGACTAAGTCTCTTGATGCGAGTAATTCTGTACTGGAGATACTCATACCCCTTTTTATGAGGATTTCTGTTGTACCACTCAGGCCCATCACCTTTGATTAGGTTTCCATTTATCATCTGCTACATATATCATATTTGCTGATATGGTATTGTACACCATATCTGGGGACACAGACCCTTCTTTGCCCCACGGTCTTCTATGAGAACTCACATGGTCTGTTAGATGCATATGAGTGGGTGTGAATAACGTGGCAAAAACATACACCAACCCAAATATGCGACTTTGTACTTGCCAATTCTGTTGGTCTCTACTGCAAGCTCTATATGGCCATATATCCCTGAACTCTTTTCCCTCACTTCGGACTTACAAGTTACTGATGCTGCTTGCATACTGAAACCATTTCATGAACATTATACCATACATCAAGGTGGGCACATACAAAACAGTTTGCAGTAGTAGGAATGACTGTCTTTGATTACATGTTTTTATACATATACAAAACCCAGTATCCTGATGGGTAATTTTCCAATACTTTTCACACCACACACTCCAATATGATGTTTTGTACCACCTCAGCACACGTGGCTTTTTCCCTGCTGACTTAGGGCTCTGGCTACTATGATGTTTTTACGTGTAAGGGCCCCCTCATGCCTCTAAACACATAAGCTCATTACTTTGAGCCACAATGTTTCAAATCCATTACTGACATCGGGATTGTAATAACTGAGCCATCTGAGACGAATTGGCCAAGATTTATCTTTTACATGGTTATCACTAATGTGGGGGGGAGGGGTGTGGGTGGGAGAGATGGGCAGGATGGAGGTTTGGATTTTTTTATGGACAGTTCCACCATGTTTTGTTTTATTGGTAAGACAACTGCAGCATGTATGCGGACCCTCCTCCACACAGTAAGATGGCCGCCGTGGAAGGGCCCGTTTTTCAGTTGCTGCAACGCGGCACCTCATTGGCTGTTGCACACTCACGTAAGCTCATAGACTACCGTACCACCCCCTACTCACACAACCACAGCATACAGCACAACATACGCAGCACCTGGGGACAATTAGTCCAATCTATGTCACTTTAAAAGCGGGACACCTCCTCTGCTCCAGGCAGGCAAGCAAGCAGAGGAGGGTAGGTCTCTTGAGCTCCATTCGCAGAAGCCACACAAGTATGGTTGCCTCACATTGCTGAACCTAAGGTCTTGTTTACTTCCTGGCCTGGTGGCTTTCCTTATTTGGGTACCATTACTTTTTCTTTACAGTTAGCAGCTGAGCACTAACTTCCATCTCTGACCTATGGGGCTTGTCTGATTGATCCAAAGGGTAACCTCCCTAGCACAAACCTAGGACAACTAGTCCTTTTATGATAAACTGTGGGAAATGTGTGTATGTACTGTGTATGTTGACCAGCCTGCTGTGTGTGTCTGTACTTTTATGTCTTTTATCTCTGTCACTATTTGACGACAGAATAGTGCCAACCACAGCATGGGTATGACTACCATTGGCACCACCATGATATTGTATGCTGGAAGAGCGATTCTGATGACACATGTAACATTATATGCTTTACCTTTGTTTATTATCGTTTCTCCCCAATATTTCTTATTTTTTTAGGTGGACAATCATTTTTAACCCCTAGACCAGGTATTTTCTTCTTGGGGAATACCTACACTTGCAGATTACATTTTGGTGTGGGGTAGGGTAATAATCCCCCTCTTCTTAGGTCCTGAAGAAGTGCTGTGGATCCTCAGCGCCATACACGAGAGGAACGAAGCACCTCCGTTTGTCCTGAAGGAATTTTCCACAAGAGTGAATTGGCTTTTTTGCCACATCGGTTTCAGGCTGTAGTTGCCCGGCCTGGCCCCCAAACTGTCCTCCTCCCGTCTTGATAAAGACCCGCCGCGACCACCAACCGGGGCGCACTAGGGTCGAAACGTCGACGAACTCCATAGGCCCAGAAAGACCAGGATCCAGATAGGATCTCTAGGATTCCTTGGTTCAAAAACATTGTCTGGCCAATGAAGACATCTGTATATACTTGTACCTAAATTGCATTGTATATTTTGCTATTCACTGAGCACTCTCCACTGAAAGTCACCTTGCACTTGACAGTCACCATAAGCATTGAATGTTATCTAGGAATGATTACAATTCAGATACCAAATGTTTTGGAATTTCTTTTAATACAATTGATTGATCACATGACTTCAAGTTTTTGAGCATTTGTTTCTCAAATTGTTGGACTTGTATCAGAGAGTCTTTTTGTTTTCATTGAATGAATGTTCCCGAAAGCAATTGGTCCGACCCAACAGAACCGCTTTTCTTTTAAACCGTGGATCATTTTTGGGCCTTAAGGGCCCGAAACGTGTCGACCTGGCTACACCCAACCTGACTACACCCACAGACTTAAGCCTACCTAGATACATTACACCCCTCCAGTATCTCTGACCACTTTTTACTGGTTTCTAATCCTGTCAAGATAGCCTCCACATTAAAAGTGATCCTGGTATCTATTAGGGAGTTATAATTCTCCGTCACTCATGCATGCACAATCACTCAACTCCACACATTTAGGACACCCTCGTACATATACCTCTCATCATACCGCAAGACAAGAAAAGATCTCCGCTAAAGTGACCCTTCGAGAGGCTTGTAGAGCATTGCCGCACCGTCCCAACGAGGAGCATGCCTGATGATGAAGCATGATATCCCTAGGGATGTGTGAAGGCACCAAGAAATAACCCTGTGTCTCGTTAACCGCTCTGTCTTATTTTTCTTTCTAACAGGGACAGTACCTTCCCAGTTTATTGCATTGTTGTTTTAGGAGCCTAGGTACTGGACCTTTATTGGCTCCCAGCCCCCCCTTTTTGTTGTTGCATTGAGCAGAGAATAGTACCACATGATTCTGCAAGGACTCGCTTGTGACCAATGAGTACTTCATACAGCAGTCATGATTTTATTTTAGGTAAGTTCTGTGAGTGTTAAGTTAACCCTTTGCAGCTTATTGAGTTGGTTCTGGGCTGCAATAAAAACAAACGTTTGGCAATGGCAGTCAGTCTGGCTGATAACTGGGTTCATTTGATAGTATATTTTGGATGCAAAATTGCGTTTATGAACTGACTGACTGGGAAGGAGTCGCATCCATGTACATTTTGCTGGAACCTTTGGCTGAAAATGCTTTAAATGATATTGCTTTAAAGTATATGGCATATAAATGAATATAGTTTATCTGTCGTGCCTTGTAATAGATTCTGCAAATTTGTGTAAAAATGTGTACTCTTCATTTTGTAGATTTTCAGATGCCATCTCCTACCTTATTCTGTATATTGGACATGTTCTGTGGCTGGGCTATAGTGCACTCATGTATTTGTGCTATGTTCTTCAAATATTTCAGGAAAATGGAAAGGCAGCAGATGGTCAGACACCATCTCCACCAAGTGGAGTGCTTGGACCACAGCGACCGAGATCCAACTCTGGCAGGGAGCTCACAGATGAGGTATTGTAGGAATCTCTCAATCAAAATGCAAACATATATAAGAGCAAATGAATACTTAGTTAAGGGCAAAGCCAATGATTGACAGCTACTAATTCTACTGGCATGCATTTAATCCAAGTAAATATCAGTTTTGCTTTAGGGGCTTTCTGCTGCTTCACATCAAAGCAAGATGAAGTAATGTACAGAAAAAATAAGGGATTGCCATTAAAGTTTGTTTGTTCATGCAACTATTTTAATTGCCTTATATGGTTATTGTCAGTGCTTTTTTCTCTGGAAAATTACACACATGCTATAACGTGAAAATGAATGTGTGACCCATTAACATGTTAATTTGTTTTGAGCAACTGTACAACTAAACATGCATTCAAACAAATATTACTACAATGCATAGTCAGATTCAAGTTTATTGCCACCGTACAGTAACTTTTACTTGAGAAAAACAGTTTTACTGGCTAATAGATTGCATATAACCATCAATTAAATGACACATAACACATTTAAGCAACTCTCTTAATAGTCATGAGGTATCTTCAGTGTGATTTGATTCTACCGCCAAAATGTAACTCCTTGCATCCTGGTCATGGTGAAGTATCTTTGGTTGAAACAAGTACTCATGAAATATTATCATGGCATAAAGTTTCCATATATGTTATTTCATACCATTGATAAAGGAGTGAAAGGCCATTATGACTCACCTGAGGCAACGCCTCTTGTGAGTCCTTGTCCCTTTCCACACTCATAAATGGTAATAAATGGCATATTGCACTCTGTACACCTGGTTATATGCTCTAGATCTGTCTGTCTATTGATCAGTCTATTTTTCAACTATTAGTAATTTATTTGGTGGGTCTTGAATCCATCTAATTGTTTTAGAACTTGATTGGCAGTGTGCTTTTACACCTACCTAGGAAGCTCCAAGTTCTGAAAATATCAAAGTAGAAAGTTTTGCAGTATCCCCTTCAAGTCCTGCTTCAACGACCATCGATTATTCATTTTTGGTAAATTACTTGGATGGGCGAGTGAGGCTGTTCGGTCCGTAATTCACACAGATTTAGAACTGAATCTAATTAAAAAACATTCTGCTGCACTCAATCTCAGTATTTACATGATACTTCCTTTGTTTTCAATTGATTCATTAGATTATAAGGCACTTTTTATTTGTAGGCATCATAAATTGGAAGTGTTCTGTATTTTTAGATGACCCTACGGTCCGAATAGTTTGTAGTAGATTACAGAAATGGAAACAATATGAAGTTGTCCGAATGATAAACAAACATTTGTGGAAGCAGTAGGCAAGCAAACATCTTCCTTAGATGGTCACAGATCCCAGTGACCTCTTAGACCAACACTAGACCTCTTGAGTTTTGCAAAGACTCTCACAATTCAATAGGGAATGATTTGGTTATTCCTCTAATACTAGATGCCGGTTTGCCTTACCACTGGTGCCTTCTTGTGTGAGATGTCCTTGTGACTCTCCTTTATCCATCTAATATGACACGTAAAGAAGATGTATGTTGTCTAGTGCATAGAAATTGGAATGTACAATATGAAGTGTAGTGTTGCCACAAGATTATTGAGGTGGAATTAATGATAGCTCTCCTCAGAACGGTACTCATTTAACTTGCCTTTTGCAGACCAGGTGTTCCAAATAGTTCTGCAAAGTAGGTGTGGAAGAACCTCTCAGTGCGAGATTAATGGATTTACAGTTGCATGTAACATCCTGTTGATTACAGAGTGTCTGATAATAAATCCAAGTTCCAAAATTGCTTTGGTAAAATCAGTCTTTTTTTAAAACATATTTTTGGGGGGTTCCTGCTAAAACATGTAATAAACATCACATTTCCATTACACTTCCAATATCGTCCTCGTATTAGGTCCAGTCTTCAGTTTCTTGAGTCCATTCAATAGAAGGAGGGTCGGTGTGGTTCTAGTATTAGTACATATCTCCCTTATCAATCCTAATTTCCCAACTCCCATCCTCGCACCTCTTCACAGAACCCTGCCAGACCAGACTTTATGAACATACCATACAGTTGCTTCTAGCCCCTCTGCCTGGGTTCCCAGGGCCCCAGTCCTCCTGTGTCGACCTAGGATTGCATTCAATCATTATTACATCAATAATGTACTGCATCCTCCCCTCCCCTGCTCTGGTGTTCTGGGCTTCTCTGTGGGGACCCCATCTCTGGAGATGTCTCCCCGATGCTGGTTCCGGTTTCTTTAAGTTCTCGACCAGAGCTACCCAAGACCTGGCTCAATCAATTGCATATATCAATTGCATTGCATCAGAGTCCCCAGCTGTGGCTCTGTTTATACCTAGTAACAGTTTCCATAGCGTTTCTAAGCCTGGCCTAATTGGGTCTACCTCCCGTATCTGTGACTGGAGGGCTCCCACCCATTGCCCCACCTACTGTAATTGAGCAGCTAGATAATATCGTTCGAAGTCTGGAACCGTTAGTCCACTCTTCATAGTTGGTTGCTACATAGTTTTCAAAGCTACCCGTCTACAACCTGCGCCCCACAAAAAGGACATCGTAATGGAGTGTAGGTCCGTGTGCCATTTCAGGGGAATCCATATTAGGCTTACCGTGAAGAAGTAGAACAGTCGTGGTAACACCACCATTGTTGGAAGGACCACTCTCCCCGGCAAAGCTAGCGGGAGGCCCCTCCCGAATTCCATGTTGGTCTTTAGAGATCTCCAGGCCATTCGCAAGTTACCCTCAAATATGTCCGCTTGGGAATTATATATTTTACCCCTAAGTATTCTAAGCAGCAAGGCTCCCATTTAAGAGTTCCTAGCTCAGTTAGGGGGGCTCTGCTCTCTGTCAGTGGAAACAGTTTGTATTTTTACCAGTTAATTTTTAAACCGGACATCCCTCCGAACTCCCCCATGAATGTCTTCACCCCCTGTAGATACTCCTCGACATTCCCGAGGAAGAGCAGGAGATCATCAGCATAGGGGCAATGTGATGTAGATTATTCCCCATGCGGATCCCCCCGGTATCGTACCCCTTAACGGGCCAGAGCGGCCAAAGGCTCCATGGCAAGAGCAAACAGCAGTGGGGAAAGGGGGCATCCTTGCAGAGTCCCTCGCTCAACTATGCATCTTTCGGATATCGACCGACCTGTTCTGATCCTCGCCACTGGTCTCATGTATAGCAGCCTCACCCAGTTGGAGAAGCCCTGCCCTAACACCATTTTATCCAGGACGCAGTATAAAAATTGCCATGAAAAGCCTTCTCCATATCTACCGCAAAGACCACCTCTCCACCCATCATTTTGTTTCCTCTTGTCATAAGTGCCATGAGTCTTCTGATATTAAGAGCCGTATTGCGCCCTGGGATGAATCCCGCCTGATCTTGTATGAGGTCAGTCATTAGCGGTTGGAGCCTCATAGCTAGAATTTTGCTTAGTACCTTAAAATCTAAATTTAGCATTGATAGTGGTGTGTAGGCCTCTCTATCAGTGGGGGTTTGCATATCTTGAGTAGAGGGACCATCAATGCTTCCCAGATGGAGCTCAGGAGATGGCCCTCCTCTAGAGCCGCCTCGTATAACTCCGATTAGCCTGGGGGCCAATTCTTCAACATAGGCAGGGTAAAGCTCTTTGGGCATCCCAAACGTTTCAGGACATTTTGCCCTTAGCCAGTCCCTTGATTGCAGCTCCTATTTCCTGTATACCTATGGGGGGGCCCCTAATGCATCCGCCTCCTCAGATGCCAAGGTGGGGAGTGGCATAGCAGACAGGTATTCTCTAATTGTGTGTTCTCCCTGTCTTGACTGGGATCTATATAAGGGAGTGTAAAGCTCCAGGAATCTCCTATTTATTTCCTCTTGTAAGTATATTATATACCCTACGGTATCCCCAATTTCAAGAATCAGAGAGCTTCTCCGGTCTGGGTTGGCGAACCAAGCCAGCCGAGATCTAGTTCTGGCTCTCTCTGCATGTGTACGTTCCATTTACCGTTTATAATTATAGTTATGCAGCCCTACGTTTGTTTGGCCACTTCCTCCTTGGCATCCAGAAGGGCATGTCCCAGCTCCGGAAGTCCTGGCCTTTGTATTTCTAGTGCGTGCAGTGCCCTATCTGCGGAGACAAATTGGATGGGCGCCTCATCATATATTTTAATATGTAGGGGGGTAAAATTCATGAGATCAATAGAAAGCTTACTTACAAAAGTGGGCAAAAACTAAAGGCTTGGAGCCATGAAAGAACTAAGCATAATTTTAATGAACTGAAAAGGTTTCTTTTAAAATGAAATGTGTTTTATATGCTTTATGGTTGTGACAAACCAAATAAAGTTATTTTTGACTGACTGACTGCCCTATCTGCGGACTCACGGTCAACTTCATGGGAGCGCTGCACTCCTATAGAGGTCGCCATCCATTTGCCTCTGAGCACTAGCTTAAATTCGTCCCATTCTGTCAGTCGGGGGTTAGTCGTCTTTGTATTTATATATTAAAGTAGTTCACAAGGCACTCTCTAACTTCCTTCCTCAAGGAATACCTGGTCTTCTAGAGCCTCGGGTTTCAGGCGCCATGTTGGTATTATTTGGCGCAGTTGTCCCCATCTCAGATAAAGGAGGACGGAATTGTGATCGTACAGAGTGTGCGTTAAGTATTCCATGGATTGGCTCTGGGTGTGTATGACTGGGGAACATAAGAATGTATCTAATCGAACATGCAGGTCATGAGCCGGGGAGTAAAAGGAGTAGTCCCTGCCCACAGGATTCAGGCTTCTCTAGGAGTCTGTTAAGCCCCATCTGTCCTGCCAGTCTGTGAATATCTTTGCTACTCTATTTGTTGGGGTGTCCCTTAACGGTGGGTGTGAACGATCCTTCCGGGGGTCAGCTATGCAGTTAATCGCCTCAGATGATTACAGAGTGTGGGCGATAGGTCGCTAAAGTACCTGTGATCCTAGCCAAGAACGTCTCCGGATCTATGTTAGGGCCATATATGCTCACAATCGCTATATCTCGGCCATCCAGTCGGTCCTTCACTGCTAAATACCAGCCATCTCGGTCTATTATTTCCCCAGTACACTATAACGGGACACCTGCCCTAACCCAAATCAAGACCCCCTAGCGAGTACGATGTGTAATATAATTGACCTTTACCATTTACGTCGAAGAGCCACCCCTCCTTCGCACCCAGGTGGGACTCCTGTAATAGAGCTATATGGACTTTCTGTTTTTTTTAGAAAGGATAACATTTTATACCGCTTGGACATAGTGTTCATCACACTCCATGAGATTATCTTGTCGCCGGCAGGACTCCAGGGCTCGCGGCCTCGTACTTGCAGGCAAGAGCGTGGTTTAGGCTCCTGCTTTTTCAGTGTCTGGTCTGCGAGATCTGCAACCCCCATAAACATGAACCTGTAACACCCCAAACTCCCTTTCACCAGGCCAAATGAGCATACCTTCTTCATCCAAACATTCAAAAATATCACCTAACATTTTTAGAATATGAGGTAGTGCTGGCCCTCCTCGCACCTGGTAGATCTGAAGTTGTGGCCCCCCCTTCAGTTGCAAAAGTTGTGGGAATCTTCCCTTCCACTCATCCCTATTTAATACTTGCGGCTTTCGGGGGGAGAGTCAAATAATCTCATCCGCAGTGGCGGGTGTGACCACCAACATGTCTTGACTTGCCCCTTCCATCGTGCTGTTGCAATGGTCCAAGTCCAAATGCCTTGGATCCTCTCTTACAGAAGACGATGCACCACTGGAGCCAGGTGCACTCAAAGATGCCACTACCGCCATGGCTTATTCACGTTCCCGCTGTTTTTCATTTTTTTAAGGGGCCGCTGTAGGTTTGTCACTTTCTCCTCGTGAATGGGTGCCCTCTCTCTTCTGCTGTTCCAGAGGGCCAAGTCCATTGGCCTGTTGCTCAATCCATTCCCATGCCTCTTGCGGTGAACTAAAAAATAGGGTACCGGAGGGGATCACTATTCTCAGTCTGGCGGAAAGAGCATTGCATACTGGACCTCCGTTTGCCACAGCTTATTATTGACTGCCGAGAAAGATGATCTCTGCCGTTGGACCTCCCTAGAGAAGTCGGGGAAAGAGCTGACTGTGCTTTTGTTCACCACCAGGGGCTCCTCCTTATGGGTCTGTGCAAGTACATGGTCTCTGTCCTTGTAAAACAGATGACTGACCACCAATTGACACGGGGTCCTCCAGACAGAGGGGGCATCGCAGGCACTCTGTGTGCTCTCTCGTGCAAAGTACTGGGACAGGCAAACTGGTGCCACCTCCTCCCTGAAACATTTCTCCAGAAAGGACACCATGTCCTTTCCCTCGCTTTTTTCTGGTAGGCATATGAGTCTCAAATTGTTGTGGCGGGACCTATTTTCAACATCTTTGGTACTCATTGTCATTACCTTCACTTGGCCTTCCACCACTCCAGTCGTGTTTACGATCGGTTTCAGGTCCTCAATATACGTTTCCGTCGTGGTCCCTCTCTCGGCCAACCGGCGATGGTCAGCTTGTAGGAGACCCATTTCCTACCTTACAGTATCTATTTTGTTCTCCACAGACAGCTTTGAGGCAATTATGGCCTGTAGAATGTCTTGGAGAGTTGGCGCTGCTGGTGCATCTTCTTGCAGTGCATTAGTGGGGCCCGTACCTGAATTGTCCTTCGTGTCTGTCGAACGTCGGGTCAGTGATCGACCTCTCTCCTGCTCGTTTTCCCCATTGTTCCTCCGGGCTGATCCGCTCTCCACCAGTCCTCAAGGAATCTCGTTAAGAGGGTCTTGTCTATCCACCTGGGTTCTACTTCCCCGGTATTTCAGGCTGCGCCCAATGTCAATCGCCCAGTCTCAATATCCTTAACATGTTCCCCGCTTGACCAGCTGTGCTATTAAGGAAGGATGCTCCCTGCTTGTCCGCCCCCTCCTCCTTCTGATCAGGTGAATGTCTGGAGCCCCCGGTTATTCAAGGCCTGACAACTGTACCAGCGTGCCTGTTCGCACTTTGGGGAATATGAGAGACCTCCCGGCCTCCCAGTCCATCAATCTCGGTGGGAGCGCCGCTCTCCTACGGTGTGCTCTAAAATACGTCTTAAACCCAATTCTGTTGCTGGGTCCTGAGACACACTCCGCTTCTCAACGGGGTTCGCTGTCATCAGCGCTGTGGGATGCCCTTTAGGGATCCTTAGGCTCAGTTCTTGATAGCCACTTCAACCCCCTCACTGCCACTTACGATATCGGCTCCTCCCACTATGGGCCGTCCGCCTTCCTGGGTTACTGTGTCCCATCCCACTATGGCCTCCAGCCGGGTTTTAGCCAGTGTGCTCTTCACCCCGTTCCTTAGTTTGCGGTTAGTCTGAATCCACCAGAGCAGCATATAAATTATTCTTTTTAATTATGAAATGAATTGTGATTGTAATTTTAAAAATGTTTAACATTTTAATTGATTGTCATGATATGTGCTTTTATGATCTTTTTAACACAAAAATCGAATAAAGCTAAATTTTGAATTTTTTAATCCACCAGAGCACCCCGGCTGCTCACCTACCTCTACATCCGCTTCTGGGCGGTCCGTTTGTCGGGGATTCAGCCAGTGTTCTCTCGCCATGCTCTTCGGCCTACTAGCCACTGGAATCTGCTGGATCCTCCCGGCTGTTTACCGCTGCCGGGGGATCCGGATGTCACAGCTGTCTGCAAGGTCCGCCTGGTGTATTCTCACTGCTCCCAGTGCTGAGGGCCTCTCCTACGGTGCGCGTCCCGAGGATCCTCTGCCAATTCTGCATCAGCTTCTGAGGAGGCTAGTCAACACAGTTCTCCGCCTAGGCCGCAGGGCTTCTGCTCGCAGCCTTCAGCACAGGTGGCCTCCCCCACTGATTTCGTCTCGAGGGTCGCCCGCTGGAGCTCTGTTAGAGCCAATCACCAGCAACGCTGTCTCATCCGGAGGTCCAGTTGAAGCAGTAGACCTCTGCGGGATCGCCGAGCCTCACATCCTCTTCCTTTCGCCAAATTGGATTCCTCTGGAAGGCTTCGTTTCGAGGGCGCTGCTATTTTGGGTCCCGGCCGTGAGGAACTCGCAGCTCCAGGTTTCGGATCACTCTACTTTCCGCAGCTCAAAGTCAGGTGCTGCAGGTTCCCAGTGTTCAGGACGGCTGGGCGGGGGTGGGTGGGTGGAGGGGGTAGGTGGCACCTCACCGGAGTCACTGTGTGCAGGGTGGCACTAAACTGGGATCGGCCAGCGGTAGCCACTCGAGAAAGGCTCCTACTCCATTGACTGTTGGCCACGCCCCCCCACCCCTGGTAAAATATGTCTTGATAGAAAAATTGAACAGATGTTCGAATCATTTGACTGTTCTTCAGCCACAGAATTTTCCAAAGGTGGCTACCAGCATTCTGATCAATGACACTGCAATTATTTTTGAATTCAGTTTTCCAACTTCAAGCACATATTGTAGTGGGGTGGTTCAATTATACCTTAATAAACAGGAAGAACCCAGGCTGCCCCTTTCATACGATCTATATGAGCCACTTCCTAATTTGGGATTTCCGAGTTGTACAGTCATCAAGTATTTTCTGGATGTGTACAGGATTTCTGCTACATCTTAGGCTATCTGAAGAGTTTGATATTTCTATAACTATTTTGGCATTAGTATTTTTCATCGCATCTATCCTTCTGAGCCATTACAGCCCCACAGCCCCCAAGCAGGCATGCATCTCCATCCTGAAACCCCTGAGGACCGTCCCATAGTTTACTTCTGGTTTTCTCCCTGCAAATGAGGAGTAATTTAGACTCCCAAGCAGGAGATTTACATTGAACTCGGAAATCCTGGCAGGGCCAGCAGAAGAAGTGACAGAAGACACCTCTGTCTTTTGCCCCTCTCAAAATAGCCTGAAGAATATCTATTGACTCCCAACGTAGCTCTCGTTGCCTTATACCCTGCCAAGATCAGGACACTGAAGTTGAGACCAAACTCAAATAAATCAAGAGTGTGTTGCAAAAAGCCCAGTTTACCTGATCATACACTATTTCTGTGTCCAGTGAGAGCAAACATGTCTGCTTAGGAGTTCTGTGTATGTTATCTAACAAGTGTGTGATTTTCTTTTTTTTTTTTGGGTCTTTGCTGCACATATTCTTTCATGTACAAACCCAGATTGAGCTGGGTCAATCAGCCTCATAACATTGGTCAGTCCTTACTGCCAAAATATCCACACAGAGCTTAGTGTCTATGTTAAGCAGGAGAATAGGTTGTAGGCTGCTTTCATATCGGGAAGCTCCTAGTGCTCAATTTGAGCTAGTGGTTGGAGATGGATCCTAATTTTGGTGACTGAGGCTTATTTTTGATAATCAGTCTTTAACCCCAGAGCAGTAGACTAAGTAGACTTAGGAAGAAAGCAGGGATGAAAAAAATCCTTTGAAGAGTGAGCTGAAGGAGCAGGAAGTGTATTGTGGTGGTAAAATGAAGTAGAGATGGCCTTGATGTTCGGTAACCAACACGACGGAGGACATCAAAGAAAAACCTTTGGCCCCAGCACTTATTCTTTTTCAGATTATACACTGAATGCTTCCCTATGTTTAGGATCACTATCAGATATATTTATCTTATATTAGGTGTGGTGCATGCATGTCCATAAATGAATTACTTACTTTGGCTAGGTTTAGGGTAGTATGGGCCTAGGTTTTATAGAACAAGGCTAAGAGTTCCTCTAATCCTTGTGCTATCCCTGTGTTTAATTTAGCGATGGCACAGTTCAGGTTTGTCTTCTCTCTGGGTAGGCTTGGCATTGTCTTCTGCTCCTTTCAGATTTCCTTAACTTCAAAGCACCCTATCAAAGGGAGAATGTTACTTCTTTTCCAGGCTGTAACAGAAGGTGCTAAAGGCTTGTTTCATAATCTGATTGTCCACTGCATTGCTATGTCATCCTGTATCAAGTTGACAGTGTTACTCACTGCCCTAGCTCTGTATTTGTGAACAGTTCTCTTACCTTGTTCCCTTCACCATAGAGTGTTTGCTTGGATCATAAAATAGTGTGTTCAGCTTTTTCCATTGCACAAAAACGTCATCTGAGCCTCAACTGCTGTAACCTTTCTCCATATTTTCATAGGTGCCGTCCTCTTGTTAATCCTTCAGCTCCTGTAGATGTGCATCCAAGGTTTCCAAGTATCGCATTTACTTTATTTTGCCTAGCTGCTATTCCTATTAACCTTCCTCTAACTATTGCTGTTAGGGTGTTCCACAATGCCTCAGTAGTATACCCTCTATTAACATGAGTATTTGTAAAGAGCATGTTTACCTTGAAGGATCTTGGCATTGAAATAACAGATCTTTATTTTAAACCATCTCCTGGAAATTGCACTCTTCAGATGCCTATCTTCTCCAACCTTGCTCTGAAACAGTGAGACATAGCACCAGACTGGCCACTGCACAGGGCAACCCTATCCCACCGAACGTCCATCACTAAATTCTTATCTCGCCAGATAGAGTATGACCGAGTTCTCAAGAATGTCTGTTGTCGGAATTTCAGGAGTGACTCCTGGCTTGTGTTTTGGGCAAAGGCATTGGTTGTGGTGTAGTTGTCTAGCTGCACAACTTCCCCCAGCCTCAGAACCACTGTCACAATTATTTCCTGTTGTCACCCACAAGACCTTACCCAAACATACAACCCCTCCTCCCTTCTTTCTCCCGTTCTCCTTTCTGTTCCAGCCTTCCACACAGATTTATCTGGGGAACCATCTAGATTTGAGGCTAAAGCAATTTTTTGATGAGGTGAGTCTCATGTATTAGGAATATCTTGCATTGGACTCGTGAAAAATTAAGGACAGTTATTTGCTTTGCCAAACCATTGACTTAAGTAAGTTCAGCTACATTTATATACGTTTTCCTTATTTGTTTTGGGGGACTCGATATTAGCCTTCGCTGTCCTAGTGGTATCAGCTGTCTATCCCACCAGGCGAGGTCTACCCCATAAAAGCACCAGTAAACATTTACTTCCATTAAACTATAGTGAAGAGCAATCTAACCGCCCAAGCCCTATTTCCCTAGTAGGTTCCTTCCCCACACTAAACTCCTCTCTTGTTTCAGTCCCTTTAACATTGGTGGGGTCAATTACAATAACCTTATGGTTTTCTCTCCATCAAACCAGTGTCAACTCGCTGCCTGTTCTCCGCCAGCCTCAAACGTTTTCACCATCAGGCTGACTATGTGTCATCTGTTCCTAGGGTGTCACTGAGAGTCCAGATGACAGACATCAAATGTCCCAGTACACTGGCTCAAAATGTTATTCAGGTGATTGATTCTTTCTCCAGTGTCCCCTACTTTATGTTCTCAACCAGAGCTGGCCATCTGACACCAGGCTGACTGTGCTTTATCAACAGTTCTCCTTCCTTCACATCAGGCCTACCCAGGACCTTCTGCTTCTCTCTGGTAGATATTATGATTGTCTTCTTTTCTTTACGTTTAAATATTAAGCTGAAGGGGTGTCCTATTGGTAGTTGATATCTTGTAATTAGAGATGGTTACTGATAGGCCTCATTACCCTCAGTTGCTGAAATATCGGCAGTCCCCCTTCATCCATGAGAACCTTTTTATTCATTAAGGTGAATGTCCAGTGGTCTAACCGAGCTGATTTCCTTCTACACACACTCAATGCTTTCTGTCAAGTTGTATTGGAGCATCGTGACAGTGGTCTCTAATGTGGTGTGACATAGCTGTAAATTCTCACATCATTCGCACATCTTGGAGACCCCTGAAGCGGATATTGTTTCGGACCTGTTTCCCAGATCTTCATGTCGCAGTTGGAACTCCAGATTTTGTTCTTGAAGTGCTTTATTGCCCTACCACATATGTCATTCCTTTGAGCGTGTATCCATTGTTGTCTTGATGTTGTTGATTCTAGCCCCTGTCAAGGCCCACCACTCCTTAATTTCATCGAAACTAGGTTTAAAGTCTTCCTTGATGGTACATAATTCAGATTTGTTTTTCTGCAAGAAGTATTGCATGCTGTCTGGAGTAATTTCAATCATCCCAGGTGCCCCAGCTTGTTTATCATTAAAGGTTGTTTTATTGGAAGCTGGTTAAGGCTCAATGTCTTCATCTTTTTTGTTCGGCTTTCTGGTAAAGTCCTTTACCTAGACCCATTCTGCTTCTGTTTGCTGCCATGATCCTTTTTCTGCATGGTCCCATGTTCAGGCTTGTTAAAGAGACTCAAACCCACAGTCCATTCTAGTGCCTCGATCAAGCACTCCTAGGAGGATCACACTTCAGCAGTAACCAGGTCGCTGACAGCGGGGAACCCCAATCCCATCCAAGATTCATGCTTTTGCCATCTCCAGGGTTCATGCTTTTGCCATCTCTTACTTTAGATCCTCATAGCCCTGTCAAGGCTGCCTTTGTTCACCTGCTGTATTGCTGGGAAAGGAGAGGGCTCTATTAAATAGATTCCAGAGAAGATCCCAACTAGGCTCTCCTAACAGTCTTCGCAGCATGGCCCCAAGTCTCCAGGCTCTTTCTTGCAGTGTCTGTGTTGCAGGGCCTTGCCTGATTCTCACCCCAGCCCCTTGTACACCAACATCCTCCCCTGTAAATATATCAAGTTACTTCAAGTAATGGAAGCCCCTATCAAAGCGGGGGGGCTCCCTCGGTACACTAATGCCAGGGAATCCTGTTCATGGGTAAACTGCCTTTCTCGTTGTGCTGCAGATTGTTTGGGTGAGACTGGCCCCAGCAGCCCATTCTGTGCTCACACTCACTGCAGGTTTTCACTGCTCTGGAGTACACTACTGAGTGGACATTGTGGTTTCTTGGTGGGGCCCCTTTGTCTAATTACAGGCTTCATATCGGGCCAATAGGTTCATGATGCCCACCAATGGAGGCCACAGGCCTTTACCACCCATTTATGCGGATTATGTCCTTGCTGCTTCTCCCTCCCTCCCTCCCTCTGCCTGATGTGTGGCTTTGCTGTTTCACTGTGCCTTCTTGGCCAGATGGCCCACCAGCCTTGCCATGTGTGCAGATCCTGCCACACCTAAGTGTCTCTGCTGCCAGGCCTACAATGCAGTTCTCTGCTTGGGCACTCCAGAGCAGCCAGTCAGTCTCTGCAAGAGGAGAAGGCGGTTACACCACTTTACACGTGTACTGGTATGTTTGGGGACTCTGGACAGTGTAGATCACTGTAATTATAGTAATTTGATGGGGTGCTGAGTAAGATCATCTACTCCTTTCTTGTTCCAGGCCACACTCCTGATCTAGAAGAAAGAATAAGGTCGCTTCTCCCCAACACCACTGATCACCTCCCAACTATTGAACTCACCTCTCTCTACAACTCTAATATGACGCTTACCCTGGACCATCTTTCACCCCTGAAACGAAAAAAATCCAGGAGCATTCCATCCAGATCATGGTTCACCACTGACATCAATAAAGAATGAAGATAACTAAGAGCCTCAGAAAGAATCTGGAGGAACAATCCCACCGCCCACCATGGCGATCAACTCTAAGCAGCCCGCAGGATTTACAAAAAACACATTAAGAACAAAAAGACATCTTTCTTCTGCTCTGCGCTAGACAACGCAAAAAACAGACTCAACGAGCTCTTCAATATCATCAGTAAACAAACCTCTAAGCCAGTGACCTCCTCAACTCAGGCCTCCAAAGAACAATGTGACAACTTCGCCATCTTTTTCAATGACAAAATCACCAAGATCGATCTCTCACTTGGCTCCAATCTCATCCCCTCCACCGAGATCCAGGCATCTGAAACCAACGATAGCGCTTCCTTGAACCCCCCCAAAAGACTGGTCTTCCTTCATTCCCATTCAGGAAGCAGAGATAGTCAAACTAATCTTCAACGCTAAACCCTCATCCCACGCCCTTGATCAGCTGCCCCCTCATCTGACCAAGGACTTGAAGCTCGTCCTAGCCCCGCTATGGTGCAAGATCATTAACAGCTCACTGAGATTAGGAGTCGTACCAGATTACCTCAAAGTTGGTCAAGTCATGCCACTGCTGAAAAAGTTTGGACTAGACACTGAGGATCTGAATAACTTTAGACCTGTATCGAACTTATCTCTTCTGTCCAAAATCCTGGAAAGATGTGTACTTCCTCAGCTGACCCAACACTTGGACAATATCAACCTTCTAGATCCCCATCAATCGGGCTTCAGAAAAGGCTGCAGCACTGAAACCGCAATCCTCAGTCATAGACGATCTACACAAGTCACTTGACTCGGACCAATGCTGCCTTCTCATCCTCCTGGACCTATCTGCTGCATTCGATACAGTCGATCACAAACTTCTCATCAAGGTTCTACAAGAAAGAGCTGGTCTTGAAGAGACGGTCCTCCATTGGTTCTCTTCATTACTCCTCAACCACTCACAAAGAATAAAAATTTAAAACTTTGATTTCGACCTCCACCCCCTTAACAGGGGTGTTTCACAAGGGTCAGTGCTCTCCCCCCAGCTTTTCAACATTTACATTAAACCCCTTACCATTCTACTCAGGAAATTCAACATCCCTTTCCACTTATATTTTGATGACATGCAGTTATATCTGAAACCACCTCCATTGACAACATCCAGAGACTCAACGCCACGCTCAGAGAGGCACAACATTGACTCTCAAGTAACCACCTGAAACTCAATCAAGAGAAAACGGAAATACTCCTCATCTCCAACAAAGACGAAAACCCCCAAATTGCAGAATGGCTCAAAATTATTGACGCCCTCAATGGTAACCTCACCCTGGCGGATTTGGTAAAATCTCTAGGTATCACTCTAGACCCGAAACTGGACATGAAAAAACACATTACAAGATCCTCTAAAAGTGCCTTTCTCAATTTGAAATTACTGTACAAAATAAAACCCTTCCTCCCGCCCAAGGACCACAAGTACTGGTGCTCTCCAGAATCGATTATGGGATTGCAGCCCTGACTGGTACAGCAAAATCCCACCTCGCCCCCCTGAAAACAACCTTTAATGCAGCAGCCAGAATGGTCACCGGAACTAAGAAATTCGAACACATCTCCCCTGCACTCAGAGAACTTAAATGGCTCCCAATTGAGTTGCGAGCCAGCTTCAGAACAGCCTGCCTCACGCACAAAGCCCTGCACACAGGCAAACCGGAATACTGGGCCGCCAAACTCAAAAGGGCCGGCCAGTCAAGGAACCTCAGGAGCTACTTATCCCGCTGAAAATTCACAAACAAAAAACTGCGGCCAGATCGTGTGCTGGAATCGCCCCCAAAATCTGGAACTCCATCCCCCCCACATCAGAATGATCCCCTCGTTTCCAAAATACAAAAACCTGCTCAAAGTCCTCTTCCTCGACCGCTCTCGAGCGTACCGATAGGAGCCAAGGTAATACTTTAGCCGGCACTCCATCTAACTTTAATTATGGCACAGGTGACACTGACGTTGATCAAGAAAACTTTATGGATACTCATCTTGTTTGATAAAGGAAACTTTTTGGATACTAGTCTTGTTTGACCTGCACTCTCCATGCTCCTTCTGCTTGATCACTCCTTTGTTAGATCTATATCCAGCACGAACGTTTAGGTTCTGCTATACTCTCTGTACTGCCTATTTGCACATAAGCTACTTGCTATGAAGCGCTCTGATACCCTCGGTTCCAGATAGTGCTATATAAAACCCCTAACATAAATAAATAAATACATTTACTTTGGCCTCATTATTACCATTCTCACAGTTCTCATTGCAGGCCGAGGCCAATAGGCAGAAGACTGAGAAAGGTTCCTCATTCAAACAATTACAGATCATTTTGTGCTCTCTTGCATATGTATCCTTAATGGTGAGAGGTATTGTGTACCTAGAGAATGATTTTAGTCAGTTGGGGCTATATATTTCTGTGCACATTTCTTACCTCTCCAACCTGTGTTTCCCAAATTAAGTGAAAAGCTGAAGTGGAACAGAGCTTGTATGTTGAAACTGATGGCATCTCTGGCCAAACAGGTTTTGATTCTCTGTTTTATTGGAGTGCCTGTCCTTCTTTCATTGACAGATGGAAGACCGGCAGTCACAACATTGGTAGGCGTCTCGAAACACAAACCATCTCAGTCGATATGCTTGGTACATGAGGAACTAGCTGCACTGAATTCTGTCATCAGGAGTAATCTGTGCTGCTGTCCCATTTCCAGGGGCGGTGGGTGACATTTGAAAGTGGTGGGGCGCAAAGTGATTCGCATGCAGCACCCTAGCGAGCGAGCGCAGCGAGCGAGCCCGAACCCCAAAAGGGGGGTTTGGGGGATAACTCTCCCCAAGAAAATTTTGAAAAAAAGAAGAAAAATCGTGCATTTTCAAGCAAATTTGAGAAAGCAGGAAGGTTAATAAAGCAATTGTAAAAGTGCAGTTATTACATTACTAGATGGCATAACATAGGTAGCTGCTTATTCAGTATAACCACAGAGCTTCATACATTCCGTCCTATTACGCTCAGGTGCTGAATTCAGACTATAAGACTTTCATGAAAATCTCAGCTCTAAGAGTAGAAGAAGTTGCACAGCAGTTGGGATCTCTGTGACAAAAGCAGTGACTCACTGACCTATTTACATCATATGCATTTTGTGATCTGCATTAGGTACATGTTTTTTGCAGCAGGCACATTAACCTTCTGCGCTGCCGCCTGCTGCTATTTCACTACTGGGACCACAAACAAAGGCTAGCTCTGCCGGACTATTCTTCAGATTCCACTACTATTCTGTTTATGCAGAGTCTAAGTACAGGCTGCAGAGCTGTCCCTCAGATTACAAACATTTTACAGACTATAGAGCAATTTTAAATGGCTTATTCCTGGATGAGCTGAATGTGAGAGGGGTCTCTGTCAAACTGACTGACTTCATTTAGGAAAACAACTCCACTTAATCTCTCCTTTCAGGCCATCCAGGTAACCGGTGGAGAGGTTAATGATGTCTTCCTGTAGCATCATTCCTGTTTGCGGCTGTAGGGGCATAGGATGGGAAGGACCTTTGTCCAAACCCCCCGCCCTACTCCATATTGCCACAATGCCTCACCTTCACCACCTTAAATCCAAGCACCATTTCCTTCCCAGAACTACTTCCACACACTCCATGTTCCAGTACTGTGGTGCATGTGGCACTCATTTGGAATCAGCCTCTGCCACCTCTGGGTGGACCTACAGTCCCTCTTCTGCGGTATCTCCAATGTGCCCTGGGTTGTACCATTACAGCTCCTGAATTGCCCCACAGATCTACTACTGTGGTGTCTCTAGTTATTCATGGGATGTTTTGCCCAAAACCTCTCCCTTCCTGTTTCTCTCCCCCTCCTCACTAGCTTCTCTTGAGCCTCCAATGGGGCGGGGGAGGCCACATGTTTAGCCTCTTTTTTAAGCGTATCTGTGTCTCACATGTCAGCACCTAAAGAGGTACATTGTAGCACATAAAGAAATATTCAAATGACTAGGCTACCTTAAGAGCGAACAAAGTCATTGCAGACATTCCCATGCCATATCGTTCCAGTAGGTTTCTCAGACAGAATTCATGATGTTAATATACGGAACATAGCCCATAATTTAATTACCCATCATCTAATCGCACCTTAGAAACAATAGGCAAACACTATATCTTTCATTTTAGAAGTAGTCAATTAATTTGAACCATATTTTCTAGATTAATCCCTAATAACAATATTGAGCACAAAGCTCTGAAATGAAATGAGCATTGAACCAATGATGTTCTGGTAGGCAACCTCAGTTACAAGTGGACTTGGGAGCCATGTACACACATTTATTGGTGGCGCTCAGTTCACATTATCCAATATGGAGTATACATTGGGAAACCCTGCATGTGTGTCAGGCTTATGGATTGTGATCTGTGAAATTTGATCTATTTTTAAGATTGAACTTCCCTTTAATTGTACTTCAAAATCTCTGCTTCTACCCCCTATACATATACATGTACACTCACTCACCTCTGCTCATCCACTTTCCTCCCTGTGCTCTCACACCAAGCCCCTCCACTGCCTACAACTTTTGAACGATTAATGCACCCTTTTACCTGCCCCTCCAGCTCACAAACCGCCCCCTTTGCACATATTATATTCTCCTTGTGCCCCCACACTAACACCTCGACTACCTGCATCCTCTTAACACTGCCATCTCTGCTCCCTGCCCGTCCAGCTCACAAGCTGTCCCCTTTGCGCATAAGGCTGCCTGCTCTGAGCAGGCAGTCCACTAATGCCTTAGTACAGTGGTTCCCAAACTTTTTTGACATGTGGCTCCCTTGACCTAATTGGCAGTTGGCCATGGCTCCCCACCAGTTTTTTACCGGTGAGGGATGCAAGCCCGACCTCGGGAGCACTTCCAGTTGTCTCCCTGAAAGTAATTGGGATGCGATGAAGGTATTATAACCATATTTGTAACAAAATAAAAATATAATTTTTTCCATAAAAACTTTAGGTTGCCGGGCCCCTTTGGAATTCAGGCCTTCTGCATCCAGGATCAGGAATGATATTTCCATATCCATTACGACTTCCCCTACCCTGCTCCAGTAATTTAGGAACAAGCTGAAGAGACAGGTTTTTTTTCAATAGCACCCCATCATGATGTAGTAAAAGTCCACTCTTAAAAACCAGCTAACCTGCCATTTGCACGTGGACTGTGTGTCTATGCATTATATAGGGATTGTGGTTGCAGACAGCCGTATATATGCCTGCAGATTTTGTGTTGCACTGAAACATTTGAGTGTGCCTTGCACTCAGGAGAAGAGGGCCCAACCCCAAGCTATCCAACCTTAGAGTGAGTTAGCAGGCCATAGAGACAAACGTTTGAGTTGCATTCTGGTGCCAGAATCTGCCACCAGCTACTATGCTTTGTTATGGATAAAAATGGCTTTACATTACATACACAGGGCTAGCACAGAAAAACAAAACCAGATTTAGAAATACCAGAATGTAAACGTAAAAGTAAGACTGGGAGAGCCATTCGCAGAACACATGAAACAATTGAAGCCCTCTTGTGTTTTACAGATCACTACCATTAATAATCATGACCCATGTGTAACCACTTGCACATGCGCAGCTAACCAAACATTTAACGTGGTTAAACTCACATAAAAGACAATGACATGGCAGCCGAAGGGATAAAAGGACATTATCATAAATTGCAGATAGAAGCTCCCAGAAGTGGCCGTGTGTAAAGGCTGCTGCTGCTGTGCGCTCTCCTGGGACTGGCAGGGAATGAGCATGCTTGCTGGGAACCTAACGTGTTGCTAACATCATGGTAATGCGGACTCTCTTTTTAGGAGATTATGTAGTTGTAGGGGGCCTGGGTTTACCCTTGGAATTAAGCTGTTATTCTCTAGACTGTGGTGATTATTGAATTTACCATGTAGCGTATGAGCTAATAGCATCGACAGCCACATGTGGAGCGCATTCAAGTTGCCCAGGTCCATACATGAGAAGTTCATGCATGAGCAGTTCATCTATTCGAGGTTTTTGCTTGACATCCATTGATTTATAGTTCGGAGTTATAATGGGAAACATAGAACTACAAATCCCAGAATTCTTACTAAAGCCTTGAACTAGATGGACTACTCACACATGGCCATGGAAGACTTGACAACCTTGCATGAGGACCCTCCAACGTAGGAGATGTGTGAAGTGATGAAAGGGTGACCATTTAAATTTTTACCCGTGGTTTGCCTCGAGGCAAAAGTTTATTTCAACTGGAAAAAGTTGAAAACATTCCTTTTTCTAATTAAACAAAACCGAATCCAGTCTGTAACTACCTTTGCGAAACTAAAATGTTTCAGATCTGTTCCCCCTCCCTTTCCTGTAGAGCACCGAAAGCTCAGATAAGCAAAAGCTTGCCTTGGGGCTTGACAAATGACTGCCTTTGCTTTCAGAGAGCACAATTTAAGAACATAATTGAACATTTTACCAATCAATTGAAATCTCCCTTTGTAGGATTAGCGCTGAAAGGGCAAAACAGAGGAATTATCCTTCAAACAAATGAAGAGAAAGCCTAAATCTCCTAGTTTTTTTTTTTTTACACAAACAAAAATCCTCTACTGGCGGGTGGTTGCCTTTGCCTTGGTCTTCGGATGGGCTCAATCGCATACCCTTCCTTCTCTGTCAATACACTGGCATCAAGCAACCCCTGACTCTTGCCTGAAAAACAGCAGGATCACAAGAAAACCTTCTTGAAATGAAAATATAGACGTGCAGGTGTCCCAAAGGGGCTGTTCTGCTGTTTGCTATTGAGAAGTGTCGGCACTACTATCCCATTGTGGGTACTGCACCACTGCGGAGACGTGCAAGTACTCGCCCTTTAATTATAAGGAAGGTACCCAGCACCTGCCCTTTAAATACACCCAAGTCCCCATTCCATTGAGAGCTCTGCTCCAGGCGCGCGCGTAAGAAGAATTTTGGGCACCATGCAGCGCAAAGTGGGATTTGCCAAAACTCGTGCCCAAACTAAATATGGATTAAATCGCTGGCTGCCGGCACGCACAGACCGCGCATTGTACTGTTTAATTATGCCATACACAGCCTTGCCGGCTGCCCTCCAAACAGCAGCGCACACTGCGCTCTTTGTTTTGACTGAAAACCAAGCAGTGTCGGGAGAGGAATGCGCTGCAGGTAGAGCAACTTGTGGTGGAGGCCGGCGTGCTCGAGGGCTGCCAGTGCCAGTGGGGTGTGTGTGGCAGCTTCTTTCAGACTAACCTCCGTGGACCGCTTCTCTCTCCTGCCGCCTCCTCGCTGGGGGTTGATGAATGCCAGTCTGAAGAAAAGCAGACCCACGAGGAGAAATGGAGGCGTTGCATCCGGGTGCGGCGTGACGTGAGCCAGGTGTAGCCAATCCTGGCGCTGGGGGGGCACATTTGCTGCTCGCCTTGTTGCCCCCTTACAAACCCGGGCTACAGCAGGCAGAGAATCCCCGCAGGGTCCCACTGGGGTACTGTAGTGCACATGCTTGCGAAAGTTGGAACACAACTCGCACTTGCGCACTACGGTCTGTCTACTGCAGCCTGAGTGTACTGTCACTCAAGCTGCAGCAGGCCACCACCCCCCTTGCGCATTCCGAAATCTCCGGGTGTGTCCCGGCGGCTGACTCGCAATCCTTACAATAAATTACTCTGTACTAGTACAGAGTAATTTATTGAAAGGATTGCGGCGGCGGCCGCGAGGCTGGTCCATGTGGCTGGTGGGGCTACGCCCCAATGGACGCACCGCTGCTGCCCATTTCCACATTGCTCTGTGTACGCCACACCTTTCAAGAGGTGGATTTGAAATTCGGATATTCACTTTTATGAACTCTCAGTGGACGGAAAGACAAAGATATTAAAAATATGTCTGCATGAGTCAAAATGAGTTGAAAAATAGTCCATCAATACTCTTTTAATACTCTCTTTACCTCCAGTAGACAGCCAAATGTGATATCATGGACACTCTCACCCCTTGTGCACTGCCAAGATTTAATCAGGAACTAGATGGCTCATCCTTATTCTAAAACTGAATCCTTGACAGGGAGATTTCCTACTCCTCTCCTCTAATTCAGAGAAGCAGGTTTTGTTCTGGCTCTCAAGCTTCAATATGTTAGCCAGATCTGAAACATTTTGAAAGGAGCACAATTTCAGGCATATCTCACGAGGAATATAAAACATCCTACTTCAGACTTGTTCCTTAGTAATTAATCATTGCAGCACCCTACTTGTGGACATTCAAAAGAAAATGTGGCACCTCTGAAGGCTGGACAACACATGGAAGCACCCTTTACCACTTGTAATTCTCTTTGGACCATAGTTTCCTGACACTGCTTTGACTGCCGGTTGCAATTGAATGTATATTCAAAGTTGCTCCACAAACTTACTAGGCCATCTACCAGAACTCTTCAAAATATGCAGCAGATCAATTTACAATTTTAGGAGGCAGCATATCTCTTACCTGTAAAAACATTGTGTGCCTGCAGTTTCTTAAACTCAAGAAGCAACAAATTGTTGTTTAGAAAGCCTCAAGTAGGCCAAATTGCTTGTTCCAGTTCAACTGCAGTGCAACTTTCACCTCATTATATTATGGTCGTTGTTAGAAATGGGATTTCGAGTTGGCTAGGGCTTGCGCCTAAGCCAGCAGAAACCACCACTCTAGTCAGGGCAAAGGAGTTACACGCCAAAGATAACTCCTGCTCACCCCCTTGGTAGCTTGGCACGAGCAGTCAGGCTTATCCCGGAGGCAATGTGTAAAGCGTTTGCGCAAAAAAACACACAGCAACAACATACTAGGCACACCACAAAAGGAACTCCACACACGGTTATATCAAAAATAGCCTTTGTATTATCATAAAACACATTAGATGATAATCGCACAATATAAACTGTGCCAACTGGCACTCGGCAATATTTACAGGGGATTATATACACATGACAGGGCCACGTGGACCACTGTCAGAATCATCACTTAGTTAAAATAGTAAAAGTAAGACATATCATAAACGTAGAACCCAACCAGTAATTACTGGCAAAATACTGTTCTCCGCATCATATCAGGCGCAAAACACATTATGCACCAACCTCATAAGCATAAACCTATTATGTAATAACCTCCTTATCATGAATCACGCTAGGGGCATAAATCACAGTAGAAAGTAACCTCATCACATAGAACACAGTAGAGGTATAAGTCAGAGTGCATAAATCACAGTTCCTGCGCACCACATAAATCCCATGTAGAGCCTGCTCTACGTCCAAATAGTCAGGGTGTGTAGCTGCCAATGCAGCAAATTCGCAAGTGCGCAATTGCGCAGGCCTAAGCGTTGCAGCTGTCACTAATTGCTGTACACCTGTGTGGATACTGTAGGCATAGGCACTCACTGTGCTCTCTGGGGCCCTCCTGGGACATTCTAACAAAGGTGCCCCCACGTTGCAGTTGCCAGCGCAACAGAGGGAATAAAGAATTTGGCACTGGCGCTTCGGAAAAGGGGCACTGGCACCTCTGTGCCCTCTGGACCCCCACTGGGGCCCGGCAGACAATGTGCCCCCCAAGCGTTGCAGCTGCCTGAGCTCTCAAAGGGCAGCAGGGATCAGCAATGCTAAAAAGGGTACCACTGTGCCTCTGGTCCCCCACTGGGGCCCTAAGAATAAGTAGGCACTGTTGCAGCTGCTATGGCGGTGCAGCTGTGGCGAGGAAATAAGCTCTGGAGTGCCCCCCACCACCCCTCCCCACCCTGAAGTTGGAGCGGCCCGCTCTCCCGTAGGTCCGCTCAGCAAACAAGGCACAAAAAAGGTAAGCCCTAAAGGTAAGCCCTCACTCACCGGGCTCTTTGCTGGAGGGGTAGAGAGTCTTCTCTGGTCTTCTCGGTCGGCGTAGCACTCGCGGGGCTCTCCCTTTGTCACGGGAGCCCCGCTGACCCGCTGCCACCCTTATCCTCTTTTTCGGCGGGCTCCTGGCAGACAAATCTGCTCCTCTTCATCCCGTCCCTCTTTGTCAGGGGCAGGCACCAAGCGGGCTCTCAGTCGAGCCGGGCCTCTGTTCACGTCTCTCTGTCCAGCCGCCAACTTCCTGCTCTTGGTCCCACCCAGTCAGGCAACCTTGCCTGTCTTCCTGGTCAGCCACGAACGGCGATGATTCTTTCCTTTGGATCTTGGCGGTGATGCAGGGTGGGCACCCGCTATTAAAGTAAGCATCCAGGCGGGGTGGGCACCCGCTCCTTGTGGCAACCTGCGGGGTAGGCTCCCGCCAATTAGACCAGAAGCGGGGTGGGCACCCGCGATGAGTAACAACAAAAATGCACAGTTGGGGGGTGGGCTCCCGCTCCTCCCGACCCTTAGGAGGGGGAATCCCCACATTAGGATTCCCTTGCTGTACCGTACAGCTCCGTGCTGCAGAGCTCACGCGCTCTTCTCTCTCCTGGGGCTTTAAAATAAAAGCGCTCACGGGGCACTAGCAAGCAGGCAAAATAAAATAAAGGGTCCTTGGTGCTGGGGGGACCACAGCACAGCCAGGCAGGCCAGCACTCAGGAACCCCCAGGAGTCAGCAGCTGGGTCCTGCGGCGGTTCCTCCTGGCAGAGTGTCCTCCTCCCCCCCCCCACCCAAAGTAAAAACAACAGTTGATGGACTGATGGACAGAATGCAGAAAAATGTCATACATTCACCCCAGTACAGAGATCTGGGCCTAAATCCATCTTTTTTTTTATCACCATGCCATTCCAGTTTGAAAACAGCCTTATGCAAATCCGTCTCACCCCTGTACCTCATGGAAACAGTCCAGCCCGAACTGCCAAGCCAGGTCCTCCCTGGACTGGAAACAAGCATCCTAGGACCGTTTTTGGTTTTTGACAAATGCAAAAACAAACTTGTTCTTGCATTTGTCACCCCGAGTAGGACGGGTATGCTCAGACGCGAGTCCCGTACTCTCCATGCCACTGGAAGCAAGCTATTGTAGCTGAAGAGGGGTGAAACCCTGAAAAAAAGAGAGAGAGAGAATGTTTTGAAGCTGAATAACCACCTCTTGTAATAAATATTGTGTATATTAGATTTTTTTCTCTCAATAAAATTATAAATCAAAAGTGTTCTTGGGTCCCTGCTTGCTGCCAAGACATATTCTATGTTTCTGACTTCAGTGAGGATTCCTATGATGCAGAACCAGGATTACAGTAAGTGACATTTTCATCGTAATTGCTCTTTTATGGTTGACTACCTGAATCTCCTGTCCTGACAAACTCTTTTTAAGGTCTTGTAAGCACTATATAACACCGCAAACAAAAAGTTGATTGATCAAAGTTATTGGTTGGGCTAGCTAAAAACTAATTGAATCCCCTGAGCGATGCAACACAAACATTTTCTAGTTATTGTTGAAATTCCTGTACATAACAGTGCATAGAAATTTCCACACAGGTATTTGGAAACGTATATGGCTTAGTATTTCATATTACTCAAAGGTTATCGTGTCCTGCTTTTGGACGGTTGTACAGAGTTGCATTCTTCAGATAAGGTGGAGTGCGCATTTATCTGTTTACATAACATGATTAAATTCACAGTATCACAACTAAGGTAAAGTGCTATTTGAAAATGGTGCCAGAAAGTAGACACATGCGTTTTTGCAATGCCATTTTTCCATATAAAATACTGTGCCCCAGTTTTGTCACCTTGACATGACAGACTTCCTAATTGTTTCACTATGTATTGATGATGTTGCAGATTACACACAATTTGTTTTTAATTTTCATTTATTACTTCAATTTAAAAACGAGTATTAGAAAGTCTTAGTACTACACATTATTGAAATGTGCTCGTTTTTTTTCATAGGAAATTCTTGCAAGTGTCATGATAAAGAACCTTGATACCGGTGAAGAAATACCATTAAGCTTAGCAGAAGAGAAGCTCCCAACAGGCATTAATCCTTTAACTTTACATATCATGAGAAGGACTAAAGAATATGCAAGGTATGATTGAAATTTGCTCCAGGCTGTTTAATCTGTAGGAATATGTAGTACATTGCTGCTCAGCATATTTATTCTGTTGATGTATACATACGTCTTCTGTTTGTTCCTGTTTAAATGTATGAATTTACATGAACTTGGAAACTTTTTGTCAAAATTGATACCCGTAGCTACCGCGTGTATGAAGTAGTTAATTAGTCTGATGGCCTGCATGTAGATTATTTTCTTATGGTACCTTATATGAAATGCAATAATGTGAAAAGTAAACCTAACATTTAAACATTGAGATGTATTGCCAATCCACAAATTATTAGAAATTCCTCAATGATGTGAAACAAAAGATCAAAAAGTTGCAAATGTATTTTTCATTACGGATATGCAAATAACCCCCGCATATTGTTTACCTGACTAGTCCAATTGTTTTCAAAACCTTAATAGTACATTGCGTTTTGAAAATATCTTTATTCGAAGACGCTTCTTCACCCTCAGTTCCCTTGTCTTCCTTTTCGCCTCTTACCTTTTCTTTGGCTCCCTACCTTATTACTGCTTACTTTAATTCCCTATGGTGTCACCATTCAGCAAACCACCCCACCAGTCCTTCATTTGTGCTTGTTGCCCATCTTCTGCTTCACAGTCCTCTGCAAGTGGCCGAACGTGTTGTAAAAGGCACACTTTAAATGGTAAAAATATTGCCATCACTGTTTTTTTACCTAAACTAATGTGTTCATAAGCTGTTTGATCGGATAATGTGTGCTTTAGTATTTTTGTGTGCATTAAATTTAATATTTTAACTGCTTGACTGTTTATACACAGTAGGATGCTACAACTTTGTCCGACATAGCGTTCGTTCAAAAGAGTCAAACGTTCAGCTTCTGCAGTAATTTGGAGTTATACATGCCTCCGTAGTAATTACTGGACACCAGCACATTAGATCGCATACATAACAAGTTTGCTACATTAGGGTAGGGATTTTTTAAGGAGTCAGGATGCAGGCCTACTAGACCTTTCGCCCTCGTGGCTTCTAGTTTATTAAATTGTGTAAATTTAGATTTCAGTACTCAAGCTTGCTTCCCCATCGATATGCCCCCGTGTATAGTGCTTGAAGGTCCCCTGGACATTAGCAAGGCAGGGACAAATATTGTATAAACTTCAAAAAATTCAACTATGGTAGCAGAAATGTCTGTACAGAACATAGTCTCGAAGCAACTCCGAGGGAAAGCACCAAGGTGTTTGCTGCAACATCAGTTTAGTTAGCCGAGTACTAATAAGGACCAGGGAATGTTCTTCTATGATTTATGGTTGATATTGTATTACGTCTATACAGGGTAGAACCTCTCTAGGAACTACCTGTTGAACTTGGCCCTCTCTGCAGGGTCATCCACAACCGTTTTGCCTTCACCTCTCCTGTTTTCTGAACTACTTTTTGTTGGCTTTTAGAATGCTGCGCAATTTACCACTGCTAACCAGTGCTACTGTGCTTGTGCTCTCTCCCTAAAATATAGTACAGCAGGCCTACACCTGATTGGCACATTTAATTGACTGGTAAGCACCTAGTGGTTAAGTGGTGCAGCATATACCCAGGGCCTGTAAATTAAATAGTTCTAGTGGGCCTGCAGCATGTATTGCACCACCCGCTTAAATAGCCCTGTAAAACATGTCTCAGGCCCGCCATTGCAGCCTGGGTGCAATTTTAAACTGCCAATTCATCTTTTGCCAAACCTAAAACTCCCTTCTTAATGCATATACATTTCCCCTAGGGTAGGGCTTACTAGCCCTTTGCACATTGTTAGGGACAATTATTAGGCTTTTATAAGGGAACAACTTATCAGCCTCTCCATTGGCCAGAGCAAGTAGCGGAAAGTCAAGATTGCAAATCGTGAGTCCAACATACCAAGGAGATGATAAACGTGGCCTTTTTAGAAGGAAAAGAGCTTCCGCAATCTTGAGAGAAAGCCACAATTAGTATAATTTTAAAACCAAATAACCCTAAGCAATCAATCAATCAGAGTACTTGTGTAGCGCACTACTTACCCGTGGGGGTCTCAAGGCGCTGAGGGCGGGGGGGGGCTGCTAATGCTCGAAGTGCCAGGTCTTGAGGAGTCTTCTGAAGGTGAGAAGGTCTTGGGTCTGCCGTAGGTGGGTCGGGAGGGTGTTCCAGGTCTTGGCGGCGAGGTAGGAGAAGGTTCTGCCGCCGGAGGTCTTTCGTTGGATGAGGGGAACAGCGACGAGCACGCGGCTTTCGGAGCTGACGGGTGGGGTGTACAAGCTGAATCTGCTGTTAAGGTAGGCTGGCCCGGCGTTGTGGAGTTCCTTGTGTGCGTGGGTGAGGAGCTTGAAGGTGATCCTTTTGTTGACGGGGAGCAAGTGTAGGTCTCTCAGGTGGGGGGTGATGTAGCTGTGGCGGGGGATGTTGAGGATCAGTCCGCCGGAGGCAGGTGTTTGGCTGGAATTCCTGCGTAGAATGCGTTGCCGTAGTCCAGTTTGCTGCTGACGAGGGCCTGTGTCACTGTTCTTCTTGTGTTGGTCGGGATCCACTTGTAGATCCTGCGGAGGATGTTGTAGCAGGAGGAGGAGACGGCGCTGACCTGCATTGACATGGTGAGGGAGGAGTCGAGGATGAATCCTAGGTTGCTTGCATGGTCGGTGGGTGTCGGTGCTGTTCCCAGCGTGGTCGGCCACCAAGAGTTGTCCCAGGCTGAGGGGGTGGGTCCGAGGATGAGGACCTCCGTCTTGTCCGAGTTCAGTTACAGGCGGCTGCTCCTCATCCAGTCGGCAACGGCCTTCATTCCCTCATGGAGGTTGGTTTAGGTGGTGTGCGGGTGCTTGGTGAGTGAGAGGATGAGCTGGGTGTCGTCTGCGTAGTAGATGTTGTTGAGGTCGTGATGGTGGGCCACTTGTGCGAGGGGGGCCATGTAGACGTTGAACAGTGTCGGGCTGAGAGATGTTGGTGGCTTCGGAGCAGAAGGGTGGGAGGCGGACGCTTTGGGTCCTGCCGGAGAGGAAGGAAGTGGCCCAGTCGAGGGCCTTCTCTTGGATACCGGCTTCTTGGAGGCGTGTCTTTAGTGTGCTTTGGGAGACTGTGTTGAAGGCGGCTGATAGGTCTAGGAGGATGAGGGCTGATGTTTCGCCGTTATCCAGTTGACGTCTGATGTCGTCTGTGGCGGCGATGAGGGCTGTCTCGGTGCTGTGGTTTCGTCTGAATCCGGACTGGGACAGGTGTAAGGTGTCGTTGTCCTCGAGGTGGCGGGTCAGTTTTATGTTGACGATTTTCTCGATGACCTTTGCCGGGAATGGGAGCAGGGAGATGGGCCGGACGTTCTTGAGGTCCTCGGGGTCCGTCTTGGGCTTCTTGAGTAGGGCGTTGATTTCAGCGTGCTTCCAGTTTTTCGGGAATGTCGCTGTCTCGAAGGAGATGTTGATGACCTTCCGTAGCTGGGGTGCGATGGCTGTGTCCACATGTGGTGTGGTCAGGAGTCAGATGGTGATCCTGAGTGGATAGAGTTCATGATTTTGCGTGTCTCGTCGTCGTTGACGTTGGACCAGGAGGTCAGGCAGTTGGTGCGGGTGGTGTTCGTAGCGGTGGGGTCTGGCGTAGTCGGGAAGGTCATGGTGTTGAAGCTGTCATGGATGTCGGTGATCTTGTGGTGGAAGAAGGTGGCCAGTGAGTCGCACAGTTCTTGTGATGGCGGGGCGTCGTCGGTGTTGGTGCTGGGGTTGGAGAGTTCCTTCACGATGCTGAAGAGCTTTTTGCTGTCGTGTGCGTTGTTGTGAATCAGACAGACCAATATCCCTCTTAAACTATGATTACAAGATCTACACACACAATTTAGCAAAGCGCTTGAAGAGAATTATTGGGAATTTAATACACACAGACCAAAAGGGTTTCATAAGAGGGAGACAACTACATGATTTTACACATGAACCGATCGGAGCAATAGATCTGGCTGTAGGTGAAAAAACTCCCCTGGCGATCGTAACTTTTGACCCCGCCAAGGCATTTACTAGGGTTAACCCCTTGAATGCTGCCGCGATTCCGCTCCCGTGCTGAAGATTTCAGCGCGGGTACGGTCATGACGGCCCCCAGCCGTCATCAGCACACGAGCACTGTAGTGCATGACGGCTGGGGGCCGTCATCAGCATGCAAGGGGTTAACTGGACCTTCTTACATTGGGCAATTAAGCAACACGACTTGGGGGAGGAATTTTCCAGAGCTATGTCAGCCATCTATATAAACTTTATCGCGAGGATTCTGGTAAATGGCAACCTTGCAGATACATTAAAATGAAAAGAGGGACAAGTCAGGGTTGCCCTCTGTCGCCCTTTCTTTTTAATATTTACATAGACCCCCTGGCAAATAAAATAAGATTGAACGTAAACATCAGTCCATTCAGATGTAACGGTTGGGAAAAAAGTTGGTCTGTATCATCTACACCTGTGAAATGGAAAGGTCCCTTCCAGAGATCTTGAACACCTTAGAGTAGTTCGGGAACGTCTCTGGGTATTCAGTTAACCAACAAAAGACTGAAGTCATGGAGTGGAATACTCAGTGTCCACTGGTGATGGGGATTTATGTGGTACAAGATCTTCAAACTGGCCCACAAAAATTTTATTAAGGCAAAAGCTGAAACTAAAAAGTTATTAAAGACTTGCAGTAGCCGTACGCTCTATTTTTTAGGTAGATCAAATTTACTTAAAATGTCCATATTACCAAAGTTTACTGTCATCTTCAACACAATACACATAGAATTCAACCTGGATGCTTTCAAGAAACTACAAGGTGAATTGAGCAGCTTTATTTGGTCTGCAAAAGGAGTAAGGATTACCTAGAGGAAGCTGTGTCGAAGGAAGATTCATTGCAAGTCTTGATTTTCTTATGTATAGTTGGGCTTTCAAGTTCAAGACATTTAGATCTCTCTTTCTAAACTAGGATTCTTATACTCCACTATTTAGAGCCATGACAAGAGACCTCACAGAGATTGCTGACTTGTGTTTGTACAAATTCGGTTGTCCCAAATACTTTGAAAAGGTCAGGCTAAAGATTTTGAGGGCAACATGCAAAACATGGTATCAAATAAGACAATTCCTAGGAATATCGTATTACTGTACCCCTGTCCCAATTTGGAATTACCCAGGTTTTGCCATATGTTTTTTCGATAAGTTGGCATTTCTGTTGACCGAAGCAGGAATAAACAAGTGGGGTCAAATTTTACATGGAAAAACTTTAGTTCGCTCAGAAATTTTTGTGAGAACAGCAGAACGTCTTTCGAAGTTTAAGTATTATCAACTGACAATCTGAGCAAGACAACTGGGGAAAGTTTGGGAAGGAAGTATGGACTATGAAGTAAAACTACAATCAAGATCCACTCAAACGCAGGAAGTTGCAAAGTGGTATTTGATGCTGATAGAGGCAAGGAGAGAACGATATTCTATGCTGGACAAGATCTGGAAGGGGTACCTTCCAAATCAACAGACAGAAGATCTATGGAAAGTATCGATGACTACCCTTTGATCAACTATAAAGCCTGCAACCTCAGAAAAAAATCATCTTTTCACGGTATGTAGGGCATACTGGACACCGAAGAAGCTGACCAAGTTAGGGAGTCAGGAGGTGAGAAAATGCAGAGCAGAGAATGCGGACGATACCCAAATATTCTGGCGGTGCCCTCTGATAGAGACCTTCTGGCAAGATGTGGGTAAGCTGATCAATTAAGTTACAGACAAAGACATTAAGGTTAGCCTGACATTGGTAATATTTGAGGTAGTAGAGGGGAGCCATGAATCGGTGAAGTTACTCAAGATACAAATAAATTGTTGTTTGTGTTGATATTATTGGCAAGAAGGAAGATTTGCTTGAAATGGGTACTGGCTATTTCCTGAACAAGAACCAGATGGATTTTAACTGTACAGAGAGTAAATTCTATAGAACGTAAGATTTCATCGGCTAAAGTAGTAGATTTTTAGAAGATACGGGAAGCCTGGCAAACGAAAACTTAAGAAGACCTCAGCGGGTTGCGAAGGTTGGACAAAGGTGAATCGGGTCTTATGATTAAGATATTAATAGCAACATTTCTGGAAAGTGAGTTGGGACACAAGGGTACTATGATCAAATCTCAAATATTCATCTCAGACAAAATGCTAACAAGCCCGTGGAGCCGGTCGATAGTGCAACTTATATGAAAGTCCCGTCCCGTCCCTGTTAGCAGGGAGAGGAAATCGAGGTTGCCTGCTTTTTCAGCCTAAACAAGCCCCTATAGGCGTTATTGATGTAAAAATGAGGACTACTAAAAAGAATTTAAAAAAAGACTCCTGCTCTGCTGTGCGGTGATCCTTATTATTTATTTGCTATTATCATAACACATATAAGATATCTAAACAATTGACCCAGGCGAGAGACATTAATGAATATTGAGTAAATTGTTCAGCATAAAGAAACTGTAAAACCCTCACCTGAGGTTGGCGGAAGAGATTGTTGAGTATCTAGTCACTGGTTAAAATTTGAAGACTCCCCACAAATGTTCCTCACTACTATGAAATGTCTATCTCCACAGTCCATGGCCAACAGGGACCTAAACTTCTTGGAAAGCATGTGTTTCAAACACTCCTGTTGGGGTGTTATTCAATATAGTAGTGCACCAGATGGCAACCTGGATTGATCGAAAAATCAACCTAGTAACAATCATCAAAAAGATCCCTTGTTACTTTTCCAGCAGACTAGTCCTGCAGACGGATCAGTAACAATCGCTGTACATTACATTTGACATCAGTTATACAATACATCTAACACACTTCGAGGATCTTTGAGTCCGCATGCAGGTCCAAAAGGGCAAAAGTGGGTGACCAACTTTGGGTCAAGGGCCGATACATTGTTTGGGCATCCTATCGATTTATGGGGGTTCATAAGAGTCTAGGTAAGTGTCCAGAGCTTCCCACATCCCTCTGGAGGACGACTTCCAGGGCGAGTACTGTAGCACAAAATTGTTCACTCCTCTGAGATGCGTGACCCAGTTGATCCAGCCTTTGTAGCTAGTCTTGCTTGTGTCTTTCCAGTTGATTAGGACCCGTTTCACAGCTGCTGTCAGTAAAAGGTCCACTAGGTCCCTATCCTGTTCAGTTCTCAATTTTGTGCGCATAAATGCCGAGGTGAGGGTGGAGAATTCAATTTCTAGTGTGCATTCAAACATATCGTTTATGAAACCAAAGATTTTCCCCAAAAATACCTTGAGTGCTGGGCATTGGAAGATAAGGTGTGCTAAGTCCCCCTTCCCCTGGTTACAGTTCCAGCAGAGTGCGTGCTCCCTTAGTCCTAATGAGTATAGTCGCGCCGGGGTCCAAAAGGCCTTGTGAAGCAGCCAGAATTTAGTTTGTGCTAGTACTGGGGTAATCTTATTACGTGAGGTTGAGGACCATAGTGTTGCCCATTCCTGTTCGTTGAGTGGAGTTTTAGATTGTTTATCCCAGTAGGCTATTGTCTTTTCAAGAAGTTTGGGGGTTTTGGGACACAGGAGTTTGTAGAGCTGCGAGACTTGGTGTCCTAGTTTGTTAATGTTTGACACATATCTGAAGATTGAGCGTTGGGGGGTAAAAAGTTTAGTTTTTGAAAAGGCCCATCTTATTTTCAGAAACGTATGAAGTTCGATGTTGTTTATGTGAGATTCTGATTTGAGGTCTGAGAATGTGATGGGGGTATTCCCCATTCTCTAGTTGGTGTGGGTAGCAAATACCTTTCTCTGTCCATGTATCGAAGGTAAGGCTTTTCCCCTTGTGCTTAACCTTGCTATTAGCCCAAAGCGATACCATCTTAGACCCTTTGATACTGACCTCTATCTTGTCTAATTTTAGAAGTACGATTTTTGGGTTTTTAAAGATAGGTTTGGATGAGTGGGGATATTTGCTGTTAAAAGGGCCAGTGGGCTAGCAGGGAAACCCAGTATGAGCCCTGTTTTGCTAGAAAGGCTAATTGAAACAACCTAAAGTCTGCTAGGTTTACCACTCCTTGGGTTTTATCCAATCTTAGTTTTCTAATGCTTATCCTTGCCTTCTTCCTGCACCAGAGGAATTTAGTGATCATGATATCGACTTTCCGGTGCAAATCGTCTGTGAGTAGGAGTGGGAGCATACTAATCATATAGTTAATCATTGGGGTGATCATCATTTTGATTGTTTCGATTCTTCCCCACCACGTTATGAATTTAGGGGACCAAGAGTCTAGAAGTTTCTTAAATTTTTCTAGTAGTATGTTCTCATTGTAGTGTACTGTGTCTATTAGGTAGCTACCGAAATATATGCCTAGGTATTTAATGTGCCCCGTCTGCAAGGCCAACCCCGAGTACCCTAGAGTGTCTTTCGTGCAATGAATGTTTAGTGATTTACATTCAGATTTCTCCTTGTTTACGTTATACCCTGATAGTCTGGAGTATTCCGCTATCGTGCCCATCAGTGCTCCGATTGAGGATTTCGGCTGTTCTGTTACAATCAGTATATCGTCTGCGTTGGCGGCTAATTTTATTTCGGATCCATTGATATCAACACCTTTTATACTAGTGTTTAGCTTTATATCCTGGATGAGTGGTTCAAGGGCCAGTAAGAATAGCGCCGGCAACAATGGGCATACCTGTCTAGTTCCTTGTTGCAGTGTAAATGGGTAAGTGTGTGCCATTAACTATGATATTAACTATGATACGTGCTGAACGAGCACGGTATAGGGCCATAGTCATCCGTATGAAGCCCTCCCCCAAGTTGAAGGATTGCATGCAGCGCTCTAGGAAGGCCCAGGAGACTTTATAAAAGGCCTTCTCGGCATCTAATGCTATAGCTACTGCCGGTTCTGGTTTAGTAGACAGATATGTGCCTGAGAAGTCGAGTGCTGTGGTTGGACAGTCGGTTGCGCAGGAATCCGACCTGGGAGCTACTCCTTATTTTGGGGAGAACCGCGTTTAGTCTAACTGGCAAGATCTTGGCATAGATTTTACAGTCCACATTGATGAGGGTATGGGCCTGTGATTTTTTGGTGATAGGTGATCTTTACCCTCCTTTGGGATGACCATTCTATTGGCTTCGGACATTGACTGAGGAACTTCCCCCTTATCTGCTGCCTGGTTATAGACCTTTTTCATGGTTGGTTTGAGCTGGTTTATGAAGGTCTAGTAGAAATCGGCTGTATACCCGTCTGGCCCTTGGGCTTTATTTTTTTTCAGTAATTTGACTGCCATTTCAATTTCAGTTAAGCTAATTTCCTGACCTAACCTGATTGTGTCTTCGGTGCTTACCTTCGGAAGTCCGATTATGCCCCGGCATTTTGTACAGTCCTCTTGGTTGAGGTTCTGGTCGTTTTTGTAGAGCTCTGAATAGAACTCTTGGAATATTTTGAGGAGGTCTTTGTTTCTTGTGTGGGTTTTGTTGTTTGAGTCTGTGATAGATGAAACCGCAAACTGGTTGTGTTTGTGTTTTAGGTAGGAGGCAAGAAGTTTCCCTGCTTTATTGGCTTCGCATAGATTGAGGGTTTTGCACTTGTTAAACCACAACCCTGCTCTTTCGTTCAGGATTTTGTTATATTCATATTTATTTTGTGTTAATCTTGCTAGGAGCTTGTTGTCTTGTGTAACCTTTGCATAGGCCGATTCTGAGCTCTTGATCTCCTGCTCAAGTTGATTTAATTTTTTTTTTTTTTATCTCAGGTTTGTATTTTTGTTTATTTTTGACTTAATTCCGATTATTGTACTTCTGACAGTTGCTTTTAGGGTATCCCAGAGTGTGTTGACGCTAGTCTCCCTGGAATCGTTATGGCTTAGGTAGTCCATTATGACCTCCTCTATCTTTTTTCTGTTCTCTGGGTCTGCTAACACTTTGCTGTTAAATCGGCCCCTCCGGGGGACGACTTCGTTATGGCACCCGCTCAGTTTTAGGCTGATACATGAGTGGTCTGATACTAACCTTGGCGCTATTTCGGAGTTCTCGATTAGATGTGTGTGTGTTCCCGAGATAAGTTTGTAGTCTATCCTGGTGTAGGAATTGTGTGGGTTAGAATAGAATGTGTAGTCCCTGGTGTCAGGGTGCTGTAGATGCCATGCGTCTTTAAGATTGAACTTAGAGCAGATGTTTTGGAGTGTAGTGTGCGAGTTAGTGGGTTGGTATTGACAGGAGGATTGTCTGTCCGTTATGTGATCCAGTGGTATGTTAAAATCCCCCGCCATCCCCATGAGCTCGTTTTGGGGGAAACTGTCTAGCGTGCCTGACATCTCCGGCCAGAAGGAAGGGTCATCTGCATTTGGGCCGTATATGTTCGCTACATGGATCCGCTCCTCCCCCCTCCTCAGATGTGTTACTAGAAGCCTACCCTCATTGTTGTGGGAATGAGAGTCTATTGTTATGTTTGATTTTTGGGATATTAAGGTCAAGACCCCTCGCTTCTTTTTGTCGGCTGGTGAGCATGCCATCTGTGCAATCCAATTGCCTCTGACTAGTTTGGCATCCTCCATGGATAGTTTGGTTTCCTGTAGGAGGACTATATCGCCTTTAGTTTGAGGATAGGTAGTCTATTATCTTCCGGCGCTTAATAGGGTGATTCAGACCTTTGACATTGAGGGACACTATGTTGAGGTCCGTTGTCAGGGTGAGTGTGTTAAGAGCCATCAGCTATAGTGTTGTGGTGTGGCGGTTCTATATGTCCAATGCTCAGGTGTGTTTTGTCTCTCGAATGCATTTTCACGGGGTGTATGCCTAGGCTCCTCAGGTGAGTCGCCAGCCAGAAATGATTCCCACCTGTTGTACACGACTGGGTTGTCTCCCACATGCATTAGCTTTCAGGATCTGCCAGATACAATTTGTAGTGAAAAAAAAGGTGTGAAATAGAAAAAAAGATAGAAAATACAGAAGATAGAGAGCTGAGAAACCCTAGTGCGGATTTCTCCCCACTCTCTCCTCCCGCCCATTTAAAATACTCGTATGTCGGAGGTGTGACAGCAGGATCGCCGTTCCGCCTCCCGGAGAATTGTTGTCGGGTAGTTGGCGTGCGATACTCCCATGCAGGTGTTGTCATCTACGATACATATATACAGGGCGTAGTGGGTATAATCCCTATACATTATAATTGTTCATAAAGGATACGATGCTGTGCTTCCGGTGGTTCCTTGCGATTGAAGTTGGTCTTTCATCCTGCGAAACTTGTTGAGGGCTGTTAGCGAGTCTGTTGAGGACAATTGACGCAAGCCGATTGAGGTATGTGATGCATCGTTGTTGAGGTAGATATCGGTTGTAGCTCTTGGCGCTATTACTTGGAATGGTTTTACAAAACTGCCATGGCAACAGCATCACTCTCAGCAGCAGCATCACTCACAGCAGCCGTAAATGAGCAGCAATATTGGGAACAAAACCACAGTGTGATAGCAACATTGCTATTTGCGACAAGTAAATGAGAGGTTGGATGGCTGCTGTACTATCTGCACCAAATACAGTAAAAGAAGAGTGCCCTTTACATCACGTTTACTGAAACACTGTTCAGCAGTCTTGCCTGTGCAAGGCATACCGAAGCAGCGTCAACACCTGGGCACTATCTGCATCAAGTGACCGGAAAATCTGATAACAGCCATGCAAAGTGTAGCATGTGGTGTATATTTACAGTGTAGAAGTGACATTGCGACGTTCATGGGACACGTAGTCGGGATTCTGTTGCTTGGGTAACAAGGAAATAACATTTTCCTTAAATCAATTCCTTTCGCTTTTTGTCTGACTTTGCATCTTATAAACATTTTTTCAGTTTCTGCATGTCCAAAGAATAAAGGCTACAAAAGTTTTAACCTTCCCACGGCATTGCTACAGAACAATATCCTCGCCGGATTTAAATATACAGCCTGTCTGGTTAACACACAGGTTATTTCCCAAAATTAAACCGTCCCTAAATTGTATCATTTTTGAAGCGTATGTTCTTTTCGTAAATTTGAAGCCGTAATGAAACACCTCAAGTTAAATTACTTGAGTTTTCAGCAGCAGCAACGTGATGGAGGAGATATTCGAATTCATGTTAGCCACAGCGATTGCTGGTCAAGTTCACTGTTTAATGTCAACTTTGCCACTCTAGTCAGGAAGCACCCATATGCAAATCACTACTGGTCCTGCTCTAATAGGAACAGTCCAGCGCGAACTGCAAGGCCAGGTCTTCAAATGGGGGAAATAAACAATCCTTTGACTTTTATTGTATTCAAAGAACAGCTATTAAACACAGGGTCCTTAGAATTCTGTTATTTTACAGCCAACGCATAATTATGAATTTGCCACACAGTCCATCATCTGTTGCATAATCTGCAGATTTAAACTAAAACGTTTGTTTCTACCTCAAACGGATAAAAAGTTTCTAAAAACACAATACCACATGTAGTGTCGTTTACAAAGTTTCACTGCTCACCTTTTTGTGCTTTTGCTATATTTGGTGGTAATAATGAGGCAAAGTCTTTCCCCAGTAAGTTTTAATATGTGTAAAAATGACAAAATAATGAAATAATACTATCATAAAATGTGCTGGATTATGCCACATAATTTGCCTTTGCTTGCCACATAATTTAGTTAATTCTGCGGCATAATTTTGTCCTCCTGCTGCACAATTCCAGGGGCCCTGATTATACACTACATTTAACACTACAGTACTATTTTTTTCTGGTTTTACTCCAAAGTGCCCCTTTGAGTTGCCTTAGAATGATACAGGTCATTAAGGATATATCAGGTTCCGTGTAAGCACCTCCTGTCATCACACATTCGTCGAGCAAAGTGCCCAGCAGTGATCTTAGTCCAAATTCCCAGAGTCCCCCTAAGGGAATGTGTGACTGCAATGTAAGCTCGAGCCCACAGTTTGGCTACCAGCCTTGGTTGGTGATGGTAAGTAATCCTTCTTTCATCTGCATCAGTAGATGTGGTCCTCAATTGCAGACGAATCCTATATCTTAATCACCATGATGAATGCCATGGACTTTTCAGTGGCCGTCATGTTGGCAATAAATTGGATGTATTGGCCGTTGTACACATACAAATTTTATGTCTCCGCCTAGCGAAGGCTGCGCTTGCGCAGTCTCGCTGGGGTGAACTGATGTTTTACAGAGTGGGGCTTGAACCCGCCCCTCTATTCCATTGGCTGGCTTCCTAAACGGAGGCCAGCTATTGGAGGAGAGGGGCGTCTGTCCGTTTACGCACCTTCTTTTTGGGATTCGGGGGTGTGGTTTTTCTTTTCTTTGTTTTCTTTCTCTCCTCTTCCCATTGGCTGGAATTTTACATTCCAGCCAATGGGAAGAGGAGTGAAAGAAAAACACGCCCCGAATCCCAAAATGACCGTGCGTTTCTCTGAGGCATTACTGCTTCGCCTCGGAGAAACATGGTGGTGTTTCCACCACCTCGGCTCCTTTCTCCCGGTTGCCTGCTCGGACCCCTTTCTCTTGTTTAATATTTAACTCCCCGCTCCCCCCCGCCATGCCCCCTGATGTCCCCCCGCGAGCCGTGACTGAACATAATTGCTGTAGAACTCTTCAGCTCCTAAAAGTGGTTCCTTCGTATTCAGCAATAATGTTCATTGTTAATTGATATGGCTGCATGCTCATACTGCTGCTCAACTCCGATGTGTTCCGATAATCCAAAACATATTGTGACCTTCCTTCTTCCACAGCACGGCTAATGCTGCGGTGCTCAGCTCCAAAATACACTGTAATTCCAGTGGGGGGGACTGGCTTGTAGGATAGAAAGGCCCCACCGGGAGCCGTCAAGGGCTCTCCACATCGAACTATCACTCCCCATTATAGCCACCTCCATCTCCGCCATTCCATGTTTTTGGGGAAACGCAGACTTACAACATGCTATCCTCCAACAAGTTGCGTTTTTTGTCAGCCTGCTTTCAGAATGCTGGTAATGCACATCAAGGCGATCCCGCTAGCACTTGCTAAATGCCGCGAAAACCTTTCCCCTTTGGTGAAAGAAACAGCACTCTGAGTCGGAAGTAAGTCGGCAACCTGCTGCATGTGAACATGTGTATGTTTGTGCCCAAGTTTTTGCCCACGTCTGGTCGTGTCTATTGTGAGGGTCTTCTCAAACTGAGATGTGTGTGATTGTGCTCCCAAGACTTTGTATTGGTCTCTGTTGCCTGTATTTGATTGAAAGTGATCGTTAGCATAGTCGTGTGCATTTTAACTCTTTAACATTTATTTTTAATTTCTTTTATTTAATGCAGTTTATATAGCACGGACTTTACCCAAAGTAAAGGAGCGTTTTACAATAGAACCAAGTGTGATGCATAAGGAGAATTACACACTAACAAGTAACAAATACAACCAGACTAATTAAAAAGGTAAATATAAAATAAGAGATGCAAGAAATAGGTTAATATAGGTATAGGAGACATATTTACAGCGTTGCATTCAGGCTGTGGCTGTGTGTGACTATTGGTACACGGAGTGTGTTGGGGTATGCTCGTTTACTAATGTGAGTTTACATATGTTTGTCTAGAACGACGAGCGGTTCATGTACCTTTTTTGTGTGCAGGTCTCTGTACTTGAGTGTTTGTGTTTATCTCTGTGTGTAGAAAGATACCTGTAGTGAGTACATAGATGTGCGTGTGTACTGTGCCCATGTGACGGAGTGTACGTTTCGTTGTCTCTACCAGTCTGTGGAATTGGAGGTCGGGCGGTTCAAAGGGATAAACACAGAAAGGCGTTGACCCTGTTCGCACCATAACAATTTTACCAACACGGCCTTCAGCGTTCCTCCCTCTACAAACATCCACCCACCCCCTCTGAATTCCTTGAATTCCTGCATTCTCCTCTCTGTTGTTTCTCGGCGGTCTGTCCCCTCTTTTTGTCTGCCAGATCACAGACAGATTCCCAAACTCCCCAAACATTCAGAGCTTGTTTGTATCTCAAAAACATTCGCACAATTTCCATGCAGTGCTGTGATGCACACATTAGACAACTTATAAAACACACGAAACAGAGCACGCCTGAACTGCTACCTCACTGAATACTACTAATAGCATTAAAAATATTTTACACAACACGCTGAAGTGAGCCACATGCATGCCTATGATTAGCTAGTCCATACAACATACCCAATGTTTTCCGTCTTATTATGACCATGCTTGTATTCTTACAAACATCGTGGTTTTCAATGTGTGTGTGAATGTAACCTTTAATGGCCATTTTTTTTAACATCTAGCGCCCAGTCGCTCGCTACCTATAGTAGAAATTATTTCACAGCATCTAGGCAGCAAGCTCATTTTCTTCTTCCCTGCTAATTTGCCATGTAGCCAGCCCGCAAAGGAAATGTGGCTCTAAATCTGGCTTAGAATGTTAGTCACGCCTCTCTTTCTGGTGCACCGAATAAGTCATCTACCTCGCCGTTGCTTCATAAGGATGGGAGTCCGCGATTAACCCCTTGTGGGAGCTGTTAGGTAATCTCTGGTGAAACGGGAGGGGAGGAAGTTTAAAGGGAAAGGGTCAGCCTATAGTGGGATATCGAGTCACTGACACAGGATGGATGAGGTATTCACATATCCTCTACTGGAGTGAGGGGTCGGAATTATTAAAATTAAACCCTTATAAAGGGGGGAGTACTCATTTTTTGTGTAGTTTATGCTGTGTGTGTGGCTCTTTGTGTGTATGTGTGGCTCTGTGTGTGTGGCTCTGTGTGTGTGGCTCTGTGTGTGTGGCTCTGTGTGTGTGGCTCTGTGTGTGTGGCTCTGTGTGTGTGGCTCTGTGTGTGTGGCTCTGTGTGTGGGGCTCTGTGTGTGGGGCTCTGTGTGTGGGGCTGTGTGTGTGAGTGTGTGTGTGTGGCTCAATGTGTGTGGCTGTGTGTGTGGCTCAGTTTGCATGGGCAATTATTTTTATTTTCTTAGCCATAGTATGCAAATGTGAATCAGGTGCAAAATCTCAGTTTTTGCATTATCCGCTTTCTGCCTGCAGCGGACGAGAAAATGAACGAATTGTACGCTGCATTTTTGCAGTGATCCATTGACTGCCACAAAATTACTGCCCAGGCATGCCAACTTGCAGATACATTTCACAATGGGGGGAGGAGGTTTGGGGGGACGATCTTATAGGAGATGTGTCTATAAAGGGACAAAATCATAAGCCAATTGCGTTTACGAGGCATGAGGGCACAAGGTCATGAAGAGGGGTCGGGGCTTTGGGCTGAGATCGATTTATTTATGGTATTTGTAGAGCGCAACACTCATCCCGAAGGATATCAAGGCGCTTATACCAGTACTGAGACTACTGCGAGCTGTACTGAAATGAAAATTAACATTTGGGAAATAGGTGGGTTTTTAATTTCTTTCGGAACAGGAGGTAATTGGTTGTGAGCCTCAAGTCAAGGGGGAGCTAGTTCCATTTCTTTGCAGCCAGTTGGGAAAAGGAGCGTCCACCGGTCCTAGCTTTATATATGCGCTTAGTTCTTGCTAGGGCGGACTGCAGGGAACGTAGGTTCCTAGTAGGGACATAGAGTTCAATCTTTTCCTGGAGGATGATGGGGCCAGTTTTATAGAGGGCCCTGTGGGCATGGCAGAGCAGCTTAAAAACAGACCGTTGGCGCATAGGCAGCCAATGAAGTTTTCGTAGGCAGTCCGAGGCAGAATCAAACTTGCCTTCATTACATATGAGTTTGGCTGCAAAGTTTTGTAGAACTTGTAGACGTGTAAACTGGTGCTCATTCATACCGGCGAAGAGCGCATTACCATAGTCTAGACGACTAACCAACAAAGCCTGTGTAACAGCATGTCTGCAGTCCAGGGGGATCCAGGGAAACAGTCTGGCCAGTAACTTCAGGATTGCGAAACCTTTCCCGCAGAGAACTCGCACGTGTTCTTTCATGGAAAGGGCATCATCCATAATGACACTTAAATTCCTAGCGTGTTGTTTCGTAGTGGGGGCTGGTCCTAGTGAGGGTGGCCACCACGTGATGTCCCATAGACGTTTAGCGCCACTGAATAGTAGGATCTCGGATTTCCCGGCATTCAACTTTAGACAATGTGAATGCATCCACTGTGCCATTTCTGAGAGACAGTTATGCAATTCAGATTTAGTCATTTCTGGTTTTTCATCCAGAGCCACCATCAGTTGCGTGTCGTCTGCGTAAGAGCAGATGCCAATGCCCCACTTTCTTCCAATATTGGCTAGAGATGACATGTAAACATTGAAGAGAGTGGGGCTTAATGAGGCACCTTGGGGGACTCCGCAACCGATGAAGCTCGATTTGGAGTGAAATTGTCCCATGTGTACTGCCTGGGTACGATTGCTCAGAAAGGAGTGTAGCCAATTTAGTGCGATGGATTTAACTCCCTTACTGCGGAGAATATTCAACAGGCAGTTGTGGGAGACCGTGTCAAACGCCGCTGACAGGTCAAGCAGTATCAGCGCCACCGCCCCACCTTGGTCGGTGGCAGACCTGATACTGTCCGACACTGCCAGCAGCGTTGCCTCCGTGCTATTATTAGCCCTAAAGCCTGTCTGTGAAAGGTCTAGGAGAAGGTTTGTCTCTAGGTATCTGGTCAGTTGTCCATTGACCAGCTTCTCTAGAACTTTGGAAAAATAGGGGAGCTGGGAGATGGGCCGGTAGTTTTCAGGATTTGAGATGTCTGATCCAGCCTTCTTAAGGAGGGGTACCACTGACGCGTGTTTCCAAGTGTCCGGGAAAGTTGCAGTTTTAAGGGATTTATTAAAAAGTTGTGTGACCAAGGGACAAAGTGTTGCGGCAATTTTTGAAAACACAAAATGGGGACATGGATCCAGTGGAGAGCCGGATTTAACTGTGCTCATAGCTTTTAGGACCTCGTCCGTTGTAAATGACTCAAAACTATTTAGGGTTGGTAAAGGTTGTGAGTCTAGGGAATCAAGTGCAATTTTAGATGTGATCTCTGTCTCAGGAGGCTTATCAGTATTAGTTAGGAGATGTTGGGGGTTAAAGGTCGAATAAATTTTCCCTATTTTTTCAGTGAAAAAGGTGTTTATTCGTTCACACGCCTCTACTGAGGGGACAAGTGTTTGAGAGGTGCTAGCGGGTTTACTGACCCCCAACATCCCTCCCCCCAAAACAAAAGCTTCTGAAGCTACCACTAATGCCCTGGGGAGTATGTAAAAAAAAATACCCATTAAACGCAGCAGCACCCACCCTCCAGATATGAGCTGGACACCCACAACCCACACCTGCAGTGTAAGAGACAGCAGTGTGTATGAGCAACAGCAGTGTGAGAGACAGCATTGTGTGTAAGGAAGGTAGCAGTGTGTGAGAAACAGCAGTGTGTGTGAGAGAGACAGCAGTGTGAGAGACATCATATGTGTGTTCTAGGGAGAGACAGCAGTGTGAGAGAGACAGGAGTGGGAGAGAGACAGGAGTGTGAGAGAGACAACAGTGTGAGAGATTGAGCAGTGTGAGAGAGAGCAGTGTGAGGGACATTTTATTTATGTTTTGGTTTTTGAAACATAAATAAAACACGTTGCTATTAGTCAATAGCTCAAACTCGCGTAAATACGCGGCCTATTGCATTGCAATGCAATAGGTCTCGTATTTCGAGAGATTACGCTATTGGCATTGTAAATAACAATGCTATTTATTTCTCTGTTTGCAAAACCAACACATAAATAAAAATGTTGTCATTTGCAATGCCAATAGCTCTAACTTTTGTAAAGGCGAGACCGTTGCATTGTAAATGCTTGTTGTTTTTCACATTTTTAGTATACGTAGGGTACCCACCAATAAAGTGAATTCCCGCTGGTTTATCTTAAGGTATTTTTAATATCTGGATCCCTGCTCTATCCAGCTAGCGTACTTAATCTAAGAACTCCCTCACAAAATGTAGGTAGAGTCCGCCCTGGTAGTATCATCTTACCAGGATGGGGTAGGAAGCCGATAATGAAAAATACCACATTACGTGGATGAGGCTTCTTTATTCTTAACAACTGGATATGATTTAATAGCCTAGTATAACCACCACGGAACAACAATTATTGTTCCATATTGTCACTATGCCACATTGTTGTGGATGTTTGGAGGATGTACGGTTTCACACCTGTTCCACTTTGTCTCCCTGTGGTTATATAGGTAATCATGCTAATCAGCAAATAGAGCCACTTGCAAGTGTCCTCCTTTTGCCAATCTTTAAAGTTATTCATGTATTAAAACAATATTGTTGATTAACTGAAAATGCTTCTAAACTGTAGAGGGCTGAGTTGTTCGCTGCTTATGTTATACTTGCCATCTACATCACATTCAGTATCTGTTGCTAATTAAACAAGCATTTGCAATGCAATAGGTCTCGCATTAGGAAAGTTTGAGCTATAGGTATTGTAAATAATTTTTTCTTATTTATGTGTTGGTTTTGAAAATAGCGAAATTAATAGCTTTGTCATTTACAATGCCAATAGTTTTGACTTTTGCAAATGCGACACCTACAGCATTTGTAATGCAATATGTGTTGTATTTACGTGACTTAGATGCATTGATATTACAAATAAAAATGGCTTTTAATTTTTTTAATAATTAATACTTAAATAAAAGTTATTGTAATTTATAATGGCAATAGCTTTTGTAAATAACTTTTGTGAAGATTACGTTCAGTGTATTTTATTGTGACGAAAATCCAAGAACAGAAGTGAAATATTAACATCTTTTTGTGACATTTGTAATAAAGCTTGAAACATTGAGAGAACATATTTGAACCAGTTGTTGTTGAATGATTGCACAGATTGATGCTGTGGTGGCGCTGAGTGATGCTGTGGTGATGCGATAGATTGAGTGAGGGCGATCGATAGATAAAGTGAGGGCGATAGAGTGAGTGCGATAGATAGATACAGTCAGGGCGATAGATAGATAGATAGACAGATAGATAAAGAGTATTTATGTTGCATTGAGTAGAGTGTAAGTATGAGGTGTGTAATTATATGGCACTGAGTGGTATTATGTGGAGTGTATTTACGTTGCATTGAGAAGAGTGTAATTATGTGGCGTGTAAATATGTGGCACTGAGTGGTACTATGGGGCGTGTATGTTGTATTCAGTGGAGTGTAATTATGTGGTGTGTAATTATCTGGCACTGAGTGGTATTTGGAGTGTATGTTGCATTGAGTGCAGTGTAATTATGTTGCATATAATTATGCGGCTCTGAGTGGTATTATGGGGAGGTTATGTTGTATTCAGTAGAGTGTAATTGTGTGACTTGTAATTATGTGGCACTGAGTGGTATTATTTGGAGTGTATGTTGCATTGAGTGCAGTGTAATTATGTAGCATATAATTATGTGGCACTGAGTGGTATTTGGAGTGTATGTTGCATTGAGTGCAGTGTAATTATGTGGCGTGTAATTATGTGGCACTGAGTGGTATTTGGAGTGTATGCTGCGTTGAGCGCAGTGTAATTATGTAGCATATAATTATGTTTTTTAGAAAACAAGGGGGACCCAAAAAGGTAGCTACGGACCAAGGGTATAAATCATTAGAAAAAACAAAGGTCCTAAGCAATTTAAGAGATATAAACAATGCTGATATAGGACACAATAGGTGCTATATAGTTCTCCTGCCCAGTGATAAAAGGAAAAGTATAGAGAAGGAGTTTTTCAGGCAAACGAAAAAGAGCAACCTGGACACTTCTTAGATCAGTGTAGGTAGTGTTCTCCAGAGTGGAACATACATACAATTACACAATGGTTACATGCATGTCCACTTTAAGAAAGTCGACGTTTCGATCCATAGCTCTATATCAAGGGATCATCATCAGGGCTAGAAACAAAATTATTTTGCCTGGTATTGACAATATGCCTGTTTTAAGAGAAAAACCAGTGGGAGAAAAGGCAAAGTATTTTTTTTTAAAAACAGAGATCTTAGTGTGAGAAGTCAGCATTTCAATTAATATGTACACATTTACCAGAATCGGAACCGCAGTGGACCTGTGAATAACTGTGCACCGGTTAAAAACTTGTCGTGCGAACTGCAAGGATTTTCAGAGTGGAATTACGAAGTGACGGCCAAGTGTGACAATTGGGACCGATATTGTGGGCGCCGTGAGTGTGGCTTGCGGTAATTGGGAATGGCGAGTGGTTTCTATCCTGGCTTATATGTGCTTAGGGAATGTGCACATATTCGTGTAACAGGGCTAGTGAGGGGCGAGCGTTTTCAGGAATCGAAGAGTTACTGAATGGCTTACCTCGGTTATAGAGGGTAAGTAATGCTGAGCATAATAGTGATTACAGCATTTGCTTGAGCTGCGTAAAATTTATATAGGCAGGCACTGTGGGGGCAAACAAACAAAGGGAGACCATCAGTTTTTTTATATTTACTCCGGTAGAAGAATTCACGTGGAGCGATAACAAGCAGAGCATGCAACATACCCGGGGGTTGGTGGTACCGGCAAGTAATTGAAATACAAATTGCCGCGTAGGCTTCACGATGGCCTCCGACGTGCTTGAATAAGGTGGGAGATGAGTTCTGAAATAAGGAAGTGGAGATAAGGATCTATGAACCCATCGGTAATGGGCCAGGGACGCTGTAAGCACAATTAGACTTACCGCGATGCTGTTCGATGACAGGATCTGTGGTGCAAAGGTCCACCGCGGTGTTACTGCCTTCCGCTTAGCTGCCGAGTCAGTGCACTTCCGTGTTGTTAAGCCCTAAATCGGACAGACATGTGATCGCGAACGTGAGTCGCGCGCATATCAAGTGAGGCATGCAATCGTGGCGGCCATCTTATAACGGAGTGGAGTGAAGGGAATGTGGGAAGTGAACCGCTAGCGAATTCTGTGAGGTACCAGCTTTCTCTTTCCATCATGGCCATATAGCTATACAACATCTCAATTCACAGTCGAAAGCCAGAAACACAGGAACCACGTAGCACACTGCTTAACTTGCCTGCACCGAGCAGTCAATACCCCTCTGAGCCGCAAACACCCTGCTGATACTGCCACCCTTGAACAGTAACACACCGCTAATACAGCCCCCTCTGAGCCGCAAACACCCTGCTGATACTGCCACCCTTGAACAGTAACACACCGGTAATACAGCACTCTCTGAGCCGCAAACACCCTGCTGATACTGCCACCCTTGAACAGTAACACACCGCTAATACAGCCCCCTCTGAGCCGCAAACACCCTGCTGATACTACCACCCTTGAACAGTAACACACCGCTAATACATCACTCTCTGAGCTGCAAACACCCTGCTGATACTGCCACCCTGGAACAGTAACACACCGCTAATACCGCTACCATTGATCCGTAACACCATATTAATTCCGCCACCATAGGGCAGCACACACACTGCTTATACCGCGATGATGATGCACCCCCCAGGTTCAACTAACAACCATTAACAAAGCCAATGGTCCTGCCTTGTTGTAGGTCACTCGTATATCTGGATGCAATGACAGAAACATCAAAATACAAGTCGGCGGCACAGTGTGCTAAACACAGATTTGTAGCTCATGTGTTTTAAATCACACCCTTAATTACAGTGACCACGCCACTTTACGAGCCCCCCTAGTTTTTTCATCCCACTTAACGCTCCACTGCTCTTCCCGAGTATAAGTGATGAGCGCTTTGTGCCGCGTGAACTACATACAGCGCTAGAGTACAGTAGCACAATGACACACACACACAGGGCTGCAGCCCGCGGGATGAGAATCCCCCCCCCCCCCAGGTTCAACTAACAACCATTGACAAAGCCAATGGTCCTGCCTTGTTGTAGGTATGATGTCACTCGTATATCTGGATGCAATGACAGAAACAGCAAAATACAAGTCGGCGGCACAGCGTGCTAAACACAGATTTTTAGCTTAAGTGTTTTAAATCACGCCCTTAATTACATTGGCCACGCCCCTTTACGAGCCCCCCTAGTTTTTGCATCCCACTTAAAGCCCTGACTATAGAGCTTAGAGCGCAGTGTGCGCGCGTGGCGCCCTCCTGCTCCACTGCTCTTCCAGAGTATAAGTGATAAGCGCTTTGTGCCGCGTGCACTACATACAGCGCTAGAGTACAGTAGCACAATGATACACACACAGGGCTGCAGCCCGTGGGATGAGGTGCACCCCCAGGTTCAACTAACAACCATTGACAAAGCCAATGGTCCTGCCTTGTTGTAGGTATGATGTCACTTGTATCGTATCTCTGGATGCAATGACAAACATCAAAATACAAGTCGGGCGGCACAGCGTGCTAAACACAGATTTTTAGCTTATGTGTTTTAAATCACACCATTAATTACAGTTGCCACGCCCCTTTACGAGCCCCCCTAGTTTTTTCATCCCACGTAAAGCTCCACTGCTCTTCCTGAGTATAAGTGATGAGCGCTTTGTGCCGCGTCCACTACATACAGCGTTAGAGTACAGTAGCACGATGACACAAACACAGGGCTGCAGCCCGCGGGATGAGGTGCACCCCCAGGTTCAACTAACAACCATTGACCAAGCCATTGGTCCAGCCTTGTTGTAGGTATGATGTCACCCGTATATCTGGATGCAATGACAGAAACATCAAAATACAAGTCGGGCGGCACAGCATGCTAAACACAGATTTTTAGCTCATGTGTTTTAAATCACGCCCTTAATTACATTGGCCACGCTCCTTTACGAGTCCCCCTAGTTTTTTCATCCCACTTAAAGCTCCACTGCTGTTCCCGAGTATAAGTGATGAGCGCTTTGTGCCGCGTGCACTACATACAGCGCTAGAGTACAGTAGCACAATGACACACACACGGCTGCAGCCCGCGGGATGAGGTGCAAGGCTGTGTGCCGTCCTCTCAGACCTAGATTCCATAACAACCGCCCGGGATGAGGTGCACTTCATGCGAAGCCGGAGCATCCTCCACGCCACACTCCACAGACGGGGAGCGGGACGCAGCCGCTGCCCTGTAGAGAGGAGGCACCGCTTCCTACCCACGCTACTTTCGAGGCAGGGCTTCCTGGCACGTGAGATCTCGAAGCGTGGCTTTACTTAATTAGCGAAAGGATGCGCCTACTTCCCAGGACAGATTAATGTTTGCTGAGAGAGGCTGAAGCGTGGAAGCACTTTCAGCTTCTTGCAGCACGGATGCCTCGACCCAAGCAGCCAGAGCCCTAGATTCATTGGGGAGGGTGCGTCGTCTGCAGGCCGTTAAAAAAACTCGTACCAGCACTCCCCTCTCTGCTCCGGTTAGCCCAGATGTACAGAGGAAGGTCGGGTCCCTATGTGCTTGTCGGCCGCCTGAGCCGCGCTGAGGGAAACTGAAAGCAATCGGGGGAAAAAAACAAAGCCGGGAGTGGTGTGCATGCCTTTCCTGACATATGCTTTCCATTATCGTGCCCGTGTCTGGCCGGGATAATTTAAAGCATATGTCAGGAAATGCGCGTAACACCAATAGGCTAGGGGCAGAGCTATGCGCCCGCCTCTGACCTATGGTATGCTCCCTTTAAAACTAAAACACAGGCAAAGGCCAATAGCAGACCGGAAAGGAAAAAACACACGCACGACCGTGTGGAATTTACAGGTCCATTTTCAAAACGCGTACAATAGGACTCTGGCAGCGCGAACACTGCGCAGTATACCACAAGGCCGAGACCTAAAAAGCAAGACCTTTTGACATCGTCTTGTTGCACTGTGCAAACATCTAGAGTACATGGAACACGTAACCTCTATGTAATAAAAAGCCCTGAACGGAATGGTGCTCTTATGTAACACTGTTGCAGAAACTAGCCATTATCAGAATCCTAGGGTGTGAGTAATCACCCACACACACAGATGAGACTTTTTGAAGTTTCAGCTTTAACAAGTAATGCCAGGTAGCATCATCATGTCTATAACACATATATGTTCTTAATTCATTCATCATAAATTTCCACATAGCTTGCTGAAGACGGGGATCCATTTACTCCCAAATGTATCGGTATTCATTAACCCACAGTGCCCTAATTTAAACTGGGCTTTACAGACAAACCTTGCTCTAGCTATTAACTGACCTGTGCAGGTGAGTAGCTCTAAATTCCCTTTTAGCTACCTCATGGGTATTTAGTGGGAGGAACCAAGCACCACTGACCCTGACATTTAGGTGAATTTGTCTTGATAATCAAGTGCTCAACACAACGTCCTCATAACATAATGTTTTTGTTAGGTCTCGCCTGAGCCAGCGCATGCGTTGTTGTGCGAGACATTTAGTAAGTGGGCTTTTAAAAGTCCTACCACACGCTTTTGCTGGCCTCAAGCTTGCGGTTACATGCGCAGCCGCCATCTGGCTTTTTGTCATGGCTCATTAAGCCTAACAGCGCGCTAACCACTTTCGTTTTAATGCTCCTCCACCACCTTGCTCTCTGCTCTCACTACCCCCTCCTTGTTAGTCACCGGGCTGAATTTGTGCGTCCGATGTTTCTTAATGCATTACAGCACAAGCGCGTGTCTCGCTCCTCCCCCTCCCCCTTCACAGAGCCCGGCCTTTGCTTCTACATAACGCCAAGAAATGCATGTGCGTCTTGCGGCACTAGTAGCCACAGCTCATTTTGGTCGTTGTGATGATGTACAGCTTTGTGCCCTAATAGTGAACAGCGAGGGCAAGCGGTTCTCCTCCCAGAGACCATCCGAAGGCACAGGCTGCCCCTCCACGCCACGTGTCCAGCCTGTGCGCCGCGTCCCCTCTTTCAAGCCCGGTCAGCCTGTATTTATGTGCGCGTTCCTTAATTCATCCTCGAGTACAATACAGAGTTGGCCGGCCCCCACAGCGCCCCACTGCAACAACCCCCCCCCCCCTCTTTTGACGTCTGCATAGAAAGTGAAATCACATCCACCGAGTAAACTTGCACGTCATCGGCATGTCCAGGCATGATGATCCCAGAGAAAGGGTCCAGCAGGATCTGAGACCCCCTCCCCCCCCTTGCTCGTGTGATGACTCCGCAAACAGCTGCTACGAACATCTCAACGTCCGCTGCACTTGAGGCCTCTTGGTGTGGTCAACTTTTCTCATATACATTGGATAATAAAATCAGTGACCATTTACACCAGACTGAATGGTGTCTTGCCACTTCTACGTAGCTATTAGTAACGAATTTCAATTATAAGCATTAATTTTATCGACCCATTAAGGATAAAAGACTGAGTTGGCCTTCACGGTATTCAACTCTCTCGGTTGCAACTAGATCACTGCAACAGGTGCAAACCCCCCCCGAGATATCTAACCAGCTAAGTAATGCACACCTTTTGTTTCCCTATGTTTTGCAGGTTTTTATTCTTGTCTGGTGTAGACTCATTAATCATGCTTCTGGAAGCAAATTAAAGTCTGTTTATAAAAACAATGTGTGGCCTTGCCTTGCCAGTGCAGCTTTAAAAAAAATCCTCAAGCGTCTTTGTTGCCCATCTCACTCCCCAACCCGCTCCTCTATAAAATGTGCTTCATGCCACTAAGTCAACGGCCTACTCAAAGCCCTGCCTGTGTTCCCCCACGTTCTGCATGTGTAGCGGTAGCGATTGTGCTGCCTGCCCTGCACTTCAGCTTGTGCGAATGAAGCTTGCACTTTTAGTGCAGCCGAGCTTCATGCTGCATTGCCGCCACCTGGGTTCCAGGGAGCTTGGAACGTGGAAGACGTATTAGCAGCTGCGACTCGTGCCACGATTTCGCAGCTCCACGTGAACTCCAGGCCTAGCTCTTCTTTTCCAGTTCTCCCCTACCAGGTAGGTTTAGGCGCATCCTCCTCGTGTTAAGGCGAAGGAAGGGGCGAGGGGAATATGAGCAGCCTCGCAGGCAGAGGGAACCTTGTCAATAAAGTACTGGGTTAAATTCAGAGGCACTAAAAGTGGGGTGCCGGGAGTGCAGCAACCACCCCCCTCCCCCGCTGCACCTCCAATAACCCTGCAGAAGTTCAAAAGGAGAATGATAAAAGGAGAGCTTTACAGTTAGTTTTATTGTGTTGTATCTCCTATGAGTTCACTTCTTGAGATCAAAATTAGCGTACTCTTCCTTTCCATGGTTGCAAATGGGGGACTTTTATAATGTGAACCAAGTGACAATCTTCCTGAAGGACAAACCACATGAAAGGAAAGACTGCAGGATGTAGGTCAAGCATATTTTTCACTTTCTGCGAAAGCCTTCCTCCTCCTCCGCCCGCTCACTGCTGAAGATACATCAACTTAACAACTAGAGAACATAACTAGCTGTTACTGTGTCTGGCGAGTGACGATTGTCGAGGTAAGTATGCACATTACTCTCTGTGTGAGGAATACCATCCAGAAAATAAATTGGAAGAGTCCGACCAAGGACCTGGAAGGCTCTAAAGACAAACCGAACCAACAAAGTGAACGGTTTTGTGAGTTCTAAATGTCATAGTGGCCATGTTTTCAGTTTGCTCATCTGTAACATCCCCATGTTATTATGTGTGCTAATATATCATAAATCAATGCCTTTTGTAAAACGAAGCAACCAGAGACATAACAGCACAGCATCCGTCAGCACCACCACAGCATCACACAGGACCAGCACAACATCACTCAAGGCCAGCACAGCATCACTCAAAGCCACCACAACATCACTCAAGGCCAGCACAGCAGCACTCAACGACACCACAGCATCACTCAAGGCCAGCACAGCAGCACTCAACAACACCACAGCATCACTCAGTGATTCTTACACTTTTTAATTACAACTTCTCAGCATGCTGCACAGCAGCCACACTTCTCCACTGCACAGCTTAGACACATTGGCGAAGTCAATAGCTCTATCTAAACACTTATTAGGCTCCCCCAATGCATTGCCGATAGGTCTTGCCTTTAGAACATTATAAGTGTTTAGTTATCCAGCACAATATCCATTATTAAACAACATCAAGTGTTGCATGGCTAAACACTTATAAGGTCCCAAAAGCGAGACCTATTGGCTATTCCAATGCTTGTTTAGCTTTTTATTGGTAATCAATTGTACAGAATTATTCTCCCTATGCAAGACAATAGAGACAAAAGGGGGTATCGTTACATATGCTGCCTTTGTTATTCAAGCTCAATGATTTTGGACATAGTTTTGTAAATCTTTGAATTATTCATTCATGGTGATAGTTCATTAAGTCAAAACGTGGCGGCGGTTACTAATCCTAGGCTTTGGTGTTTGTTCAAATTCAAGCATAGGTGACTCAGTAAGTTGTGGTTTATTTTGTTTGTTCCTCTGGAAAAGGGGCAGGTGAGATCAATTATATACCAACATCTGATTTGTTAATAATATGATGGAAGGTGATAAAGGCAGTACATCCAAAGGAGGCGGGAAAGCGTAATCAGGATATAAAGGCTAGTGGATGTGCTTAGTTTCACACCAGGAGGTATAATTGGTGTTTTTGAGAATGACAGAAGTGAGATGGGCAGTAGAGAAATGCCAGTGGAATTTAACTAACGAGTGCCGGAGTCACATTTTGTTATTTTAAGGACCAACTATTATGCACCATATGTAACTGTTCAGTAGTATTTGACGCCGATGATCTGTGTTTTTTATAGTAATGATGCTGCACAGTCAGATGACGAGGATAAACTTCACCCACAACAAATGGATTCTGATGGTGGAAAGTTAAAACAAAAAACGTGAGTATATATTTTTTTTATTTTTTTAAATGTATTGTGTGACAACAGTACCTTTATCCTGAATGAAATACTTAAATGCATGAGTGTAACGTGTCTCTGCAACCCACAGCAGCTTTGCGAATCATGTTAATATTAATTTATACTGCTTGTTGGTGTAGCATAGTGCTATATGATTGCATGCACTTTGTGCTAACACAGCTCTCAATGCTCCTATTTTCCCTAAAAGGAATGTTGTCCTTTTTTTATGTAGCAGGACCCTTCTCTGATACTCCTATTCTATTTGAATGTTTTGCCTTTGAGGAACATATAGTAAGGCCTAGCGTTATGAAGAATATTTTGTTATGAAAAAAGTGAAGTATTGTATTTTTTTGACACAAGTTCCTCGGCCGCACTTGCGTACATTATAAATAGGTAGGTATTTAATGTAAATTTTAAAAAAATGAACCTCATGCCTTTTAATGTATTTATTTATTCAATTCAATTAAAATTATCTTTATTTCGGCCATTCTGGCCATAAAAGTACGTTTAAAAATAGGACACATTTCATACAGTTTGGTTGTGCAAAATGAAATAAAGTGCTGGACAGTGCAATATTTAAAAGGTCTCCGAAAAGGCAAAATGACTCCATTTTTTATACAGTAAAAAGGGTAAAAAATGTTTAAAAGGTTAAAAAATCCGATTAAAGCACGCTAGATTTTAATACAGTTAGACGGACACACCACATAGAGAATAAGTATCGGGAAATTGAAAACACAACAGGGAGGCTGGTATCATATTTTAATATCCTATAAGCCTCCACACAATGAGTTGTCATTCAGGACAAACAAACAGTCCTTTTACATGTTGGTATTTTTCTGGGGTGTTATCACAAACCAGACACCCCTTCGACTGTGCACCCCCCGGTTATTTGTGAAGGCACGGAGTGGTAGTACACCGTACCTAAATTGCAAATAACGTTTTTTAGCTAGGGGGGCTGAATAGCATCAAGAACAGGTTCTAACCTGTATTGGTCCTTGACTTCTAAAAATTGTGCAGTCGGTGTACCAGTGGTGGAATTTTCCTTGATCTGATTTGCCTTATGTTCTCTGAAAAGCTTTGAAAGAGCCTTCCTGGGAATGGTCGGGCAGGATACTTCAGCGTTGGCCCATAAGTTACCCATCCTTAGAGCAACTAAGGTATTTCAAATATAGGCTAACTATGGTATTTTGCCCGCCCCCAGCAAGTTTAAGACCTCCTTCATCTCATCCTTGAAAGCCACTAACTCTGGTGTGCACCATAGACGTCGCCAGTGGAGAAGGGGCCTGAGGGCAACTTCCTCAGCAATTGGACCGACCCCAAGATCCATACGAAGTGGCGTCAATGGTGTACTTTTGGGAGGCCTAGGATTTGTCTAATAAAGATATTTCCATTCCTAGAGAGGGGATCAGATGGTTGATGGCCCCAGATTTCTGCTGCATTTAGGGCCGCCCTCCCTTGCTTGTGTCTTTTAGATTTCCATAACCGGGTCAACCACCTATGGGTGCTTTTCTTGAGCATCTTAGCCAGCCCCCCCGAAGTCTGGGCCAGTTGTAAACTGGCCTTCCTAATTTGCGCATGCCACTGCATTTTATAAGTGAGGGTTAATCCTGGATAATCAAAAACTGTAACTTTTTCCAGTGGTTTCTCATCTAAGCAGGGATTTGGACGTGTGGAGTCACCTGCATTAAAAATCATATATTTGGTCTTTAAAGAGTTTATCTCCAAACCCCTACTTTTGCAGAATGACTGGAAAATATCTAGGACCCGCTGAATTCCCATCGGGGATTTGGATAGTTGCAATATGTCGTTGGCAAGCATCAGGGCTGGAACCCTGTGTTGCGCCAATTTGGGGGCATCTACATCCCTCCCACCAGTCAAGTCCTCCACAAGGCTGTTAATAAATAAACAAAAAAGGGTTGGGGCCAAAATACACCTCTGCCTTTCCCCTCTATCTATAGTTATAGGATCTGTGAGTTCACCATTTTTCCCATATCTAACTTGCGCATAGTTAGATTTGTGAAGCCGCTTCATCTGATGACAGAAGTATGGAGGGACCCCCATGTGGTTAGAATGGGCCACAATTTATCCCTAGGGACCAGGTCAAATGCTGATTTTAGGTCCACAAAGATCAGATAAAGGCTGCCACCCTCCAGGAGCACTGTCTTCCAATAGAGGAGTTGCAGCCTTAGAATCTGATCTATTGTGGACATCCTTGCTCTAAAACCGGCCTGGTAGGGGCTAAGTATAGAATGCTCCTCCATCCATCTCTCTAATCGATCCAAAAGCACTCGTGCATAGATCTTTTGAGAAACATCTATGAGGCTAATTGGACGATAGTTAGCGGGGAAAAGTGGAGAGCCCTTTTTGTAAATTGGAATGATCTCTGCCCCCAACCATGTCGTCGGAATTGGCATCCCCTGGAGAATAGCATTAAATAGGCTCCAAAAGTAGGGGGCCCAAATAGTAGGTTTGTTCCTAAAAACATCACCTGGCATCCTGTCTAGGCCTGGAGCTTTAGCGGGAGCTACTCTGTTCAATGCAACCATTATCTCTTTTAAAGAGATTTCTGGGGCATTAAGGAAAGACTGCTTTAAGCAAGTTGGCATGCCTATAGCTTGTCCTACTTCTTCCTCTCCCCCTGTATATAGCTACTTGATGTGGGCCCTCCAGATTCCTGCCACAAGATTAGGCTCTATTGCTGATTTGCCCTCTTTGCAGCCGGTATTAACTAGGTTCCAAAAGGTCCGCATAGCCCTAGAACATAAGGCAGCCCTCTTGCTTTCCCATTTGTCACTCTCCCACTGTTGTTTTGCTGCATTGATTGTATTTTTATAGGCTATCCTTCTTTTCTTTTATCATCGGTTTATCCTTCGTTGTGATTGCTAGGATCAATGATTGCTTGGCCCTTCGACAATCACCATTATACCAGGAGTGGCCCATAGACACCTTTTGTTTGGATTTTACAACAGGGAAGAATATGTTTACCAGATCACATACTAGGTATTTGTAATTTCTCCTGATTGCTGCTAAGGCTGTATTAGAGACTGTTATATGACTAAATTGATTGGCGACCTCAAGGTATGGAATAACAACCTTATTGAGGAAAGCCATCTTATCCTGAGAGTTACAGATGGCCCCCTATTTCACTCGCCTCCTACAACCAGTCAAGGTTAACCTTGACCCATTTAAATGATTACCTACTTGGTATCACTTTGCTCTATGGGTGTCCATCTCTAGGACCAAGGCGTTGTGGTCGCTATCATATCTAGGTATGACCTTAAAATCAATCACCCAGCACCAGGATTTAATATCCATCAGGCTGTAGTCTAAAATGGAAAAGCTTCCAAGTCTATTATAAGTATGGTTTGCTGTGGAATCAGATTTAGTTTGACCATTACAAGCCCTAAAGGAATGGGTCAATGTAAGAGTTTTTATTTGAAGCACCATAGGGGTCCAGGCTCGGGTTGGTAGAGCATTCAGTTCTGGAATAGACCAGTACTGGTCTTCCTCATTAGTGTCACCCCCAATTATGTCCTTCAGCGGTTCATACTGGCAATTAAAGTCGCCAGCAAGTACCCCCTGAGTGCCATCAGGGATGGTGTGTAAAAAGGTTTACAAATGCTCAAGAGTTGGTGACTCCTGGTCAACGGAATCCAAGGGAGCAAATCTATTTGCAAGTGGAAGGTTAAAAGATAGTAGGTTCATGTACTCTTGCCCGCTGGTGCAGTTTTGCTAATGCAGATGTCTGGGACCTACTCCACAGACTGCCCATGGGTTGTTATCTGGTACCGGTCTCGGGGGATAGAAGTACCCCAATGTGAGGGGCCCTATGCTCCCTTCGTGCCTATGATGGGTTCACATTAAGAGTGTCCTAACAACCTGTGGATTTTTAAAATTAATCACAATGGTATTGCCATCTAAGTCTTTTACTCTTTGGCCCACCCACCTCTCCCTGCATGTGAATAAAATCTCACTTGCATCCTTATAGGAGAATTGGAGTTGTTTAAACAACCAGAAAATTCAATTTGTTTAGCTCATAATGCTATTTCCTTTGCCCTTTTTTGAGTTCTGGCACATTTGTTAGAATCAAGACATATGGTGTAGAGTTAGGGGTAAGGTTGATACATGGTAAATCTGAGCTACCCTCTAATGCCACATTTATTCTCTTTACTAGCTTTCGGCCAGCCCAAAGATCACTTCCTAGTGCTTTAAAGAGTGAGATTACAAAAAGTGACTAAAATGATTGTCAGTTGAAATGGCAGTCAAGGAATATAAGAGGAACTCCGAAGTCTAGTCTAAGTATCAGCTGGTTGGAATAGTTGGGGCTTGTGGATTTGCTTAATTTGAGCAAATGAAAGTGAGTTTCATAAGGAGGTACCCTGATCATAGAGTGATCTGCTTCCAGATGGTTTGCTTCTTACTCTGTGTACAGCAAGACCATTTCTTGTGGTTGGCCTTGGGTGGTCCGGTAAGCTCTGTGTAGTTTTGGTTTTGTGTGGTGAGATGAAGCTCTGCAGAGGGTCTGGAACTCAATAGTTAGAATTCTTGTAAATCAATTATGTGACACCAAAGCAGGACTGTTGTGGTCATTGTGTTTAATATTGAGGCAAGCAGTGTAGTTTTGAACTTTTTACAGTTTAGCTATCGTCCTGCAAGGGATACCCAAGGATTCCCATATATTTTCAATTGCATTAGTCTTCTTTAAAGATCACCACGGCAAGCATCAGTGAGATCTTTTGAGACTGAGCAGCAGAGGAGGGATTGGTTGAAGAACATGTAAGTGCTAGTAAGTGTTTTTGTGAAATTTTTCACTTGAGGATCAATGACCTAATATTATTGAGAACATCCTGACTAGGTACATTTTGAACACGAGTTGGGTGATTTAACAGAAAAGGAGGCCAGTTGAATGGGAGCAAATGGACATCACCTTGGAAAAAAAGCAGTATCTTAGAGGAGTCAATTTGAATGCATGCAGTATTTGATGTTCTGCTGTCAATCCAAACTGTATTGGTGATTTGCCAGATCATTGTAGACTGAGTGTACTTGGATTTAATTTGATTTGATTTTGATTTGATTCTGATATTTATATAGCGCAACAATCACTCGCGGGCATCAAGGATGCCATCCATATAGGTCTGGCAGCCCAGGTTAAAGCTCTTGAAGATATTTACAGGCAGTTTCATGTATATATTACAAAGGATGATGGTAGGAGATGTTCCTTGGGGAACTACTTTGGTGATGCTGGGCAGGAAGGTGTCAATTCACACTGGTAAGACCAGTGAATGAAATAAGAAGAGCCAAGTGTGCTTTTTCTTGATGCTGCCTTTGGTGCAAGCCATTTATGGAGTATTCTTTGTTGATATCCAGGAAAATTATAGCGTAATGTGTTGCTAAATCCATGATGTTGAGTAGATTTTCTTGAATGTTGGTGACGGTCTCAGTTCCTCTTCTAGGACACACACCGATTATAAATCACTTGGTTGTGCTGTTTTAAATTAGCTGAGATATGAACAACTAGAGTCATCTGTATTTTGTCTAGGCAATGAAGCTCAGAAGATAGATAATGATTGGTACGAGATTTGAGTTGCATATTCGGCTTCTTCAGTAGTATAGTAATCGTGACTTGTTTAAGTTTCTGTGGAACGTCTCCAACCTGTACTTAGGAACTGACAATGTTGATGATAGGAGGGGTGAGAGCCAACTGAGAGAGTTTAATATCTTTAGCATTAAGTCTCATGAGGAAATGTTCCCATCTTTGGGGCATTGGGCAGACGGAAATTCAATGAATCTGTTGGCATAAAGAGCCATTGCACATGTACGAGCAAGAAGCCATGGGGAGGAGGCAGAATTTTTGCCTTTATGAGTCTTATATTGTTGTGAAAATGGGTCTTTAAGTTGTCACCCAGGTGCTGCGGTGGAGCCATGAAGGATGGTGTAGAAGGAGAGGTTGGCAGTTCTTTGTAAGGCTTTCAAAAAATGTTTTGTAAGAGCTGGCCTCTTTGGTGTGTTTTTCCCCTGTCATTTTTGCTTCTGACTGCCTGTTTTTGACTGTGTGCTGCATTTCGTTTTTACTGGTTTTAGAACTCTGGGCACTTTACCACTGCTGTCTAGTAAAAAGGGCTCCTTGTTTTAATTAGTATCTGTAATTGGTTATCCATGATGGACATATTTGATTTACTGGTAAGTCCCTAGTAAAGAGCACTGCGTGTGCCCAGGACCTGTAAATCAAATGCTACTAGTGGTCCCCCGCACCAACTATTCCTCCACATGAGTAGCCCAGCAACCATGTCTAAAACCTGCCACTGCAGTGTCTGTGTGTGAAGTTTTGAACTACCATGTTGACCTGGCAAGTGCATCCCCTTGCCTAGCCCAAACCTTCCGCAATGGCGGACGTGTTAGGAAACCGCTCCGTGCTGGCCTAGGTTTGATCCTGCTAAACATTAGACGAACCAGTTCCAACGTTACTGGTCACATAAGCCCCTGACCTGGGGAATCCGAATGAACTGCAGGAGAAGTCCGGGGCACTGTGGGAGCGCTGGAATCCTGACAGACGAGGGACTGTGACTCGGACCGGGGCTGCATTAAGATGGCAGCTGCAACCGTCTGAGCTGTGGGGTTGGGACGCCTCCAAGAGACAGAAGACCGCGGGCCCGTTTGCTGCTGCGGAGCTCAGAGAAGACTTCTGTGCTGCCCCGGAGCTGGCGATTGCTGAGGTGGGGGCTGCGCATGTCTGACACACCGTGGCTATGGGCTCTGGCGTTGAGAGCGTCAGCCCCGGCGGACTGGAGCGCGGACCTACTGTGGCGGGGGAACGGCACACCACACCCACACTGTCTCAAGTGCATATCGGCCACAGCCCAGGAAACGCATTGAGTGGGGGTGGCCCAAATACCCTTGAGGCCTGGCGAGAGATGTAACGCGGGGCCTCTCAGTGAGAGGCCCGGGAACAGTTGATAGACCCGGCTCCAGCAGGCTTTAAGACTGACTTGAGGCAACCGGGGGGTGGCACCATGCACGTATCTCTGCACAGTTTGGGGGACCCGGTGCCCAAGAGAAATGCCCAGAGTCAAAGGGGCTAGTAAACCAGACATGCTCAGGCCAAGTAATAGATCCTGGTGAAGAACCGGCGTGCTGGGACCAGAATATAGCCAACACCGGTCTGGACTGCTGTTAAGTTACCCGGTGAGATTAATCTGTTTTGTGAGGCGGCTCTCTGGGGGTCTCCTTCTGGGACTAGTGCTCTCTGGGGCAACGATGGGCAAGGTTATAGCAAAAGAAGCAGGGCCAACGCCGGACCAGGACAGTGACTCAGCAGACCCAAAGCAGGGGAAAATTGCTCATCCAATTGGGGCAGACCCAGTACAGATGCACCTGACCAAAATACTGGAAGCTATTGCCAACACTAAAGCAACACTGCACCAGGACATTATCACTGTGTCAGTAGGGCTGGGGCTCCTAAGGGCGGAACACCAGAAGCTAACAGAGAGGGTAAAAATAGTGGAGTTCGCACTTACAGACCTAAACCCTACACAGCAAACGCTGATGCTCCAGGTCGCAAAGCTTTCAGACAGGGTTTGCACACTAGAACATAGGGCTGAAGATGCAGAACGCTGCTTTCGGAGGAACAACATCAGAGTAGGGAGCTTAACGGAAGGTACGTAAGGCAGAGACATGGTTGCTTTCCTGGAATTCTGGCTGTGCTCTGTTGTTGCACCAAAGGGTTTGTCCACATTCTACACCCTTGAAAGGGCACACCGCATACAGACATGCCCGCCCATACCGGGGCACCCCCCCATTGCCAGTTGTAGTCCCGCTCCTATATTACAAGGACAGGGACCTGCAAGAGGGCCAGGACTGAAGGTCCGTTTGCTGTGGACAATTGTAATGTATCCATATTCCCCGACTATACCATTGAAACTCAATGGAGACGGGCTTCCTTTTTTGAGGTTAAAAAAAGGCTGGGGGGGAAGGCTTACAGTACTCTCTGATGTTCCTCGCCCATCAATGTATTGTGTTAGACGGGAAGACACATTTTTGCGAGGACCCCAAGATGGCTTAAGAGTGGCTGGAGGCCTATAAGTCTGGGAGCCCGCCCCCTGCGGCAGAATCTACAGGGGTGCCCCGAGCATAGAGACCACAGAAAAGACTTAAAAGGAGATCCAAACTGGGCCCACCAAAGAAGCAAAGTTTGTGACAGACTGAGAAGGAGAAGGTGGCAGCGCTTCAGGTTGTGGCCTAGATTATGTAGACCACAGAAGCTGCTTCAGAAATGGGTTCCAACTCAGTGAAGGAGACTGGAGGCTCTTGGTCCCCTAGTAACAAATAAACAATCAGCAGAAGAGTGATTCCCAACAAGGAGCGATTGCACGAGTTGTCACACCTATTGTTAAAAAGATCCCTCATTCACCAACCTAGTTGGTGACATGCTTTATTATTGGGATCCCACCCGAGGGGCCAAATGCCTCTCGGGTGTGCTACAACGCCTGATTACAGCGGAGCGGGTTCTTGTGAAGTGCTGAAGGTGATAGTGAAAAGTTTAAAATGTCTTTACTTTTCCCAACTGAATTTATTGGTGGAGAAGTAAGACAAGATTCAAAAATAGTTGAGGTGGATGTATAAACTGGTTGCAAATGGCCAATCACATCTGAATGTTAAAGTGCAATTATTTATTTATTTATTTTATTTATTTATTTATTTATTTATATGCTTCTATAGCGCCTGAATAGACCCCCGAAGGGGTATCTCTGCGCTTTGCCATACAGAAGAACCAGGTATTATGCCCGAGCAGTACTAGTGGGTAGTGGATAGCGGGAAATGATTAAATGCTGGAGAAAAGATGAGTTTTAAGGATTTTTCGAAAGGACAAGTGATCAGTAATGTGTTTTAACGAAAGGGGGAGGGAGTTCCAGAGAACAGGCCCTGCGTATGCCAGAGCCTTGCCTCCTTGACGGGTCTTTTTAATTTTAGGAACCTGAAGGAGCTGGAGATTGCTGGAACGTAGTGAGCGGCCGGGAACATAGGGAAGAAAGGATGTGGTGAGAAATTTTGGGCCCTTCCCTATCAGGCATTTGTGAATTGTACACAAGATTTTAAATTTGGTGCGAAGTCGCACTGGCAGCCAGTGGAGTTCCATCAGTAGTGGCCGGGAGGGAGTCCTAGATGGAACATTCAAGACTAACCTCGCGGCCGTATTCTGGACTACTTGTAGTTTGTTGAATTGGCCTTCATTGGATGACAAAAGAAGGCCATTACAGTAGTCCAGTCTACTGATGACCAAAGCCTGGACCAAGGTCTTTCTATGGTGATCCGGGAGAAAGGGAAACACCCTTCTCAGCAGTCCAATAACCCCAAAACAAGTACCAGCAACCTGGTTGACATGATCTTTGAATGTCAATGATTGATCGAATAACACTCCCAGATTTTTTATGGTCTGTTTAGGGATAGGGACAGGTCCCAGTTCAAGAGGCCACCAATCTTTGGACCATAATGTTACTGCTTCCCCATAGAGTACAACCTCAGTTTTGGCCACATTGCACTGTAAGCAGTTCTCAGCCATCCATTTAGAGACTGCCCTCATGCCTTCTGCAAAAGATCTTTGTAATGCAGGAGAGAAGGTCTTAAAAGGGAACAGAAGTTGGGTGTCATCGGCGTAGGACACCGGTATAAACCCAAAGGATCTCACTAAGTCAGCCAGGGGGGCCACGTACACATTGAATAATGTGGGGCTTAGGCATGAGCCCTGTGGCACACCCCTGGTGAGCTCCCTAGCGATGGATTTATGGGAGCCCAATCTGACTTCTTGAGAGCTACCCGAAAGAAAGCACTCCATCCAGGACAGAGCCGTGCCTCCCAATCCTATCTCTCTCAGACGGCCGAGAAGCAGTTTGTGAGACACCGTATCGAAGGCAGCGGATAAATCCAATAGCACCAGAATCATCGACCCTCCACTATCCAGCGTCATCCTGATGTTATTGGTGACAGCCAGTAGGGCGGATTCGGTGCTATGGTTGGGCCTAAATCCAGATTGTGTAGGATCTAGGCCATCCGCTGTCTCGATATAGTTTGAAAAGTGGGTGTTCACGTGCTTCTCTGTTAGCTTGCCGATGTATGGCAAGAGAGAGATAGGTCGGAGGTTAGATAGATCCGTCCAGGGTAGGGTCGCCTTCTTCCTAATTGGGTTTACTACCGCAATCTTCCATTCCATGGGGACTTGTCCTTTGGCCAGGGAGGTGTTCACAACTGCCTGGATCGAGGGACCCAAGAGGGAAATCAGAGGGGCCATCATTTTAGCAGGGAGGAAGTCGTTGGGAGAGCCAGTTTTCATATGACTGATAAGGGTTACAAGGTCTTGATCTGTGACTGGAGGGATGACAAGTAAGGGATTTGTGACCTGAGTGACGGGTTTAGCTTCGGGAGGGGATGCAGTGACCCCACCCTTAGAGGTTAAAATTTTTTTGTAAATAAGGTTTATTTTATCCTCAAAGAACTCAGAGATTTCGTCACAAAGTAATTGTTGGTCTGGATAGAATCGGGTTGGTATCATCAGAGCGCCTAGATTAAGCATTTGCTCTGTTTAGCCGCTGGCCACGCCCCCACATATACTGTCATCTCATTACTTTAGTAGCGAACTCCGTGTGTTGGACTGATTTATTATATGTAACCAGATCTCTCCACTGTCACCCAAGCCGCCTCTGAGATGTCTTTACCCATGTCCTTTTGCCACTTTTTGATATAGTTCTTCTTACGGTCTGCTTTGGGAGTTGTCCGTATTGTGCAGTGTGGATAGAAATCCCTTCGCTCCTGTGAAACCTCTTACTGCTATCTAGAAGAGTGTTTTTTCTTCTCTCTGATATTCCATTGGACCCATGCATTACTCAGAGCCTTAATTTATAGTTCCGGAAACTCTCTTCTATGTGGAGGTTTTCTTACTGTTGCAGTTTTTGTTGAAACACCCGATTTCTCCAAGCTATGCCAGGTTTTCTAGCATTCTCCAGTCTAGCTCTCACCATCTAGCATATGTTTTACATTCGTCAGCCGTAGTGAAATTGGGTTTGAAATTTATAGGCATGTATGTTAATGGGTACCTTGTAAGTTCCCTGGGTTTCACTATTTTATCCCACATTTCTAGAATCATGCTGGTAATCTACAGATCGGAGTCTTGCAAGCCTTTTTCCCTTTTAGGCAACCAGATAATGTCTCAAAGGGGCTCTCCTTACTATTGCCATCCATATTTGCTCCCGTGTTTACTTTATTCTCTGTATTAATTCTCCAAGGAGACCGAGTTGGCTTGCTCTGTAATATTCCTGTACTTCATGGAACCCCTCACCTCCACTCTGTTTGTGCCTTCAGAAACTTCCACCGGTAATCTGGCATTTTTCCTTGACAGATAAACTCCATCGTCTACGTTCAGGGTGTATTAAATAATGGCATGTTAATCCTAATTGGTAGGACTTAGAATATATAAAGTGATTTAGGTTGTACATACATTTTCAGGGATGCAACTCTCCCTAGCTAGGAGATTAATTTTTATTCCATTTTCTTAGGTCTGACTTTATTTCATTTAGCACTTTCGCTGTATTGGCTTTGTACAGCTAGGACAGTCTGGTTGTGATGCATACCCTCATATATTTAAGTAGTTCTCCTGCCAGAATAAATGCTGTTAACCATGCTAGTTTCTCCTTTTGTTTCCCTATTTTATTGACTGTAGTAGGGCTGATTACCCTGCACTTATTTTGCATCTGAGTACCTTTCCAAAATTCTGTATGTCTAAAAATTATGGTAATGTGGATAAAGGTTCGTGTTACATTGTCTGCGAAAAGTGCTAAATAGTGTGCAACAGCTCCCAAATCACTCCCTTACTTTACATAGAAGTTCTTGCAATCATTGGTGTATATATTATACTTAGTAGATTAAGCATGGTCAACGCCTTTCTTCAGTAAGAAAGATTTAAGATCCTCTGTTTCACATAAAATGTGTGTGGATGCGTTATTTCTGTCTGCATCCCTCAGAAAAATCACTCGAAGCCAATCCTTTAAATTACCAGGCTGTCCTCGTGCGGGCGTTCCAATTTGCTGCCGGTCCGTCTCCCTTCCTAATCCTGCATACATTCCCCTGAGAAAAACACGGTTCTCTCTGAATCTTGGCTGATCTGAGGAGAAAGGATCGGGTTTAGTTGATATTCGTACTCTGTCTGGTTATTTAAAAATATAAAAACCTTAACTAATAAGAAAGATCTGTTAGATAAAACGTGTACTAAAACTGTCTGAGTATTTTAAAGGATTTTAGACATGTTGCTTTTGTCTAACTGTTTCCTAACGAGATATGTCGCTGACTGATATTTACCACCCCTGACATACTTTGAAGGTCTGTTGTCTTCTGAATTCTCCTGAATGGCAAAGAGGCAAAACTAGCCATTTACATAACTACATGACATGCAGTTCCATCTCAACCTACAAAAGAGAACTAGAGATAGGCACCAAACAACTGCCCATCTGACATATGTCCAGTATTGGATACACTGTAATTGGTTCTGCAAAGCTAAAAGATTCATATCCTTTTCACGAATTGTTTTAGAGTTCTAAACAGATTCTTACACCTGTGAAGATGGTGCAAAAATTGAGCCTCTGAATGGTATGCATCGTTTTTTATAATGTTTATTGCCACAAGTCCGTGCAGTAGCCAAAAATGGTATCCTTCAATTATACCATTGTCATGAAAGATCCCCCCTTATCCTATAAAAACTATCGGTCATTTTGACGGTAGTTCCACACTTGGATTGTTACAATATTGTTTACATGTGTCTTCCAAAAAAAACACTCTCCAAACTGCAGAGATTACAAAATGATGCATGCCGGTTAATCTTTTGTCGAAGTTGCTATTACCACAATCGTTCTCCACTATAGACGATACAGTGAATTTTGTTTAACTAGATCTCGGATCAGGTCTGGTGTCTGTGCAAAGCACAAGGGCCTACATGCTCCTCGCCATGGTCTCTGGACTTCATGTTGGTGCTACTGGAGCTGTTTGCGGCCTTCAATTCGGTCTCCTATTTATTTTATTATTTATTTATTCAAAGTTTTATATAGCGCGAACAAGATCCTTACAGATATCAGAGCGCTTCACATAGACAGGGTAGGGGCAGTAGGAGTGAACAGAGATAATGAGAGTAGTATGGTAGTCAATAACATGGTGGGATAATAGTAACATGCATAAAACATATCAATATACAATCAGGTAAACAAGTAATATAAGACGGTACAAGTCATTGATCCCACTATAGAGGTGCACCTTGGGTGTGTGGATGGCTTATACCAAAGTCTTAGTGAAGCGAGAACACTGAGTGGGGGCATCTGGAGAGTGAATCAACGTGTGTCATATATTGGTAGTGACAACATCAAGTTAGAGGTAAAGTGCCAGAGGACAAGGTGAACAGTGATACAAAGCAATGCAGAGTCTCTGATACAGTACCACTCATGTTCAGGAGATCTTGGCCAGAAGGATGGTTTTCACCTCTTTCTTGAAGAGTGCAGTGGAGGAGATCAGCCTAGTTTCAGGCGGGAGCGCGTTCCAGATCCTGGGTGCCATTCCAGAGAAGGAGCGCTTGTATGTTTTCTCTTTCCGGAATCTACGCGGTTTCAGGAGTAGGTTTTTTGTACTTCTATTGGACCTCGAACCTCCTGAGATAGACAACTTTTGAGCGAGGTAGTTGGGTGCATTGTGGTGCACGGCCGCGTGTGTCATAACTGCAATTTTTAGCTGTATTCTGGCTTCAAAAGGCAGCCATTTTAGAGACTTTAAGTCTGGGGATATATGCGAATGTTTTCTTGAGCCAGTAATGAGTCTTGCTGCAGCGTTCAGGGAGGCTCTTAAGGGTGCAGTTGTGGATAGCGGGAGTCCGCTGAGGGCCACAATTCCGTAGTCTATTCGAGGGATGACTAGAGATTGTACAGCAGTTTGGAAGTCTTCGGCAGGGAGGAAAGGTTTAATTTTCCTCAATGTGTTGATTTGGAAATTAGCTGCTTTTGTGGCTTTGCTAACGTGCTGCTGCATGTTGAGCTTGGCGTCGAGTGTGATGCCTAGGGATTTCGCCGAGTCCACGATGGTAGGTTGGACATTGAGTGCTGTTAGGTTATTGAGCCATGTTTGGGTGATGGAAATTTTCGCCGGGGGTGAGATGAGTAGGAACTCGGTTTTCAGAGCATTTAGTTTGAGGTGATTATCTGCCAGCCAAGATTGAGTGTTAATAAGCGTGGAGTTCAGATGTTTGAGATCTTCCGGGGATTGTAGCTTTAGGTAGAGTTGTGTGTTGTCGGCGTACATATGGAATTGGACATTGGAAGCTTGGAGCAAGGTGGCGAGCGGTTCCATGACGAGGTTGAACAGTGTGGGGGAGAGGGAGGATCCTTGTGGAACACCTAGATCTGCAGGCACAGGTGTGGATAGCACATTGTCGATCTTGAACTTCTGTGACCGGTTGTGAAGGAAGGACGAAAACCATTTGAGAACAGTTCCCGATAGTCCCATTCTAGTGCTTAGCAGCTCCAGCAAGTTCTCATGTTTGACCGTGTCAAATGCTGACGAGAGGTCAAGAAGGATGAGGAGGCAGGACTCATTACGATCAAGAATTTGGAGGGCGTCATCAATTATGTGTGTCATAGCTGTTTCCGTGCTATGTTTCGCTCGGAAGCCTGATTGATGAGAGTTGAGGAGGTCAAATTGGTCAATGTGTTTAGTTAGTTGTAGTTGGACACATTTTTCCAGCAGTTTGGCCAGGGTGGGGATATTGGTGATAGGCCGGTAATTGTTTAGGTCAGATGGATCAGCTGTAGGTTTCTTGAGTATAGGCGTGACTTGCCCCACCTTGAGGGAGTCCGGAATGAGGCCTTGTTGCAGGGAGCTGTTGATGATTTTGGTCCAGAGAGGGAGGAGCAAGGGGATGAAGTCTTTTACAGCATTAGCAGGTAGAGGGTCAGTGAGGTGATTAGAGGGCTTCAAGGTGCAGCGCAGTTTGCGTATTGCTTCTTCCGAGTAGGTATCGAAGTGCAGCCAAGATGCCTTGTTTTTAGGTTGAGTGTAAGACATTCTGGTGGCGTTGGGGAATCGACTTACATCCATGATGAGGTCATTTCTTATGTTGTCAGTCTTTAGCTTAAAGAAAGCAGAGAAGGCTTCACAGTGTGGGGTGTCGCTTGTTGTGCTGTTTGATTGTAGGGGTTGAGTCTTTGTTTGGGTCTTGATTAGTTCAAACAGCTTTCTTGGCCTGATTTTTGCTTGGTCCAGCTGGCGGCTAAAGAAGTCCGCCTTTGTGCGCTTTATTTTCCTGAAGTAGGCGTTTCTCTTGTTCTTAAGCCTTTTGAGGTGTAGTGCTGAAGGGTCTGATCTCCAGGTGCGCTCTGCCATTCGCATAGAACGCCTGTCGTCATTGAGTCTATCATCATACCAGGGGTTAGAAGTTTTGGAGGAGACTCTCTTCAGTTGCAGTGGGGCGACTTCATTGACTACAGTGTTCATAGAGTCAAGGTAGTGGTCCATCAGTGATTGAACATCCGAGGCACCTGAAGGGGGAAGGAGGAGCTTGCCAATGTGGGGAGGCAGGGTAGAGGGGTTAAGGTTCTTCAAGTCCCTTTTCCATGTTTTGGTTTTGATTGGTTGAACTGGGATAGGTTTAACTTTTTCATTGATAAAGAAGGTGATAACGTGGTGATCAGACCAGTCGCAGGGTTGAATCGCCTCCAGTTGTGTTGAGTTCTCTTTGGCAATGATGAGATCGAGTATCGAGCCTTTGTCGTGTGTTGGTCTATCGCATATTTGGGTGAGGTCAAGCGCATTAAGGAAAGTTTTGAGACTATTCACCACTGTGTCTTTCTGATCGTTCCAGTGGAGATTGAAGTCCCCCAGGTAGACTTGTGTTGTCTGCCGACCGGCATTGGAAGTGATCATGTCCATGAGTTGTTGGGTGAATATGAGATTGTCACCAGGCGGGTGATAGATGAGATGTAAAGCACAAGCTTGTTTGCCGTCGCTGGTGATGTCGAGGCAGAGGAGTTCACTGGAGGAGAAGGAGGGGGGGGGTGATTTTAGTAACGGAGAGGTTACTCCTAAAAATGCATGCAATTCCCCCGCCCGTCTTGCCAGGAGACCTGTCCAGCCTAATGATGTGATAATTGGGGGGGGGACTAGTATGTCCATAATCGGGGTAGAGGCTTCAGTAAGCCACGTTTCCGTTAGAATGGCCAGGTCCAGATCCCTAGCTGAGACGAGATCAGCGATGTCGGAGGAGTGTCTCTGGGCCGATCTGCAATTGAGTAAGATGCATTTGAGTTTGGGAGAGTGAAGGGTGGTCGAGCTTTCTAATGTGAGGGGAACTTTTCTGAGGTTGTTAGGGACGGAACCTCTGTTGTTGAGTGTTGGGAGCCTCAGAGGGTTTGTAGGAATTGCGGGTATGGGGATGTGTGTGTTGGGTATGTGTTTTATCGGACCTGGGCCATAAGAGCGTAGTAGAGAGCATAAGTCACGGTCCGACAATGGGTTGAGGACACGCTGGGGGCGGTGGGCGTTAATGCGAACGGGGATAGTCGGCCAGCGCGGGTGTCGTTGGAGGCGAGGGTATGTAGGGAGGGTGCGTCGTTTGTAGGGTAGAGGGATGGTGGGAGGTAGACTGGGCTGTGAGGAGAGAAGCTCTTTGATTGCGTGGACATCTTTTTTGATTTATAGAATATCCTCTTTGACTTGCTGGAGGGTGGATAAAGTCTGGTCAGGAGGTGGATTGGGGATGGGGTTTGTGGTGAGAGCCATTGGTGAATCATTGAGTAGTGAGCTGGAAAGCGGGCAGGGTATCGAGGGGGTGGATATACTAGCATTGTTGGGGGGTTCTGCGGTGCTAAAGAGTGGGATGGCATTCAAAGTGGGGGCCTTTTTGTGGGCGTGGGGTGTGGGTGAAGTAGGTGAAGTGGGCGGTAGGTGGGAGGCATAGGTAGTGACGTCAGTGGGAGACGGTGTCGGTGAGTGGAAGAGTGAGTGAAGGCTGAAGACAGTGGGGCAGACAGGAGGGTAATGGGGGCTGAGAATAGGAGGTGGGAGAGAGTGGGATGCTAAGGTAAGGGAGGCGGTATGTTCTGTATCTTTTGTTGGGAGGGTGAGAGTGTCTTGGGTGGGAGTGGGGAGGGAGCTGGGGAGGGAGAGGTGTCCGCCGTGGGGGGGATGGGAGGGGGGTGGATAAACTCCAAATGGCGGTGTGTTCAGATGGTGGTGTGTGGGTGAGAGTTATTGTGTCAGGTGTGAGAGATTCGTGGGTGGGAGTGGGGAGGGAGCTGGGGAGGGAGAGGGGTCTGCTGTGGGGGGGAGGGGAGGAGGGGGTGGATAAACTCCGAGCGATGGTGCGTTCAGATGGTGACGTGTTGTGAGTGGGAGTTGTTATGTCCGGGGGGAGAGGGATGGAGGGGGTATGAGTGGGGGTACGAGGGGTCCTGTTAGAGGGGCGACTAGTATATGAGGTGGAGACCTTTGTGACTGTTCTTGGGGAGTGTGGGGCGTTAACCGCAGGTGGGTCATTTACTGGGGTGCTAGGGGTGTAGATGTTGTAGGTGGGGGCTGCGACGTCAGGGGTGGTAGTGCTGGGGGAGTTCTGGGGGGGGGGTCCGCAGCTTGGAAAGGTGTTCTTTGAACTTGGGGAACAGGTTGTCTAGTAGTTCCAGGTTCTTATCCGTGGATTGAATTAGGACAATCCCGTTATTGTAGATAGTAATGGTAGTCCTGCCAGGGAAGAGGTGGGAAGGTGTGATAGAGAGAGTTAGGCTATGAGTTGTTTTCCTGGTGGTGGAGACGGTGAGTAGGGATAGGAACGCTTTTCTCCATTGGGCTCTGCGTGAGGTGTGGAAGATGATATCAGTATTCAGGGCTCCATTGCCCGGCGAGAAGTAGGTGTCGGCAAAGGGTGTTTCAGGGTGCGATCTCAGGAAGTTATGTTTAAAACGTTTAGTGGCTTTTTTGGTGAGTGTTGGAGGGTAGATAATTCTGAAAGTGTGCGTGCCGTTGAGCTCCATTTTAGAACGGCTGTGATGTTGGGTGTAGGAGATAGGGCGACAACAAAAAACTGTCAGCTGCTAGTTACAGTGCAGAGGAGTGATACTTGAGTGACCAATGAGTAAGAGGTAGAAGTCAGTGAATCAAGAACAACAGTGCGTAGGTGCAGCTTACATAATGTATCCTATATGCGAGGTAGAAGTCAGCTTACACCATGTACAAAATATGAGAGGTAGAACAGTTTAGGTGGAATCAGATTTACACATCAGAATGCACGAGGTAACAGTGGTGTAGTCGAGGTGTAGAAGGTGGCTGGGTGCAGCTTATATGACTAGACGAAGTGAATGAGGTAGTAATAATAATCAGTGCAACATCGTGAGGTAGCGCCAAGACACCCCAGGGTATATGTTGCGCTTTATAAATGCCAATAAATAAATAAATAAATAAATCTTACATCGAAGGACCAACACTTAAATGAGGTAGCGAGCAGTGAGTGATAGGGATAAGGTGAGATAGGAGCAGCTTACCACATATACAGTATGCGAATAGCGCTAAAATATTAATGAATTACTGAGTCCAATATATGTGCAAACAAGTTACAGCAATAACAAATACGGCAGTAGAATATGAGGTAGGAATCAGTGCACTGTCAGTGAGTAAAAGTGAAGATGGGTGTATGTTGCCTAAGATGTAGGGTACCAGTAGTAGTATAATACTGCAGTAAAAGGCGGATACCTAAGCACATCATGAGCTCTAGAGTTACATAGAGTGTAAGATACAATAGTAATAAATACCGCAGTAAAAGACAGACACTTAAGAACACATAGATTTACATACAGGGCTAAGTGGAGACCTTGGTACCGATAGTAAATAATAGTCAGAAGGACTAGTCCATGATGGCCGCCAAAGAGAGCAAGAGTAGTTTTAAAGATGGCCACCAAGTGGGGAGGATGTAAACATTAGTCCTCTTTTGGTTGTTGCTGTTTTGATAGCCGAGCAGAGCAGTTTCAGATTCAATTCCGGCTGGCTCTGGGTCCTGCATACCAAGGGGAGTCTTCTCTCTGATTTGTTATCTGACGAGGGGCTGCTGAGGGGCCTCGTGTGTTCAGGCGGGGGTAGAGTGTTCAGTTTATGGCCCCGGCCATTTTGAAGACAATATGTTTTTACAGGATGAATCAATAAGTGGGGCAGAATAAGTAACTTATCCAGCAAAAGTATTGGGGCACAGTAAATACCTTAATCAGCCTTCACGCGCTCTGCACGCCCAGCCGCCGGGGCAAATACGACCTTTTTGTCAGCGTTAGCATAACACCGTTGCAGTGGTGCCCAGATCGACAGGCTCACCGACCGCCACTGCTCCCAAGTATTGCATCCATGCAACCCGTCCCAAAGAGAAACGTGTGCGTGCACCGGGTCAAGCAGATCAGGGCAGACATTAAGGGCAGATCCTTCCTCCTTGCCTGGCTCACCCCCAGACGCTTGATGAGCGGTGTGTTCCGGGTGTGTGAGGGAGAGTCGTGTCAGATCCCTAAGTCCTCTCCCCCACTCCTAGGACGATGGCGGTTGCAGGCGGAGGACGAGCTCCCCTTCCCCTGGCCGGGCGGGACACGCCGACCACAGCCTGCGAAGATCAGTCAGGCGGGGAAGCCCAGACTCGCCCGCTCTCCGCCAGTCCGCCCGTCCTTCAGCTCCACGACCATCCCCAGGTGTCGACGCAGAGAGGCGCAGGGGACAGACCAACCGAGCTGGATTTGGCAAGCTCCGGTCATGCCCCGCGGAGCCTAACCCCTCAATGCCTGCAGGGGTGGTGGCGTGGTGGAGACACTCTCCTCAGGGCTGCCAGGTCCCCGGAGCGCCCTCAGGTCCGTCCGTTGCAGTCACGGGCGCTCTCCCCAGCTCCAGCGATGACGGGCAGAGCCACAGAGCGACAGCATCCCTCCCGTGAGCAGCCCAACACTCACGGCGATCTTCCGACGTGGCAAGCGGTGCCGGGACCCCAGCGAAGCCACCACAGCCTCCTCAACTCCGGCGGAGATGGGCCGGGTCACAGCTCGCCAGTGGCCCTCCTGTGGGCAGCACAGCCCTCAAGGCGATCTCCAGACGTAGCCAGCGGTGGGGTCCTCACCGGTCCGGTGCAGTCACGGGAGCCTAGCGACGCCTCCAAGGGATCCCGGACTCCAGCTCCTCCGATGTCCAGCGTCGAGCAGCAGCCCTCTCCCCAGCTCGCCCCACCGTCCAGGGCTCCGCTGCAGTTTCTGGTGAGTGTTTTGCAATCCAGTTACTTGCCGTAAAACCTGTTACTTGCTGTAAATCCAGTTACTTCTGGTTACAGTTACCTATGCAGTCTTAATCCACCAACTGCATGATGCAGGAATATACGGCAGGGCGCTACATTGGCTCTGGGACTTCATTAATAACTGAACCCAAACCATCTGTTTAGCCTCCTTAAAATCACCCAGTTTGCTAGTTAATAAAGTAGTCTCTGGGTTCTCCCTGGGCCTGACATTATTTAATGTCTACGTAGCCTTTTGAGTTTGAGACTGTATCAGACGCCAACACCACCCACGTCTTATCTACTGTGGGCAAGACCTGGTACTGGTAAAGTCTCGTTTTGCTAGCTGCATGAGAGAAGTCACTGATCAGATTACCAAAAACTGCCTCCAATTGACCAGCGAGAAAACCGGGATTGTACTATTTGGCAAATCGCAGGACCTTTGGTTGGTGCACTGGTGGCCCAATTCCAAAACCGGTTGTAAAGAATGTGTCAAGCTCGACCAAACCCTCTTCATGAAAGACCACATTAACACTACCTGTGCCACTTGCTTTGCCTCTGTTCACCTGCTAAAAAAAGTCTTTCCTCTGCTTCCTTCTACTTGTAGACAGACCCTGGTCTAGGTGCTAATTACTTGTTGTCTCAACCATTGAAATGCACTGTTAGTTGCAGCCAGTGACACCTTATTGTTCAAGCTGCAGGTAGCGCAAAATACAGCAACACAATTGATCTGCAACCTCCACTCACAGCCCTCGTCCGCACCCATTTTAAAAGCCTTGCACTAGTTGCCCATCAGGAAACGTGTCATTGTCAAGCTCTGCTGTTGACCCATAAAGCACTAAGGTTTTCACTACCCACCCATCTCCATTCCAGACTGTGCCCCTTCTAACCCACTAGATTGCTCAGTTCCACAAATAAAGCACTCTTGAAGATACCTCGCATTCGTACTGTGATTTGGGGGCCGTTCCTTCTCTTATCTGGTCCCATTCCACAGGAACAAACTCCCTTTGCAGATTTGCTCCTGTCCTGACTTCCCCAAGTTTAAAGAAACTCTTAAAAACCTGGGTGTTTTTAGGGCTTGCCTGCTGATGCGCTTGCGCATTGCTGGCGAGCTATATTGTGGCTTAACGAGAGTTTAACCATTGGCGATTTGATGCAGTGCACATGAGCGCGTGCACAATGCCACCAGCCTCCCTCCCACAAGCTTCCCCCAGGCCGTGTCTGCATTTGTCCTCCCCTAATTATTCACGCGCGCTCGCCTTTCTGTAGTGCCTCGCTTTCCCCATATGCTTGAAGGCAATCTGCTTCCCCGCACCCCTGGTGTTTCTGGCTTTTCTCGCTTGTCTATTTGATTAAGCACTCTGTGATAGTGGATACGTTTTCTAGCTGTCTCCTTTGTGTGCTTGTCTTCATCCTGTGCTTCATGTTGCTCTTTCTCGCCCATGTGCTTTTTTTGTAATAAATGATTCACTCTCCCTCGTTTTCTTCTCCCCTCACCTCTATGGTTTTCTCTCTCTTGTGTGCGTCTACCCACACCCTTCAATTTGCTCGTTTCCTTGTGGACTGCCCCCCCCCCCTCCCACCCACCAGCACTCTGTGATAGTGGATACTTTTTCCAGCTGTCTCCTTTGTGTGCTTGTCTTCATCCTGTGCTTCATGTTGCTCTTTCTCTCCCATGTGCTTTTTTTGTAATAAATGATTCACTCTCCCTCGTTTTCTTCTCCCCTCATCTCTATGGTTTTCTCTCTCTTGTGTGCATCTACCCCCACCCTTCATTTTGCTCGTTTCCTTGTGGACTGCTTCCCCCCCGCCCCCTTCTCCCACCCACCAGCCTTTGATGCCCTCCAAACCATGCTTTCTAATTTATAAAAATAAATAAATATATATATATTTTTTTGAAGGGCAAGACAAGAAATTGTGTGCCCCCCCCCTCCATTTTCGGAAAAAAAAGTGCTTTTGCGTTATTACGACTTCATTTATTTCTTTTTTCCAGATCCATGTTGCTTTGGTATAAAAAATAAATAAAATGGCACCCACATCATTTCGTAGGCGCACACATGCTTGGTGATGCATGTGCCCTTCTATGATAGCACATGTGAGTGCCTACAAAATGATGCACCCGCTGACAGCTGTGTATTCGTGACTTTTTTCTTTCTTTCCCTTTTGGCCATACAGCACAGCATCAGCAAGAAATGTTTCCTGCTGATTCTTTACAGCATCCCCAAAGGCATTGGCAAAGCCAATTTGTCCCAAAAGCGAGACCTATTGGCTTTGCCAGTGCTTGTTATTCTTCTGTGCCGCCACTGAGTAGCAAGTGCCGAGGAACTCCTTCGGAAGTGAGTCGTTGCGCTATATAAGAGCAGATACCAGAATATAACATCTGCCACTGGACTTTTGTTCCATAAATCCGGACTCCCTCTATTCAGCCAGGTGCAAATCGTTTTGGAGAAGCAATACTTTATGCACACACATCACATCACATCTTTGGAGCTTCTTAACACCTTCACTCTAACCAGATGCCTGTACTTTGGGTGGAACATTAAGATACCAACAGTTAGCTGTAACAGTGTAACGTGTAACTCATGTCGATTTCCAGCTCAAAGTTCAGAAGAAAGCCAAAGTAGTTATGCCGTTCCATGCCCCCTGTTTTTCACTTTCTGTCTCAAAAGCTCTTCAAAGCAAGAAATGTAGTTCACAGATTGAAAATATTTCCAATTTTGTCAGTTTAGCATCCTCGCAGGTATGTGAATCTCCTGCAAAGATGCATGAGTCCTCCATAGCCCTAAGGAGTTACAAAGACCAGTTAAAGTAGTGTGTGAGGCTAGCGCCTACCGCGTTTTCCACCATCTGTACAACAATACTTGCTGACATTTGTTATATTCTCACTGAGCTATGCATCTTTTTGAGCCCATTTGTATGAACTATTATCTATATAAAGTGTATAGACAGCTGAATACTATTGTAAATTCCAGTCATACATTCCCTCGTTAAGGATATTAAACATGTTTAAACATCCTGTGCCCTATTTACCCACATGCCTTTTGGACATATGCTTAGTACATCTCTTTATTTATTTAGGATGTTTAATATGGCAGTCACTACACTGTGCTGTAGAAGATAAACAACAGTAGAAAGTGCATGCGTTAAATATCCTGTAACACTATATCGCTGCAATTGTCAGTGCTCGTAAACACTTGACGTTAAATGTGCGATTTTCATTAGATATTCAGAGATTTAAGGTTCAACCGTCATACTTAATTACATTGCTTCAAGGTGGTGTTATGCACCTATCGAAGATTTCAAATAAATCAAACTATAAAACGTCCACCTTTATTTTTTAACCCATAATCTGCATAGATCGCCTCCAGGACTGGATTGAAGAGTTCTCCATTTTGAGCCCTTACCAGGCAGGTTTTAGAAAGAAGACCTCAACCACGGACCAGATTTTCCGTTTTAACCTACTATTCTGGAAAACCGTAACAATCGAGGGCAGCAACCTATATACGGTCTTCGCGGATTTGCGTGCCGCCTTCGATTTGGTGCCACGGGATAGGTTGTGGACCGTGCTAGGAGAGTTGGGCATTCCATCTGATCTTCTAAATATACCGATGAGACTTCATCAAGATAACTTTGCACGCGTCAGATGTGGCAGGAATGGGCTTCTCTCGGCGAGATTCCCCGTTGCCAGAGGTGGTAAGACAGGGTTGTGTGCTTGCACCGACCCTGTTTTGCCTCTTTGTCAACGGGGTAATCGCCCATCTGACTGAAATCAAGGACATAGATGCCCCAAGGCTCAACGGCAGCAGGGTGCCTGCAATCATGTTTGCAGATGACACGCTGCTGCTGTCTAAATCTCCTATGGGGATACAATGTGTCCTCTATGGCTTTGTGACGTTCAGCGGGAAAAGGGGGCTGAAGATCAATGCTCCCCAACCACGACGCGCCCGAATCCAATCATAGGTTCAATGAAGCTCGAGAGGGTCCACACATTCGAGTATTTGGGGGTGACAATCAATCAGAAAATGACCTGGGATACACATCAGACAAAGGCAAATCTTAAACTGGTTCAGTTAACGGGTGGTATCGCCAGGGTAATAAAGATGTCAACCTTCAAACACCCCGCGCCCCTGCTCGAAATTTACAAAATGCAAGCGAAAAAGTCATTTGCAAGTCTAGGAAAACCTGAATTATGGTCAGATCCAGATAATGCTTGTAGTAAGATCTCACGTAAAGACTTAACAAAGGATTACTATACTTTTAAACTAAACAACTTGCTAGGGAATGAACGGATGGGGTCCCTAACTAACTCATTCATCCAATCAAAAGACGCTTACTATCTGGAACAGGTCCTCAATGGAATTTGCCCTGTTGACTAGGAAGCTGTTCTTGCAGTGGAGGTATGGCACCTTCCCTTTAAGAGCATTTACAAGTGCTTGGTCTCATCCCTCCTGCAACAAGCAATGCCCAGCATGTTTATATCAGCTTGAAAACGATCTACATGTCCTGTTTTTTTGCAATGCTTACCAAAAATCCAGTAAGTATTGGCTTGTCCCCCTTCTCAAAAATTTAGGTTGCAGGCAATGTATCTCAGCTTATAGAATACTCAAGACGGACTTATCTCCTCCGATTGTATTTGCGGTAGCTAAATTCCTGACTGCGATGTGGCACAAGCGCACCCGCTATATTGCGAACTCTGACAATGAGCTGGCACAGGCACTTTAAAAGTCTAATGCACTGATAATCACAAATTAGAATGGATTGCAACTAATTTTATTAAGTATGCTAACTGTGTCTTTTCTTGCTCTTTAGCAGTCTGATTCTTATCTTGCACTAGTACTTTTATGTACATTGTCTATTGGATCGTTTTTTAAGAATTTTGTATTTTAATCATGTAGCATTTCGATGTTTTTTAATACTTTGATGCATATCTTTAAGGGTCCAAGTGACCGAAATAAAGATTGAAAATTAAAATGCATAGAAAAGGCGTAGCATAATTTGGTTTTCAGGGATATATTTACTTATTCCTTAGGCCAAACTAACTCCATCAGAGACTCTCCATCTTCAGGTCTCCCATGCTCTGCAATTCCTGGCAAAGACAGTCATAAAGAGAGCAGTTGCAAGATGGATAGTTGAGTGCATTCTTGTATGCTATACCTAGCATCGATGCTTTACTTGTGTCCTTCCATAGCTCGCTTTTCAGGTGCTACCTTTTACTTTGTTTAAGCACTGCATGGGAGTGCATGTGTGTTCCTGCTGTCTCCCTTGTATGCTTCTCCCCACCCATATGATGCTGTCAGCCTTTTCACTTCTCACCGTCTGCATTGCTTTCACATCCAATTGCTTCTCCACAGAGTTTCATGTTTCGATCTCTCATCAGTTTGCCCCCCCCACCCACGTACCTCTCTTGCTATTTGCTTCTTTTCCCGCACCATTCGTGTTGCTTCCATCTGAAAGGTGATTCCTTTTCCTCTCTGCTTTTACTTCCATGCGTTGCTTCCCCTCACCTGTGGTGTTTCCCCTGACCCACTCATTCTACTTTTTTTCTCTTTTTACTGATCCAGCTCTTCCAGTAGGTCCCATAGGGGAGACCTACTTGCTTTGCCAATGTATTGAAGACCTTCAATAGGAAAGTATGAAGGTGGACTCCTTTATTTGAAATGTTTCATTATCAGACACATGAAGGCCAGCCACTTAGTGATCTGCTCACTCAGTTTGGAAAACTTTACTTTTTGGATGCCAAAACAGTTCATTGGGCCTTAGGATAACAGACTACACTGAACAATCTTTTTGCTAATACTTGCTCTTCATGCCCACGAGCATTAGTGAAGTACTGCTATGCAATTGATGTACACAATATAAAAATGTGTATATATATATATATCTAGAATAGCTTCACGCTGCAAAACAAGTCAAAATAGGTTTCCAGCTCGAGTTTTTTCTAGATACATGACACTCATTCCTACTCCCCAGTGTAGTGGAGGGTTGGATTTTTTTTTTCGATTGCATATATTGTCTTAATAGGCAATAGTATTTAAAGATTGCTGATTTGTTGTGAGCATTGTAGGCTTTGGTTATGAGTCAGGGGAACGCCACTCATTGTCAATGCCCAAAAATCCTAATAAGCTGCTTTTCTGAGACAAACCACAAGATGGTGGAGTGATGTATAGTCAGTGCCACTGGAGTTATGTGCAGGGGAGGACCAAATAATGTAGCAGGGTAGATTAAATAGCAAAAAAGGCAAATTATTCGAGTTTATGCAACACAATTTGCGATAGTATTACTTTGTTTTTTTGACACTTACTAACCCTGTCTAACCAAAGCTTTTATCTCTGCACCAGTTTAACACCCACATACAGCAATATGCAGCATACAGATGACCATTCCGCTTTTGCCAAGGGCCTTTCAATTGCCAGCAACACGCGTTGCCAGATTTTTCGTAACTTTTGATCCATATGAGCTACAAACATTTTTTTGTGGAAATTTGCAGAGTATGCTGTGGATGATGGATTATGTGGCAAACCCAAGGTTATGCTGAAAATGCTGCGGCCGCAAAATCGCATAATTCCAGTCTCCATGTGCATAGTGCATGAATCTGGAATAGTCTCAATTAAGATGCAATAGTTGTTACCTCTAAGCCTATTGCTGTGAATTTCAAACTTATTTAGTAAACTGCAAATTTCAAAGTCCATTTCCCAGTTTAGCCTTCATGTGGTGTTATGGCCTCTTAGCAGTCTTTTATCTAATGTATCTGTAGCGCCTCTCAAAAGTGCTATAGAAACAACCAAATTACAGATACAAATTCACTCACTACACGTTTGCTGCATTTTCCCTAGTTAGAGAGCAGCAGTATCGAATGGTCTTGAAAACCATTCTTTGATTTTAATAGTTGCTGACTTTGTGCAGATTTACTTTGGAAATGCACTCTTTCTGCCCATTGTCTTATTGCAGTTAATCCTTTATGAATGTTGTCTTGAATGTTTATCAAAATGGCTATCTTTCTCTTTTCAAGGACTCAGCTGAAAAAGTTTCTTGGTAAATCGGTGAAAAGGGCAAAATGTATTGCAGAAGAGTACGGCGAACGTGCAGTGAATAAAGTAAAAAGTGTCCGAGATGAAGGCAAGTGCATTTCCACTAAACAAATGTTATATTTCATAACTCAGACACTTTTGAAAAATTAAACTATTCCATAGAAAGGGAAGTTACAAGTCAAGCTAGAATCTTGGCTGCTGTGCTAAGAATCATGGTATAGAACATGAAGGATTCGAAATTTGAATTGAAAGACACCTGTGTTCACCCTTTAGTAGTGCTGCTTGTTCGATTATGATACTTTAATTGTGACCAGTGTCCCGAAAATGCAGGCCCGGGACACAAATGTCATCATGTTTGATTTTATTCTTGTTTGGGAAACAAGAAACATTTTGAACTGTTTATACAATAGAACATAGTCTTTAGCAATACTTATTTCAGATTGTAGAAGGAAATTTGAATAGACAAAGGGGGAGAATGCACTTTGAACCTCTTCTCAGAACTACTACAAATAATGCATTCCAGAACTGTATCATTATGCATGGCTGGCCACCAAAATACCACTCTAATTCTTTTCTTATGGCACAGTATGGATGACCTTCATGAGCATTTGTGAATGAAACTTTATGCAAATTGAATGGAGGTACTAATCTGGCACCTCTCAACAAAACATAGACCCTTATTATAATGGTGGTCTGCCAGGGAAAGGGCCACATCACAAGTCGCTGTAGAAAAAGGCACTTTGTAAACATCTATGCACCATGTGGTGTCTGGCTCAAGGCGCTTGGATGTTTGGGGGAGCACTACATGTGCCCATCAGGCCACTTAGCAGCGGCCCGTGCGGGACGGGGTCCACCAAAGTCTGTTTCCGTCTTCCTTTTCATGGTGGTGGGACTGCTTTTAATAGGCAGTCGGAAAGGGACATTATAATCCCTACAGCGGTGCCTGCACAAGCACCGCCTTCATTGTATGGATTGGAGTCCAATCGTCGCCCCATCGTGATCATGGATCCTGACGGAGGTCTTTCATCTGACATTATTGCTCTGACCACCTGCACCGTAATGCAGCGGTCGGGCCGATGCCCTGTATGTCGGGCGGACTGCCACCGATTGACAGTTGGTGGCGGTCCGCTCGACATCATAATGAGGGCCACAGTCTTTCACTGTCAACTCATCAGCTATCTTAGTAAAAGGTTGAAGACCGACTTGAGCATTTTTTTCTTCTAATGGCCATTCTTCTTTAGCATATGACTTTAAACATTGTATGATTTCATCAAACTCTTTTGCATCAAACCACATCTCTATTCAACATGCACTTGCCAGGACATCAATAGTGTCTTCAATTAAATAATTTTCAACATCATCATCATCCAGCAGATAAACATTTTTATTAATAGTAAGCCTAGAAAAAATTCAGCTGTGAGATTGGCGTTAACAGGTATATGTTTCACCTCAAAGCTCTACTGTGGACTATCTATGTGCAGGGTGGCATTATTTACATTTTCACCATTAAGAATATACACATGAGGCTTATAATCCCTTTGGAGGATATATTTTCTCAGCCATACATAGCAATAATGTTTTTATACAGCCCAATAGCAAACTCCGAGTTTTTTTCCAAGCACAAATAGTGCAATTCCGAGCTTCTCAACACTCTTGTTGCAAAGCACATGGTGGATTCCTTGACATGTGAAAACAGTACCTCCAGAGCCTGGAGCATTTCATGGAACCTGGAATATATGGCTACCTCTCGGGGGAGGCCACCGGTGCCAACGTTCGTCATCATCTAAACCCGCTACATCGTGGTCCCACTTAACCCTCAGGTAAGTCAGTGGATCTGCCGTGTTGTTAACCAGTTTTTTGTAAATTAGTGATATGGCCTTCTCCGGCAAGTCGCCATCTAATACTCTATCCTCAAGCTGGGAGGACTCGGGGAGTTCACTACCTTTAGGGAGAACCACCAGTAGGGCAAGTCTAATTTGGAGATACCTGAAATATTCCGATTGTGCTAACTCGTATTCCTGCCGCAGCCGAGGAAAAGGGACCACTTCCCCTGATTTCCACACATCACCCACCTTGGATATACCAATAAGATCCCAGCGATCAAAACCCCTTGGACGAATCAACCTGCCCAATTCCTGCTTTGCCAAAGTGGTGTGGGCTGTGTTAGTTCCCCTCCCGTCCCAAACTTTTGGTGGCCGCTTTCCACACCTGCACCGCATCTCCAGTTGGGACAGTCAGGGCGGGTCTCAGCGATTGTATAAAGGGCCCCTTCAAAGCTATTTCCCGGGAGGAGCCATCTGTCCACCTGGAAGGCTGGGTAGTCCTGTGGCCTATACATACATTGATTTATCGTCGCAAGGTGTGATGCCCAATAGTACTTCCGTATGTCTGGAAGTCTGATGCCTCCATTTTACCAGCCCAGCCGAAGGGGCATCCCTGCCTGGTGCCCCTTATAAGAGTGAAATGGGGATATTTCCTGTTAACAACTACCTGGGCGAGTGGCTGATGGTAGAGAAGTCCAACCCAGCTTGTAAACTCGGGCCCAAAACCCAACTTATGAAGGACAGCAAACACATAGGGCCACTCGATGGTGTCAAATGCGGAAGCAGCGTCAAGGGAGACCACAAAAGCGTCCTCTCTAATTGTGTCAGCACTGCACAATACTCCATGGAGCCTACGTAAGTTAAAGAAGGTGTTCCTAGCGGGCATAAATCCCGACTGGTCCGGGTGGACCAGACGGGTGATCATCCCGAGCAACCAGGAAGCAAGGATCTTCACAAGGATTTTCGCTTCGCAGTTGAGCAGTTAGGTGGGTCTTGAGCAGCTAGATGGGTCTGTAGGAGGAACATTTGGTACTTGGCTTGCCCACTTTTTGGATGACTACGATATTAGCAAGCCGCTGATCCTCTGGCAGTATCCCTCCCTTCTTACTATTCCAAAACATTTCGGTGAGATAGGGTGCCCTCTTACCCGCCGTGAGCTTAACGAATTCAATGGGCAAGCCGTTGGGGCCTGATACCTTCCCACAGCGCATGTCCTGGATAGCTTTTTTGACCTCTGTGACTTTGATGTCTAGGTCAGGGTTAAAGCGCTCCTCGTCAGTGAGCGAGGGCAAAGAGATATCCGGCAAAAGCAAGGAAGCCTCCTCCTCCGCGTGTGGAGTTTGAGACTTATAGAGTGACTGGTAATATTGGACGAATGCGTCTGCTATGTCCTGGGAAGCGATGAGGCGGGAGTGAGAATCTGACTCTTATTTAGACCACAACTTGATGGGCCTGATCTCTCCTATCTAGCCAGGCTAACAGTTTGCCATCATTGTCACCGCCATCATCGATTCTACATAGTGTGGCTCTATGGTGTGACTTGGCAGCCTCAGTCGTCAAGTTGGTATATTCCTAGACTTTAATGCGTAATCTCTGCCCTCCCTCAGCCGAGTCGTCAAGTCGAAGGCTCTCCTCCAAATCGTTCTCCTTTCGCTGTCCGGAGATCTGGGCCAGAGCCACCCCCTAAACTATTCATTTTTGATTCATAATTCGGAATGAACTTGGAATAGAATTCACACAAAGCAATGAATGATCGCGGTTTATCCTTGTCCTTTTGGATGGGGCAATCCACCACAGTTCTACCAAACCTGGGCTTGGTTTAACTCCTTCCCAAGTAATAACATGGACCAAGACTTATATGGTTTTCTTTCACAACTCACATTTTTTATGACAACTCCCTTTCTCAGCAAAAATCTTCAACTCATTGGATAGGTTTTTTCATGGTCTTTCAAATTGATAGCACACCCAAGGACATCGTCTTGGAAGACAGCAACACTATGTACATTCCCTAGAAGCTCAAATATAATCATTTGAAAAACTGATGCTGCCATGCCAGTCAGAAATGCATGCAACAGTTTTGAAATGTGCCAATTGGAGAATTGAAAGTGATGAAGTGTCTTGAAGACTCTTCCAACTCCACCTGATGGTATGGTGCGTAGCCGAGATCAATTTTAGAGAACCATTTTTGGGTAATGGATAAATCTCCACTCACAGTTTTTTATTGAGGCTGCGCAGATCTACACAGATTCTCATGTCGTAATTCTGTTAGCAGGCTACCTCTAGAGGGAATAATCACAGAGAAGCTTCAGCAGGTTCTAAAGAATGTAACAACAAGAATTTCTTTCAAGTCTGTAATTCAGTCCACAGATAGGTACTATGTACATCTAAAATGCATCATACCATTGCTTCCACTGTACTGGTGGTACCCCTCGTATTTCTAGAAATGGTGGTCGGGGTGTTGATTGATTGCATGATGATGCTAAAAAGGCTAAAAATAAGAACTATATACAGTATGAACTGAAACTATAGGCTAACATGCACCTACTGTTGAGCTCATGATAACAGAATAATTAAGTTCTTCAATAATATGCATGGAAAAACAATCAAGTTAAGTGGAGAGATGCAACATCAATGTTTCAAATGTTGTGTGTATCACAATAGGTATAGGCAGCAAAACCTAATGGTCAGTGTGTTAACCCAGCATTGACTGGCTGAATTGTGTAAAAAAAAAAAAAATTAAAACTCGAAATGTATTCAGGTATGCCTGTCACCTTAGATGCACCATAGATGCAGACAGCTGAAAGTAAAAAAGTGTGACATGGTAACATAAAACAACTGTCTTACGAAACAAACAACACAGAAGAATACATCTGAAGAGCTGGGTGCAGTGTGTAAAGTCAAATGACCAACTTGCTCAAAAGCTGAAACAGGGGCTCTAGCAGGGAACTCCCCATTGTTTGGTATCTGCCTCAAGTTAAAAACAGGTTTGTCAGTAAGCTGTTAATGCCAGCCATATAAAGCAATTTTGTACTTAAAAATCACGATCACAGTGGCAGACTGATGGTATCAAGTGATGCTCTGGAAAAAAAACTGCTTGAACTATGAATACGAGGTTTGGTTGCAAGATGCATACGAGACATGGACAATCAATGAGCTTTGCACACATATGCTACTAGAACAACACAACGCCTCAATGTGAAACTGTGCCCACCTGTGCTGTCCACAATACTTCAACAATGTTGGAAACTGTAGAAATTAAGGCTTTAAGTCTACATGCAGCTTCAAGCTCCTCGGTGACCGCTGATGGAAGCATGCAACATTTGTAACATTGATAGGCGTGCTGCAAATTACCCTCTGGATCTGTCGCCTAACAGAGAAGAAAAGGTCATCGATATCATTTAGGCAGCTCTGGCAAACTTCATGTTTTTAGAGTCTTGTAGTGTCTTCATGGGTCCTTCTGTAGTCGTGATTTACCGCTCCATATCGTCATCAATACAATGTTGTGTTGTTGGTGCAATGAAGACACTGTGGAAGACAGTTATCAGGTAAGCATTTATTTTGGAGGACAGAATCACCACAGATGTTGTCAGCAGGGAAGGCAGACCTGAACTTGACAACCCATGGAGCATTTCAAAACATAACATTCTTCCTGCAGTTTGAGAATACTGGGAGTTAAATATTCTACATCGCTTGAAGTTATAACAATGTTTTTTTTTTTTTTGGCCGGGGGTAGAAAGCCACCTAGGGAAGCCTACCAAACCGAGACATATCTAAAAACCAGACACCCAGAGTGGTGTGACTCATGGGGGTCCCACAAACAGTTTTTACCTACAATTCCCTGCAAACCTCAAACATTGTCTAATGTTATACATATTCCTTTCATTTCTGTGATGTACACTTTCGGAATCAGATCAAACCAAAGTCAAGGAGTGTCCCTTTACAAGGATTCCCATTGACCTTAGTTTGATCTGTTCCTGTTGCGGGCACTAGGCACAACCCCACAAAAGTTGGGCAGCCTTTTTATTGGGACAAGTGGGGGAATGCTGGGTGGTAGGAATTTTATGGATTCCTTCTGGTTCCAGAAGTATAGTGCTGCAGGGCATTGTAGGTTAGAGAACTTTGTGGCAATCTCGAGAGGCACACCACCCTGTACTCCCAGGCTGTCCCAATACTTGAGCTGTGTATGGTACAATTTAAAACATGTTGGCACCCCCAAGCTAGGATTATAAGTACTTTTGGGGACCGTACATACAACTCTCTTTTTGTACTCCTCTTCGGACACAGACTCTACATCTATGACCAGGAGTTTTGGGTGTTGGAGGAATGTATTCAGGAAAGAGGTGATCTTTCAATCTAGCCACATCATCAACCACTCCAACTCTAGGAACATTGCCCGGCTGAACTGCAACCAAGGTGCCATCAGAGACTGCTGAAATTGTACAAAACTCATCTTGGAATCAGGAGAACAATCTTTGAAAATAACATAAGCATTGAGATGCCAATGAAAATAAATGACCAGCCAACGTCTTGTACTAAATGTATGACTTTCTAGCAGCATGTAAGGCTACAACCTTAGATCTACTCTATCCACACCTCCCATGTTCTTGTTATATTCTAAAATGCACACAAGGTTTACATACTTCTGCTACCTGATCCCAAACCAGTCACAGATGAAGTGCTTTCATTATGAATAGCTGTGAGCATGTGGCCATCTCTTCTGTATGCAAAATTCAAAGTTAAAAGTTCCTTACTACTCTGAGCAATTATCTGTCCCCATTGAGGTTTTATTACACAAAAACTCTTTTGGGTAACCTTTACGTTTAGAGTGGATTGTGCCACATGCCTCAGTGCCCACTTTGAACAGCTCCTTAAATAATTGCACACACTGTGTATAAATTGTCCATGCATTAATGGTTACCTTTATTAAAAGGTCCTCTGACAAGTTCCCACACAATCTTAACACTAACTCCAAACATTTATGAGTAACCAGGTAAATCAATTGAAGAATCCTTACTAGTGTACACCCTGAAATTATACACATATCCAGTGGCAGTTTCACACAGCATTTTACATCTTAATACCATAATGTGCTCCCTTATTGTAAACGTATTTCTGAAAACCAAATGGCCTTTGAACAGGACCCGAGGCTCATCCACAGATATATCTTTCACTGAAGCATAGATCTCTGAGAAACAATCTATTAAATGGTCAAGATTCAGAACAGGCCGAATCTTGAAGAGACGGTCACTATCAAGGTGAGTAGCCCAAATAAAGACAATATCAAGACATTGATGGATTTCTTAGTGATCCCACCAACAAAGTTAAACCCCAGAACTGCTTTATCTTGTGGGAGTCCATCGAGTAGCTCTAGAGTGGGACTTGAGTGTTGCACTGTTGACCATCAAATACTATTCGGCATACAAATTAGTCTTCTCAACATTAGCTTCCAAAAACACAAACACATCATAAATAAAACGTTGAAAAAAGGTATAGGCAAAAGGTTGTCTGTATCTCTGCACCCTGCAACACCACTAAAGGCAGTCAAAGCAGGCTGTACCATATATGGGCAACCCAGAGTTCAGCACTTCCAATGGGAAGTCTTTCAGTCCCTGGCTACAAACCATATTGCTTTTGTTGCACTACTAGCAGATCGGTGTCATTCTCTAAAAGTGGCACTTCGTCAGCACTAATAGTGGATTTATCATCAGATGATTCTTCTCGGACAGAAAATTAACTCACAGAATCTTCAACTTGATCATCTGTCTCAGATGCAGAATCAGTCTCGGAGTCCTATTTAGAGGCAGATTCGAAAAGCAAACCAACCACCTACTGGGTAGTCAGCCTACGAGTAGCCATAATGCTTACTAATGAACCACAACAACAAAACAACAATAAACCACTTTGTGTCAAATTCCAACTCACAAACTGTTGCTTCATCAAACAGTAAATGTAACTACTGATAGATAATGAACTAGAAAAGTAAAACCCCACAAGTAACTTTATTTTAAACTCCAAAAAATGCCTCTTACTTGCCGTAGACAGCTAGACTGGGGATCAACTGTACCTACCCTGCACAAACATAGCAAGCACCAGTTATGTCCCACTAGAAAAGAAAACAAAAAAGGAAATTACACTCAAGACAACACAATACACATCTTGCATAAATCCAAAGTGAATGTAACACACAATAACACAGAAGCTAAATATGCTTAAATGATTACAGCAGTTAAAAAAAAGTATTCATGCAGGGCAATGATACTCATTTGAAGTAAACATTACAAAAAAGAAAATCTTACCAAACACATGCAACTACATAATTTGCAGATCTATCAACGCTAAAACTGCAAGTAGGAATCGCCACCAAAGAAATCAAAAGTTTTGAACTACAATAAAGAGAAGGGTAGCACAAAATAAAGGCAAAAAATTGATACCAGAGGGAAATGGTCCTTACTTCAGTCACTCGCCAATCGCAAACCACACACGAGTTCACACATGCCACCAGCCAAACAACCAGGCACAAGCCAGTCGACCCATACCTTCAGCCAAATGCAATTTCGCACAAACCGCCAGGCAAACGCCGGTTCATCACACAAAAATGTGTTCCCTGGTGTCTGATAGATGTCCCCCACACAATGGGACAGATAGGCCTTCAAAAAAATCTGGTTTGCCGTAGGCTGGGAGCTGAAAACAAAGGTCATGTGTGGGCAATACTGGGTGGTGTCCCTTAACCAAGGGGGCTGCTTCCCTAACATCTATAAATTCAAATTCCCGGTTTTCTAGCAATTTTTAGCTCCCTCTGGGGTCCGATCTGCCCAATAAATGGCCACTCCGTCTAGGGGTAAGAAGTGGGTTTGGAAGCCAAAACAGGCAAAAGATGTCCCAATATTTTTGGAAAACATCCCTTTCTCAAGGGGCCACTCCAAAAAATGCACAAATAAGACAAATCCCTGATGTATGGCCTGTCTGCCACTAGGGGGTTTGAAAAAGCCAAAACCTGTGTAATTGGTTTTTAGGGAGTGACCCTTGTCCAAGGGGTCACTCCTAATAAAAAGTATTTTTTATATTCTTGGTGTTTAGTGAGTTTCCGCCCCTCCTTGGGGCAGATTGGCCTAAAAAAAGTCTGTTCTCCCTCAGAGTGGCAGAAACAAAGGGAAATGGTACCCTTGTAGGGAAGTGACCTTTGCCCAAGAGGTTGCTCCCCATACACATAAAATTATGCCAAACCCCTGGTGTCAACTGGCTTTTTACCAACCCGAAGGGGCAGATAGGCAATTTTTTAGGTTAGGGCTAACCACCAAAACATGGTAATTTTCAACAAGGAAGCAACCTTGCCCAAATGGGCGCTCCCACCACCAAAAAAATAGATACCTGCTTTCTAGTGGTGCATTCCTGCTGTGCGATCACAGTCCCACTCGCGTTCCTACAGCAGGAATGCACTTTAGAGAGACACACAATCATATGGCAGGGTGCTCACGGGGGAGTGGCAGCACTTCCCCCATTGGTGGCTCCTAGGATGTGCTGGAGCTGTCCTCGGCACCTGAGCACCCTACAGAGTCTGCACTGCCATGTAATGAGGCCCTCACGGATACCTTTCTGACCACTTGAGCAAAATCATGTTCAGGTCGACCTGTTAATAGGCAGGTCGCCATCTTCCTGTACCAGGTGACTCAGCGTTCCTTACACAGTATCTGTCACCAGAGAGTTTCGTGATAAAAGCGTCGTCCACAAATAAAGTCAATTCCAACGCCTTTCCTACCACTTCACCCGATTATGAGGCAAAATTGATGGACAAACTTGGCAACCAGATTTTCTTCTCTACGATCCTTGCTCTGAGGTCATTGAACAACATCTACTTTCTTGCTGCTACTCTTATGCCCTTTGAGCTATGTTAACACACGTTTTACTTGCTGTTAAGGATAACCTTCAGGCGTCCCTTACTCAAGCTATTCCGGATGGGCGCAACACAGCGCAGTTTGTCATATATGCAGGCTTGGACATGATCGACTGTCTAGGTTGAGTAGTGGGAACCAGTGTAGCACTTTGGGGTCATTCCTGGATGAGACCTATGGGCTTCTCTGGGGATGTTCAAGCATCCCCAATGGGCATTTTTGTTTGACAGTTCTTACCTCAGTTGCGAAAAAATCGAATTCGGACCTGGAATGGTTTAAGGAGATTAAAGCGTCAGCACAGTTCTTAGTTCTTTGTGCCTCCACCTGAAAATTCCCACAGTAGTTTCACACCACAGCGCGTATCTTGGGTCTTTGTGCCTCAACTTGACAATCCTCCCATCAGTTTCACAGTCTTTCTGGCTATGGTCTTTGTTTTCAGTTTCGCCAACAGCAGACCCCTCCTCCACCTCAGCAGGCCTTTCAGCCTTTTCATGGCAGAGGCCACGGTTCCCAAAGAAATCTCCCGGGCAGCAGGGGCAACATGCATCTCAGTCCCCCTCCCAACCCCCCCATCCCCCGCTTCCCCCCTCCCCCCCTCCCCCCACCCCCTCCTGCATCAGCAGCCTCGAAATCTTTTTAATATGACCTTACGAGTACACAGCCACCCTTTCGGAGACATGATCCTACATTTCCATCAAGGATGACAGGACATCACTTCAGACAAGTGCGTCCTACGGTAGTACATCAGGGCTATGCCATCCCATTTCTCTTGACTCTGCCAAGTTTTCCACCTCCATCAGGGTGGCTGAGTGGGGACAATCTGTTAGTTTTGCAGCAGGAAGTGCAGGCCCTTTTGCGAAAAGAGGCCATAGAGAGGGTTCCAACATTGAAACTACTTCCTTGTGCCGAAGGAGGATTGAGACCATTGTCCTATTTTATATCTTCTCCCTCTCAACACTAGCCCAGATCCTGTCTTCCACAAAAGTGATGGTTGCAGCAGACCTTTGGAGGTTGGGGGTACCAGTCTACCCTTACCTCGACGACTGCCTACTGAAGGTAGGTTTACACCAGGACATCATAAACCACCTTCAGATGATGGTGAACCTCTTGACATCATTGGGTTTCGCTATCAACATGCCAAAGTTACACCTGACTTCTTTGCAGATTCTCCTGTTCATCTGAGCTGTTCAGGATATGGTACAGTTTTGTGTTTTTTACCCAGAATGGTCCAGGACATTTGTACTATGTTTCAGCCTCTGTCCTTAGTGCAGATTACACTGAGGCTGCTAGAATTGTTTGCCTCCTGCATACTGCTGGCCAAACATACCAGGTGGCGTATGTGGGCTATTCAGTGGGACCTCAAATCACTCTGGGCACAGCATCAGGGTAATCTGCAGATTGTATCTAGATTTTGCAGGAGACTGCAAGAGACCTGCAGTGGTGGCTGCTCTGCTGTAATTGGGTCATTGGCATAGCCCTCTCCTTATCCCATCCACAGCTGACAGTGGTCACAGATGCATTACTACTTGGGTTGAAGAGGCTTTCTGGGTGAGATGTAGATCAGAGGCCTGTGGTCTCTGGCAAATACTGGACTCCATATCAAATTTGTTGCAGTTGAGGGTGATTTGCTGAACTTTGAAGGCCTGCTGCCCACCATCAGTTGGAGGCTTATGCTAGTACTGCAACAATAATGACGAGGTAGCATTTTGGGCCCAGTGTCAGAAGGCTCTGCATCACCCATCTAAATGACGCCCTGAAGCTGACTGGCCATTTTGCTTTCCATCAACCAGCTCAAACTGAATGCCAAAAAAACTGAGTTTCTGCTCATCTTCCCCCTTCCCCACCCCCCCACCCCCCCCCAAAAAATCTGGTGACATCCTAGAATGGACCAACTCCATCACAGGACTAAACTGCTCCCCTACCATTGTGGACTCGGCCAAATCTGTTGGGATTATTTTGAACTGCAACCTGAATATGATGGAACACATCCACGCGGTGGCAAAACTGCCAGATTCCATCTAAGCTTCTTGAGGAAACTGAAACCCTTCCTTGGAACTGCCGACCTAAAAACCGCTGTGCAGGCATTAGTTATCTCCAGAAACGAATATGGCTGCTCCACACTATCTGGCCTACCTAAGACTTTGACTGCCCCCTTAAAAGCGTGCCTCAACGCAGCAGCCAGACTCTTATCCGGTTCAAAAAAATTTGACCATATCTCTCCACACCTGAAGGCCTTGAACTGGCTTCCCCTTGAATGCAGAATTCATCTCAAGCTGGCCTGCATCACTCACAAAGCCTTGTACACAAACTCCCCAGCATATCTTGCCCTGAAACTCGTGGTATCTGGGAGATCCAGAAACTCCAGATCCGCCAGAGACCGTGTGCTCCAGCCACCCCGCTTCTGCAAGGCAAAAACATACAATTGAGCATTCTCCGGAGCTGCACCAAGAATCTGGAACTCGCTTCCTTCCTCCATCAGAAGAATACCGTTTCTGGCGCTCTTAAAAAAAGAAGCTAAAACCTTCTTAATGAGCAAATTCCTCTAATAACGCCCCTTGGTGCACTTTTGTGTGACCTGTAACAACTCTTACTCCTTCCAATGCTCCCTGTTCCTGTACATATCTTTTTCGTACTATTGTAATCAAATCGCTCGCCGATCTTGGAACTGTATTGACCCTTGTATATTTCCACGACTTGTCCTACTTTTGTAATTTCCCCAACTACCATCGTTGTATCCTGCCCACGCCACCCTGTACTTGGACCTGTACCATTTATTGTATATATCTCCTCCTTTTGCCTTATTGTACTCAAGTCAACGCGAATTGTGGAACTGTATTGACTGTTGCATATAGCCACGGCTTTGTCCCACTATTGACTTTTCCCTATCCCCCATCCCTGTACTTTGCCCTTGCCTTCTTTTACGTATCATATCTTTCCTTGTAACGCTCTGATACCCTAACGGGTCATGTTCGAGCTATATATAACTTCAAATAAATAAATAAAATCTCTGGAAGTGGCTGGAATTCCAAGGTATTTCTCTAGCAGTAACGAATGGTAGTTACATCCGGAGGTGGCACAGGGCATCGCCTGTCAGTAGGGAGAACTCTGTGTCGATCTTGCCACCACTGCCTGGAGAGGGCAATGTCAGCACTTTTGCACATTGGAGTTTCCAAGGTAGTTCTCTCTCTGAGGTGCCTTCTGTCTAGAGTGGTGCTTGAGACTCCTGTATGCCTTTCTGCCCCTGCCTCTCCTTCCCCAAATTCTAAACCGATCAGGAGTGACCTGGCCCAGTTTTAGTGGCACCAGATTGGAACCCGAGAGTCCTGGAAGTTCCAGGGATGAGCATCTGCCCTTTAAACAAGATACAGCTTTGGAAGGGACTTCTGTCATAGCAGCAGGACAGTCTTTTACCTGCGACTACCCAATTTACATCTCATGGAGACTAAGCAGTGGCAGTTGACCTCTTTCAACCTTCCTCCTAAAGGCTATGACCATTTCACAAGTTAGGCACTATTTGCCCCACTTCATCCCTCTAAGGAAGAGAGACTTAACCATTTGGACCCTAAGAGGCCACCGAGCTTCTAAACTGAGTTCACCAAAGAACACTAGGTGGATCAGCTGTTTCTGGGTTTCTCCCGGGTAAAAATGGGTCAGCATCCGATGGATTGTTCTCTTCGCAAACATCTTCTATGCATTGCTGAAGAAGCAGCCTCCAGTGGGCTACGGACTAATTGCACCAGGTCTGCTACACTTAGCTAGCATGCGGAGTACCTGTCTGGGCATTTGTCAGGCGGCTACGTGGACGTTGGTATATATGTTCACAAAGCACTACTGTCTCGGCAGCCCGATCTGTCGACGGGCATTTTGATCGGGTGTTCTTGCAGGACTTATTGTTCTGAGTCAAATCAAAGACACACCACCTGCGGAGGTACTAACATCGTATGTATTTCAAGGTGAGAAATATGCAGTTGGAACTAGCCATCAGAATAGTAATCCTCTTTCTGGTGGATGCTCTATCTTACCACAGATTCTGCACCGAACCTTATACCTCCTGGTTCTGTAAACTGAGTTATTTTGTTCCATCTAAAAAGGTCCCATTCTAGAGAGCTGTACACTGGTCATGTCTTATCTGCCAATAGAGACTGTGTCTGCGGGCACGAACAGCCCAAGAAAGCAACTGACATCAGCACGCATGAGTTGGGTTTATATGCGGCTCCACTCCTCACTTCCAGAGCAGAACGACGTTGGCACGGAACCGCACAACACCACTTGCTGACACACAGGAGTACTTCTAAAGGTTTCCTGATCCAGTCTGTTGCCTGGGGAGTAATCAAAAAGTGAAGAATCTGTGGTTAGATAGAGTATCCACCAGAAAGAATGTTAACAAAGGTAAACTACTTGTTCTTTCGATTTATAGAAGTGTTTTTGTTTTCAATTCCCTCTGCAGTTCTGGGTAGTATATATTTTTTGTTTCTGTTAGCCGCAGTTCTGGGTCACTCTTCGCTTATTGTTGGCCACTGTCCAAATTACTCTAACCTAGACAAGCTCCCCAACCAACTGGAACACCAGCTGTATCCCTCAGCGTTTGTGTATCCTAAAACAAAGGCTCAGGGTATCCTGCTTGCCCAATACATTGCCCTAGCCCTTACAAGGGTTTGCAGTATCAATGAGGAATTAATCCAGGGAAGGAGGGACGATTATAAAAGAAATTGCATTCTTGTGACTTGCTGATACAACTCATTCCTGGTCCTAAACTGACAAAGATGTTACGTGATAAATATCACTTCTTGCACAATTGCGACAAGAGAGAGGCTTTGGTAAGATCAGGCCACAACTAGAGTAATATTTAGTCATATGAAAATTATAGTGTTGGATTCACCATTTTATCTTTATCGTACAAACTAAGGCCACCTGCTATGCATATGCTAAAAAAACACCGCAGTAGCTTCTACTGAGTCATAAGTGATCACTTCTAATTAGAAAAGATATAATAAGTGGGTTCATCTGATTTCCGACTTACGTACTTCTGCCCAGTATTTAATTGCTCAGAAATTAATGAAGTGTGATTGAGTGGTCAGTGATAAGTGATCAGAATGATAGGTTAACTTGAAAGCTGCAAAGGTGTATATGCCGTGGAGGTTGCAGGCAACTCTTTGCTGTAGGTACCTCTCACCTTTTTTTTTTGTACCAGGGATAGGCCTTTGACCACTTTCTCAACTACAACGAAGCTATCTATCTAGGAAGCATTTGCCGCTTGGGAACAATTACTTACAGCAGGATTAGTTCGCAATTTTAGCTAATTGGGACGGGTGAGTATTTGGCCAGTATTATGCAGAGACTTCTTGGGTACATATGTACATTTACATTAACCTAAACAGTTTTAAAATTTGGTCTGTTTATGATCAATGAAGCCGGCCTGAAAATCTTTGAAACATATTTTTTCCTCATCAATTTCTTTGAGGGAGGATCTCGTAGATGGTAATATACTGGTAGACCACAGAATGTAATTTACTCTGACCCTCATGACCCCGTCCTTATTTAATTGCTTCCATCCCTCAATGTGTGGGATGCTGAATTGTTTTTTAATTCCTCTGGGGCCTTGTACAGTGCTTATAGAAAGCCTGCTCCCTTTTCAAAATGTTCAACATTTTTGCTATTTATTCTGAAATTAAGTTGCGTTTAAAAATATTTTTGCCTCCCCCTCCCCCAACCCCCTCTCCCCCGCCCCCACCCCTGCCACCCAGGCACATATTACAGTTAGCAAATACTTTCTAGAGCATTTAATAAAAGCACAAATTGAAATATCTTGATGGATTAAGTGCCCAGCCTTATTGTAACAACAAGCTAAATTAGCTAAGACGTAACCCATCAATTTCAAGCTCTCATACCAATTTTTTTACCTTCACTTATTAAATTATAGTAATTCACATGGCACTTCCCAAATCTGGCCTAAATAGTGTGACGGGCAAGAATAAAACAGTTACGCGGATTCTCATTAGAACTATGGAAAAAAAACAATGGAGAGTCCTTATCCTTCTGCCAAAATGTGATGTTATATTACTATATGGAGCTTTTTGCCATAAATGAAAATGTTGTCTTTGATGAAAATCCACAGCACATTACCTAAAGGGCCCCACTTATTTTGCTGTGCATGGTGCTGGCATCATCATATTACGGTGCTATTGGTTATAAGCAAGGATTCAGGCTCCTCTCAACATAGAAGGGCATATGAATGAACCAAAATACAGAAAAGTATTTGAAGAAAAAGTGCTGCCTTCTACAAGAAAGCTGAAATTGGTCAGTCATTCGCCTTTCTGTTTGATATTGATCTCAAACCCATAGCCAATGCTTTCCTGTTATGGCTAAGGAATGACGAGCATTGCCAAAGCAAATAGGTCTGTATTAATGTGCTAATGCATGCAGCCATGGTACATTATAGCTTTAGACAAGGGGAGGAACTAGCAGGAGCGGATTAAGCAGGTTGCAGTGCAGACGGTAATTCAATGCCATTATTCATGCGACCAAACAGCTAAGAGAGGCATGAATACCTCCCTCAACTCAACCAAGACCAGATTGACCAAGTCTCAGGCCCATGGCCGAAAGAGGCTGGTCAAAGAAAGCTATTGATTGAAAGGGGTGAACCCAAATCCAACTCTGTGTATAGTGTTAGCAATAGGTCTGTTTGAAAGCTACACAGGCAAAACCCAGACCTAAAAGGGTTATTGTTCTGAAATACCCCAGTGAGATCTCAACCTAAATCTATTAGAAAATGTGTACCATGAAGTGAAGTGGACCCACAAATGCTCCCCAAGGAGCTACAACTGCTTTGTAAGCAAGAACAGTCAAATGTTTCCAAATGTAGGCGAGCTAAGTTAGCAGAGACAGATCTGTGCAGCCTCAAGGTAGTTATTTCTGCCAAAGGTGCAGCAATCAATAATTCTGGATGTGGAAAGTTCAGTTTAATTTTTTTAATATACACACATTCTTTAATATACGCTCATTTTTGACAACAACAACCTATTCCTTCCCCCTTGAAAGTGTAAAGTATCATGTTTAGAAAAGTCTAAAAAATCCTCATGTAAAGAAAAGAAACTCCGAGTCACTGACACAACAAAATGTGAAAAATTCATGTGGGTTCAAACTTTCCATAGACAATGACTCGTATTCCGGTAACTAAACATCATATGTCAGAGCACCTTCACTTATTGCCAGGTTGATGTTCATTGGATCGAGTGGAGAAAAGTGATACAGTGACGTTTGTTTCGTTCATTTACAATGAGGTTAACATTGTCTGTTTTTATCTTCTAAGAAAGTGCAGATACATTTAGTATTAAGCAAGCTGCTGAGGAAGCTAGAGTCTGGGTGAAATGCCCTCCTGGTTGTTTAATCCAGCAACACCCAGTTGAAACTCTGATGTGTTACTAAAGCTTCTCTTCACCTATCATCATGTGCGAGTGTTTTGTATCAACTGTGCAAGGTTTAGTTTGCATTGTTTCAGCTGCACATGGTTGTTAGATTTTTCAATGATGTCCTTCGCATGCATGTAAAGTGACAGTTTCTTTATTGACTCGTAGTTTTTCACACCGATCAAGATGACCCATCTTCCAGTGATGATGAAGGGATGCCGTACACAAGACCAGTCAAATTCAAAGCTGCTCATGGCTTCAAGGGACCATTCGACTTTGAACAAATTAAAGTGGTGCAGGATCTCAGTGGAGAACATACGGCAAGTGAATTCCTTCTGTTCTGGTATCTCTCTAGTGATTCAAGTGTATGTTTGGAAACGATCTATTGTAACAGTTGAATGAAATGTGACTTCTGTTAATGAGATAGCAGAAGATTGCAGTTAACTGTAGCTTGCTGCCATGCAGTGGATATTATCCTTTTTAAAATACAGTAATCGCAGTCGTGGTAAATTCAGTCCTGACTAATTGTTCTCATTTGTTTCCAGTGAGCTGACAGATAGGCATTAAGTTGCATTTCCCAGATGTGTTAATGCACCTCAGCTGTATAAGCGTGGGCTGTGGCTTTTTTGTTTAACATTTGTTGTTTCTGCATGGCCTTTGCTATCCTTTACAAATTAATGCTATCATGATAGTTTTCCTACCAGTCTATGATCCACACCTTTGTGAAGCAGACAACATGAGGTAAACACCATCTTTACAGTTCTCATTTTCTCTTTTTTTGCGCGACACTATGGGACCTCTCGTGTCCATGAACTGTATTGACACTAATCCTTTGAAAACTAAGTAACTGGGGTTGTGTTTTTCTGTGAATGTAGCATGTTCTGCATCACACTGGCTAATGCAACATCGATAATATTGTGAATAATGATCATCATCATACTAGATATATATTTTGCACTCAGTATTTTTCTAGCTGTTGATGTAACTGGAAACCACAGTTTTCTTTCGTGGGATGGATGTAAACATAATGCTAATTAAGAAGTTCATATTTACTCTGGCTTGGAAACTAAATATAAGCCCTCTTTCAGAGCCTCAATCAATATCACACAGACTCATAATAAGTAAATAGGAAGGTTTTGTCAAGCATTTTTAGTGCAAAAGCATAGCCTTTCAGGCAACTGTTGTGTTGCTCTGAAAAGGCAAGAAGATCACAAACGATACGTGGGTACTTCCTCAGTTTCACATGTCATGCTTCTCTTCGTTCATTCATCCATCTCTTTGTACTGATAGACTCCTAGCCACACATTCCTTACCTTAGAATTATCCCCAGGCATCAGGCTGGGTCCACAAATGTTGTGAGCAGTACCCCTGCCAGTAGGGTGCATCCCCAGCTATGTGTAGCGCTGTGTGTTGTCTGCACTTGAAGTGACATGCCCGGTGCCTATTTAGGCGTCACCCCAGCATGCTGGCTTTAGTCCTTTTTTCTGCACTAGTCAGCGCAGATCTGGAGGGAGCTACCCCCAGTCACTTTTTGGCTGACCCGTTTTCAACCTTTTGTCGAAGTCTTTTGAGAGTTTGTCTACTGGAATGGCAGATAGGTCCACCAGAAATGCTGGCTTCAAGCCCTGTGATGCCTGTCACCGGAAGATGTGCATGAGATACCTGCTTCTTGTTTGCTTCTGGTGCCTCGAGCACAACCATGACATTAAGACCTGCGTCTACTGCAGTGCCATGAACCCCAAGGCTTTGAGAAACCGATCCTGGCCCCTTGAAGTGCAGTGCCCTGACTGCATCGATCCCGATCAAGAGGAAGATCCCGTGATTGGTTGCAGAGCCATCGTTCTCTGTTGTGGTCGAAAACGTCCAGTGTTTGGGTAAGTCCCACAAAAAGAATAAGAGTAAGAAGTCAAAGAGGTTTTTGATTTCACCCTGTCTTTCTAAGTCATCTGACGAGATGAGGGAGAGTCCTCGTTCGAGGCCTGGCTCTGCTGGTGAGCATGGGGTGCCTCCACATATCTCAGAGTTTCCGGGAACAGGATAAACCACAGCACAACTTGATGAGTATTATGAGGCCATGCACCTTATTTTTGCGCGACACGTCCCCAATGGTGCCTCTTTGGACCCTGGGGGTTGGGAGTAGTTTTTACTGGTTCTTCACTTGCGTGTCCACCCCCGACACCAGTCTGATCCCTTGGATCCACGGATGGATCAGGACCAGCACTGTTCGTACCATCTCCACCTTCCCCGATGTCGTTCCTGAAGTCGATGCGCTAGGCATCCAACGCCTAATCTATCACCGACCGGAGCCATACCATATTGACCGGAGTCTGAGCCCTATTCCTATGGGCTAGAACTTGGGGAAGTTTGGTAGGGGCACCAGGACCCTGAGAAATGCTAGCCCCTGTACCCCAACGTGGACTGGTGCGAGGACTTGGTGGACATAAGTGGGCTTGGCACCTCCCCAGATAATGGCATGGTCTTTCCACCTATGGTGGCTACTGAGGAGAGAGCTTCTTTTGCCATGGTGGTGAGAAGGGTGTATGAGGTCCTGTACATTAGCCTACACTTCAGTGGCAATCAAGACTGACTTTTTGACAGAGGTGCTTCAGCTGGGAGTGAACCCCTCTGAACCGTTTCTCCCATTTAACGAAGCCCTTAATGATGTCCTGCTCGGGACCTGGTTCAAGCCTAGCCCAGGGGCTCCTGTGAAAAGGACAATTGCCTGCTGCCATCCTCTCGCCCCATGAGACCCCAATTTCCTCATGCAACACCCTGCCCCCATAGAGCTTGGTAGGCCAAGCCTCCATGTCCTGGGTTAACTCTAGCACTTTCTCTACAACTCCACCGGATAGGAAGTCCAAGATGCTGAACACCTTAGGCAAAAAAGTTTTCTTCCACCAGCCTGGCTCTGCAGTCCGTGAACATCACATGCCTTTTGGGCTGTTACTACAGTGCACTGTGTAATTAGATTGCATGTGTGCTGCCCGTGGTCCCCGAGGATCCCAGGCCATAATCTTCACGGCTATGGCAGATGGGAGAGATGCAGCAAAGTTCACAATCAGATATGGGCTGGACACAGCCGACTAGCTTGGCAGAGCTGTTACTTCGTCAGTGGCTTTATGGCGTCACACCTGGTTTCGAACTGGCGTTTCAGGGGATATTCATGCCTCGCTCATGGACATGCCCATTGATGGCTCCCATCTCTTCGTAGACGAGTTGGACTAAGCGTTGGAGCGCTTCAAGGATAGCAGAGCTACGGCCAGGTCATGGCCCCGCCAATCTCAGCCCAACTTTCACTTCTTTCATTGCCACGAAAGGGATTTCCAGCTGCGTCCTTACCTGCCAAGTGGTGCACAAGATCCCCAGCCTCCTCGAGGAAGTGGTACCCCCAGACCCTGTGGGTTAGGCAGCAAGATTGGGGCAGTCCTTCTTCTTCCAGCAGCTGTAGCCTCCAAACCACTTTGATTCGCCCTTCAACCTTCATGGGTAACCAGTGGGAGGCAGGATATGGCATCACCTGCACAACTGGAGGTCCATAACATCAGACTGTTAGGTTCTCCAGATTGTTCAAAGGGGCTACTCCCTCCCCCTCTTGACTTTCCTACCACCTATCCCACTCACTTGCAACAGGCTGACCGAGGACCATCTCTCCCTACACCGCCAGAAAGTAACAGTTTTCTTGGATAACAGAGCCTTGGAGAGGGGGCCGATGGCATAAGTAAGTTGTGGTTGTTATTCCCGCTACTTTCTGGTGCCCAAAGAGGATATATGCTTTCGTCCTATCTTAGACCTGGGCCCTCTCAATTTCTTCCCCAGAAGGAGAAATGTAAAATGCTCATGCTCTCTCAAGTTCTACATGCCCTGGACCTGGGAGACTGCATTGTTATTTTGAACCTGCAGGATGCATATTTCCACATTTCAATCCTGCCTGCCCACAGGTGTTATCTGCGGTTCACGATGAACCACAAGCACTTTCAGTTCACTGTGTTCCCCATATGGCCTTACCAGTGCCCCTCAGGTGTTCGCCAAGGTGATGGTGGTGGTTGCAGCTCCCCTGCAGAGATCAGGGTTAGCCGTCTTTTCTTTTCTTGACAAATGGCCGTTGAGTGTGGGCTCGCTCCAGGCAGTCGTCTCCCACCTCCAGACTTGCTAAGGTTCACTATCAAAATGCCAAAGGCAAACCTTTCTCCCTCCCAAATCCTCCCTTTCATCGAGATGCTCGGGACACAGTGTAGTTTCGGGCCTATCCTCCAGAACAGCGAGCCAAAATATTCTGGCCATGAAACCCATGTTTCATCCTGTATCCTGGGTTTTTGGTGTGTCTGACTTTGAGGCAGATGAGCCTCATGGCCTCCTGCGTCCTGTTTGTGACACATGCCAGTTAGCATATACAGTCTCTGGAGTGGGCTTTGAAGTTCCAGTGGGAATAACATCAGGGGAATCCCTCTGACATGGTCCAGATCTCGGAGGGAACTGCAAAAGACCTGCAGTGGTGGTTAATGACCTGCGATCGGATCAGTGGCAGACCCGTCTCCCTTCCCCAAACAGTTCTGTGAGAGGTGGAGATCAAAGGTTCTGGTCTTCAGCAGAATCTGGACTCCACATCAACTTACTACAGTTCCGGGCGAACTGACTGGCATTGAAAGTCTTTCTACCCTCCAACAAGGGAAGGCTGGTTCAGAAGTTGACGGACAACACCACCACCATGTGGTACTGCAACAAACATGGCGAGGTGGGTCGTGCACCCTCTTTCTACCTTTGGATGTGGCTAAAACATCAGGGCGGTGGTTCAACACATGGTGTGCTCTCTGAACCCGAGGGTGGACAGACTCAGACGAAGATGCCTAGCGCATCACAAATGGTGTCTCCATTCAGAGGTGGTGAAAGTTCTTTCTGCAGTGGAGAGAGCCTTGGTTAGATCTGTTAAGCACCACCAAAAATGCGCAATGTCAGCAGTTCTGCATGCTGGAGTTTCCAAGGCGGCTCTTGTGCGGAGACGCTGTTCATCTCGAGTGGAGCTCAGACCTTCTGTATGCCTTTCACTGATGCCACTCCTGCCCAGAGATCTCAAGAACATCAGGAACGACCAGGCCCAAATCATCATTGTGGCTCCAAACTGGGCTAGAAGAGTTTGGTATACTGAGCTGTTGAGCATGGCCATCTCTCCATCGAATAAGGGTGACAACTTCGGGAGGATCTTCTGTTGCAGCAGCAGGGCAGGGTTCTCCACCTGAACTGGTCAATACTCCGCCTTCATGAAGCGAGATTGAGCAACGACAGTTGACCGCTTTTGACCTTCTGCATGGAGTCTGCAATGTTAGCTTGGAAGCCAGGCTTCCCTCTACCAAGACAGTATACGCCTGCCTTGGGGCAAGTTTTTGGCATGATGTGCAGAGAAACAGGTTGACCCTCTTTCTGCTATCCTCTCTCAAGTCCTTCTCTTTATTCTTTCTCTTACCCAGCAGGACTCTTCTTTGGGCACTTTAAAGAGCTATCTTTATGTCATCTCAGCCCTTCTGCCGCTGCCAGAACAGCCATCCCTGTTGAAATCCAATGTTGTAAACAGGTTTTTCAAATGTCTGCAACATGTTTCCACCTTCTCAGTCTCAGTGAGACCTTGATCTAATGCTCACTTTTCTGATGTGCGCTCCATTTGAGCAACTACATATTTGTCCCCACGGTCTCCTTACCATAAAGACAGCCTTCCTCGTAGCAATAATTTCTGCCTGGAGGGTCAGTGAGCTTCAGACGTTGTCATCATAGCCTTCATACTGAACATGTTCTCAGGCAAGCTGGCTTTTCACACAAGACCTGATGAAAGTTGTCACTCCCTTTCATGTAGGTCAGTCCATCAACCTGCCTACCTATTAAGCTCCACCACATTCATCTAAGGAAGAGGAGTGACTCAACCAGCTGGATCCAAAAGAGCTTTGTCGTTCTACCTTGACCGCAGAAAATAGTTCGGGTGGATGGTGAACTCTTCGTGGGGTATGTCGGAGTGAAGAAAAGGAAGGCCATGCAGAAACGGACTGTCTTCCGGTGCTCTCCATTAAGGTTTGCAATGCACTGGCCAAGAAGCAACCCCCTGACGGCTTGCATGCTCACTCCCAAGAGCGAAGTGTGCGACCACTGCGTTCGTTCACGGAGTTCTGGTACTAGACATCTACCAGGCTGCAAAATGGGATTCTCTACATAAGTTTATGAGAATTTTTGCTTTGACAGTCAGGGTTGTCGGGACGGGCACTTTGCTCGTTCAGTCATGCACGACTTTTTAGTGTGAAACAGTTTTGCAGACCGACCTCTGGGAAAGTATTGCTTCGGTATCTATTCTACTGTAAGGAATGTGCAGCTAGAAGTCTCTATCAGATGAACAAGTTACTGACCTTTGGGACCGTCTTATCTGCTAGAGACTATCTAGCCTCACAGTTCTTATCGGCCCACCCATCCTCTCCGCTCTGCGAGTGGATTTCTTCAGACAGGGTTTTCCACTTTCAGAGCCTAGTTTTTCACACCAGTGATCAGTGTTCTTTGTGCATCCTTGTTGCTGCTGTGTAAGGTCTTGAAAAGAAACTGTCAGCGTGCTTGGTTGGTGCCTATTTAGGCACTGCTAATGTCATTTCTGGGGCCATCAACACCATGCAGAGCCCAATGACGCCACCTACTGGCACAGGAGTACTGATCACAAAACATTTCCAGATCCAGTCTGATGCCTGGGGATAAGTCTATGGTAAGAAATCTGTGGCTAGAGAGCATCTCTACCAGATATGGTGTTACCGAAGGTGAGTTACTTGTTCTTATAGTTATTTTTTCTATATTAATGCTTTGCACAGGATGTGGGTGCACAATATATCTTCTGGCTAGCATAAAATGATCTGAAAAGAAACCTTACAATGCATTACACAACTATGAAAACTATCGGTAGCTTTCCTCAAGAGTTTTAACATGGTGTACTTATGGACAGACAGAGGACATTTTGATCTTTTCCAGTTTTATACTGATTTACCAATGATCTGACTGTGTCTTCTCCACTGGGTGCCCCTCAGGTCCTCCACTCAATTCTGTACTCCAGATCATTATGACTGGTTTTTGGGTTTGCTCTGGGACTTGTATGCTTTCTTCCGGATTTCACCTGAAAATACTTTGGTGGGTCTTTTCTCTGGGCTCTATTTTATGTGACCTTCAGAGGTTATTTGTCAGAGTGCTCTTTGTCTAGCATTCTGGGTAAGTCACCTGAAAGGGGGTACCGCTTCACAGGATATGTTAAGGGTGTTCAGGCCACATGGCATTTTTATGCCATTTCACAAATGCCCTTAAGGCTTATTACAAGAGTTGCATAATTGCCTGTTCCCTGTGTAGATTGTTACCCATCCAGGGTTCGTGTCTCTGCATAGCTGCAGGCATTCTCTCTTGATCTTTGCCAGATTCCTCCTGCCAGCCCTACAAGCCCCTCCACAGCCTTCAGCTTCTGGGGTTGCAATGTTCCTTATGACTTTTCCAAGGACAGATGTAGGTCTTGGCCTAGTGTTTCCTAATATGCACTTTCCATGCATTCCATTCCCAGATGTCTGGCATGTGACTATGAACCTTTTAATTTCTAAAATCTCCTGCGACCGAAAGATGACTTCGAGTTTATATCTCTTTCATTTAATTTTTTATCAGCCTTTCTCAAGCACAGAGATGCATGTACCATTGCTGTCCAATCTCATCCATTAGGTCCTGATTTTTACTATAGGTGCAGTAGGGTCGCAGCATACAGGAGTGCTACCTGCCTGTTTGGATATTTGGTTTTCCCAGTACAGTCCGACCTGTCTTCTGTTTAGCAGATCCTTATAGGATATTTTAAGTGTCTGGCTTGTACTGTGACTGCAGGTGCTGGCTTTCACCCTAAAGGATTTCCTATGTGAGGCAAATTCCTTATATTTTTATGGGCTATTGCGTGGAGGTAGGTGATCCATGTTTTTGGAGCCCACCTGGACACCCTTTTATTTTAATATCGGACTTATCCTCTAAGATGTTCTATGACTCGCCTTGGACCCCAGTCCTCCTGATGATCAGCTTTGGCCCCATTGGTTTTCGAAAATGTGTTCTTTTATTGACCACTTTTCTGCAATTATAACTTAGCTTCCTGATCTTTGGACTACTCACTCAGAGGCTCCTTCTAAACCAATTGTGGCTATCTGTACACTTCAGGTACTCACTAGTGCTAATTGCTTTTTCATGTTGACTTTTAAGGGGTAGCAAAGTCAAACAATGAACATTTACTTTTTGAGATTGGTGTCGGGGTGGGTAAAATTCTAGCTCAGGCAACGCACTTCTCGCTCAATATATTAAGTCAAAACAGTGGTATTTTTTTTCGGAACTATAGAACTTTTATTGCCAGTACAATAATATGCTGGATAAATCTAATAAGGTCTTATGGCATTAACCTTCTGAAAGCAGTAGCACTGTAGGCTTTACACATGGATACCAGGTTTTCATTTAGTGGAGCTAAACCCAAGCGTCTTCTCCATGACCTTTCTTACTTGATGCAGGAACTGTGCTACTCTGCCCATTTTAGTAATTAGCACTTGCACTAACTGCCCCAGAGGCCGCCTTAAAGGCAATGAGTATCCATGCCACCACCAACACGCCCTTGCAGATGTCCCTGAAATATACCAGGACATTGTTGACTTATAGGGGCGCCATATGTGTCTCACCATCCAATGCTTTTCACCAATCACAACTCAGTCGGCGAAGCCAAACGGCAAGTGGCTCTGTCACAAGTGCAAATAGCAGGGGTGAGCATGGGTGCCCCTGTGGAGGACCTCTTTTTATGAGAAAGAGTGGCAGATGAACAGTCCAATTTTGACTTTAACTAAGAGCTGTGTGTAGCAATCTGATCAGTTATGTCATCTCGCCGACTAGCCCCGCCCTCTGTGATACTGCAAACATGGCGTTCGGATCTAGCATGTCGAATGCCTTTTCTACGTCCAAAACTAGGCAGGGAACAAACGGCCACTTTGACTCCAGCAGTCTGTGAGGGAAGCATCTGTTGAAGTAAGTTGACCTGCCAGAATTAAACTCTTTTGGTTAGGATGGAACAAGGCCAGCATCAGACCCTGCCGTCTGGCCGCTAGGATTTTGTTTAATATCTTGTAACCATTATTAAGGATGGCTAGGTGCCTGTAGGAGGAAACATCCATGTGGTTGCAGCCCTACCATGGTAGGGAATCCAGATGGTCTTCAGGACTCATGGAAATGAATACTTTGTCCAGTCTCTAGACCTGACGATCAGTGTATCTGCTGTAAAACTCAATTGGAGGGCCATCACTGCCAGGAGAATTATAGGTTGCAAAGTTGAGTATGGCGCTCTGGGACTCCTGCTCCTTGACCAGTCTCTCAATGTGCTCAGCAGAGTTCTTTGTGATAGCCAGCTGCTCTAGGACGTGGCAATGTCAGACTGCGCAGGGGGAACCTCAGGACCATAGCGCCATGAAACGGTTTTGGTGTATGTTCTCTTTATAAATATGCTGTAACATAACACAGCATACAGAGTGCAGTAGTGACCGCAAAAGATGACGTTGATGGCTGATTGTGTGTACAGTGTTATCTGGGGAGAGACAGATTATCAAGATAGAGCTATTTTCTACGCCCTTTTTAACTAAGCAAGCGATTTTCTGGATTTATCCTCCTCTCCATTTCATGGTCCTGTGTAAAGGGGTGTAAAGCAGGTACCGTGGTGCATGGGCACCCCAACCCTAAAATGGGATCTCCATTCTTCAAGGTCAGTGAATAACTGTGAGATATGGGAGGCTCTGGCCCCTCATCATAATCTGCAGGGGCCAGGGGGAGGCATCATTTTGAGTACGCCTCTGCTTATGTGCTTTGTAATCAATGCATCTCAGTGACTCAATCCACTGAGCATGATTCTCTCCAGCAGCAAACCTGAGCCACGCTCTAGATGATGGTGACTTTAGAACCGCTTACTCTGCAAAACTGATGGTTCGAGGCATATGAGCTGCAGATTCTACACTTTGCATTAGATCGCCACCTGGTGTTGGGCTCAGATGATTGCATGTTGTTGTCGTCTTGGAAGAAGTCTTTGTAGTCACGAGATAGGTGACTCCTCCCTTGAACGATAGTGCACATGGGCATCGGCTCCATCCTAAGATTGTTTTTTTTCCGCCACTGGGTTTGAATGCAACTTTTCCGCTCCGGTTCGAAAATCTACTTTTCAACGACTTGACGCGCAAAACTTTCTAAAAACAAACTTTAACTTCAATATACAGAGACTCGACCTCATCGTTTCGATTCCGGTCTTCGACGCGGGCCGCTGGGCCTTCCCACATGGTGAGGCCTACACCTCATGGAAAGGACACTATTCAAAAAATGCCCTGTGTGTGGAGCAAAACTTCCACACAGCGACCATCACGAGGTGTGTAACCTGTGTTTATCACTGGAACACAACGAGTGGAGCTGCACAGCTTGTGCGTCCTTTCGATCCAAGAAGACCATTCGAGATCGGAAGGCCCGTCGACGCGACATGCAGAGATCAGCTCGGGAACTGGTGGATATCTTCGAAGGTCCATGTGTCCCCGAGGAAGATTCCGATGATCTCCAGATCTTATCTGAGGCAGACACTCCGATGACTCCATACCATCAGGTCAACGCGTAAGTACGAATGCCCCTACCCCAGCCCCAACACCTAAACCAAAGGCTAAGGTCAAAACTCCGCCTTCGGGGCCCAGTCGAGACCGAGACTTTGCTTCGAAATCCCCGCCATCTAGCCCGGCTCTGAAGAAAATATTAAAGCCTTCTGGTAGCTCCATACTGACCAAACCGCACGTGCCGATACTACCAGCTCCCTCTGCACTGAAACCGAAAGAAGTCCCGGTTCCGAAAAAGACTCAGAAACCGTCAACTCCGAAAGACAAGACGGCACCGAAACCAATGAAGTCTGCTTCCACCCAAAATCTTCGGTGCTGAAACCCACAAAGCCTGTTTCCGATGCCTCCAAGCCCTCTAACCAGGCCTGACTCCGAAAACAATACCTTCGGTGCCGAAAAGTACACCAAAGGAGTATACAACAACTCCTAAGGCTAAAGACAAGCAGAAACCAGGCCCGGAGCTGAAAAAATCGGCGCCGAAAGCAATTTCTCAAGAAGAAGAGTTTTTTTAGACCTGATCCTTTGCAAACGAGGATATACATAGACCCAGAAACAGGACATGTTTCTACCACGCCACACAGGAAGAGGAAGTCGGACACAGCACCTACACCTCCAGTGCCTTTCAAGAAGAAGGACTCTGCCACATCTCCTATGCACCCTTCTTCTCCTGTATCTCCTTCTCCTGCTCTCCCTTTAAACATTTCACCTCAAAATTCTCCTCCTCATTCTCCACAACATTCTCCTCCTCAGGATTCTGATGATGATCAGTATAGCATGGGGGGGGGGGGGTAGACCCAGATGACCCTTTTCCCTACCCAACAGGTTCACCAGACTGGGAGAATCCAAACCCACAGGATATTCCAGATATTCCTGACCCACATATATATCCATCTAAACCTTCTCCTCCAGATGACAATGTTGGGTTTGGGCACTTAATTAATAGGGCTGCCATCTATCACAATGTCACCATGCATTCAGATGAGGCAGAAGAGGACTTTTTACAAGACACTTTCGAACGATCCCAAAAATCTGTGCAAATACTGCCAATGATTAAAGGCGTTATTAAACATGCCCCAGAAGTATTTAAAGATCCTGTACGAACTAGAATCATAAACCCAAGGATAGAGAAAAAGTACAGAGCAGCTCCTGGGGATCCTGCTTACATTAAAGGACAGCTACCCTTAGACTCCCTAGTAGTTTCAAACGCTAGGAAAAGAGAAAATTCACAAACATCAGGCGAAGCACCACCTCCTGATAAAGAATCAAAGATCATAGATGCTTCAGGGAAAAGAATAGCTGCCAAAGCTAGCAATGCATGGCGCATTGCTAACACACAGGCCCTCCTCGCAAGATATGACAGGGCTCACTATGATCAGCTAGAGAAGCTCTTACAACATCTACCTGACCAATATAAGGCACAAGCAGATGACCTCATGAAAGAGGGTAAGATTATATCTAATGCCTCCATTAAATGTGCATTAGATGTAGCAGACACTGCATCCAGGGCAATAAACACCAGTGTCCTCCTTAGACGTCACACATGGCTACGCATTTCAGGATTTAAGCAAGAGGTACAGACTACTATCTTTAATCAACCATTCAACCAACAACAATTGTTTGGTCCCGAAGTAGACCCAGCTCTTGAAAAAAGACACTGACACAGCCAAGTCTATGGGAGCTCTGCAGTCCACCCAAGCAAGAGGCTCCTTTCGTTGCTCTTTCTACAGAGGAGGCTCCAAACAAGCTGGAGCAGACAAATCGTCTTCCTTTAAAACAAATACACAAGCATCCTCTAATAAGGGATACTTTAGAGGGGGCTACAGAGATAATAACAATAAGGGAAGAGGTCGAGGTAACAACAACAATCGATCCTCTTCCATCACTAAACAGTGACTTCCTTCAGCTCCCCCAACAGCATACCACTCCTGTAGGGGGAAGATTAACACAGTTCCTACCTGTCAGGAATTCCATAACAAAAGACAAGTGGATAAGACAGATTATCCAGTATGGTTACTGCCTAGAACGTACAGCTACCCCTCCAAATATACCACCCAGACAGCGTCCAATGTCCACAGAACATCTAACGCTGCTCCAACAAGAGGTTCTCTCATTGCTGCAAAAAGATGCAATAGAGCTAGTTCCATTGCAACATCAAGGAACAGGGGTCTACTCACTCTACTTCCTAATATCCAAAAAGGATGGGACACTAAGACCAATTCTAGATTTAAGGCCCCTAAATCTGTATATATACTCAGATCATTTTCACATGGTCACTTTACAATAAGTGCTCCCATTATTGCAACAAGGCGATTTCCTCACTACACTAGACCTCAAAGACGCCTACGTTCCCATTCCCATACATCCTTCTCACAGGAAGTATCTCGGGCTTGTGTTAGTAGGACAACACTATCAATTCAAAGCCCTTCCATTCAAGGTCACAGCTGCACCAAGAGTGTTCACAAAGTGCCTAGCAGTAGTAGCAGCACATCTCCGAAGACAACATATCCGTGTCTTCCCATACTTAGACGATTAGCTCATAAAGGCCAAGTCATTCAACCAGTGTGTTCAACACACATCTCACACAATTTAGACACTGCACAACTAGGGGTTTACAATAAACCACACCAAGTCACATCTACAGCCCTCTCATGTACATCAATACCTAGGGGCTACCATAAACACCAATATAGCTTATCCCAGTCCAGCCAGAATACAGAGCATTCAAGCCTTACTCACAAGGTTTCAAAACCAACACACTCTCCCAGCCAGAGTATTCATGCAATTAATAGGCATGATGACATATTGCATTTTTATTGTACCATATGCAAGACTGCAGATGCGCCCATTGCAGGAATGTCTAGCACATCAGTGGAATCAGGCACAAGGACAACTAACAGACCTGGTGTTGGTGTACAGCCGCACACATCGCTCTCTGCAGTGGTGGAACACCAAAAACTTGTCCAGAGGGCGGCCGTTCCTCGAACCTGTTCCACAGATAGTACTGACAACAGACGCATCCCTCACAGGATGGGCAGCACATCTGCTCCACCACACAACTCAGGGAGGATGGACCGCTCAACAAAAAGTGCTCCACATCAATCACCTAGAGTTGCTGGCGATTTTCCTGGCACTAAAGTCCTTCCAAGTACACATACAGAACAAGACTGTCTTAATCCGGACGGACAACATGACAGCCATGTACTACATACAGAAACAATTAGGCACACATTTCCTGCAACTGTCCCAGCTCGCACAAAACATTTGGAGTTGGGCCATTCCACAAAACATATATCTGCTTGCAGAACACCTTCCAGGAGTTCACGATCAGATAGCCGATCTGTTAAGTCGATAGACACAACAAATTCACGAATGGGAACTACATCTGCAAGTTCTTCAACCATTCTTTCACAAGTGCGGTCATCTAGACATAGACCTGTTTGCCACACACGAAAACGCAAAATGCCCAACCTTCGCCGCCAGGTTTCCACACCCGTTGTCCAAGGGCAATGCGATATGGATGAACTGGTCAGGCAGATTTGCGTACGCTTTTCCGCCAACCCCACTAATACCACTAGTAGTACGCAAGCTCAGACAACTGTCTCTCAAACTGATCCTGGTAGCTCCCACATGGGCACGCCAACCGTGGCTCACCACACTGCTATAACTCTCTCTAGTTCCACACCAAAAACTGTCTCCGACACCATCCATGGAGACATCCGGCATCCAGATCCAGGTCAACTGAATCAGGCGATCTGGCTCCTGAAATCTTAGTGTTTGGTTACCTTAACCTGCCACCAGATGTATGAATATCATTAAAGAAGCCAGAAGACCTACTACTAGAGCTTGCTATGCTGCTAAATGGAAAAGATTTGCCATTTACTGCAATAATAATCAAATTGATCCTTTAGATGCTTCCATCCAAAATATTATCTGTTACCTTCTCCATTTACAAAGATGTAATCTGGATTATTCATCTATACGTTTACATTTTGCAGCCATTGCCGTATATCTACAAAACAGACAACATATGTTGTTGTTTAGAGTACCAGCAATAAAAGCTTTTAAGGAAGGATTACAAAGGATTATTCCTCCTAGGTTACCACCCTCTCCAGTGTGGAACCTAAACATTGTTCTTACAAGGCCTATTGGACCCCCTTTTAAACCTTTACACAAATGTGAATTACAATTTCTCACATGGAAAACAGCTTTCCTCGTTGCTATGACCTCTATTAGAAGAGTTAGTGAGATTCAAGCTTTCACTATACAAGAACCATTCTTAAAATTACCCCGTAACAAGGTGGTTCTAAGAACTAATCCTAAATTCCTTCCTAAAGTAATTGCTCCTTTTCATCTAAACCAATCTGTTGTTACCAGTGTTTTTTCAAAACCCTGACTCTGTAGCAGAGAGAGCTTTACACACACTAGATGTCAAAAGAGCTCTTCTCTATTACATCAATAGGACCAAATCCTTTAGCAAAACAAAGCAACTATTTGTAGCTTTCTTTCCACCACATAAAGGCAACCCCATTTCTAAATCAGGAATTGCAAGATGGATTGTTAAATGTATACAAATATGCTACCACAAAGCGAAACGCACATTAACAGTTCCTCCTAGAGCGCACTCCACACGCAAACTAGGAGCCTCCATGGCTTTCTTAGGAAACATTCCCCTAGAAGACAGCTGCAAGGCAGCAACATGGTCTACAACACACACCTTCAGTAAACACCATTATGTGCAAGCCAATCAGCAAGCTGCAGTAGGCCAAGCTGTCCTTAAACTCTTTTTCAAACTACTGCAACAGACACAGGTGACCATCGCTAGGGGAGACACAGATATACACGCATGGACATCCTTTCTTTCTTTCTTTCTACTGACTCCATCATTTCCCATCATGGCGAAAAACAATCTAAGGATGGAGCCGATGCCCATGCGCACAATAGTCCAAGGGAGGAGTCATCTATCTCGTGACTACAAAGACTTCTTCCAAGACGACAACAACATGCAATCATCCGAGCCCAACACCAGGTGGCGATCTAATGCAAAGTGTAGAAATCTGCAGCTCTACATGCCAAGAACAGATGCATACTGGTAAGTAGCATTTTCCTTACAGATAAATAACTAATTTTATTCCGTCAGTGGATGAGATGCGATTGGAAAATGAAGATTTGGTTTTGCTCTTTATGAGAACTGACATGGGTATAAGTATGTGGGAGCAGTAGGTCACTAGTGAACACAACGGTTAAATAATTTACACACATTTAATCCTTGCACATCCCTTGAATGGGTTCCAGTCACACTACCAGTTATCTCAAAAGGTAACAGCTGTTAGTAGTTTCGCCTCACGCAGGCGGGCCAGAACATTTGTGAATTCGGAGCCTCCAGAACCCAAACCTCCATGCAGGCCTGCCTGTCTTTTGCCCTTGTCACCAGTTTTTGCATTTGGCCAGTGGATTGAGACGCAGCATAATGCTCGATACTTGGGTGCGCGCTCATTTGTTCAAGGCATTCTTGGAGTTCTGCTGAAGACCTCCTTCAGCAGAGAATCTACTTTAAAAAGATGCATTAGACGAAGTACTGAAGAAAGAACAAAGCTATGGTATTTACTACATTTCATTTCTAGTCCAGGAAAAAGAAGTGGGATGGTGCCCCCTCCTAGATCTGGAGGGATTTGGAAAGAACCTTCAGAACTGTCACACTGCTGCAGATTATCCCTCTGGTGGAAAGGGGAGACTTCCATTATGAAGTGCACTGAGATGATGCCTACTTAATATCTGTATCTTCTTGAATCCGTGATTTGTAGCAGAGGCAAACTACCAGAGCTGAGTCGTTGCTTTCCGACTCAGTTCAGCTACAAGTATCTTCACCAGGTGCCTGACTATGGTGACAGCTTAGATGGGATGATATAGGCATATAACCCACCCTGGAAGACTGGTCGTTTTGGGAAACGAAGAGGCCAACATCTACATAGAATATGGCCTTTGACCAGCTGGGACATATTGGTGAATGAAGAGCAGCATTCAAGGATGTAGAAATAGTGTAGATACTTCATAGAACCTTAACTAAATGATTTCTCCAAGGCGCGGACTGCCTGGGAACAAGATCTGGGTGTACCTATAACAGACGACATATGGCAGCATTGCTGTGCGCAAAGCGTTATATTTCAAATAATCATCGCCACAAATTATTGCATTTTAAATATATATACCATGCTTATATAACCCTGAAATTACTGGACAAAATACATTTTAACACCTCACATGAGTGCACTCGGTGCTTGATCCATAATCCTGATTTTTCACATCTGCCATGGTACTGCGCGCCAGTTCAGGCATACTGGGGAGTGATCTTTCACCATTTATCTCTTATGGTGGAACAAATTATACAACCTGCACCACTGACAGCACTGCTTGGATACGTTCAACCTTTAAAGAAGGACATTACAAGGTTCTCAGCAATAGCTTTACTCATTGCAAAGCAACAGATCTCTTTACATTGGGGTAGAACGCAAACACCGACTGTTGGGCCCTGGCTTCGCGACATGATACATTGTGGCACTAGGAGTGATATATATGCTACCCTGCTTCTACCGACTTCACGCCCACGTGACATTTGGCAACCTTTGACTAGTTACTTATTGGTGCACCCCCTGGACGGAGACTAAAACATTCTAGTGAGTATGGGTAGCCGGAATGCGAGACCTGGAGTTAACAGCAGGCGGTGGCTTATTGCTTGATACTGAGGAATGTATAACATGGGCAGTCCTTGATGGGCTGTACACTCTGTGCAGCAGCCAATTGTATTTGATGTGATCCACTTCGCGAGGCATTGTCATCCTTATGTTTAATGCTCTTGTACCATGTTTATTGCTGGGATTTCGCTCTTTGTTAAATATTGAATGACTTCAGCCGATTTGAGATGTTAAATATTGTGATGCACTATCAATGTGTTTGTATACTGATGCTCTCAATAAAGAACATACAAAAATAAAAAAATAAAGGATTTCTGCTGTATGGTCACCGTTAAAGCTAGTCATACACTTATACCGCTTTCAGGTTGTCCTATCAAAATTTTACTGCTTGCATGGGAGAGTCGCAGGTAATTTGTCAGATGTACAGCTGTCAAAGCAGAACTCTGGTTGAATATCTCTCACTTCTGGAGATTAGCAATGCAGCCACGTGGAAGACAATAATGCCTTATATTGACGCTGAATATTAGTTTGATCCGTTCTAACTCGAACTTTATGCTTTTATCAGCTAACAGTAAAAATATTACATTTTTATTGCTGTGGTTTCTAAATTAGGTGTAATATAAATGATCTTGTAAGAACTGCATTAACAAAGAAGTCCCCCGTGTAATTATTTGTGTGCAATGAAGCAGACAGCCCAAGTTGAAAAGTAGCACCTAGAGCAATCATGGCATTGACTCCATTTATGATGGAGTATTTTAAGTCTAAAAGTACACACAATCATCACGTGGTTAATCAAATTAAAAAATGTATTTCCGATATGCATTCTATGCATATCTTATTCACTTGGCAACGCTTGTTTTACAGTGAGTGCAATTGGTACATGTATTTTTAAGTGGTAATTCTAGGGTTGAGGTAGGGATGCTTGTTAGCATAAATAGAAGGATTGCAAGTTTCATTATATGCTGCCAAGAGCTAAAAGGTTGTTTTTGGAGTGGGGGACATTGTGAAGGAGCACAAGTTGAATAGCTGAAGATGGACTGAGAGCTTACAATGCCTGAGCTAACAAATCTGTAAATGCGGGTTGCACCTTAGTCTACTGGTAGCAGTGTGCATAAAATGTTGTGTGCAATAAACCATTAGATCCTGCCTAATTTCTTTATTTTTTTTGACAGGGTGCGGTGTGGACTATGAAATTTTCTCACTGCGGTCGTTTACTTGCATCAGCAGGACAAGACAACGTCGTAAGGATATGGGTCTTAAAGAATGCTTTTGACTATTTTAACAACATGCGCATGAAATATAACACTGAAGGTAACTCATACTTATGTTACTGATCTATAGTGTATGGTGTGTGATTTTGTTTTGCGTTCTATTTTACATAAGGACGCGTTTATTGTCAAGGAAAATTACAACTGACAAGATATTTGTTTGAAAAATATACTTTTGATTATTAGCATCATATGAGGAAATAAGTATGTAAGAGCACAGGGAACTCATAAAGATGTATTATAATGTACCTTCTATTTCATGCCTGTTGGACTTGGTACATCTAGGTGGCTGCTGCCTGGGAGTATTTTTTAGCTGCAGTTTAAGCATTTTGTTAAACATGGAGGCTTCAGAAAATACAGGTTTTATTAACTGTTGCTCCTCAATGGCTGGCATTTTATGGAATCTGGGAATTTTAGCTCCCAGACTGCCTGCTGAAATTTTCTACTGTGTTTTTCAAAGAAATTTGCCACATCAAAGGTGAGATCGGATCTTCCCTAGGCCTTTCCACCTCTGAAAGACAATACAGTCTTGCCCCTTTCTAGGCTATTCCAGAGGGTGACATAACTCTCACTCCAGCGCCCACCGCAAAAGACACACCAGTCCTGTTGGTTTGGGGAACATTCAGACACTGACCAGGCCGTCAGAGACCATACACATATCAGTCACCAGCCCCACTGGCCTCCACCTAAAGATGCTTTTCTTTGTCCTTAGCAGCTTTCATGTCCCTGTCCTGCAGTCGCATTGACGGCCCTGGCAGTTGAAGGTGGGCCAGGAGCATTTTCAATTTTCAGTACACATCTTCAGAAGTTGGGGACCCCAGTTTTTCCCTACCTCGACGATGACTGTTGAAGGTGGGCTCACTGCAGTCAGTTGTAGACCACCTCCAGACCACTGTGAACCTGACATGGTTTGGATTCAGGATCAACATGCCAAAATCACACCGACCCACTTGCAGAAAATCCCTTTCAATAGAGTCATCCTGGATACAGTGTAGTGATGCAGGGCGACTCCAGAAATTCTCTGTAAACCCATCACCTTAACCCAAGGAGCTAATCACACATTACTCATCAGTGGGGCCCATAACACTGCGAGTCACTCATACACACATTTACCCTGCTCCGAGTATTTGGTGAAGACCAAATGAGGGTTACTGGATTATAGCGGAGTGTCTAAAACTACATTTTATACATTATTTACATCTGCAGTTTATTTCTGATACCATGGTTATGATTTAAGAAAAACAATTTTAACACCCCACCATTATTTGTCAATGGATCAGCTAGTAAAAGTTAACTAAAGGACAACAAGACAGGCTTAATTCTCCATTTATTTAATTTTTATTTAGAGACTAGATCTCCTAGCATGACCTTTATCTTTTAATTCGAATTAAATTCTTTAAACATCAATAACCTAGAAGAAAAAGTTTTAAGATTCAAACATTCATTTATTAGCATGACAGTTTAAAATAAGAAAAGTTTCATATTACCAAAGTTTGGAAATGCAGACATCAGTATAAGTACAGAATAGTTCCCAACGAACGCCTCTCTCTCTCGATACTCCCCTCTCATAGGACTCCGCACCCATTCAAAAGTTAAAGTTCAAAAAAATTCAAAGTCCCTGCGCCATAGGAAAAGTTGCACAGACCGACAGCATGACGGGGAGCAAAGATAAAATCGGAAAAGCAAGCTTCTTTCATCGTCTTTTATACCCTTTTTCACTAACTTATCTATCTTAAAGTTGTAACTTTGGGGTCTTAGACTGTCCGTGATTGGGCACTTTGAGGGGTGGATGAGCATCACCTTATTGTTCAATTTCCGCAGAGTCATTGTTATAATTTAGAAAATAAGGTTTCTATTGTTCATATCATTCCTCTTCCGCTTGTGTCCTTTAATTAGTTATTCAATTTTCGAATTCTATTTGCATTAAAGGATATACCCACTGCTGGTATCAGGGCTTCAAAAACATCACCTATTATTTCAATCACACTTTCTCTTCTTCGACCTAAAGGTTTACCTATTTCATGAATTCCGTTAGTACCTCTATCTACATGGAAAAGTTTAGGTAAGACCAAGCCGATATAACAGGATCCATACCAATGGTCTGGTAATCTATAATAAGCTTTGTTCCCAATAAAAAATAAATACCAGGAAAATCTGGGTCATTACCACCTTTAAATCCCCAACGCCCTTTTACGATATAGGTATCCTCACATTGACTCACTCCCACAAAATAATTGTCATACACAGTGTTATCTCTTCGAATACATAATTTTCCTAAAAATGGTGTATCTATGCTTACAGCCACATTTACATTATGTCCCTCAATATTATCATCTGTAAACGTTCACATAGTAGATTTAGTTTGATTCACTTTTTCTTTCCATTTATATTGTTGCCTTCTTTCCTCAACCATATTTAAAAAGACTTTCTCTTCAATTCTCATTTTACAAGTCAAATTATGTTGGAATGCATAATCATTTGTCAATTCTTGTGTTTCTAAAAAATATTCTCCAAAAACTTTAGCAGGCTTAATTTGATTCAATTCAGCTACAATTTTCAATTTAGCAAATACATCATCAGAATCTGAATAATAATACCCCTAATTTCCCTGTTCTATAGAATAAACTTGTTAATACATGTTGGGACGGGAAGTCTCCTGCATGTCTCTGGAGAGAGTGCTTCCCCTGCCTTATGCTAATCTCCAGGCAAGTCGCTCCAAAGCTACTGTATAGTTTCTAGATCCCTACCTCAGTGAGCATGACAATCATACATGTCCACTGAGGGTCTCCCTGGTTACATGGATTGAGACCCTAGAGCTTGGCTCTGAGGTCGAGGGGGCATGCCTAGTGCACCCCTATTTTTCAGAGAGTGGCTACTGCCCTCTCCATTATGGCTGTGGTAGACTGACAGTGGTGGCAGCAATAAATCTATAGTCAGGAGGGGTGAGTCCCTAGGCACCCTCTTGACCAAGTCTGTGCAGTTTGCCATGCCTGTGGGCCTGTTGCCTTTGTCTGACTGATGTGTGTTTGAGAGCCCGTGGGTGTACAGGGGAAGAATGGTGATTTGAGCCAGTGTGAGGAATGCGAGCTGTTCTGCTGGACATCCCAGCTCCCCCGTCCCCCTCCCTATTTCCTTGGAAAGGCCTGGTGGGCTGGGGGAAACACTCAGCTCTTATCTGGGTTTAGCTGCACTAACTGTGTGGAGAGGACCCTCCCCCACTGGTCAGGGCCTCCTGGGCTGGAGTTAATTAAAAGTTCGAGGCATGTGGGCTGCTAAATTCATATCTTTTGCATTAGATCGCCGCCTAGTGTTGGGTCCGGATGATCGCACATTGTTGTCCTGGAAGAGTCTTCGAAGTATCCTGAGATAGGTGGCTCCTCCCCTGGACTACAGTGCGCATGGGCATCGGCTCCATCCCCAGATTGTTTTTTTCCGCCATTGGGTTCGGATGCGGTCTCGACGTCTCTCTGTCGGAACAGAGAAAACTAGCTTTTTTACGGCCAAAAGGCCTTAGATTCATTGCGTCGGTATTGTTTGCTTACGGTCTCGAGTTCTTCCGTCTCTTTGAGTCGGAATCTACGGAGTCGTATCACTCTTCGGACATCGAGGCCTTCTCATCGCAACCCGACCGCAACTTTTTGCCATGGAGCGGAGCCCGTTTAAATACTGTCCTCTCTGTGGGTCCAAATACCCGCATATCGACGTGCACCCGGTCTGTAACAAATGCCTTTCGCCAGACCATAACGAGGACACCTGTATGGCCTGCTCCAGATTCAGGTCAAAGAAGACGCTCAAGCTTCGGCGCGCGGTGCGCCTAGAGGCCAGACAAGCGGCCCCGGATCCAGAAAACATCTTCGGCGACCAAGAAGAGGAGGGCCAGAGCCATCATCTTCAAATCTCACCGCCCGCGACGGACATCGAGGCGGATCCGGAAGACGACGACGGAGTCGTGGGTCAAGGCCTTGAATACGTCGACGAGGTAGGGGACGTCGAAGAAGTTTATGGGGCCGCGGAAGATAGCTCAGGGGATGAGCTATGCCCCGAAGGTTACACAGATCAGGCTCGGGTCACGGGATCGCCAGTCGGCCTTACCCAAGACCCCGCACCGCAAGCCACGGCCCCGCCCTCAGGCCCGGCCACGGACATACTTGCTGCGAAGCCCGTATCGAAACCGAAAATGAAACAAGCGGTATCGACTACACCTAAAATGGCCGACCCGAAACCGAAACTTACGGATTCGAGCGTTCCTAAGATGGCGGCCGCTACACCAAAAACACAAAAACCTGCTGCCTCATCGACTCCGTCGACCTCCGGTCCACAGAAGTCGAAGAAAACTGTCGATTCGACGGTGTCGAAATCGTCGGCGGAGGAGGTTTCCTCTACGAAGGGTGTTCGACACGGGTCGATAAGTGCGACGCCGTCTAAGCCCGCCAAAGCCAGCGACAAGACTCCGGTGCCGACTGGGACATCGTTAGTCGGACGCGTGGTGGAAACGGAGCCTGCAAAATCACACGGATCGAAAGCTGGAAGCTCAACACATCGGTCCAAAGACTCTGTGTCCACAGCTGCAGCATCCACGTCTAAGACTCAAAAGGGCCAACAAGACGTCGGATCCGAGGGCAGGGTGAAGGCCTCCTCGTCGGCGCCAAGTGCCGCTGTGAGTGACGCGTCCCCCATCGTCTCTTCGCTACAGAGGATTCGGGAGAAGGCCTCTGCGACGCCGGCTCCGACGCCGTCGCACCAGAAGCCGATGGACATGCCGGCAAAGCCTGCAGGCAAACTTCTCTTCCTTCCGAAGGCCTTTACCACAAAATCGGCGCCAAAGACGTCGGAATCATCAACGTCTGGAGCACTTTCAGGTCGACTACTCGACTCAGAAGAAGATTCTGAGCGTTTTATCGACGCAGACACGGGCAAATTGACCCTTTACAAACGAAAGATCACTTCACAGCCAGTGGACTCTTATGTCATCCCACTAAAGAAGAAACGGCTTGCTCAGGACGCTTCAGCCCTGATGGAACCTATACAGCCTCCTCCTAGAAGGAGCCCAACACCTTCCCCAGAACACTCTGAGGGTGAGGGATATGGAGAAGATGACCAATACACTTTCCCCATCAATGACCCTGATGCACAGCAGGATTCCTATGACGACATAGGTGACCAAGACACCCAGAATGTGGTGCAGGACCCACAGCCTTTCATTGCACGTGCATCCCCAACAGAAGATTCTGCAGGTTTTCACGCACTCATTGAACGGGCAGCTGCTAATCATGATGTGGACATGCATGCTGACCCAGTTGAAGAAGACTTTCTATTTGACACTTTTTCAGTCTCTGAAAGGACAGTCAAGACACTGCCTATGCTCAAAGGGGTCCTTAAACATGCTGCGGACATCTTTAAAGAACCAACCAGGGCGAGGGTGGTCAATCCTCGCATCGAGAAGAAGTACAGACCAGCGCCTGCAGACCCTGCATATATTCGGGGACAGTTGCCACTTGACTCCCTTGTGGTCGCAAATGCCCGCAAACGGGCGAACTCCCAAACAACGGGTGAAGCTCCTCCCCCAGACAAGGAGTCAAAAGTGCTGGAGGCAGGGGGCAAAAGGGTAGCTGCGCAGGCTGCCAATTTCTGGCGTATTGCAAATACACAAGCACTATTGGCGCGTTATGATAGGGCGCATTACGACACCCTAGAGCAAGTTTTACAACACCTGCCTCCGCAGTTTCAAGAGCCTACCAAACTGCTTATAGAAGAGGGCAAACTAATCTCCAATGCAGCCATAAAGTGTGCACTTGATGCCGCAGACACAGCGGCTAGGGCTATTAACACTAGCGTCATGCTGAGACGACAAGCGTAGCTCCGCATATCGGGGTTTAAACCGGACATTCAGACAACCATACTCAATCAGCCCGTCAATCCTGATAGACTGTTTGGTCCTGATGTTGACACCACCCTCGAAAAGATTAAGAAAGACAACGAAACAGCTAAGTCTATGGGGGCCCTACAATCACAACAGTTCCGGGGCAACACTTTTCGTCGCTCAGGTGCACGTGGAGTCACCAGAGGACAGATGGGTCAACAGTCGCAATTCTCTAGAGGTGGAGCACAGTCCTCGTACCCCAAGCAGAACAAAGGGGGTAATCGAGGAAACAACACCAGAGGACGTGGCAGAGGAAACAACAATTCCCGTTCCTCTGCCCCAAACAAACAGTGACTCTCTGTCACTGCCCCCCGACCATTTAACACCTGTCGGGGGGAGACTCCAGCAGTTCCTGCCAGTCTGGACAAACATCACCACGGACAGGTGGGTACGAAAACTTGTCCAGTACGGTTATTGTCTAGAGTTAAAGTCCACTCCACCCAACATTCCACCAAGGCAACGGCCTATGTCCGCAGAGCATTTGCACTTATTGCAGCAAGAAGTAGTGGTGATGCTGCAAAAAGGCGCAATCGAGCTCGTGCCAGTGGAGGAGGAAGGCACAGGGGTGTATTCCCTGTACTTCCTTATTCCAAAGAAGGACGGATCTCTCAGACCCATTCTGGATCTGCGTCCACTCAACCTGTATATACTGTCAGAACATTTCCATATGCTAACACTGCAACAGATTCTTCCCTTGTTAAACCAAGGGGACTTCTTAGCAACCTTGGACCTCAAGGATGCTTATTTCCACATTCCACTACACCCGTCCCACAGAAAATACCTCAGGTTCACTATCCAAGGCAAGCATTATCAGTTCAAGGTCCTGCCCTTCGGAGTGACCACAGCTCCAAGAGTGTTTACCAAGTGTCTGGCGACAGTAGCGGCGCACCTCAGGAGGCAGAACATCCATGTCTACCCCTACCTAGACGACTGGCTCGTTCAAGCCAAGTCGGAACAACAGTGCGCCGCGGACATGTCGTCTACCATTCACCTCCTTCACGACCTGGGCTTCTCCTTGAACTACCCAAAGTCGCATCTTCAGCCGGCACATGTCCGGCAGTTTCTAGGTGCGACGATCAATACCCTGACGGCCATGGCTCAGCCGAACCAAGTCAGGATAGACAGCATGCAGTCTCTAATCCAAAAGTTCAGACCACAACACTCGCTCCCAGCGAGAGTGTTCATGCAGTTGATTGGCATGATGGCCTCCTGCATCTTCATAGTCCCTCACGCACGTTTACATATGCGTCCGCTCCAGGAGTGCTTAGCAAATCAGTGGACACAGGCTCAGGGACAATTAACAGACCTAGTGTTGGTTACCAGTCGGGCGTACGACTCTCTGCATTGGTGGAATCCACACAACCTTTGCAAGGGCCGACTGTTCCAGGAGCCAGTGCCACAGATTATCCTGACAACGGACGCGTCTCTCCAGGGATGGGGAGCTCATCTGCTCACTTACACTGTGCAGGGACTATGGACGACGCAGCAACAGAAGATGCACATCAACTATCTGGAACTGATGGCAATCTTCATGGCGCTCAAGTCCTTCAATGTACATCTGTGCAACAAGGTAGTGTTAGTCCGGACGGACAACATGACCGCGATGTACTATATTCAAAAGCAGGGGGGCACCCACTCGCCACAGCTGTCTCATCTGGCTCAGAGCATGTGGAAGTGGGCCATTCAGAGGAACATTTTCCTCATGGCAGAACACCTCCTGGGCAAGGACAATCAGATGGCGGATCTGCTCAGCAGATACAGCCATCAAATGCACGAGTGGGAGTTACACCCATCAGTACTCCGCCCGTACTTCCAGCAGTGGGGTCAGCCGGAGATAGACCTGTTTGCCACAAACGAAAACGCAAAATGCCAACACTTTGCCGCCAGGTTCCCTCACCCACAGTTGCAGGGGAATGCGATATGGATGAACTGGTCAGGCAGATTTGCGTACGCTTTTCCGCCAGCCCCTCTGATACCGCTGGTGGCAAGAAAACTAAGGCAGCACTCGATGACACTCATCCTAGTTGCTCCAACGTGGGCGCGCCAAGCATGGTACACCACGTTTCTAGAACTCTCGGTGGTGCCGCATCAAAGGCTGCGCCTCACGCCCAGACTTTTGACGCAGAACCATGGAGACATTCAGCATCCAGATCCGCAACAGCTCAACCTGGCGATCTGGCTCCTGAAGTCCTAGAGTTTGGATACCTTCACCTACCTCCAGAATGCATGGACGTCATCAAGGAGGCGAGGAAGCCTACTACCAGAGCATGCTATGCTGCAAAATGGAAGCGTTTTGTCATTTACTGTACGGCTAATAACATCGACCCGCTAGATGCATCTATCCCTAACATCATTTGCTATCTGTTAAATCTTTACAAGTGCAATCTAGCGTACACTTCCATTCGGATACATCTATCCGCCATAGCAGCTTATCTTCAGAACAGGCAGCATCTCTCTGTCTTCAGAGTGCCTGCCATTAAGGCTTTTCTTGAAGGTCTGAAACAAGTCATTCCCCCAAGAACACCGCCAGCTCCGGTGTGGAACCTCAATGTGGTCCTCACCAGACTGATGGGACCACCTTTTGAGCCACTACACTCGTGTGAACTCCAGTTCCTAACGTGGAAAGTAGCTTTCCTAATAGCTATTACGTCACTGAGGCGTGTTAGTGAGCTGCAAGCGCTCACAATACAAGAGCCATTCCTTCAGATTCATCCAAATAGGGTGGTACTGCATACTAACCCAAAATTCCTTCCGAAGGTGGTGTCACAGTTTCATCTCAACCAAACTATTGACTTGCCTGCATTCTTCCAAAACCCACAAACGGTGGCGGAAAGAATGCTTCATACTTTGGATGTCAGGAGGGCATTGATGTACTATATTGACAGAACACAACACTTTAGGAAAACAAAACAACTTTTTGTTGCCTTCTCGCCACAGCACAAAGGCAACCCTATTTCCAAAGCAGGAATAGCCAGGTGGATTGTTAAGTGCATCCAAATCTGTTATCAGAAGGCCAAACGTACCTTGACAATACCCCCAAGGGTGCACTCCACACGCAATTTGGGGGCATCTATGGCTTTCCTGGGGAACATTCCTTTAGAAGACATTTGTAGAGCAGCCACGTGGGTTACACCACATACCTTTACAAAACACTACTGTGTTGATGTGCATTCCAAGCAGCAAGCAGCTGTAGGACAGGCTGTTCTCAAAACACTTTTTCAAGTTTCTGCAGCTGGCACGGGCAACCGCCGCTAATGGAGGGACTGCTATATATTCTATGCAAAAGATATGAATTTAGCAGCCCACATGCCTCGAACTGAATATGCTACTTACCAGTATGCATCTGTTCTTGGCATGTAGGGCTGCTAACATTCATATCGCCCACCCTCCTCCCCGGTGCCTGTCGCAGCTGCAGACATACTCTTGCATTCAATCATTAGCATGGACATCCTTTATACTTTACACTCCATCTCTGCCACAATGGCGCAAAACAATCTGGGGATGGAGCCGATGCCCATGCGCACTGTAGTCCAGGGGAGGAGCCACCTATCTCAGGATACTTCGAAGACTCTTCCAGGACAACAATGTGCGATCATCCGGACCCAACACTAGGCGGCGATCTAATGCAAAAGATATGAATGTTAGCAGCCCTACATGCCAAGAACAGATGCATACTGGTAAGTAGCATATTCATTCCTCTCTAGAGGGTTGCACAGCCTGATACCAGAACAGGACCTGCTACATGCTTTACCCATGCATTGAACACGCGGTGAATGGTCTGTGATTGGAGGTGTATTCAGAATGCAAAGAGCGGCAGACCCTCTGATTGGATGAGCCTATCAATCAGAGGTGATAAAAGTCTGGCCTGAGTGGTCAGCTGTTGTTCAAGACTGGTCTATGACTGACGAGCGGCCACACCAGATCCCTCTGACAGTAACCAGCCGCGACCCCGCGGTGTGAAGACAGGAGATAAGACTGTTCACTGCGGTCTGGAAGAAAGGCATCATTAAGGACCAGCTGTTTGTGAGGCTTGGAGGAGCATTCGCTTTGGACCAAGGAAATTACAGACAGCTGCCCAAGGTGTGGGAAGGAAGCTTGCGGCACATCACCCAGTGTGGAGAGGAAGCTTACAGCACATCACAGAGGCTGGTGGAAAGAAGCTTGCAGCACATGACGAGAGCCAGAGAGGAGGATGCTTGATTCTAGTCCTTGAAGGTGAGATCAAATCCCCTCTAGGCTCCTCCCTTGCGCTGTGGGAGCCTGTACAAGCAGTAACTGGGAAGAGAGGCCAATGAAGCAGACCCCCACCTTTCTTTTTCTGATCTCTGAGGGTATCAGGGTGAACTGGCACTCTGTCCAGCCACTACCCTTCTTCAGCTAGCCAGTGGCTACTGGACTAGTGGGACTCCAGTAAACTGTGCCAAGAGGAAGTGGAACTGTAGGCGCCATATCTGAGCGTTCTAGCGCTCAGGGACACTGGGACATGCCTACTTAGGGCGGAGCCCGTATCAGGTCATTCTGGCTATTGGAAAATAAAGATAAGTACTGCAGCATCGCTCTGCTACTGGGTGTGTGCGCTGACTGAGCATTACAGCGTTTTAATGCTATTTTAATTCCCGTTTTCTATTTTATTTAGTACTGTTTATATTTTCCCCTGTTTTTAGCATAGGCTCATCTGGCCACTAACCTGCACAGTAATTGTTGTCCTCACCGCTATTTAGCGGGTCCGGTTTCCGGGGAGGCAGGGGGCAGTGAGCGCCATCTTTGAGAGGGAGTGAGGAAGTGGAACTGTAGGCGCCATATCTGAGCGTTCTAGCGCTCAGGGACACTGGGACATGCCTATTTAAAGCTCCGCTCTCAACGCGCAGCGGTGACGCGCAGCGGAAGCACCTTCTCTGCGCCTGAGTCGCGCCAGAGTCCCGCCCGTCTGCGCTCGTCCGTGTCTCGGAAGCCGGCGAGGTAGGCGGGGGACTCTGACGGTTGGTAGCCTGTTATCTGATGGTCAAGTTATCTCGGTAATAATGATGCACTCCTATTCTTCCACTGAGCTTTTAGCGCTACGTGGATCTTTTTCTCTATGTCATCATGTTTTTCCAGGGGGTCGCTCGCTCAGGAAGGGCTGTGCTGAGTGTGGCTGGACTCTGCCGAGGCAGCAAGTTGTTCTGCCTGCATCCCCGTCACCTCAATTCCTCTGTCATCTTCTTAATACCAGATCTCTTGGTAAACATGCTACTGACATTTGGAATTTGATATCGGATTCAAAAACTTCCTGTCTGTTTTTGACGGAGACTTGGCTTAATGAATGCGCTAGTCCGGACATCGCCTCGGCTGTCCCTCCTAACTATACCATCTATAGGAAGGACAGAGAGGTGGGTCGTGGTGGCAGGGTGGCATTAATTGCCAACAAGAATCTGTCCTGTTCAACCTTCCCTGTAGATAATATCAATGGTAGTGAAGCCTTGGGTTTCGCTCTTAAATTATCCTCCCGTCATACTTGCACAGGGATTATTATCTACAGAGCACCTGGCCCCCTGGGCTCGTTCTTTGAGGACTTACAGGCGGCACTTTCTGTAATGTGTCTAAGATCAGAACACTGTCTCCTATTGGGAGACTTTAATCTTCACATGGAGATAACCACTGACCCTGACACCATTAAGCTCCTCGATATAGTTTGTCCGCTGGGCCTGTCTCCTTTCATTTGCAGCCCGACTCACACTAAAGGCCACACGATCGATCAGATCTTCTCTTCCGGGTCTTTAGAGACCTCCCCACCATATCCTGTTCTTTGGTCAGACCATGTTTTAATAGTTTTGTGTCTCCTTTTCGGCCATGCCCAATGTTAGAGGTACTGAGGACAAGAAGAGGCTGTCGCGGCCTTTCCACCGAGTGACGGCTGAATTGTTTTCGGCCGCTCTTGACCAACACCCATGCACCCTAACTGGAAATCTGGAGCAAGATTTAATATTGGTCCAGAAATGGCTTGTATCTAGGTTTGAGGATTTAGCTCCTGGCAAGACAGGCAAACCGGAGAGCAAACATATCTCGGCCCCCTGGTTCACTCCTCTTCTTGGCAAGTTGCGTCAGGATTGTAAGAGGGCGGAAAGAGTATGGAGGCGCCGGTATGTTCCTGAAGATAAAATCAAATACAGGGGACTCATTCGCCTTTATCACAAGCAAATCTTGGATGCAAAAAAAACTTACCTGGAACACAGAATTGACGTGGCAGACAGCAGGAGTAAGGAAATGTTTAGAATTGTTCAGGAATTCATTTCACCTGCTGCAAGCTCTCCGAATCACTCTCACACGGAAGCCTGGATCTGCCAACTTAGTGAATTCTTTGTCAACAAAATTAAGCTCATCCAAGATTCCTTTCCTAGTATAGGTCTTAGTGCCAGAGCTTGCCAACCGAGTTTTTCTCCTTCATCTTTAAAAGAATCAGGGCCGCTGCTTTTGGACTTCCCGGCTATGTCTCTGACTTCTTCCCTCGGACTGCTAACCCGACTAAAATCAGGTTCGCCGCTGGACCCTTGTCCTGCTACCTGCCTGGGAAGAGTTGCTCCGGCTATCAACACTCTGCTCAATCCATTGCTTAATGCCTCCCTTACATCTGGTGAGGTACCTGCGGCCTGGAAGCACGCCCTGATTCTACCGCTGTTAAAAAAAACATCTGATCCCCTTGTTCACGCGAACTATAGACCAATCTACCTCCTCCCAGCCATGGCCAAGGTGATTGAGAAACACGTGCACTCCTCTATTGCCAGCTTCGTAGAGAACAACAACTTGCTTCACGATTCTCAATCAGGTTTCCGTGCGAATTACAGCACGGAGACAGCCTTGCTTGAGATCACAGATGCCATTCGAGGAACTCTGGACGGTGGAGGGAAAGCGATCTTGGTCATGTTAGACTTGTCGGCGGCTTTCGACACCGTCCCACATGTCGGTCTACTTTCAAGACTATGGGAGATCGGTCTGCGGGGGACGGTGTTGGACTGGTTTAAGTCATTTCTTACCAACCGCCGTCAAGTGATCTGGGCACCCCCGTTTTCCGCTGAAATGCCTCCGCTGGAGGTAGGGGTCCCGCAAGGGTCTATTCTTAGCCCTTGCCTCTTTAACATCTATATGGCCCCTCTGGCGGAGGTAGCGGAATCTTTTGGTGCCCAGATCATATCCTATGCTGATGACACCCAGCTACTTTTCACGTGTAACAAGGGTGAAGATTTTGATGGCGATCAGATTAGGGAGTGCTTGGAAGCCGTGTTTGAGTGGTTTCAGAGACATAGCCTGAAATGCAACTCTGATAAGTCGGAGCTGCTTTTCTTCGGAAGTCCGCCTAATCCTGAGTGGAGGTCCTGGTGGCCACGGAACATGGCACCGCCTAGGGAAACCTCGCTAAAAGCTAAAAATCTGGGCATTTTATGCGATGTGGACCTTTCTTTCAGATCCCAGGTCATAGGGTTGACCGGTAAGTGCTTTGGTTTGTTGAAGTTGATGCGGAAATTTCTCCCACTGATATCTCTTCAACACAAAAAAATCATAGTCCAAGCCCTGATAGGGTCACGGCTTCACTATGCGAATGCCCTCTACCTGGGCCTCCCTAAATATCTTTCAACTCGTTTGCAGGTCGTGCAAAACTCGGCCGCTAGAGCAATCTTTGGACTGCCACGAAGGGCGCATGCGTCGGAGCTGCTGGAGAAACTCCACTGGCTTCCGATTGCCAAGAGAGTCACTTTTAAGATCCTGACTCTGGCCTATAAGGCCCTTCATCACATTGGCCCTAAATATCTTCGTAAACGGATGGCTTTTTATGTTCCAAAGAGGTCCTTGAGGTCCGCGCAACTAGCTAAAGCTACTGTCCCCTTAATTAAGCGTGCCCGTACCGGAGGCCGCTCCTTTTGTTATCTGGCCCCTCGCAGTTGGAATGAGCTTCCTATTGCTCTACGATCGTCGTCTAATCTGCTTGCCTTTCGTAAGGACCTAAAGACGTGGCTCTTTGCCCAGTAAAATCTGTGCCACCTGAGTAGCGCACTGTGTTATGTTTCTTCTTCTGAATTTCTCTTTGCCAAAGCGCCGGGACACTCTTGGGAGTAGCCGTGCGCTATAGAAGAGCTATTATAACATAACATAACATCCGGCACCTTTGATCAGATCCCTGACACCACTAGATCGGTGTCCTCACTCACAATGGGAGGGCACTTCTGTTGCTTTGGGTGGGGGGTTATGGGGCTGATCATGAACATTTGACTTCACATCATATGCTGAAACTATATCCTTTCAATACAAAGTTTGGTATCAAGGCTCTAGTGCATGAGATCAGCCCTGTGTAACATGATCTGTAATATGCAATGCTTACTGTGTGTTTTCATGTTAACTGTGTTTTTATAGTGCTTGGCGTCTAGGCGCTATAATACTGTTTGGGGTCAGAACTCTGTCCCAGAGGGTTGTAGAGACTTCTGGTTTTCACTGTTTATCCTAGTTTTATGTGTAGTATAATTATCTTATGTGTATTAAAGTACTTTTCTTTTATAAAAAGTAAAGCACTGACTGGACATTGAGTTTATCAGCTGGTGTTACAGTTTACACTGTATTCTGAATGTCTAACCCCACCTCACCTCCTTGAGTAAGCCTTGGACTGCTCTGTCTCGCTACCCTGAGAGAGTCAAGTGCTGGAGAGGAGTACTTGGTTATCCAGTTTTGGGTCCCTTAGTACTGAGGCCCCAGGACACCAGTGAGGGAACACTCCAGTTGATGCGATTGGAGCGCAGTTACCCCTGAGTGCCCTGGTGCCCAAGAAGCCGGGTCTAACAATACACTACATGTAACTCCATACGTTAATGGAAGATGATGATAGGTGACACCCTCAGACACAGATGCTGGCAACTTCACACAGATAGAACAGTCGCTGGCATCCATTGTCCTCACATACTCCGATAGTAATCTCGAAAATGTGTTTCGTGAGAAATCGCTAATAGAGTAATCTTGATGAATTTCAGGCCTATCCACATGTAATTTTTCTTTTTTCAAATCATTATTCTTTTCTTTCATAGTCTCATTTGCTTTCAATTTTTTTAAATCTGGTCTAAAAGGAATGATAATAGCAAGAATTAACCATACTAACATTAATAACCCAGTACATAATAACCACATTCTACACCATTTTCTAAAAATAGAACACTTAGATTGGGTTAAGTCATTAGTAGCCATTTCTTTTTTTTACACAGCGATTTTCACAATCTTTTCACCATTAAAGTGTCTCTTTTTACCTTTGTTTTACACTTACAATGATCTTTTCAATAAAGATTCCAAATTTTGTTTCATATAATTGTTTTCTTTCTTTTCACAGTTTCCCAAAACTTTTTAAATATCTCTTTTCTTTCTTGGAGTCACAGTTTACTCACTTTCTTTTTCTTCTCCGTGGCAAATCAAATTCTCTTGGCTGCTATTTACTTCACTTATTGGAGGCAATAGCATATATGTCCACTCAGGTGATTTATATTTTTGATTTGGTCTCCTCACTCTTTTTTGCCTTTGCACAATCTCTATTTTCTTTCCCAACAACTCTTTTTGACTGGTTATTTCATTTACTTGATCCTCTGGGACTTTTGCTTTACTAACCAGTTTAATTTTCAGTCCATCAGATCCTTTAGGCCAATTATCTCCTTTTTGAACTCTCTTTATTTCAGGTTCAACAGTGTTTCGTTCCAGTCTCCAAGCTCTTTTTCTTGAACTTCTCCTTAATTGAATGTCATTATCACTGTCATCAGTCTCTGTTTCAGATCTATCTTCAGTTTTATTTATAGTGAACTTTATAAGGTTTGATTCTTTCTCTGAACTTATTTTCTCTTAGGTCAGTTCTTTCACACTGTTAGGAAGTTCTCCGTAGCTGGTACTTGGAAGCTCATCATCGTGAGTTATTTCCTTTTCACCAGTTTCGAGATTTCGGTTCCTGCTTTCGGAGCTTTCAGACTGTCCTTCAGTATCCTCTTGACTACCAGTTTTATTTTCACTTAGCTCAGTGTCCTTACTGGTATCCGTTTCTACCAAATCTCGACTTACATGTCGATCTTCAAAATTTGGTATTTCAACAATTTCACTTTCTCCTTCAGATGCAGAGCTAGTATCTGATATCTGCAGATGTCGACGAACAGGTCGAGCTTCATTATCTGGATCTTTTTCTGGTTCACCCTCAGAATCTGAGTCAGTGGTGCTTTCATCCTCTTCCTGTGGATTTTCAGGCTCAGGCACACGGATGGTATGGCTGGCATGCACCCATCTCTTTACTCCAGCACATTTTACTGCAGTCGTGCTAACCAGAATAACTTGTCTTGGCTTTTGCCAGCGAGTCACTAGACCGTTTCTTCTCCTGTTAACCTTTATCCGAACCCAATCTCCAGGGACTAGATCATGAGCTGGATGTTTCTCTTTCATGTTTGCCTCAGTTCCCACCTGATGGAACACAGAAGTTACCACGTCAGACAGATTTTTGCAGTAATCTAATATGATATCATCAGTAATAGTCAAAAGTTTATCAACTAGCACAAATGCTTGTCTCATTACTCTTCCTATCAAAATCTCATGAGGACTTAATCCTGCCCTTTTATCAGGTATGCTCCTCAAGGTCATTAGAACAAGTGGCAGTGTATCGGGCCATTTCAGTCCTGTGGCCAACACATTTTTGCAATTTGTTTTTTTTTGTTCCATTTACTTGTTTAACTACCCCAGAAGCCTCTGGTCTGTAAGCACAGTGTAATTTCTGACGAATGTCCAGTGCTTCACAAATCATTTGCACTAATTCATTGTGAAAATGTGTTCCACGGTCTGTCTCAATAGTTACTGGGAAACCGTATCGTGGTATTATCTCACGCAACAATAGTTTTGCAACAGTTACTCCATCGTTTCTCCTGGTTGGAAAGGCCTCCACCAACCGTGAAAACAGACAAATGATCACCAGTACATATCGAAGTCTGTTACAAGGTGGAAGTTCTGTAAAGTCTAATTGCATTCTGGTAAATGGTCCTCCCTCCCGTCCTATGGTTCCCAAACTCACAACTGTTTTTCTTATTGGATTCAATTGCTGGCAAACAAGACATCTCTGACACAGGCTTTCAGCAATCATCCTAAACTTAGGATTGTACCATGTCTGTCTGAACATTCGTATCATGGAGTCCCTCCCAATGTGAGCTTGACCATAGTACATTCGTGCCATATTTGAAATCATGTTATCAGGCATTACTGGTCTTTCATCTTTGTGAACCCAAATTTCATCTTCTTCTCTCTGTCTTCATCCTGCTTTTAACCAGTTATCCTTTTCTTCTTCACTGGCTTCTTCCTGCATTTGCCTTACTTCCTGCCATGTCTCTACTACTGTGGTTAGCATTAAAGGACTTGAAACGTGCCCAGTTCGTCTATCCCGATTTATAGATGCAAGGTTTTTGGCACAATATTTTGCAATCGAATCGACATACCTATTACCTCTGGTAATGCAGTCATCTCCTTTCTTGTGAGCTGCACATTTTACGACCGCAATCTTGTCAGGTAATTGAATTGCATCAATCAATATTCTCACAAATTCAGCATTTCTAATGGGGGATCCTGCTGAGGTCATATAACCTCTTTGGGACCACAGTTGACCATAATCATGGACAACCCCAAAACCATACTGTCAGTCACTATGGTGACCCTTATCTCTTTTCCCAGTTCACATGCTCGAATCAAAGCAATCAACTCTGCTATTTGAGCAGAACGAATTCCTTTCAGACAAGATGGTTCTAGGACATCTGCCACTGTGCATACAGCATATGCAGCACTCGGAGCACCTTCATCTGTTCTTAAGCATGAGCCATCAACAAACATCACATAATAAGATTCAGGCAATGGTTCATCTTTGATGTCAGGCCTTGGTTTGGTACAGTATTAAAGAACATCCGAACATTTGTGATCAACTTCATTTCTTACTTCCACATCCATAACATCAGGTAGCAGTGTAGATGGATTCACATTCACACATCGTGAAATTGTTACATTATCTGCACCTGGGATTGTTTTCTCATATTTTGTCATTCTGTTATTAGTGAGGTACTGCGTTTTTGTCCTAGTGAGGAGAATCTCCACTGAATGAGGCACATATACTCTCAAAGGAAATTCCATCACTATGCCTTCACTTTGTTTCAGACTCTCACTTGTGGCAGCTACTGCTTTTAAACATCCCGGCAATGCCCTTGCAACGGGATCCAAAACAGCTGAAAAATATGCAATTGGCTTTCTTAGTTTTCCATGTCTTTGTATCAAAACTGATAATGCACATCCTTCCCTCTCACTGCAATACAGCTCAAATTCTTTTTCATAGTCTGGCATTCCTAATGCGGGTACTTCACATAAACTGGGTTTTAATTGCTCAAAAGCTTCCATTTCTGCTTTATTCAGTGTTATTGGATCTTGAAGTTGAAGTAAAGGGAATTTATAGAGTGCACGTATACCAAAAAGGTTTCATGGCGCTAATTCGGACCGGCAGCAGATCAAGGCAACATTTAGACCGCAAAGGCCCTAGTGAATAACCAGGTCTTCAGACATTTACGGAACTCCAGGTATGAGAGGGGGGATCATAGATTATCGGGAAGGGAGTTCCAGAACCAAGGGGCCTGGAAGGAGAAGCTCACCCCCCCATGTTTCTCTCTAACAAAATGTGGAACAACCAAGAGGTTCTTGGAGGAGGACCGAAGGTTTCTGGAGGGAGGGTAGATTGTTAACCTAGATGCTACATAAGATGGAGCTAAGCCCGCTAATGATTTGAAAATAAGACACCCAAGTTTAAATAGGCATCTATGAGCAAGAGGTAACCAATGCAATTGCCTCAGAAGCGGAAGAGCATGATGGTATCTAGACAATCTATAAATCAGTCTAGCTGCCTGATTTTGAATGAGCTATAGCTGGCGCAGTTCATAAGCGGGAATACCAATGTAGAGGGAGTTAGCGTAGTCAACCCGAGAGATGACTAGGGCTAAAAGGATATATTTGAGAGCATCAGTGGTAAAAAAACGGGAAACTTTACGAATAGTCCGGAGGCATAAAAAACAGGACGAGATGACCATACTAATCTGGGCGTGCATCGAAAGGTCGTCACAGATTTTAATGCCAAGACTTTTCACGGACTTCGTAGGAGAGGGAGCAGAGCCAAGAGAAGAAGGCCAGAAATTAGAAGTCCAGGGATTGGATGGGCCTCCGATCAAGACTAGTTCCGTCTTGTCGGGATTTAACTTAAGATGGTTTGTACTCATCCAATCCTGGATAAAGATCATAGTGTTCTGAAAATGAGAGATATAATCAGGAAAAGAAGAAAAAGTGAAGATGATTTGAAGGTCATCAGCGTAATTAAACATTGTGACCTCCCGGTGACGTAAAGCAAAAATTAGAGGAAAAATATAAAGATTAAAGAGAAGAGGGGAAAGAGCAGAGCCTTGGGGAACACCACAAGTTACTGTTCGAGGATAGGAAGAAAAGGAGGAGAGCTGAACCGCCTGTTGACGGTTCTCCAAGAAGGAGGAGACCCAACTCAAGGAAACATCCGAGTTGCCAGCACGTTGTACACGGTCGACCAAAAGCTGATGGTCGACCGTGTCAAAGGCAGCCGATAAATTAAGAAGTACAAGGGCCTGAGTAGAACCATGGTCAGCACTAACTCTTAGTTCATCCAAAACCGAGAGGATGACTCATTCCGTGGAATGGGTGGGATGGAAACCAGCCTGATGGGGATCAAAGTAATCAGAGGCCTCAATAAAAGAGCTAAGGCAATGAGTTACATATCTCTCCAATACTTTACCTAAAAAAGGGAGTAAAGAGATAGGTCGAAAATTAGAGGGGATAGTTGGATCTGCCCCAACCTTTTTCAAAACAGGAATAATTTTAGCGGATTTAAAAAGATTGGCGACAACACCCAGAGCCAATGATTTGTTGAGGAGAGCAAGAGGGGGGGGGGGTCAAAACAGGAAGAGAAGATCTCACGAAGAATGTGTGAGGGGCAACTATCAGTGGGAGAGCCAGATTTAATTGAACTCACCAGACTGAGAAATTTCTCTATCGAGATGGGTGGGAAATGCGTAATGGTATGTGTACTAGGAGAAGGTAGGTGAGGGTCGAAGGAGGGAGAGGGAGGAGATGTATGCAATTTAATAGTAGAAATTTTACCAAAAAAAGTAGTCGTGGAGGGAGTCACATAGGTCCTGAGAAGGAGGAGGTTTGGCAGTGACTCGATCAAGTTTAGAGAGACTATTAAGAATGGAGAAGATTTCCTTAGGCTTGTTGTAAGAAGATAGAATCGTAGCAGAAAAATATTGAGTTTTTGCTGCAAGAATGTCATTTTTATATTCCCGAAGTATAGTGGAGTAAATGATTTTGTCGGAGGGGTCATATCGCCGACGCCACTTTCGTTCGGCCTGTCTAAGCTGCAGTTTCTTAGTTTGAATAGAGGAGGAGAACCATCTTTGAGTATCGTGTGATCGTTTAATTCGAAAAGATCTCCAGGGGACTAATTAATCACAGGATGAGGTTAGCCAGGAATTCATGGTCAAAGCCTGATCGTGAAGGGAAAAGTCTAAGTTAGTCGGACTAGAAGCAGAAGGCAAAGAGCAAAGGGACTTAATATTCACTCGCCCCCAATTTCTAACTTTGATGTTAGTATGTAAGGGACTTCTGATAGAGGGGGTTAACGAAAAGGAAAACAAGACCAAAAAATGATCAGACCACTAGCAAGGAAGAACCGAGATCAAAGAAATATCCAAATTGGCTGACCAGATTTGGTCTAATTTATGACCAAACTTATGGGTAGGTAGATGAACAAGTTGTGTCAGGTTCATATGAGTGAGTAAATCAGTGAACTCCTTGGAGTGAGAATCCTCCAAGGGGTCGCCTGGCCAATAGTTGAAATCACCTAAAATCACTATACGTGAGTTGTTGACTATCAGATTGGCGAGAATCTCACCCACTAAAGATGGGAAGGTAGGCATGGGCTGGGGGAGCGGTAAAATAATACACAAACCAACGGGGGAGAAACGGAAGTAGTTTTCATCACCAGGAAGTCAACCACGGAAATAATCGGGGAGGGCATTAGAGAGAATGACCACCTCGAGTGGATGATGGCAGCCACACCCACCCCCATTTTTACCAGTCGCACGATCTGAATGTAAAAGATAATAGTTTTCGGGGAGAGCAGCTAAAATATCTGGTGATGAGCCAAGTTTCAGTGAGGAATAGACAATCAGGTTGAACTTGGTCAAGGAAGCAAAACGTCTCTAACTGGTGTTTTGCTAATGAGCGAATATTAAGCAGGCAGGCCGAGAGGACCACGGGGGAGGGGTAGACAGAGTAGGGGACTGTTGATAAATTCCCACTGTCCTTGGGACTTGGAGCTTCCCATGCTTCGGGGACTAAGGTAGAGGGGTCAGGGAGACAAAGAAGACCCAAAGTATCAAGCTTGGCCTGTATCTGATTAGAAGTAGACCACATACCTTGGTGCGCCAATAATTCTGAGGAGGTGTAAATTAATTTTTGAGCAGCATCACGGGCCACTTGCCCCGATCAGACACCTTCGGCGCGCCTGCTGCGCGCGTCCGCTGCACGACCAGTATGACATGTGGACTTTGTAGTCCACAAATGTGACGCCTCAGGCACACCTCCGCCCCCTTGGATCCGGTGGGAAAGGTCAGGTGACTGATCTTTTACATCTGCCTTTGTCAACCTCTGTAAAGGTTTAGCTATTAGCTAAAGTCCACTAATCCATTGTCGACAATATCCTACCATTCCAAGAAACATTCTCACCTGTCTGTGTTTTTGGAGGTTTCATTCCTTGTATCATTTTGATTCTTTCTATAGTGACTTGTCTAATTCCTTTAGCAATCTTATGACCTAAATATTGTACTTCTTTCTGACAAAACTGTAAATTTGACGGAGACACTTCATGTCCCTCTTCTGCTAAATGATTTAACAGTGCAACTGTGTCTGAAACACATGCATCTTTTGTTTTTGATGCCACTAGCAAATCATCAGTGTACCGTACTAGAACTGATTCTCCAGGCATACTTAAACTTTCCAATGATTTCTTTAGCAATTGATTAAAAATAGATGGACTCTCAGAATACCCCTGAGGAATTCGGCACCATGCCAAAATACGGTCTCCAAACCGGAACGCAAATATTGGCTGGCTCTCAGGATGCAATGGAACAGTAAAGAACGCATTACATAAATCAATGACTGTATACCATTCTACATCATGTGGAATTTGGTATAGGATTATTGCTGGGTTTGGCACAATTGGACAACATGGAACAACAATTTTATTACCCTTTCTCAAATCCTGTACTATTCTAAACATTGAATTAGGCTTTTTCAATCCCATTATAGGTGATTTACAAGGACTACTTTCTATTTCTCTCAAGATTCCTTGTTCAATCCTTTTATTTATCACTGGGGTTATTCCTTCAATTATTTCAGCTGTCATTTTGTATTGAGAGATGTTTGGGTAACTTACTCCTTGTACGGAAACTTTCACAGGATCTACATTTTTCATCAATCCACTATCTTCTCCTGTGAAATCCCACACTTGTTCTTTGACTACCTCCTTCAATTCATCAGGTATTTTCTCTTGATCAAACACAGGAAACATACTATTCTTCTCTGATTCTATCAGTGACATAGTCATTTTATACAAGCTATCCTCATCCGGGGTTTCAAGCTCAATGCAATCTGGTGAACAGTAAATGGCACAGTTCATTTTGCACAGTATGTCCCTGCCAAGAAGGCTAACAGGACTACTGTCACACACAAGGCATGTCTTTGAAATTTCCAATTTGTACTGTAACTGGTTTTGTTAAGGATGTTTTGATCTGCCTATTAGCTACACCTACAACTTGTATATGTTCTCCAGAGAGAGGAAGATTTTGAATCCCCACTGATCTGTAGAGAAGTGTGGCTCAATGGTTAGAGCGGCAGACCCTGATGCAGTAGTCTGGCCGGGACCAGGGTTCAATTCCCGCCTCGGCGGGTCTCAGGCTCAATTTCCTCGGACCTGATAATTCTCACCTCGGTGCCTATTCTAATCATGAGTCCCACTCTGCACCTCTGGGCAATAGCTTGCATAATCTCTACAACGGCCCCAACAACGCTGAGGATGCCTGACTTCACCTTGGGGGTGCCCAGGAGTGTGCTTCTCACAGGGAAAGGCCAGGAAGGGTTCCTCGGCGGTATTCGTACAAGCGCCGAGATGCCTACGGGTAGTAATCATTTCATTTCATTTCATGATCTAACAGTAGAACGGGTAGCACCTGTGTCCACTAGGAAAGTCACATCTACATCATTCACCTTTCCATTCACACAAGGACCAGATTGATCTACCTCGCCAAGTACGCACTCTTCTCCCTTTCTCAGGCACCGTCAGAAACCGTCATCCGACTCACTCCCATCTTTTTTCAACCAATACTGCGGACTCTCACTCTCTCTTGGATTTCTTATTACCTGTTCTCCTCCGCAGAATCCTGTCTCTGCACTGTATTTCTGTAGATTTACACTGTGTGGAAGTGGAGGTTGTGGCACCTGACTTTGCTGATTAACTACCTGCTGCTGTGGCGATGGCTGTTGAATTACCTCATTCTGCACCTGCGGATTCAATGATGTATTTTCTGGGTTAACTTTCGGTGGATACTTACACTCTTTTCTCCAATGCCCTATCCTGCCGCAATTATGACATGGATATTTCTTCTTTAGCTCCTCTATCTTTCCTGTTAATTTTGGTTTACTGAAATTTCCCTTTATTCTGTTCTCCTTCTGCACTTTTATTTTCCAATTGAGCTACTTGATGTTCTGCAACTTTCACTTGTGCCCAAATCGCTTACTCTTTAAACTTTTTTTGTTTTACCTCGTTTTCATCACTACAGTATTTTGCATGTCTTAAGACTTCATCAACTGAGCAGGATTGCCACCCCATCAAATTATGCTTAATCATGACCCCTATTTCTGGTCTTAATCCAAACACAAAGCGATATACAAAATGACTCATATCTTTTTCATTTAACTCCTCATATCCACTGTACTGTTTAAACACTAATAACAGTCTCTCATAAAATGCATGAACTGATTCTTTTGCATATTGCAATGTTCTGTCAATTTTTACCCAATCTGTCTCTTTTGGTGGGATTTTATTTTTCAAAAACACTATTTCTTGTTCATATTTTAGCATTACTTCAGGTCCAGGAGCACCTGTTACTTTATCTTGTGGATATTCAGTTTTAGGCCAATCCACAGTGATTTTAGAACTGCTGGTACCACTATGTCAAACAGTCCATCTAAATCTTCCCATAATACCTTTGAAACTTTCACAAATCGATCTACTTGTCGATACCACTTTACTGGTTTTCCTCTTAATCTGGGAAAATCATTCGTAAATGTTAATATGTCCTGTCTAGTCCAAGGAACATGTACATATCCTCCTCCTGGTATTTCTGTCATAGGAAATTCTTTTACCACAGCTTCCTTTTCTCTTACTGGGAATGCCAATGTTGATTTATCATTGTTTTCCTCTCTTTCCTTGCCCATATTATTTTCCACTTATCAATGTCTCCCCATTTTCTCAACAACACAATCAATTCTTTTATTTGAGGTGTTCTTCCTGCTGTATTCATATTCTCAATGTCCTTTTCTATGAAATCCACTCCATAGGGTTTCTGCAACACTTTATATTTTGTAAAATCTACATCAATTTCACTTGCTAACCCTTCAAATTGGTCATGCATATTTTTGGTTTTCCAAGTAATGCTTTTTCACATAAACATCAATTCATCATCTTGGAAAGTTTTCAATCTATCTGTTCCAATTGTTCCAATTATTAATTCCTCCATATCAATTTTTAGTCTAGCTACATCTAATGTTTTTGGTTAATTTTCCTTTACTTTCAAAGTTTTGATACAATCACTTAATTCCTGCTCTGATGGTCCTACTGGGGTTTGTGACAAATCAATTTTCTCTATACTTTTCTCAGGAGTCATGGAATCAGATTCCGCACCTGTTGGAAACTTATACGCAATACTTTGATGGAAAGTTAAATCGGGCAGTATCATATGACTAGTACGCCTAACTTCTGACAAATCTGGATAAACTTTTTCCTTCACTTTTTGCAAACTCTGATTCAAAGGAATAGTTAAAGACGGTTCTTTTTTTTTCTGATTCTCAAACACTGGAATTACAGGACCTATTGTTACTGGAACAGTTACAACTTCTATATTTTAGTGAGTTCTTGTATCTTTTCAGTTAATTAATTTGTTGAACGTATATATTCAGAAGTACTTGGTTGTTCTTCAATTTGCCTCTCTATTCTGACCACATTTTTCCTTGTTTCATCGCTTGGCTTAGGTGTACCAGTAAATCTGATTTCTATTAATGGAGCATTGGAATCGTATGTCATTTCTACTCTTTCCGGAAGATCTCTGATATTTGAAAATTGCCTTGGAGTTTCTGCAAACCTATCCTCCATTGGTGGAGCATTTGGGGTCGTACTTATAGAACGTGGTTGATATGGTGGTGGTCTTCTATTTAATATCTCCTCCAGCACTGTATCCTCTGATTCACAATCCTCATTACCTTTTCTTCCTATCTCCACATTATTTCTCTTTTCCATGCATTTTCGTCCTACCCGTTTATCAACCATTCTAACTGGATACATCCCGTCACACATATTAGCATTTCTCCATCTCCACATTATATTGTCATGAGTTTCTCTCCATAATCTACGAAATCTATTCTTTGGTCCTATATAGTCCTCAAACCTTTCTCACTCCAAATCATGCATCTCATCTTCCCACTCAGCTAATGCTTCAAACTGAGTCGGTCTAGGTCTTGGTTCAAGCTTCATCATCTTGTCTCTCAAATGTCTTAACACTGCAAGACTGAAAGATCCTACTTCTGGGAAAGCTAATGCACCGTTACGTTACGTTACGTTAAAAGTATTTATACCGCGCACGTTCACCAACGGCTTCATGGCGCTCTTGACATAACGGCAGCTAAGGTGGAGGAATTTACTGAAATGCTGACTGAAATAGGTAGGTTTTTAAAAGTCTGTGGAAATGATCGTAGTTAGAGCAGAGGCGGAGTGCAGTTGGAAAAGAGTTCCAAGTAATGGGGGCCATAGCAGAGAAACTCAGACCACCGTGCTTCTTGCGTCTGGTTTTGGGAATAACAAGAAGATTGAGAGTTGCAGAGCGAAGGTCTCTATGAGGGACATACCGTGTCAAGCAGGAAGTAATGAATGCAGGGGCTAAGTCAGACAAGGCTTTAAAGGTGATACAGCCCAGTTTGAAGGTGCAACGTTTAATGATAGGGAGCCAGTGGAGGCTACGCAGAAGAGGGGTGACATGTTGATATTTTGGCTGGCAAAAGATCAAACGGGCTGCCTGATTCTGAATAAGTTGTAACCGGTGGAGATGGATTAATGGAATTCCGGCGTACAACGTGTTAGCATAGTCAAGTCTGCACCATCATATTTGGTATATCTCGCCCAATTCTCTAACCATACACATGTATGGTAGCCATATTTTGTCATCCTGTATGATGCAGGCATTTTAGGCGGAGGCAGCAATTTTCCCTCTCTTGTCTCAATTATCTTATCCTTTTTAAACACATTTTTCAATTTTTGAAACCACAAAGATTGTTCTCTCTCCACTCCATTATAAAAATAAATTTTTCTGTTAATTTCCTGTCTTTCAAACGATCGCGGACTCTACCGTAAACTGCTTCGTAATACCAGCCTATTTGAGCGCGGTTCACACTGACGCACCAATTAGAACAAGATACATTTCATTAGTGCTCAACCAATTATTTCGCTGCTTTCACTGATGCACCAAACAGCCCTTACTTCGTCTTGGTCACGCGGACCAATCCCAGCGTGATAACTTTGACGTCAGCCCTGCTTTGGCTTCTGCAGCTTTGACTGACCCCTCATTTACAAAATTTATCGGCACACTGTATTTACACTTTTATATAGCAAAAATCAGTTAGTAACCACATAAAACAACTCAATTTGCCTATTTCGCTAAAACCAAAGTGATAGTTTCCTCAATCACACAAGTATTCTGTATTTCCAGTACACAGCGCTTACCTCCTCTCTACCACAGAATTTTACTTTTGCCGATAAAGTAGCATTTCCCTCTACCTTGCCCTTCTCTCAAGCTTAGGTTAAACTTTATTACTCTCTCCAGGTAGAGTTTTAAGACAGAATACGCAATGATCCCTATACTCAGACCCAAGATTTCACAGGTTGCCCTCGCTATACATTCACCACTTTTACACGTAAAGGTCCCTAAACTTGTAACATACGACGATGTCACCACTTTGAAACAGACTATGTGATATGCGACTTCACTTCCCACACTTCCTCTGCCTGCAGACAGAGTGACCAGCTTCCCGGAAGCCTTTTCCAGACTACATATAACGCAATACAAACTCAACAGATGTTAGTTATAAATTCTGTACATTAATATTCCATATACTCTACTCTATACATCATATATCCTAGTTAACCTATAGCAACCTATGCTCTGCTACCATGTAATTAACTGATGCCGCGCGATTCCAGAAATTCTCTGTAAACCCATCACCTTAACCCAAGGAGCTAATCACACATTACTCATCAGTGGGGCCCATAACACTGTGAGTCACTCATACACACATTTACCCTGCTCCCAGGATTTGGTGAAGACCAAATGAGAGTTGCTGGATTATAGCGGAGTGTCTAAAACTAAATTTCATACATTATTTACATCTGCAGTTTATTTCTGATACCATGGTTATGATTTAAGAAAAACTATTTTAACACCCCACCATTATTTGTCAATGGATCAGCTAGTAAAAGTTAACTAAAGGACAACAAGACTGGCTTAATTCTCCATTTATTTAACCGTTATCTTTTAATTAGAATTACATTATTTAAACATTAATAACCTAGAAGAAAAAGTTTTAAGATTCAAAAATACATTTATTAGCATGACAATTTAAAATAAGAAAAGTTTCATATTACCAAATTTTTGAAATGCAGACATCAGTATAAGGACAGAATAGTTCCCAATGAACGCCTCTCTATCTCTCTCTCGATGCTCCCCTCTGAAAGGGCTCCGCACCCATTCAAAAGTTAAAGTTCAGAAAAATTCAAAGTCCCTGCGCCATAGGAAAAGTTGCGCAGACCGACAGCATGTCGGGGTGCAAAGATAAAATTGGAAAAGCACGCTTCTTTCATCGTCCCAAATGTCCTCTTTTATACCCTTTTTCACTAACTTATCTATCTAAAAGTTGTAACTTTGGGGTCTTAGACTGTCCATGATTGGTCACTTTGAGGGGTGGATGAGCATCACCTTATTGTTCAATTTCCGCAAAGTCATCGTTATAATTTAGAAAATAAGGTTTCTATTGTTCATATCATTCCTCTTCCGCTTGTTTTCCTTTAATTTGTTATTTGATGCCCTATTCCCACGTTCATGATGATGACATTCGAAAAAGTTGGCATCCATTCCAATATGTAGGCCACACTGTCCTGGACCCATTCTGCACAGGCACAGGCTGCTCGCGCTTCTCCTCTCACAACATCCCTCATGCGTGCTTCATCGCAAACTCGAAGTTGGGGGTCAGCCTCCATCTTTTTAGGCCACATAGGCCACATTTAGGAACTATTATAGAAACAAACACAAATAAACGTAAATTTAAGAAATAAAGCCCTTCTGTTTACCTCCCCCCATACTAATAGTATCCCAATTAGTCGTTACCTAGCATTAAGCAACATATAGGCATGGTTTACTTACCAATCTTCATTATTTATGCCACAAATAAACAGACAAAAAGCCCATTCATGCAATTTTCTATTCGATTACGGCAAATGCGTACAGTTTGAACATAGTACATGACACAATTAGTAGATTATGGTTTGCAATTACATGCAATTTAGTATCCCACGTGTGTTTGTGTATGTGCATTCTATTCTATGTTGGTTAATTTCAAAACCACACGATTAATTAATATTACTGTTATGGAGAAGTGACTTCACAAGGGGTATACAAAAATGTTTGTTTTCAACCTTGCTCAACATGCCAAAATCTCACCGACCCATTTGCAGAAACTCCCTTTCAATAGTCATCCTGGATACTGTGTAGTTTTGGGCCTTCCCTCCACCACAACTCCAAGACATTAGGGCTTTGAGTAGATGGTCACGGTTGGCTGTTTGATCTCTTAGGCTATAAATGTTACCTGAAAATGTAAAATATTAAAAACTTCGGTTCTACTGAATTATGTCATTTTTGGTGTCAAGTAATTTATTAACTTTAACTCTATTTTTCCAAAGTGGTGTGGGATTTTCCTTGTTTTGTTTTCATTTTATTACTGTTTGTGTGCTGCATAAATACTTAGCACATTGCCTCTATGTTAAGCCTGACAGCTTTTGTGCCAGGCTTCCAGAGGGTAAGCACAGGTTAACTTAGTGACTTTTTGGTTCACCCTGATTAGGATTGTGGTCCGATTTCTCCGCCCTGTATTGAGATTGGGCAATAAGATGAGGTCATCAAAAACAAATGGAAGCTATCCCTCGTCAGCAGGGCTCGCATGAGAGTTTCAACAACAGGATCAGAACTAATGGTGATATTTAAAAATAAAGTAGTTTAACCGCTGTTATTTGGCAGCGTGCAACAACAAAAAGATGTACACACATTAATTTATGTGAGTTACTGAAAGTCCTGTGTTAAGTCCCAACAAGTTCACGATCTACCAAAATAAGTTGTTCTCGACAATTTGGGTATTATCTGGAAACTTACTGTATCCTCGTGCTGTATACTGAATCTACAGGTGAACATTGTGAAATGGAACACTGTGACAACCTTAACCTCTGGTGTGGAAAACTAGGAGGAGTTCTAGAGATACCACAACACAGCAGGATGCCATTTGGGTATAACTAGCCCCAGTTAGGAATATTGACGAGGTCTCTAACTACTGCATTGGGAAGTATGTATGGGCAGTTATGCATTGAATACATTATGCGATATACAGAATACATTCTCTGATATACAGAATACATTGTTTGGACAAAGGTTCAATGAAGGCCCATGATATTTAAATGTATTTTTTATTCTACTCAAGAACCGTTTTGAAGCATAATGTAAATAAACAGTGAATATTTCCAAAATGTCAAACAGCTACTAAATTCTGATAAAAGCAAACTATAGCATTCATTTAACCTGTTTACCGCGGCTGTTATTTTGGCGCAGTGCGGGCGTTCTAAGGAGTGGGCGGGGCCGCGTCGACCGTTGGACGTTTGCAGCACCAGCCAGGAAGTGCTCGCGACGGCCAACGGGAGCACGGAAGGGGTTAATTCCTTAAAGAGAATGGTATATATTTGCTTTGACGATTTTAAACCACTTTTCATTTCTGTTTAGGGCGTGTTTCTCCTTCACCTTCTCAGGAAAGTCTGAATTCTTCCAAGTCAGATACTGATGCTGGGGTATGTTAAACAGCTGTACAATCATTATACAGTATATGAAAATAAGGTACAACGTTGGGTAAAAAAGCATATGTATAAGGGGTATTTAGCAAATAAGCCTCATAGTGCATGATTTCATTTGTGTAGATCAGCTGACAATTATTTTTGTGTCTGTTGCGAACAATTCATAAGTTTAGTGCCATAAATAAAACAAATGGTAGCGTTTGAGGAGAATCTGTTAACCTTACCCAGCGTTTTGAATTGAGAGCATCCATTTATTGCCGCAGCGAATATTTAGTTATAAAACTCTTCTTGACATGTGCAGATTTGTGATTGATTGTTCCGAATTTGTAGTCGTTTTGTTCATATTAACTTGTTAATGTATCAGTTATTTATGGAAACAATTTGAGACAAGACTTGCATATCAACGAAATTAAAGCATGCGGGGTATCACTTGCTAAAATAGGTTGTTTGGCATTAAAGTGACAATTAAAAAATCAGAAGGGGCGGCTACTGAATGGGTGTGCGGGGAGAGCGGAGGGAGGGGATTAAAAATACATTTAAAAAAACACTTAACCTGGATGCGGCCGACCGCCGCCTTTCCTCCATCCTCTCGTCCTCCTCCAAGCTTCTGTGGAAGCAGGTAGCACCCAGGCTCTCCTGAGCCAATCACAACGCTGCAGTGCAGTGCAGTGTTGTGATTGGTCTGAGCGCTGTGGTTCGGTGCTCAGGCAGGGAATGGAACCCTGGGCATGTTCTCCAGCCAGGCTTGTAATGCAGCCTGGGTGGGGAACTTCCAAAGTGCGCCTGAATGTTTGCCTGGCCCCAGAGAGTTGGCCAAACATTAATTCCCACCTAGGAGGGTGCCACAACTCCTTACCCAGCCTCTAAACAGCCCAGCCCCTCCCCTTCCCCAAAGAACGAGACATTACGTTTAAATGAAATGATAATCTTAAGTTATCATTTTTTTCCCATTTTTTTATTGCTCACTCAGTGAGCAGTAGGCGGAGGAGCCGCCACTGTTAAAAGTGCATGCATTGCTATAAAGTGCACAAACTATAATTCATTTTCGCGTGTTTGTTCCTCCATACAAATTGTTAAAGGTGAAATTTAGTATCCAATTTCTTTTATCATTGAAATTGCAAATGCTGAGGGAGTAGTTAACCTGTGCTCAAGGACTAGGACCATAATTGTTGGAATAATCCATTCTTTGAGTTGAAGGTGGGCAATAAGATTAGTGTCTAGGCATGATAAAGAGAATGAAGTAAAGAAATAATTGGAGAGTGCTTAATATAGGGCCAAATGTTGTGTTTGTTTTAGAAGAGAAGATTTACTAGATAAAGAAGGGAGTTATGGGTGGGATAGAAAACCACCTGCAATGGGTGATAATATTCTCCGGATGGACCAAATTGTCAGTGTAGGCACCCACTCCCCTTATTGTTTTGGCCAGACCCTGGGGCCGATATTGGCCCAAGGAGGGAGCTGCATGTCCCCCTCCTAAATCATAAATCCAGAGAGCCCCAGGGTATGGGGTCCGCAAGACTAAATTGGCTGGGGGGGGGGGCATATGTCCCTCTCCTTCTCATTTCTGATGGCATGGCCCTGGGAGTTGGGGGTCCCTGGAGCCTAAACCTGCCTAGTGGGGGCTGCCTGCATCCATCCCCATTTACTATGTGGATAGGCCCTCGGGAATGGGGGCTCCAGTGCTGTAATTGGCCTGGGGATGGGTTGTTACTTGGCCCCTCAAGGTTGCGTGCTTATGGGAGGTTGGCCACAAAGCCTGGCCATAGACCATACCCTGCAGCCAACCCCCATGCCACGCACAGCCTTCGGTCTTATGCGGCGTGGAGTTGGATGCATGCGGCCAACTCCACACATGGCCTTTGCCCATGCACAAACGCTGGTTTTGGTGTCTATAGGGTGTTGGGGGCAGGGCCTGGCCGCAGGCCCCATCGCCAACCTCCTGCCACGCAAGGCATTTGAGGGTTAATAATTCACAGTAAAAAAGGTTACAGGGATGTTATAGTTAGGAAATAAAATCTTAAAAGCCTTAGAAATTCACCACCCAAAAATAAATAGTGAATATATATATACATACACACACACACACATACACTGAAATCATACCCTCTCCTTCATGTGTTGTACTCACAGCAAAAGCATTGTGGAGAAGTGTGGCTCAATGGTTAGAGCGGCAGACCCTGATGCAGACGTCTGGCCCGGACCAGGGTTCAATTCCCACCTTGGGCTCAATTTCCTCTGACCTGATAATTCTCACCTCGGTGCCTATTCTAAGCATGGGTCCCACTCTGCAACTCTGGGCAATAGCTTGCTTAATATCCACAACGGCCCCAACAGCGCTAGGATGCCTGGCTTCACCTTGGGGGTGCCCAGGAGTGGGCACTTCACAGGGAAAGGCCAGGAAGGGTTCCACAGCGGTATGTGTACAACGCCTTGAGATCCCTTTGGGGGTGATACGTGCGCTATATAAGCTATATACAGTTACATTTTTATTTATTGGCGTTTTGTTACTATTGTTCCCTTCAGCTTCATACAAAAAGATACATTCAAGGTTATCTGCTCCTGTCTTAATTCGTTCATATAGGGAAATTAAGGGGGCTGTGTTTGCCATTTAGTAACATACAATGGCACTGTACCTGCCGCCGCAGGGATTTATTTCCTACTTAAAGTATCTCTAGTAATGACCTAAAGTACTGCAACCTGGCACTGAAAGGACTTCTCTAATTCAAGAGGAACAAACTTGTAGCAGCTTGTTTTACTGTACCTGTGTGGAATGCTTTTCAAGCACTTGTGGCTGACTCAAGAGGGACATCTGGTGGTAACTTCAATACTGCATCTTTGTCCAGGACATGTAAAGTGCAATGTGTTTGAGTACATTCTTGAATAATGTTGTCAGTTTCTCTCCTGAGGAATAATAATAAAGTTATTTATAGCGCACCTCGTTATTTGGACTGAAGTGTACCCGTGCTCAAATTTCACTCTCTGGCACCTATGGGGCTCTCTCCTGAAATGTCCTTTAGGTCTGTCTAAATAGACATGTTTTGAGTTTCTTTTGAAAGGCTAATTTATTGCTCTGACTACCTGAGGCAAGGCATTCCAATATTTAAATGCCAACAAACTGAAAGTGCATTCTCCTAAGCGTGCTCTTTTCACAGTAGGTAGGGCGGCTAAAGAGGCCCCTGCAGACCTTAGACTTCTGCCTGGTAGGTAGGGTGTGACAAGAGAATGCAAATAAAAAGGCCCTTTACCATTCAGGATTCTGTGACAGTAACACATGGCTTTAAAAGACACACTCTTGCACAGTAGCAGCCTGTGCAATTTAGCAAGAGCTGGGCCTGTAGGCGTTCGCCTCAGGAGTTCGAGCATTAGATGAGCTGCCGCATTCTTCGCCCTCTGTAGTCTCTGCAATCTAACATGTGAGACTTCAGATACAACACATTGTATCTGAAAGAAACAGGTTAGTATTAGATTCCTTACCTTACCTTAGAATATCCCCAGGCGTCAGTCTGGATCCGGAAACTTTTGCGTAGCAGTACCCCTGCGCGTCGGTAGGCGTCGTCTGCAGGCGTCCCCTGCGGCTCCGCGTCCGTCGTTGGCGTCGTGCGCCGTGATGACGTCGCTGGAGTATATAGACGCCGCCTCCGCGCGCTGACGTCAGTTCTTCTTTTTTCCGCGCCAGTTAGCGCAGATCCGAAGAGCAGTACTCCGGTCTTTTGACCAAAGTTTTTGATTACTATCTAACTCTTAAGGTGCCGGTAGGATGCCCGGTTTTAAGAATTGTGACGGGTGTGACCGCACGATGTCGGTCACGGACCACCACCGACTCTGCCTCCGGTGCCTGGGCGCGGACCACGACGTGGACTCCTGCGTCGACTGCCGGGCCTTGACGAGTAAGGCTAGACGGGAGCGGTCCCGCAAGCTACTCGAGCTCCGGGTGTCGGACCCGCGTCGAGAGCGGTCCCGGTCCGGCCGGAGGTCGAGGGAGCGGTCGAGGGAACGGTCGCGGAGCCACCACGAGCGCTCCGGAAGTCGTCACCATTCCTCTGGTTCCTCAGGTAAGAGACACAAGAAGTCGGGGCGTCGTCATCGTACCCCCGACTCCCCCCGACGCTCGCGCGATGCGGCCGGGGGTTCGGGTGGCCCCACCCCCGCGGCTCCGCGTGGGTCGCCGGCGCTGCCTGCTCCATACCCGACGGTCCCTGGGCAAGGCGCGTCGCGCGAGGAGATAGAGGAGTTCCTCATGGCCATGAGGGCACTGTCTCCTCCGACGGGGCCTACGGCGCCTGCGGGCCCGGTGGTCCCGTCCGGGGGCCCGAGCGGTTCGGGTGCTCCTGCCCCGACGCCGTCGGGTGCTCCGGCCCCGACGCCGCCGCCGGCTCCGGCCCCGGCGCCGCTGGGCCCTTCAGGGTCGACGCCGGCTGGTCCGCCGGCCTCTCCGGCGCCGATTCCATCGGGGCAACCCATGGTGCCGCCTCCGCGCGGCGCCGGGACTCCGACGCCGGCTCCGGCTGGCGTCGGGGCTCCGGCGCCGGCTCCGGGCGGCTCCATCCCCATTCCTTCTCCTACTCCGGACGCGGAGTCGGACCGGCGTCGGACGAGTCCGGCGCCGATGGGGCCCATTGACCCCGAGGAGCCGGTCTACATCGTTGACTCTGAATATGGTGAGGATGCAGATTATGGAGAGGGTTGGGAGGGGTCTGAGGACCCTCTGTCACGCGAGTGTCAGTACGACGTGGACTGGACAGGTGACTTGGGTGACGCCAGTGGTCTGGACGACTCTCCTAACCCTGGCTTTGTCTCGCCTCCTACTGTGGCTTCGGAGGCTGGGGCTGCTTATTCAGTGGTGTTGATGAGGGCTGCCAAGGCTTTACACCTTGAGCTCCCCGTCGCGGTCGTGAGGCCTAACATCCTCACTGAGGTCTTCAAACCGCAGTCATGCCCACAGGAGCCACTGCTGCCGTTCAATGAAGCCTTGACAGACGTTCTTTTGGGCACGTGGTCCAGGCCCGCTTCAGGTTCGCCTGTTGATAGGAACGTGGCCAGACGCCACCGTCCGTGTCCGGACGACCCCAAGTTCCTGTCCACCCATCCCACCCCTGAGAGTCTGGTGATCCAGGCCTCTACTTCCCAGACCGCATTTCCGTCGGCTCCGCCCGACCGGGAATCAAAGAGGTACGACCAGTATGGGAAGAAGGTCTTCTCGTCCCTGAGTTTGGGACTGCGGTCTTGCAACACCTCGTGCCTCTTGGGCCGCTACACCCACTCTCTGTGGGATACGGTCGCGGAGTGTCTGCCAGAATGCCCGCAGGAGGTACGGGCGAAGCTCGGCAAGGCTATGATTGAAGGCCGAGACGCAGCACGATATTCCATCAGGTGTGGTCTTGATACGACCGACTCGCTGGGCAGAGCGATGTCCACGACGGTGGCGATTCGTCGCCACGCCTGGCTGATATCCGCCAACTTTTCGGCGGATGTCCAAAATACTTTGATGGACATGCCGTTCGATGGCAGTCGCTTGTTTGGCGACAAAGCGGACCACGCGCTGGAGCGCTTCAAGGACTCCAGGGTCACAGCCAAGTCCTTGGGTCTCTCGACCCAGCGCCAGCAAACGGGTTCGTTTCGCTCCTTTCGTGGCCACGGAAGGGGCGGTCCCACACGTGCTGCCAGCCACGCACCGCAGAATACTTCTCAACGCGGTGGCGGCCGTGGATTCCGCCGTGGAGGCGGTCGGGGACAACGGCGAGGTCAGGCCACACCTCCCCCCACAGCATCAGCCTCCAAATCCTCCTAGTCCGAGCTTTCAGGCCCATGTGACGCCAGTGGGTGGCAGGGTTCGCCATCACCACTCTCGCTGGCGCACCATCACATCGGACAGGTGGGTGCTGCAGCTCGTCCGAAGGGGCTACTCCCTCCCCTTCGAGAGCACTCCTCCAGCCATGCCACCGCAGAACCACCGTGTGTCGGGGGACCACTTGACACTTCTGCAGGAGGAAGTTACGGCCCTCTTGGCCAAGGGGGCCATCGAGCGCGTTCCTGGGCCAGAAGTAGGGTGTGGTTGCTATTCCCACTACTTTCTGGTTCCCAAGAAGGACAAGGGGGGCCTGCGTCCTATCTTGGATCTACGGACCGTCAACGGCTTCCTCCGGAAGGAGAAGTTCAAGATGTTGACTTTGGCTCAGGTCTTGGCTGCTCTAGACCCGCGAGACTGGATGGTGGCGTTGGACTTGCAGGATGCGTATTTTCACATCCCTGTCCTGCCGGCCCACCGGCGTTACCTGCGGTTCACGGTAGGCCACGAGCACTTTCAGTTTATCGTGCTCCGATTCAGCCTTACCAGCGCCCCACGGGTGTTCACGAAAGTGATGGCGGTGGTCGCAGCTCATCTGCGCCGGTTAGGGGTTTCAGTCTTCCCCTACCTCGACGACTGGTTGTTGAAGGCGGGCTCGCCCCAGACAGTCGTCCACCACCTTCAGATGACGGCAGACCTCCTGCACGAGCTGGGGTTTTCCATCAATGTGCCGAAATCACACCTGTGTCCCTCTCAAAAGCTCCTTTTCATCGGAGCGGTTCTCGACTCGGCGCAGTTTCGGGTTTATCCTCCGGAACGGCGGGTCCGGGATATACAGGCTTTGATTCCCATCTTTCAGCCGTTATCCCGGGTTTCGGTCAGGTTGACGCTGCGGCTGCTGGGGCTGATGGCTTCCTGCATCCTTCTGGTGCATCACGCCCGGTGGCGGATGCGGGCTCTGCAGTGGGACCTGAAGTTTCAGTGGGCCCAGCATCAAGGCAACCTATCCGACCATGTCCTGATCTCGGAGGGCACTGCGAGACAGTTGCAGTGGTGGCTTACGGACCGTGATTGGGTCAGAGGCAGATCCCTCTCCCTTCCCCAACCGGAGCACGTAGTTGTGACGGACGCGTCCCTCCAGGGCTGGGGAGGCCACTTGGGAGAGGCGGAGATCAGAGGCATCTGGTCTCCGGCGGAGTCCCGGCTCCATATCAACATGTTGGAGCTGCGGGCGATTCGCCTAGCACTGAAGGCATTCCTCCCCTTTGTCAACGGGAGTGTAGTGCAGGTGTTCACGGACAACACAACCGGGGTCGTGGACCCTTTGCCAGGAGGCTCTGCGTCTCTGGCAATGGCTGGAACGTCAGGGCGTGACTCTGACGGTTCAACACCTGGCAGGTTCTCTGAACGCCAGGGCGGACGAACTCAGCTGTCGGTGCTCGGTGGATCACGAATGGCGTCTGAACTCGGACGTGGTGAAAGGCCTCTTTCTGCAATGGGGAGAGCCTTGGTTAGATCTATTCGCCACAGAAGAGAACGCGCAATGTCATCAGTTCTGCGCGTTGGAGTTTCCAAGACGGCACTCGCACGGCGACGCCTTTCGGCGCGAGTGGAGCTGCGGTCTGTTGTATGCCTTTCCGCCTATACCACTTCTGCCCAGAGTGCTGAAGAAGATCAGGTGCGACCGGGCCCAAGTTATCCTTGTGGCTCCGGACTGGGCTCGAAGGTACTGGTATCCCGAGCTACTCAGCATGTCAGTCGGTCCCTCGATCCGCCTGCCCCTTCGGGAGGACCTTCTGTCGCAGCAGCAGGGGACGGTCCTCCACCCGAACCTGTCCAGTCTCCACCTCCATGCGTGGAGATTGAGCGGCGACAGTTGAGGCCATTTGACTTGCCTCCTGAAGTCTGTGATGTGATTCTGGCAGCCAGGCGTCCCTCCACAAAGTCGGTATACGCCTGCCGGTGGAACAGATTTGTGGCATGGTGCACAGCAAAGGCTGTGGACCCTCTCTCTGCCCCTCTTTCCGAGGTTCTCCTCTTTCTTCTCTCTCTTGCCCAGCAGGGCTCTGCTCTGGGCACTATCAAGGGCTACCTTTCTGCCCTTTCGGCCTTTCTAAGGCTGCCTGATCAACCTTCTTTGTTCAAGTCCCCTATTGTAACTAGATTCTTGAAGGGCATCACGCACATGTATCCACCTGTTCCGTTCGTGATGCCTCAGTGGGACTTGAACCTGGTTCTGACCTTCTTGATGTGCGCTCCCTTTGAGCCACTTCATTCCTGTCCTCTCCGTCTCCTGACTTTAAAGACGGCCTTCCTGGTTGCCATCACCTCTGCCAGGAGAGTGAGTGAGCTCCAGGCTCTTTCTGTCAAACCTCCTTTCCTGTCCATTCATCCAGACAAGGTGGTTCTACGAACTAGACCTTCTTTCCTGCCCAAAGTAGTCTCTGCTTTTCACATCGGGCAGTCCATCACCCTCCCCTCCTTCTTCCCGCCTCCGCATCCTTCAAAGGATGAAGAGCGGCTCCATCGTCTGGACCCAAAACGTGCGCTTTCATTTTATATGGATCGCACACGCCAGTTCCGGGTGGATGACCAACTGTTTGTTGGCTACGTGGGTGCGAAGAAGGGACGGGCGGTACATAAACGGACCATCTCTCGGTGGGTCGTTCTGTGCATCAAAGCGTGCTACTCTTTGGCTCGGAAGGAGCCTCCTGTTGGGCTGAGAGCCCATTCCACTCGGGCCACGGCGGCTACTACTGCCCTGGGCCGGGGAGTCCCTTTGCAGGACATTTGCCAGGCGGCTACGTGGGCCTCGCTGCACACCTTTGCGAGGCACTACTGCCTGGACAGTCAAGTCCGGAGGGATGGCTTCTTTGGCCGTTCGGTCCTCCAGGACTTTCTGGTGTAGGTTTGTATTGGTTCGCAGACCCACCACCGGGGTTGGTATTGCTGGGGTATCTATTCTAAGGTAAGGAATCTAATACTAACCTGTTTCTTTCAGATGAACAAGTTACTTACCTTCGGTAACGATATATCTGTAAGAAACAGTAGTTAGTATTAGATTCCTTACCGCCCCACCCATCCTCCCCGTTCTGCGAACTGATACCTAGGGTTAAGGACATCCCTTTCAGGGCCCTAGTTTCAAATGGCACCAGTGTTGGTTCTCACGTGGCTCTGCGTGTTCTGGCGCGGAAAAGCTATGTGCAAAGAACTGACGTCAGCGCGCGGAGGCGGCGTCTATATACTCCAGCGACGTCATCACGGCGCACGACGCCAACGACGGACGCGGAGCCGCAGGGGACGCCTGCAGACGACGCCTACCGACGCGCAGGGGTACTGCTACGCAAAAGTTTCCGAATCCAGACTGACGCCTGGGGATATTCTAAGGTAAGGAATCTAATACTAACTACTGTTTCTTACAGATATATCGTTACCGAAGGTAAGTAACTTGTTCAATAGTCCAGTAACATTATCAGCGCCGGACTACTGACTTTCCGGTGGCTTCTGGTAGAAACAACAAGATATTTTTCAGGGGTTTCAGAATCCCAAAATATTTCCCCGCTAGGCTGGTGACCTGATTGTCGAACAACAGGAAGCCGCCTAGTGCACACGTGTCGAGTGAACGCCGACGGTTGTCCTAATATTGTTAAATAATACGAAGAGAACCGGAGACAACTTACAGAAGGAGTTAGTCGCGACGTTTTTATCCTTGACCTCGTGGCTGGTAGGAGACACAGTGGCCACTTGAGGTTGTGAAGACTGGGTGTCCAATGCAGTGGCTATAAAGTTAATGCCCTGAAGAAATTGCCACAAAACTATATGGCAATGAAACATGTCGGCAAGTAGAGTATGGCTAGATAGGTAGTAGCCGCACTCGCTTTTTTATTATACAAACCAGCACGAGAAAACTAGAATAAAAATGTCCGTATCTGTGCTGTTTGTATCTTGTATGTTGTGTTACACTATTGACTGTTGTTTGTGTTTTTCCACTGCACTGTCTTACAAACACCTGTTTTGTTTGTTTTTGGATTCATTTTCATTTAAAGCTTGATGGTGCCAATGATGAGAACAGGGCAATCCTGGTGAGTACCTGCCAGGTTCCCCAATAGTGGTGTGCCCTTGAGGTGCCATCTCGCTCACACACATTTTTTCCACATAGACACTTGGGTGGGTGTTGTTTGGGTCTCACAACTGTCTTACAAAGGGACAGGGCTTTTTTAGGTCAGGCACGACGTTGATGTAACCTCTACCCCAAAATCCTTTAAAGAGGGGAGTTGGTTGTAATTTTTTGCAACGTGTGGTGCATCGATAAAAGAAATTGAAAAGAGTGCCTGTTAGACCTGTCTGGCTTTTTGCGTAGTCCCTCCCATTTATTATTTATTTTGTCCCCATTTTGCCCCTCATGCCCTTATTAATTTTTGTGTTCACTAGATTTTTTTTAAGGTGTTCTTTCCCCCTTCTTAGTCTTTCACCTCAGGCCTAGAGGCCTTTTCTGACAGGGAAATTGCTGGAGTCACAAAATGGTGGCTACCAACTGTCTCAACTGTCATACCCAGAACCTGTCCCATAGAGTAGAATAGGGCGTTCCAGAACCTTCTGGTCCCTTTGGACTTCTGAGGGTCAGCCTATAAAAGGCGGAATGCTGGTCAGCCATTTTGTCTTCCTGAGAGAGTCAGCTGGAGGACAGGCTGTAGCTTAAGGTGGGGGTAGGCTAGTCAGAGGTTTGGACCTATTGATTCACCACCCGTCCTCCCTTGGGTTATTTGTCCTATCCCTGCTGCGTTGAATGGCTGGAGACCCTGGGCGCCTGACTAACCCCTAGCTTAAAGATAGTGGGGTGTAAACAGGAGAAGGAGACTGTGGCGCTGTGGAGCGCAGTCCTCTGCCCAGTGGAAGGAACTCTGAAAGAATAACCCTCATCCCTTGACACCAGCCTCCATTCAGTGTTGAGTGGTAAAAGGACTTTGTAGGGCTAGGAAGTGGGAGCTGAAGTGAGAAGAGATCCAGCGCTGTTCCTACCTTCCTGGGTGTGGGGGAAGGCTTGTGCCCCTGTGTCCCAGAAGATCCTGGCCGGACGTGCAGTCAGCTGATCCCCTGATTTCCTTGGGAACTGACGAGGGGTGAGGGGTGCCGGTTTCTTTGAGGCAGCGCCGCCTCGGCTGTGAGCGAGACCCCGGGGGCGCCTACCGCGCTTCAGACGCATTGCCTGCAGCGCCCCGGTTGTCAAGGGAAAGTGAAGGCACCTTCGCGCATGCCCAATACGTCGCAGCCATCCCCTCAGGAGGGGCCTAGGACCGAGCAGGCCCGTGTGGAAAGCGTCCTTCCTGGGAGCGGGCGCTGTGTGAGGCAGCACCAACGCGAGCGCTACCGCGCATGTCAGCGAGAGTAGTGGCCCCGCCGATCATCACGGAGGAGCGCCGGCTGCCTCAGCAGCCAGAGTGAGTGTCCCGCCTTCTCCCTCTGCTCGCGCGCCACACGGAGGAGCTGGCCGAGCAAGGAGGGGGAAGCTGAGGGGCCCGGTGGCGGCCTGGGGGTATTGAGAAATCGGCCTACCTTCCGCTCGAGCGCCAAGCAGAGGAGCTGGCCCGAGTGGGGAGGGAGAGCAGGGGAGCTTTGAAAAGCAAGAAAGCCCTTGCCACACTCGATACTTTGGCCATATCGGCTGTTTTCCCCCATTACTTCTGGCGCAGGACGATTCCAGCATCGACAATTACAAGTAAGGAGGTAAACACGTGGGGGAGTGACTTCCACAAGATTAACTGGTGTCATAGATTGAGACTCTGGCCCCGGGAGTACAGCGTCCATGAGGAATCCCTGACAGGGCTTTATTGAAAGCTGATTCAAGTGGTTATAACCAATTCTTCTTTAACAAGCTAAGAAGGGGAATTGTAGAGCCATCCATGTAAAGGAAATTGCTTACCTGATCTAACATAAGTGCTGATCTTGCCTCTTTTAAAGTAATGCTGTAATGAGAGATGCTATAGAGTAAAGCAGAGTACAGTAAATGCATAACTGAGCTATTGAAGTATAAGAGTTACCTGCCAGTTTTGGTTAAGAGGTCTGACTAAATGTAATGTACTGTAAATGCTGGTTGTGAATGTTTTAGAACTTAAAAGTGTAGTTAATGCTTCCATGACAAACTGAAGTGCCTAAATTGTAAATTTTGAAACCAAAGAGCAGAGTATATTATTTTTATAAACCAGTACATATTTTTCCAACAAATTGGTGTAGTGTCCTTTTTAAGTGTTACTGCGTGGATTTACTGCTGGGTGGTCTGCAACCTTCACACTTGTGCCTCTAGAATTGCATGTCTTACCCTAGGCCAGGCTACCCTAGGTGACCTGACATCCCAGGTTCCAACAGTGCCTATTTGGACTAGGTCATGATTGTTGAAATGACACCAAGTAGAGGACCAGATTGATAGTTACTTCCCTGAAATAAGAACCTCAGTTTTTCTGGCATTTAGTTTAAGGCAGCTATGGTTCATCCACTCAGCCTGTTCTGAAAACAGGATCCCAGCAGAGCTGCAGTGCCACTTTCATTCTGAGACTGAGTGATAACAAGCTGTGTATCATTGGTGTAAAACACAGTGTTATAGCCATAATGCTCGATAATATCAGCTAGGGGGTGCATGTACAGATTGAACAACGTGGGGCTCAGCGAGGTGGAAAAACCTAAAATATAAAAGGTTTTTGAGTCACCTGGAAGGTGCGATTCTGTAAAAAAGATGCAAGCCACTGCAAAGCCTTACCTCGGATGCTGTGATTTCACAGCCGTTCAAGCAGAAAGCTGTGGGACATGGTATTGAAGGCCGCACTGAGATCCAGCATTATCAGTGATGCAGTGATTCTATGTTGAACTGTGGGCAGAACTCCAACTCGGTATCATTAAGCACTTCTGTAGCTTAAATGAAGCTCATCAGTTGTTTATTTATATGTTTCTCAGCCACTTTAGAAAAGAAGTGAAGCAGGGAAATGGGCCTACAATTTTCCGGCTTCACGGGATCCAGTTGGGACATTTTTTAGGAGTGGGACTATGATAGCATGTTTGCAGCTCCCAGGGACCTGACCTAACTCGAAGGAGTTGTTAAGTAGGTCACAGAGCACTGGCTATTATGCCTTCATCCCTCGTTCCAAAGGGTGAGGCAGGATCGGGTGGTGATCCTGATTTAACCTCTATCAACAGAGGAAGGAGATCCTCAGTGGTTAGGGAATTAAATATGGAAAGTCCTACCCCCACAGCACCTGGTTCAAACCAGACTTCAAGACATAGGGCATCTCTGACTGCCTCTGGGAAAGTAGCATAGATAGAGGTGACTTTGTCAGAGAAAAAATGAGCGAAAGAGTTACTACTATCTATTGAGGGAATAACAGATGCTGATACACGGTCCAAAGAGGATAGTGATTTCACAATTGAAAACAATTCCCAAGAAGAGCTATGAGCTTGCTCATTTTTTTCTGCAAAGAAATGGCGGCTTGTAGCCGTGGTCGGTTTGTGGTATTCCTTCAATGCTCCACGATATTTTATCTTTATTATTATGGTTGTAATTTCTGCTACAAATACAAACATTGTTTGCAGGTCTTTTTTTACCAAAATAACTCCAAACCATTCCGCCGTAGGTTTAGTGCGTCTGACCTAGTGATTTATGATGGGTGTGATTTTGTTAAGCGCCCTGTTATCCATACCTCCAGTTGTGCATTGGCTATGACTACGCAGTCCCGCAAGATAGGATTGTTCTCTGCCAACACCTCTGTAAAAGCAGTAGGGATAACCTTGGCCCATTTCCATATCTTCACCTGTTTGCCTGCGTTAGATGTTTGTGTTGGTGTAGTCTGAGAAACCTGAACAGAAATGGCTCCATGGTCAGACCAAATAAGAGGAATAGGTGGATCCACTACCAGTCTGGTACAGTTAGAAAAAATGGGATCCAGCGTATGTCCCAATCTATGTGTAGAGGCACATACCAACTGAGTAAACTGAAGGGCTCTCAGGTTCCGTCCTCAAGCTGAAGGTTAAGATCAGCTATAACATTTGAGAGAGCGAAGGCAACATTTTGCCAAATCGGTTTTCAAAGTAAAAGCTGCTCCCGAAGGGCGATAGGTTGGAAGCCCTGCTAGAGTAAAATTGTTGGATGAAGCGAGACTGGAAAAGGCTACCTCACTGCCTACAGACAAGTGCTTTCTCTGCAGATGTACAAGGAATAGTCTGTTTAAAAATGATAGCTATCCCACCTCCCCTTGAGTCTGCCCATCAGGCCTGATTATCGCATAGCTGTGGGGGATAGCAGTAAGCACATTAGGAGCCGAACTTTCTGTTAACCATGTCTCAGTTAAGAAAATGGTGTCTGGCTGATGGTCAATTGGCTCTAATTGATGCTTTACTTAAGAACGGCAGCTAAGCAAGTAACAGCGCCCCATAAGAGTGGATGGCAAAACCACACATCCCCTTTGTGGTGCTGACATCGGAGTCATGAACGTGAACCTGCACTTACCGAACCCAAAATCTCTTGAATAGGTCCAGAGAGTGGCAGCAATCTCTCAAAATAGTAGGAATCAATTGCAATAGCTGCAGAGAGGTGTAGTGCCTGATGGAAGACCCAAAACGACCAGGGTTCCTGGGTCATGGCACCATACAGGTGCAGACGGGCTTGTCTTAGGTGCACCTTTGGCGTGCCTGCATCGGCTATTTATGTGGACTATTGGGCATCAACTAAACTGCTAACCCACAATATGGCGGCCAGTCAACCAGGAAGTGTGGCAGGTGCAGAAAAGCTTTCTCTGCGCTAACAGCCCCGAGAGGCTGCGGTGGACCAGAAAGCATGACTGCGCAATTTAAAAGTACACAATAAACAAAAGGAAGTACATTTCACATGGCACACAGCAAAAGTAATGGCTTTAAAAATCAGGAGTTTGCCTGATCTGAGACTGCGCATCCATGCTGGCATGGGCTATTTAAGAGTAGACTATTGGGTACTAACTAAACCGCTAACACACAATATGCAGCAAGTCAACCAGCAAGTGTGGCAGGTACCGAATTTTTCTCTGTGCAAACAGCCCAGAGAGACTGTGGCAGACCGGAAAATGTGACACTGCAAGTTAATAGTACACAATAAGCAAAATGAAGTACATTTCACACAGCACACAACCGACGTAATGGCTTTAAAAATCATGAACTTGTCTCCTTTTTCCAAAACCGAGTCCACTGATGTAAAGCCCACATTGAATAACTTTTTTTTTTATTCTTTCCAATACCTTGTCTGCTCTTTGGTTATGGACATGAGTGACTCGGAAGGGCATGTTTAATACATAATCCTATACTTCATGATCCCAATTGCTGTTATGCTGTTAAAACACAAGTTCAATAGTTCATTGCTTGCTGTTTGTTTGCTTAGTCTAATAATCTTTGGTGCTGATAATGTGAGTAATTTTGCCCTTCTAAACAATTGACTGTGCCTGTCATTGGTTCTGCGTAGATAGGAATTTGCCCACTTCTTGTTTCTTAGTAGGGCAACAGAGTTATAGAAATGTACCCTCTTATTGCTCCTTAGCAATGCAACAGAGTTAGAAGCTCGCCCCAAAACAAAAATTCATCTTGATTCATCCTTTTTCCCCCTCTGCATCGGTCCTCTCTGCCTTCGTCTTTTCAAAGTTGTTTTTTTTTTAGGCCAGATTTTGTAATTCGGTTGTGGAAATAAAGAATAGAAGGAATGCCATTTACGCAGTGGCTGAGGACTGTTTAGAAGGTCTAAGACTGACAGCAGAGTTACAGATCCTTGGAGTCCAAAAACGAGTTCAACTTGAATGACGTAATGGACAGAGGGTATTTCGCACAGGCTACCTCTCCCCTCCAAGTCCAAACATGGACACAATTCTAACCAAGCCCCCAAGTAGTATTCATATGAACGCAACCCATAAACATTAACTTTCATGTAATATGGAACCTTTGAGTTTTATGTCTCTCCTGCAAAGCTATTAAGATATCCCTAATTGCTGTACCGATCAATACATTTTACCATGTGGGGGACTCTATACTCACCAAGGAGACCCATCAGTTAGCAGGAACCAACCCACAAACATAAGTGTGCTAATTGGCAACTACTGCCACCATGGTTGTCAAAGGTTTACAGTTATCTTTCCTGTTTCTTTTCTGTGCTTACACATACAAGTGAAATCTCAAAAGCAAGTATCTAGTGTCAATCCATTGAGGCTATTAATCTATCTTCAATAATAAAAAGCATCAATGACACTACTTTCACGCAAAATGTGCAAATAAAGAATCTTATAAAAATCTCACTGAATTTCATAAACCTAAAAGCACGGAAGGAATGACTGACTTAAATATTTACTAACAAACTGTCACACCATTGCAGAGCCAAAGCAGGCATGTTGAACTCCTGTTTAAAACAAATGAAAACCACCAGCACCAACCAATTTCCAACAATTCCGTCTAAGGGTAGGCTAACCCAGCCTCTGTATTCCCTCAAACAACTACCACAAAGTGAATTTATGGATCTGGTCAAAGCAACCAGGCTGTTTGGCTGCCCTTCTAAACCTTGTCCACTACAGATCTTCAAGAACATTCTTTTAGCTACCTCTGCTTCCACGCCAGTAAGAAAAGTAATCAATAATTCTTTAACTACAGGAGTCTTTCCCTTTATAGTTGGGTGAACCAAATACAGTGGCGGAGGCACAACAAGATTTCTTGGAGTATCTGAGACCTTGCTTAACCTGGAACTTATCTTGCCAGTAATCTGTAAAATTATGTACAATTTAGCTTGTGTTCCTGCTCTATTCCAACTTGTTATTGCTGTCCAACCCTCCTGCACCAAGAACAAAACATAGTACCACTTACAGAGTCTGCCCTGCAGATACTAGAGCTCCTACCTTATTGATGTTGTGAGTGAGTGCTACGAGAGTGACTATGATGTGCATATTTTCAGCAGCAAGGTTTGGGTAAGGCTGAGCGTTGAGTCTAGACTTTCATGGTCACACTCCAACACAGTGCACCAAGGTAACAATTTACCAAGTCCTCTGTCTTTTCAAGGCCGCGTTCTCTTGCTTACCTGAGGGACTTGTTTTAGGGCACACACACCACACCTGTTTAGAGAAATTGTCCCTTTGTATGTGCTACTTCCTCAGGCCTTCCCAAAACCATCTTCCCTACCATCTTGGGTTTCTAAAGTTTCCAAACAGCCTTTTGAACCTCGGAGCATTGTTACTTTCCCTACCTGGAGCGCTTACTTTGTCCACTATCAAGTGCTTTGTGATCCTGTTGAATAAATGTTGTGTTCATACAGAAATAGTTTTATCCTCGGGCTAAAGAAACCGCAGGCGCCAAAAATGCTGATGCTCAGCCTGCATCCCAAACTGGGACATGGTTGAACAGCCTTGGGCATATCAAACAATCAACCATCCTAGTAGGTTCATTACAGTCTTAGGGGGACTTGGCCTCTGCCATGTGTAGGGGCAACTGGGCAATAACATCACTCAGTAGATACTTGTCATATTTAGATCACACACCCATATGTTGATGCATTTCTACGGTTCTCACAACCATTTAGTGAATACTGTGCTGTATGCACCTCTCCTCCAAAGGAGTCGTTGCTTTGCTATCACCTCTTCCTTTGCAAAATTAGAAGGTGCCCTGGAGAGTCAGAAGCCTTGAAAGACCTCTTTGTACTTTACCTGTCGAAGGAATACACATGAGCGGTCTCACCTGAACTCTAACTAGGTTTTAACCCCTTGAGGAAGGAAAGGGGGGGGCAGCGTGGCACCGCCATGCTCGTGACGGAACCACGCCGTCATGAGCCATGGGCACGCTGTGCTCATGACGGCGTGGTTCTGTCACGACTCCGCCCACCCACTAATTCGCCCGCACAGGCGGGGAATCAGTGCTGTATGGGCGGAGCGGGCGCAGCATGGCGGAACCACGCCGTCATGAGCACACGACGCCCGTGGCTTATGATGGTGCGGTTCCGTCATCAGCAGGGAAGGGGTTAAGATGCAATTTCTAGCTTCACCGAAAGATGGAAATTGTTTTTCATATGGTAAAAACATTGTAGCACTTGTCCCAAAGAGTACCACTAACATTAGCTATATGTTTTATTTGCAGCTGAACAGTGGCACAGATGACTTGGACACTGATGATAAAAATGCACCTTTTCGACCAGTTCCATTTTGCAAATATAAAGGACACACTGCAGATCTCCTCGACTTATCATGGTCTAAAGTAAGATGCCTTTATTTTCCACCACAACTGTTCTAATTGCCTCTAGAATTTATTTACTCTATGAATCTGTTAGACAGGGCAAGATAAACCGGTCAGTTACAAGAAAAAGTACAAAAAGAAAAAAGACAGTTGAGTTTACTGACCTTTAATGTCTGAAATGTAACTGTCCAGTGAGCATCACATTGCCTTTCACTTAAAAGTGATGGCTGTGTTGTTGGTTCTCTCTGTATTAACGGACACGTAGTCCTGTATATAGCCCCAATCAAATCAAACGGTACTTTTTATTATAGTGATCTAAAGAAGTATTCTTTCTCTCTATAAAATATTAGGTTCATTTGTCTTGTGTTTTCTTTAGTTTGGACAGTCTTGCTGTTCATGGTGTTTTACTGCATCTATTTACATTAAGGCTTAAAACAAGGCTGTGTCGTTTTTGCATACTGGCTTATATTTGCATTTCTAGAAATTGGTTTCTCCCATTCATGGCTGTGTATTTTTTAAAATTCCAGAAGAACACGTATCTTACTTTTAATTTAAGTTTGTCCTCTAAAGGTGCCTCATTGCCACTCTGGGAACTTCAATCCTGCATATAACCTAACATCCTACATACTTCACGGAAATAAATCCTATCACTGTGTGCTAAAACGTCCATCCTCCATCCATTACTCTAAGGCAAGAACCATATGAAACGTAGTTCAGCATTTAAAAACCAAGGGAGTGCAATTTATAAACAATTTAAAAAAAATATATAGTTCTTCATTCGCACTTATGCTGCTAAGAGCTGTGACTAACCGGTGGAGTTCTTCGTTAATTTAACGGTCCTCAGTTTATCAGTGTTAGATTGATAGAGGAGTCAGTTGCCCTTACTGGGATTTGGACTTGTGACTTGCGGATGTCTGCAGCTAGCGTTCTTCTCACTGTACCACATTTTGATTATTCAGCCAGTGTGTGTGAAATCCCATTTACCCCACTGTGTAATCCGTTTTTAGGTCGAGCACTCCAAACTTCCCCAAAACTTCTCTGTGTGGGTCGGGCTCCTCCCACACATTCTATTGGCCTTTGTGTGTTGCTTTCAATAATGAAAGCACACAAATGGCCAAACGTGTGTGCATGTCCCACCTCTTGTCTAAATATTAACTCCCACGGCCTAAGGGTCTTGGGAGCGAGCAGCGACGCGCATGGTGGCCGCTGCATTCCTCCCTGATCGTGGCGCATGTTACTAATTAAACAGCCTGGTTGCTTTCACTTTCACGGCCGTTATTGAAAGTATCTGACGCATGTTTAAGAGGCGCAGATCTGCTTGTATGCATGTAGCTACCGCTCGGGAAGGCCGCCCTTTGAAAGTAAGGTACGACTCTGATGGAACATAAGTACATGGATTCTTCTCAATTTGTTCACTTCTACGATAGAGTTGATGCTTTCAATGCAAATACGCCATAGAAAGTCATAGCTGCTTGTTTTGTTAATCAGTAAGTTAGACTTTGAAGAGTTTTTTTATGCTGCAATCCTAGCTCCCCTGCCCCCACGGGCTTCGGTTGACCTTGTGAACAATGCAGACTGTTACATGAACTGCATCAGTATAAGTTCAAAAGTTTAGGCTAGGTTCATAAACGGTTGATTTTGTCAAGAGGTGCACTCGGGAAGCAGGAGAACCGAGTTGGAGAAGTGACAGGGCTTCACTTCGGGTCTGCTCTGCCGGGAAAGTTGATGGTAAGTTAGGGCACTCAGGTCGGATTTGCTTGTAGGGTCACAATTATAAAAGTAAATCTGAAAAATATGTGGGCAATATTATACAAAGAGAAGACACAACGTATACACAAAAAAACTTGAGAACAGTTAGTTTTTGTTTTCGCCATAACCATGCAATTAAAACATTTAGGCAGGTATAAGTGACATCAGAATCTCTTCTACATAAAGCACTTTTATTGGACAAGTGCATATTTACCCCCTCCAGCCACCTATTCTGTAGGATAGAGAAATGCATCAAAATAGAATTACACCAGAGCCATAATTAAATCTTTAGAACACAATTTGTTTTTGATCGTGTAAAATGTTCCCCAGCGTGATCCATGTTCTCCGTTATACATTGGCGATTATAATTTCGCAGACAAGGGCAGCACGCACCGATATAAGCATCAAAACTGCAATTACACTAGTAGCACAGATTAAACGTGCTCCAGAGACGCTGACTTTCTCGAAAAAAAGACTTAATAGTGTTATTTCAAGGTAGACGCCATCTATGTGGCAAAGTCCCAATAAATACCACCATGCTCGGAGTCTCCAAAAGCTCTGCCACTTTTTGCTGGCTACTTTGGCAGTGACGCAATCAGGTGCATATATAGGCATTTCCATCTCGTATGATTATTTTTCCTCTGGTGAACATGACCAGATCCCGCCAAAAACACCATTGCTTGGCAATTTAGGAGTGGATTTGGAAGTGGTGCAGGCTCTTTCAGACCACTCCTAAAGCAACATTTACACTGAGCGACTGGCAGAAAATGCTTTTTCAAGAAAAATAGAAAGAGGAAAATGCAAATTGTTTTCTTCAGCAGCAAAGTATGTTTACTTTTTAAATACAAGTACTAACTGACAATAATTTATTTAATGTTATTAATGCATACTAGTGGATGGTGTGTACTAGCTGACACAAAGTCTCCTGAATAGGCCTTAAACTACACTACCCTGAAAGTCAACTCTACAATTAGGTGCTTGTTTCCCATTTAGGAGACAATTTTCAACATATTACTTATGGAAGCCTCATAATTAGCAAAACAAATTACCCCTCCCAATGGCGAGACCTATTGGCTATGCCAATGCTGGTTTTATTTGTTTTGCACTGCAGTAGTCATTTTTCAGACGTCTTTCACTGCTTTTGTCAGCACTTTGTGGCCTTTGCTAATTCTTGTTTAACATGTTATGGCAGAAATGAATGGCGTGGCCAAGACCAGACCTTCAGCGGAGGGCACAAAGGTATTAATAATTGGCAGATGTGTTTCTCACATTAGATTTCTACAGTAATGTCAGTATGACGTCAGGCTACAGGAGTGATATCACTGTCTCTCGTTGGACTTAAGAAATTAAGTCCTACGGTGTTGCCTGAATCCTGGAGTTTGTTTAGATGTTTTTCATAGCCTAAACATGGCTCCTTACGCTCCCTTTCATGGTGCTATCGACAATATATGGGCAGAGAAGTAACACAACCAAGTGATGTTCAGACAGCTGCAACGAGCATTGTGCAACAAAGGGCACACGTTGTGATGTGATACAAGACCCCAAATACCTCCATTGGGACCACCGTCAACTATATATAGATCAGTTGTTTTCAACCAGGGCTGCGTCCAGTTGAGGGTGAATTTAGGTCTGTGGGTCCTCTGAGTTTGAGTGCAATGACCAGTTGTAGTCTGGTATGTGCACAGGTGCTCCACGCTGCCTTTGGGGTGATTTTGGCTATATATGGGGCATGTCCTTATCCTATACCGCTCTCAGGAGTCCTTGACATCCTCCATCATTTCAGTAGTGAAAAGAACTTATGGTTTTTCATCAACTATTTTTATAAGTCGATATTCAAATTGCAAAAACTGTGAAATTTGGAAGATGTTGGATTTTTCATGCTTTAAGCTGCTCCTAGAGATACAAGGATGGTCTTGAGGCCTGAAGAGAAGTCGGGGGCAGGTGATGAAAGCCCATGGGTTCGGTTGTAAATGAACCACCACATATGTTGGGCTCACTCTCGCCAAATGGCTTCTTCCCCTGAGAAGGTAGGTTCATAAACGCAGCATGGGCAGGGGCATTTATCCTATAAACAGGGCCACTGGAATTATGTGGCAGGGGAGACCAAATTATGCAGCATGGTTGACTAAATTATGCGGCAAGAAAAGGCAAAGTATGCTGTGTACTACTGCCCATTTTTAAACAGTATTACGTCATTATTTTATCATTTTGATGTCTCGTCTGTGACTGTGCATGCACTCTGGCTTGCGAGGGGTATTGTTTACAATAAAGGCCTTGGGACCTGTCCATTACTGACCATTATTTGGCATCATTCTCACTCTTCTTTGCTTCCTCCTAATTGGCCAGCATGGGCCAGGCATCACTCCCCTTCTTTCTGTGCAGCATGGACCACACAGATTGACTGAACTTAATTAGCGTCCACTTGCTGATCATGCTGTGATTAAGGTACGGGTTTCAGGATGCTTCCTCTATTTCTAGTTCTCGTGCTGCTTTCTTTATTCGCTCTGTTTTTAAATGTATTTTGGGAAATTCCTTATCTATGTCTGCATCTTTTGGCTTACTTGTACCTGTACTACTCCACGCCACTCCACTCTATGGGTTTCTACGGCACTCCACCTTACACCTCCCCACTCTACATCACTCTATGCCACTTCTCTCTATGCCACTCCTCTCAATGCCACTCCTCTCTTTGCCACTCCTCTCTTTGCCACTCCTCTCTTTGCCACTCCTCTCTTTGCCACTCCTCTCTGTGCCACTCCTCTCTGTACCACTCCTCTCTGTGCCACTCCTCTCTATGCCACTCCTCTCTATGCCACTCCTCTCTATGCCACTCCTCTCTATGCCACTCCTCTTTATGCCACTCCTCTTTATGCCACTCCTCTTTATGCCACTCCTCTTTATGCCACTCCTCTTTATGCCACTCCTCTTTATGCCACTCCTCTTTATGCCACTCCTCTTTATGCCACTCCTCTTTATGCCACTCCTCTTTATGCCACTCCTCTTTATGCCACTCCTCTTTATGCCACCCCTCTTTATGCCACCCCTCTTTATGCCACCCCTCTCCATGCCACCCCTCTCCATGCCACTCTGCTCCATGCCACTCTGCTCCATGCCACTCCACCAACTCTATGCCACTCCACTCTGCCACTCCACTCTGCCACTCCACTCTGCCACTCCTCTGCCACTCCACTTTATGCCACTCCACTTTGCCACTCCACTCTGCCACTCCACTCTGCCACTCCACTCTGCCACTCCACCCTACGCCACTCCACCCTACGCCACTCCACCCTACGCCACTCCACCCTACGCCACTCCACCCTACGCCACTCCACCCTACGCCACGCCACCCTACGCCACGCCACCCTACGCCACGCCACCCTACGCCACTCCACCCTACGCCACTCCACCCTACGCCACTCCACCCTACGCCACTCTAATCTGAAAGAGATACATTAGTGATTGATACGTTAGTGATCGATACCTTACCTAAGAATATCCCCAGGCATCAGACTGGATCTGGAAAGTTTTTTCATCAGCAGTACCCCTGCGTGTCGGTAGGTGGCGTTGTGTGGCTCCACGTCCGTTGCTGGCATCGTAAGCGCCGAGATTACGTCACTGAGACTACTTATGAGCCACCCATGCACGCTGACGTCAGTTCTTTCTTTTTCCGCACCAGCAAGCACAGGTCCGGTTAGACCGCGTACCCTAGTCCCTTTTTGACTAACTTTTTTGAGACTTTTGTCTCTACTTTTTTTTGAGTCTTTGACTCCTGGTGCCGCGTAGGGATGCCTGGGTTTTAAATCCTGCGGGGCCTGTCGCAGTACGTTGTCGGAGGCTCACCCCCATGGCATCTGTCTCTACTGTCTGGAGCGCGACCATGACTCCCGGTCATGTTCGACTATCTGGCCATGGCTCCGAAGGCTTCCGAACGCTGCTGGAGGCTTGACAGTCGTCTCTGTGCCTTTCGAGGTCCAGGGGTGGATCGAGGGACCGACTGTGGAGCCATCACCATCGCTCCTCGGGGTTGAAGTCTTCACAAATTCGGATTCTTGTAAGAGACGTCCTAAGAATCAGTTGAAGAACGTTTGCGATCTCCAACGTCCCCCCGTCTGTCTCCGGACGAGGGGGCCAGGGGTACTTCCCCCATAGCTTCGTTGAAGCCTGTGAGTCCCGCGGCCTACCCACTATATTTGGGTCCGTCTGCGACTCCGGCCCAGGTGCAAGAATTCTTTGCTGCCATGGACCGCCTTTTCAGGCCTCGGGCTCCTGCCGGCGCGCCTTCGGGCCTCGTGGTACAAGCTGAGGGCCCTTGCTTACCGCTGACTCCGCCACCGGCACCTCTGTCCCTGGCGCTGCAAGGTCCTGCTCCGGAGGCTCCAGCCCCACCACCTCTGGGTCCTCCGCAAGCGGCTCCGGCCCGGGCGCCTCCTGCTCCTGTGCAATGGGTCCCGTTCGTCCCACCTCCGCCTATTTTCGGGTTTCCAGGCAATTTTGCTCCGGGTTGGGACCCTAATTGGGACATGGAGCCGGATCGGCGCCTTTCCCGGCACCGTTAGACAGGAGTGGGTGGAGGAGTCTGAGGAGGCAGGTGGCCTTGACCTCTCCTCTAAGCCTGGTTTTCTCTCTCCTGCTGTCATGGAGGAGGGCGCCACATATACTGTAGAGCAGCTGAGGCCCTTGACCTTGATCTGCCTACTGTCACCCTCTAAACCAACCTTCTTACTCAAGTTCTTCAGCCGACGGCAGGTTCTATGGAGCCTCTGCTTGCGTTCAATGAGGCGTTAACAGATGTATCTGATAGAGACTACTAGCTGCAGATTCCTTAACGTAGAATTATCCCCAGGCGTGAGACTGGACCCGGAAAACTTTCTTGCCCAGCATCTCTGCACGCCAGGGGTGGGGCGGTACCACGTGACTCCGCCCGACGTTCTTCGTGGGCGAGACTTCAGCAAGGTCAGTTTTCTTCTTTTCCGCGTGCAACGTGGACCCAGATCGTGTTACTGGTCCATTTCAGGCCTCCCTTTTTCCGCTTTTGAGTGTTTTTCTTGGGAACAGTGTGCGAATGCCTTCGGACTTCAAGACGTGCTCGTCTTGCTCGTGCCAGATGTCGGCGACGGATCCCCACCCCATCTGCATTTGGTGTTTGGGAGAGCACTACAGACTGTGAGGTGTGTCAGCAAATGAAACCTAAGTCCTGGCGGGAGCGCCGGATAAAACGCCTTTCGGCACGCATGTGCAGGTCGGCGGCGGCGCCGCGTCCGTCCCCTGCGGATGGCTTCAAGAACCTCCGTCTCTGGCATCAACCTTCTCCCAGGCTGCAAGAGCATCGCTCACCTGTTGGTAAGTGTCGCAGTTTTTCCCCGTGGGCCAGTCTCCGGCCTGTTGGGGGCGTGGGTTCTCCAGATGGAGGCCTATGTGGCGGCCTTACAGGCCTTGTTTGCTCTTCCTTCTTCTCCTCCTCTTCCTGGGACGTCTGAGGATCCCTTGCCGCGTGCGGGGACTTCTGAGGAGCCGGCAGGTTCTGCTCCGGGTTCAGAGGATGTGGTTATGTCGGGGTGCGGCCCTTTGGGGATTCCTCCTTAGGACCACGGCTCCTCTGCCTTGCCACAAACCCCAGCGGGGGTCCCTGTGGTGTCACAGGAGGTTGCCGGGGCTCGGGCATGTCCTCGAGTCCCTCTCAGTCCTCTGGGCAGGCGGTACCTTGTACGAGGCAACGCCGCTCAGGTGCCGGTGGCTGCTGGTCCTGGCGGCGCCGCAGGCTCGGCTAGGGGTCAGGGTGTGTCCCCGGGCCCCCCTCGTCCCTCCACGCAGGCGGCTGCCTCGTCGAAGGTCGAGTCGACACCTTTTCAGCGCCGTTCCTTAGCTGCCCGGGCTCTGACCCAGCCTCGGTCTCCTGCGCCGCGCATTGTGGCGGAGGTCGTTCCGGCGTCTCCTTCGGTGCTGGCCGACGTTGATCAACCGCCGGTCATGGACTCTACGGTGCCGGGTCGTTTATTCGTCTTCGGACGCCTCCTCTTCTCCAGCGGTTCGGCGGTTATTGGTTCCATCTTCTCCGGAGGCAGGTCGCCGCGTCGTTGCTTTTTCCAGGCGTCTTCTAAGGACGGCTCTTCGCCGTCGCCACATCTGCAGTCTTCGCTGGAGGCACCTCAGGTTCCCCATTCCTCGGTTCCCCTTTCCTCGGTTCCCCTTTCCCCTTTCCGGGCTCGGCCTTTCCTTCCTCCGGTTGGACTGGGAGACGGCCGCCTTAGCTTGTAGCCGTGGCCCATAGAGGAACTGCTTTCACCATCGTGGGGCCCTACGGAGGCGGGTGCTGCCTTCGCTCGGACTGTTTCCACGGCGGCGGGAATCTTGCGCATGGGGGATCCAGCTGCCCATTTTCCCACGGATCATCTTCTGGAGGTCCTCCATCAGGGTTCTGGTGGTCAGGAGCTGCTTCTTCCCTTCGAGGCTTCCCTCCACACTTCTCTTTTAGGGGCTTGGGGGTGGTCCGCCACGGGGGATCCGGTGCCCCTACAACTTCTACACCGCCACCGTCCTGCGCTGCATAATCCTGTCGGTTTTTCCCTCCACCCCTCTACCAGTGGACCTCTTTTACAGACTGCCTTCCCCTCCCTGCCATCTGTGTTGTCTCCTCCGTCACGGGAGTCCCGCTGGTTAGATTCCTGGGGGCGCAATATCTTCGCCTCAACCAGTGCTGCTTTGCGGGCCCTTAACACTATTTGTGTATTGGCTAGGGCTACTTCTTGCTTGTGGGATTCGGCAGAGTCCCTTATGTCTCCCGCTTATCAGGAGGGTGCCTGTGTTGATCTGCGGCACCATGTGTTGGATGGCCGGGAGATGGCGGCATTTATTCTTCGCTCCGCTCTGGGCATTTCGGAGGCGATTGGTCGTACCATGGCTTCTGTGGCCCTTCGTGGACATGCCTGGCTATGGAATAGTGTGTTTCCGGAGAACGTTAGGGAACGGCTGGGGGACCTTACCTTTGATGGCACTCTTTTGTTCCATGCCCCTGCGGACTTGGCCATTCAGAGGTTTCTTTCGGGGCTTCGTCCTCGTCCTCCTCCTCCTTCTCCTCCTTCTCTCCCTCAGTGACCTGTAAGTCGGCCTGGTTTTTGGGAGGTGTTCTTCCGTTATTTTCTGGGGCCATGTAGCGGGTAGCCCCAGTTGTGTGTTCTGTGTGGTTGATGTGCCTTCAGATCCTTTTGTTAGGACTTTGGTGCTGTTGGCTGCTGGTTCGGCCCCTTTTTTGTTTTGTGGTTTGGCTGTTGGTAAGCCGTGTTGGCCCTGAGATTTGGCCTTCTGTGCATTCTTATTGTCTGATTGGCAAGCCGTCTGCAGTTCCTCCGTAGGTCTTTCTGTTTGTCCTCTGCTGCGGAAACTATTTCCTAACAGGGTTCGCATGTTCTTGGGATGTAACATACCCTATGTGGGGTACTGGTAGCTATTATATAGCTCTATCATGTGCTGGGGAGGTGTGGTCATCCCTCGGGCCTCTGCTCTCCGTGGCGTCACGGTATGTCACAGGTGCGATCCTCTTGCTGTTGGTTTTGGAGTGGCTTGCGTTACGTCCGGGTCCGTCCTTCTCCTGGATCGCTATGACACTAGCCTGCTGTCTGTGGCCTTGCGTTGTAGCTCTGCCTGGTTCCACTTCATTCATGGACCCGTGTGCGCTGGCTCCTCCCTTGGGGCGTGTCCTGGGCCTTCTTGGCCTTTCCTGGCCTCTACCTTCAGCTGGCTTCTGGCTTGTCCTGGGTGCACCTTTCCTTGGTGTTGTCTGCTGCTGGCTGTGCAGGCCTTTTGTTCTTATACACCATTGTGGCTTTCTTCTTCCGTCTGCACTCATAACGGTGCAGCCTTCCCTGTCTCGTCGGATGCTTGAGGCTGGGGGGTGTGCGGATTTTCTTCAAGTGGGCCCTGCCTCCAGTTCTACCTCTCCTCCCTAGGGGTTGAAGCGGTCCTGGTGTTCCTTGAGGCTTTCGGGCGCTATCTGCCCCTGCGGGGTGTTGGGCAGTTCTCCCTTGGTGGGGCCTAGGATATCCTGGCCTTCTCTTCTTGTCCCTGTGGTGAGTCCCCTGTGTCTCTCCTGGTGGGGAGGCTCTCTCGCTGGCCCTCCTCCTTTTTGGGTATGGCTAGGGTATGTATTCTACATTAAGGAATCTGCGGCTAGTAGTTTCTTTCAGATGTACAAGTGACTTATCTTCGGTAACGATGTATCTGGTAGAGATGATTCAAGCCGTAGATTCCTTCATGACCCACCCTTCCTCCCTGTTCTGTGAGGACCCTCTGCTTGGGTTTCTGTGGTCGCTCCCCTTTTGGGTGCCTTGTCTTCTGCGGGTGTCCCCTTCATTTTCTTCCGGTCAGGCATCCCTCCAGCTGGTTTCTCTCCAGCGTGAGGGCCTACTTTGGTTTTTCCCTCTGTTGTTGGAGTTCTGATCCCCACCTGGTCTCCTTGTTGGGTGTTCTTTTACCTGTCCTTAGACTTCTGTTCCTTTCAGATGGCACTGTAGTCTGTGGATGGCTTACCTGTCCTTGATCTCCTCCTCCCTTCAGGAGGTATGGTCATCCTTGGCAGTGTAGTCGGGGGATGGATTACTGTTGCTCCTCTGTTCTGGGCTTGTGGCCCTTCCCCTTGTGGTTGTAGTTTCAGGCTTTCTCTCTCTCTCTCTCTCTGTCACTGTGCTTTCACATGCTTGTGCCTCCAGGATGGCTCTCGCCTTGGCTTGCAAGGGGCTTCCACGGAGTGGTGCTTTGCGCTTTTCTTGCTATAGCTTCACTGCTCTGGCCTTCTGGTGCTTACTGCCACCTGGTGCGTTCGCCTGGACTTGCACACGTTGTGCCTCAGAATGGTGCTCTGCTCCTTTCCTGCTCTGGCCTGCGGTTGTCGCCTTCTGGTGCCTTGGTGCCACCTGGTGGTGTTTCTCGCCTTTTATTTCTCTCTATTTTGTCTCTCTGGTTTTTTCGTACCCTGTTCCCATGCTCTCTTCAGTTTTGTTGTGATGGCTCCGCGTTGTGGCACGGAAGAGTTATATGAAGCAAACTGACATCAGCGCGCCGGGGTGGGGCTTATGTGACCTTGCTGACGTCATGCCCGCGGAGGACTTCGGGGCGGAGTCGCGTGGTACCGCCCCAGCCCTGGCGCGCAGAGATGCTGGGCAAGAAAGGTTTCCGGGTCCAGTCTCACGCCTGGGGATAATTCTACGTTAAGGAATCTGCGGCTAGAATCGTCTCTACCAGATACATCGTTACCCAAGGTAAGTAACTTGTACTTTGATGGGCACCTGGTCTAGACCAGCCACAGGGGTTCCTGTGGATAAAAACATGGCCAGGTGTCATCGTCTGGCTCCGGGTGACTTTCCCTTTTTAACGAACCATCCAACTCCGGAGAGCCTGGTCATCCAGGCCTGCACTTCCCAAAGTGCATTCCCTACCTCACCGCTGGATAAGGAATCAAAGAAGCTGGAGCAGTTTGGCAAGACATTTTTTTCCTCTGGCAGCTTGGGGCTGCTCTCAGTCAACACCGCATGCCTCCTGGGCTGCTACACTCACGCTGTGTGGGACACAGTGGCACAGACGATGCCCCAGTATCCGGAGGAGGTTCGGACTGTACTTTCCCAAGCTGTTGTGGAGGGGAAGGACACCACCAAGTTCGCCATCCGGTGTGGGCTGGACACCGCAGACTCTCTGGGTAGGGCGATCTCCACTACAGTGGCCTTACGTCGCCATGCCTGGCTGCAGTCCACGGGGTTTTCTGGGGATGTTCAGAGTTCCCTCATGGACATGCCTTTTGATGGTACTCGCCTGTTTGGCGATAAGGCAGACAGTGCGCTGGAGCGTTTTAAGGACTTTCGGGCTATGGCCAAGTCCTTGGGTCTCTCCACCACGCGCCCGGCCACGTCTACCTTTCGTGGCCACGGAAGAGGCGCCCCTACACGTACGTTCAGCCAAACGCCTGTGCAGAACCAACCTCAGCGTGGACGTGGTGGGCACCGTTGGGGTACAGCGTGCGGGTCAGTCCACCTCCGCTCCCGCAGCATCAGCCTCAAAGCCTTCCTAGTCCGAGCTTTGGGGTGCACCCCTCGCCTGTGGGAGGCAGGATTCAACATCACCATTCCCATTGGCATTATGTCACTTCGGACAGGTGGGTGCATCAAATCGCCCTGAGGGGCTACTCCCTCCCCTTCGAGTCTGCACCCCCTGCCATGCCACCTCAGTTCCACCGCATGTCGGGGGATCACTTTGCGCTTCTCCAACAGGAAGTCACTGCCCTCTTGGCCAAGGGGGCCATCGAGCGCGTTCATGGGCCAGAAGTAGGACGTGGTTGTTATTCCTACTACTTTCTGGTCCCCAAATAGAAGAAAGGGGGCCTGCGCCCCATCTTGGACCTCCAAAACGTCAATCGCCTCCTCTGGAAGGAGAAGTTCAAGATGTTGACTCTGGCTCAGGTCTTGGCTGCCCTTGATCCTGGAGACTGGATGGTAGCATTGGACTTGCAGGACACATATTTTCAAATCACCGTTGTTCCGGCCCACCGGCGTTACCTGCAGTTCACGGTAGGCCAGGAGCATTTTCAATTTGCCGTGCTCCCCTTCGGCCTTACCAGTGCCCCTCGGGTGTTCACGAAAGTGATGGTGGTGGTTGCAGCTCACCTGCGCAGATCAGGGGTTTCAGTCTTCCCCTATCCAGTCGACTGGCTGTTGAAGGCGGGCTCACCCCTGGCAGTCGTTTCCCACCTCCAGACTACGGCCGACCTCCTGCATCTGCTGGGGTTCTCCATCAACGTGCCGAAGTTGCACCTGAGTCCCTCTCAGAAGCTCCCCTTCATCTGTGCGGTTCTGGATTTGACGATGTTTCGGGTTTATCCTCCCGAGGAGCGAGTCTGGGATATTCAGGCTATGATTCCGATCTTTCAGCCTCTATCCAGGGATTGTCAGGATTACCCTCCGGCTCCTAGGCCTAATGGCCTCCTGCATCCTGCTAGTGCAACATGCCAGATGGCATATGCGGGCACAGCATCAGGGCAACCTGTCCGATCATGTCCAGATTTCGGAGGGCACTGCTCACAATTGCTGTTGTGGCTTACGATTTGCGATTGGGTCAATGGCAGATCCCTCTCCCTTTCCCAACCAGAGCACACAGTGGTGACTTAAGCGTCCCTCCTGGGGCGGCCACTTGGGAGAGACGGAAATCAGACGCCTCTGGTCTCCGGCGGAGTCTCGGCTCCATATCAACGTTTTGGAGCTTCGGGCGATCCGACTTGCACTGAAAGCATTCCTTCCCTCTGTTCGGGGAAGTGTGGTGCAGGTGTTCACGGACAACACTACTGCCTTGTGGTATTGCAACAAACAGGGCGGGTGGGGTTGTGTACCCTATGTCAGGAGGCTCTGCGCCTCTGGACATGGTTGGAACATTAAGGCATTACCTTGGTGGTTCAACACCTGGCAGGTTCTCTGAACGCCGCCAGGGTGGACGAACTCAGCCACCGGTGCATGATGGATAACGAGTGACGTCTGAACTCTGACGTGGCGCCAGGTCTCTTCCTGCAGTGGGGAGAGCCTTAGTTAGATCTATTCGCCACAGAAGAGAACGCGCAATGTCATCAGTTCTGCGCGTTGGAATTTCCAAGGTGGCACTCGCTTGGCAACGCTTTTCATTGCGAGTGGATCTGCGGTCTGTTGTACACCTTTCCGCCTATACCACTTCTGCCCAGAGTGCTGAAGAAGATTGGGCCCAAGTCATCCTTGTGGCTCCCGATTGGGCATGAAGATACAGGTATCCCGAGCTACTCAGCATGGCGTTCAATCCCCCGATCCGACTGCATCTTCTGAAGGATCTTCTGTCGCAGCAGCAGGGGGCGGTCCTCCACCCGAACCTGTCCAGCCTCCACCTCCATGCGTGGAGATTGAGCGGCGACAGTTGACAGATTTCAATCTTCCTTCCGAAGTCGGTGATGTCATTCTGGCAGCCAGACGTCCCTCCACTAAGACGGTAAACACCTACAGGTGAAACAAGTTGGTGGCATGGTGCACAGCAAAGGCTGTGGATCCCCTTTCTGCCCCTCTTTCTGAGGTCCTTCTGTTCCTTCTCTCGTTGGCCCAGCAGGGCTCTGCTCTGGGCACTATCAAAGGTTATCTTTCTGCCATCTCCACTTTTGTACGACTTCCAGATCAGCCTTCTCTTTTTAAGTCCTCGGTTGTTAACCGTTTTCTCAGAGGCATTACACACACGTTTCCTCCCGTGCCTTTCATAATGCCTCAATGGCACTTAATTCTTGTCTTGACCAATCTGATGTGTTCTCCTTTTGAGCCCCTTCACAACTGTCCTTGACGTCTTCTCACTTTAAAGACGGCTTTCCTGGTAGCTATCACCTCTGCCAGAAGAGTGAGTGAGCTCCAGGCTCTTTCTTCTAAACCTCCTTTCCTTTCTGTTCATCCGGACAAGGTGGTTTTAAGGACCCGTCCTTCTCTCTTGCTAAAGGTTGTCACGCCCTTCCACATTGAGCAGACTATCACTTTACCCACCTTGTTTCCGCCTCCGCATCTTTCAAAAGAGGAAGAGAGGCTCCACAGTCTGGACCCAAAACGTGCACTCTCGTTCTATCTGAAGCGCACACAACAGTTCCGGGTGGTTGACCAGCTCTTTGTTGACTACGTGGGTGCCAAAAAAGGTCGGGCCGCGCACAAACGGACCGTCTCTTGATGGGTCGTTCTGTGCATCAAAGCATGTTACTCCTTGCCTAAGAAGGAGCCTCCTGTGGGGCTGCGCTCCCATTCTACCAGGGCGACAGCAGCCACTACTGCCTTGGGACAATGCGTTCCCCTGTAGGACATTTGTCAGGCAGCTACGTGGGCTTCGCTGCACACGTTTACCAAGCATTACTGCCTTGACAGTCAAGTCCGGAGAGACGGCTTCTTTGGCCGTTCTGTTCTCTGTGACTTTCTGGTGTAATCTCGGTCGCAGACCCACCACCGGAGTTGGTATTGCTGGGGTATCTATTCTAAGGTAAGGAATCTATCACTAACGTGTCTCTTTCAGATGCACAGGTTACTACTTGTGTAACGATATATCTGTAAGAAACATTGGTTAGTGATAGATTACTTACCGCCCCACCCATTCTCCCCGTTCTGCGAACAGATTCCTAGGGTTAAGGTCATCCCTTTCAGGGCCCTAGTTTCATGGCACCAGTGGTCAGTTTCTTGCATGGCTCTGCGTTCCTGGCGCGTTAGTCGTGTACAGAACTGACGTCCGCGCGCATGGGTGGCGACTAAGTAGTCTCAGTGAAGTCATCACAGCACTTACGATGCCAGCGACGGATGCGGAGCTGCACGACGCCTCCTACCGACGCGCAGGGGTACTGCTGACGAAAAAAAATTAGGGATCCAGTCTGACGCCTGGGGATATTCTAAGGTAAGGAATCTATCACTAACTAATGTCTCTTACAGATATATCGTTACACAAGAAGTAACTTGTGCTATAATGCCACTCCACCATATGGGACTCTACTGCACTCCACTTCAGCCTCCCCACTCTACATCACTCTATGCCACTCCTCTCTATGCCAAGTCACTCCACTATATGCCACTCTGATCAATGCCACTGCAATCTACGCCTCTACACGACTCCACTCCATGCCAAGCCATTCATTGGCTCTGCACTCTACACCTTGCAACTCTGGGCCACTAAATGCCACTCTACTCAATACTACTCTACGCAATGCCACTCCACTCTCTTCGACTCTACTCAATGCCATGCTACTGTGTTACTCTCAGTGCCGTACTGGCCCTATTGGGCATTGGGTGTTTTTTTGCAGGGGAGGCCAGAAGGGTAAAGCTGGTTTCGTTACTGGAGGCTGGCAAGCAAGCGTTTCCAGCCTCCCGGAGCCAGGCAGTGCTTTCCCAGGGGCAGGTCTAAGAACATTCCTAGGGCTGCTTTGGGTTCCCAGCCCGGTCCTGGTCAAACTATGCCTAGCCAAACCTCTCCGCTCTGTTCCACTCTATCCACTCCATGCTACTTGTACGCTACGTCATTCAACAGCAATCCACTCCACTCTACTCTCTTGTGTAGCACTCTACACCCCTCTAAGCCAAGCCACTCCACTCTATGCCACTCTATACACACTTTGCCACTCTGCTCTTTGCCACTCCACTCAACTCCACCCTTCGCCACTCTATGCTACTCTACTTACTGTCACTCTACTCTATGCCTCTTCGCTCTGTGCCTCTTCATTTTGTGCCACTCTACTCTTCGCCATTCCATGCCACTCTACTCATCACCTCTCCATTCCATGCCACTCTACTCTTTGCCACTGTACTCCACTCTACCACTCAATTCCATTCCACTCAACATCACTTTACTACATGCCATGCCACTAACGTTTAGCCATGCTGAACAGCAGCCACACTTGTGTACAGCAGGCTAAAACACATTGGCAAAGCCAACCCCTCTTGCATAGGTGAGACCTATTGGCTTTGTCAATGCTTGTTTTTGTTCTCTCCGGCACAGCTAATTGTTAATTTGCTTCTGTGAAACTCAAAACCATAAAATTAAATGTTTCGATAGTAAGTGAAAATTTCAAGTGCTGAACCTTTTATATTTGGTATCTATCCTGAATGCACAAGTCAAGCCTAGCTTTGGGAGGGAATCAAATCATGATATACATATTGCCTGATTTGGGAAACATCCGCCGTGCCAAGCATTTGCTCATCCTGACAGAAAGACTGTAGAATCCTTTGCTCTACGGAACTGTGCTCATCCTGCTGCAGCAAAGCTCGTTCGTGCTACACACCTGTTGCGCACTGAGGTGGCACTGGCCATTTAAGTAGAAGGGGAGAAAAAATCGAAGAACGAGATCGAAGTCACACGTAGATAGCTCTGACAATTTCGATACTTAGGACAGTTGCTTGAGAGATTTGGGTTGCATGATCCAGCTAATAATTCTGTGATGTCGCACTACGAAAGGAGGGCCCGCCCACATATGGAACCTCTATTAACTTTTATATCTGGCATTATCCAAGAGCCTTTGATTTATTAAAAGTTTGTATACATATATATAATGTACAGCTACATATATTTTAAGTCCATTTTATGTACCTCCACACACACACTCACATATGTGCTTGTATACTTTTACTGCACAAAATGAAGTGGTATTGAAAAAAACATATTTCACAGTGAACAAGGGACATGATTTCAGTTCCCTGTGAAATACGGATTTCATATTAATGAGAGCACCCAAACCACTATTCCAGCGGTATAGAATTGTCTGGGCTACTAGGATTTTCCGGAATAGATGATCAAATTATGCAACAAGGTTTTTTATCTGTGTTGTTACACAGTCGCTTTATCTAGTCTGTGAGCACTATTTTCTTTAATGACTTTCCTCCATTCCACCCTCGATGTGCTTTCCTACAAGGCAGCATGCCGCCCACTTTTACATTTTAATTAGTAATTGTGGTCCGCTTTAACTATAGCAGCGCGCCTATTTATGTATTTACTTTGGCAGCGCGGTCTGCCTCAAGTATAGCCGCTGCGCTTCTTTATTTAATTTGCCAGTGCGGTCCGCTGTTACTGCAACGCCTATAACTTTAGCGGCCATGCTACGAAACCTTTTTTTGTTTTTTTTTCATCAGTGAAAAAGCCCCTAAACATGCTTTTACTTTGAGTGGCCACGCCCCTTTTTTAGACGTTGCTTGCCGTATTCAGGTTACAGCGAGCCACGTCTAAACAAAGGGTCGCTGCTGCCATTAAAGTGAAAGCACAGCAGGGGGCGCCTTTACAACAAAAGACAAGCATTTACAATGCAATGGTTTCGCCTTTGGAAAAGTTAGATCTATTGGCATTGTAAATGACAACATTTTTATTTATGTGTTGGTTTTGAAAACAGATAAATAAATGGCATTGTCATTTACATTGCCATTAGCTTAATCTCTTGCAAATGTAAGACCTATTGTACCCTACGGACGCGCTCAGCTGACAGCAATTACTACCACACACACACACTCAGAGCCACACACACACACCCAGAGCCAGCCACACACACACACACACCCAGAGCCAGCCACACACACACACACTCATGAAAGAAATCACAGTTACCTGTTGGAGCTCCTTGGCATATTGGGAATCCTTTGCTTGAACTCCCACTACTGGAGCGGAATCATTCTCCCAAAGCAGTTTGTTTTTCCCTTTACCTGCGCTTAACACCCTCCTGGCACCAACGGTGGGATCAGTCAGAAGCAGTAGGTCATTGTAGGATCCATGACGCCTGAGGGCACAGTCACCGCTGGGAGTGTGCGCACTCTGAGTCCTACATCCTGACAGAAGCCAGTCTGAGCCCGCTCCTGGAAGAATGTGAGCACCTCTTCCATGAGCAGAGGTAGATAGAAGGGTGGCATAGTCTATTAGACCTTGTGCATCAAGTTTGGGAAGGGTTTTTCTGGCTAGCCTTGCCTGGACTGCATGCATCACTCCATCCCCCTCCTCATTAAGTTCCACAATATCCACGGCCTTGAAGAGGCTGGCTATATCTGAACCCATGGACGAGGCCAGCACAGCAAATGCCTCCAGCGCTGCATGGCGTACCTTTAGTTTAATATCCACAAGACAGGGGGCTATATCCCGGGAGAGTTGAGGCAGGTTGAAATCTTCACTTGGGTAGGTGAGCAGAGCACGCGCACACACTCAGATGCGTACACATATATAGGCACAGACACATAGGGACGCACACATCCCCAGACTCAGATGCTTTCACATACACAGGCAAACACACACACACATACAAAGATGCTTTCAAATACACAGGCAAACACACACAGATGCGCACACACGCCCAGGCACGCACACAACCCCTTAGTACACAATTTGCACCACAGCTGGGATTCAAACTTATTTTGCAGCACATCGGGATGTACTCGGCCCTTGAGGTACAGAAACAGTGTCCATCAGGAAACAAGACAGACTAGCCTCCCATGCCATTAGTTCACAGAGATAGAGCAGGCAGGCAGATATCTGAGCAATTAGGCAGGTCTCCTAGGAGTCCCGATATAGAACAGGCAAACACACCTCCCAGCCGGTCGCATAGGTAGAACAGAGAGGCACTCGTTTCAACAAATCACGGAGATACAGCAGGCAGGTAATCCTCACAGCAGTACATGTAAGTAGAGCAAGCAGCTTCGCGCCCATCATTTTACAGATATAGAACAGACAGGCACGCTCCTAGAAGGTCGCAGAAACAGGGCGGATATGCGCACACTCCCAAAGTTCACAATGGCAGAGCAGGCAGAGACACACCCCAGCATTTCACAGCGGCAGAACAGACAGGTACACACTCCCACCAGCGCACATAAGTAGTGCTTGCAGGCACGCATCTTTAGCAGTGCACAGAGGTACGGCATGCAGGTGTACACCCCCAGCAGTGCACAGAGGTACAGGCGTACAGCATGCAGGCATACACCCACAGCAGTACACAGAGGTACAGCATGCAGGTGTACACCCACAGCAGTACACAAAAGTACAGCATGCAGACACAACCGCCCCCAGCAGTTCACAGCGGCAGAGCAGGCAGGCATACACATATCCTAAGAGCGCACATAGGTAGTGCTTGCTGACGCAGGCTCACCCCCCCGAAATGCACAAACCCCCCCATAAGAAGTGCACGCTGGCACCCCCGCAGCAGAGCAGAGACGAGGAATGCATGCAGGCGCACACCCCCAGCAGTGCACAGAAGTAGAGCATGCACGCAGGCTCACCCCCAGAAGTGCACGCTGGCACCTCCCAGCAGAGCGGAGACGAGGCATGCATGCAGAGCGGAGATAAGGCAAGCATGCAGACACACCTCAGCAGTGCACAGAGGTACTGCACGCAGGCACCCTCCCCTCCCCCACAAGTGCACTCAGGCACCCCCCCCCCCCCCCCCCAGCAGCACGGAGACGAGGCAAGCATGCAGGCTCACACCCCCATCGGCGCACAGAAGTAGAGAATGCATGCAGGCACTCCCCTCCTCTTCCCCAGAAGTGCGCGCAGGCAACCCCCAGCAGAGCGCAGACGAGGCACGTATGCATGCAGGCAGCACTCACCGCCGGCGGGTGCACTGGGCTCTCCGGAGCCGCCTTGGGGCAGGAGTGCTTCGGGCACCAGCTCTCCCTCGTAGTGATTTATTTTGGCTTCTTCAGCTTTTCATGCCGCCTCCCTCCTAAACATCTAACTGTGATCAGGCTTTCTTTGCGCACTACCAACAGGTCCGTAAACTGCCCATCAAAATTATAACATAAGCAAACAGTCCTGCAAGCATCGAAACAGGCCGCCCATGAGAAGGATGACCGAGTGACTGGCAGACAGGCGATTTGACAAATTGGCGGACAGCGAGACAAGCATTCACGGGGGTGAGGGGAGTGTCTGGCCGACATATAGAGAGAGGCCAGTGAACTGACAGACCGGCACGCAGACAGACAAATAGCCAAGTAAAAATGTAGGTACATTTAGTTACTTAAAGGCGGACAACTAGAGCCAAATTTCGGGGGGAGGGCGGTATAGGGGCGGAAAAAGTTTTCGGGGGGGGGGGAGATGGTAGTGGGGTGCGCGTGATTAGCTGCACTGCTAGAGAGAGGGATGGATATTGGTAGCGTGAGCTGGGCAGGAGGCGCGGCAGGGTTCTGGGGGGTTATCTAAGAGAGGACAGGAGTCTGGAATGCTGAACATAAATACCCCATTTGTCAGTTGGCCCGACAGACAGGTGAATGCAGGCCGACAATGGGCAGATTCCCTGGCCCGCTCCCGCCAGGTTAAAGGGATGGAGGCCGCCCGGGGAGTGCAACCAACGGCCCGCTATTGCCAAAACAAACAGTGCTCTTTGGAGGAGAGAGAACAGCATGCCGGCCATACCTTTGCCGTTTACACAACACACGCGGGCCGAGTGCTGATATTCTAAAACGGCTAAGAAGGAGGTACATTATTTAAATATGGCTGCCTGGTTAAAACGCTGTTGAGAGCAGATCGGCAAGGCTATAGCCTGGCTAGACTTTTTCGAAACGTAAACATGCCAGAACAAGAAACCCCCTCGGACACGCTGCAACCCCACGGACAACAAAAATGTTCGGGTCAGAAAGGTGACTCAGCGCAGGCACATGTACAATTGTAACAACTAATAACACGGACAGCGGGAGGGGGGCGGGGAATCGTTTTTTTTCTAGGTCTCTTTAAACTGGTCACACGGACAGCGGGAGGGGGGGTGGGGAATCGTTTTTTTCTAGGTCTCTTTAAACTGGTCACACGGACAGCGGGAGGGGGGGCGGGCGGGCACACGGACAGTGGGAGGGGGGCGGGCGGGCACACGGACAGCGGGAGGGGGCGCACTCACCTGGACATTGATCCGGCAAATGAACAAAACATGGCGTCAAAAAAAAAAAAAAAAAACACACCCACCGCCGCGATGACGATCAGAAGTGGGTGGAGAGCGAAAAAATCGCGGGAACGCCCCCGAATCTGGTCCGGCCTTGACGGACAGATCCGGCTCCCAATGGCTAGGCTGCATTTATGGACCTAGCCAATGGGAGCCGGGGGACGTTCCTGAAGTCCTTATTGTAATCAATGGATTTCGCCTGCGCCGAAAAGCTGCGCAGAGCGCAGCCTTCGGCAGGCGAAACCCAAACCGTTATTTGTGAACTTGGCAAACAAATGTTTGTTTGTAAAAGCACCCCATGCCATGCTTTCACTTAGATGGTGGCGGTGCCCCTTTCTTTAGACACGGCACGCTGTAATGTGAATACGCCGAGCAGCATCTAAAGTAAAGGGTACAGCCACCCTTAAAGTGGTCTTGTATTTGATAGATTTTCAGCTATTGGCGTTAGAAATACAATGCCTTTTAAATGTGTTGGTTTGCAAAACACATGAATAAAATGCATTGCCATTTACAATGCCACTAGCTATTTTTGGGTCGTTGGAGTGGTGACGATATTACAGATCAAGAGACCATGTTCTGTATAGCCCAAACACCACACTGGTTTACGCAAGGTATAACATTGGGAACGCTTGTAAAAGGCATCTTTTAGTATCAAAGGATTTTTATTAATGATTTATACTGAAGAAAGCTCTGTAACACTGCAAAGAAATTAATACATTAAGATTAAATCTTTGTTTTTTAAAAATGTGTTTCAGATGAAATAGTGAAAGTTACCACAGTGAGAAGTGCTTTTGATATTGTCAATTTACAAAGATGTTTACAATTCCATACTTTTCTGTCCTACAGAATTACTTTTTACTTTCTTCTTCTATGGACAAGACAGTACGACTGTGGCACATATCGAGAAGAGAATGTCTATGTTGCTTTCAGCATATAGACTTTGTCACTGCAATAGCTTTTCATCCAAGAGTGAGTACTGCTATGTTTATCAGCAGAGCTGCCTCCAATTCGTTAAAAATATTATCCCAGCCTGCAACTGTTAGATGTGATTTTTGTGGCATTACATTGTATTAAATAGTGCTGTCTACATAGGCTGTGCAATGACTGGTGTTGATACTTTGTACTTTAATTCCATGTGCATATGAGAAATTGACATAGTGAACTGCAGGGAGCCCAAGAAAAATTCCAATCAGTGACTGGCTCATTTCTGTGGCCCAAACAAACATGTCCGTCCTCTCGCAATTCTGTCAGCGCTTCTCTCTCCAGGAGAAACATTGTGAGGGAAGAAAGTATTTCAGTGAAACCCTTTGGAAATCCCGAAAACTATACTTTGGTGAAAAGTTGTCACAATTCAGATTTCAGTTAGGGGTAATGTAGGTAGCTTGCTCAAGTATTTACCAAATATACTAATAATCATTGAAATACAATATAGTGAAAGCAAGTTAGGGGAAATGAGAAAAGTGTAACTAAATATACATCAGGCTTTCACTCTCAGTAATGTATACACTTTATAATTGTTCAAAAACCAACAATACCTAGAGACATCTCTAGAGATATGGTCATTGTGTACCAACCATGTATCACTTGATAATGAAACATCTAACGAATAGAAATTGGAGATGAATAAAAAATATACATTTTTAAATGTATGCAAGCATGAGTTTAGGAGCTATTTAATCCACTACGAATTCTAGATAAAAGATGAATGCCAGGTGATTTTCAAGAAATGTTTTGTGTACACTGACTTTATTATAGGAAGCCACAGAATATGTCTTGTGCCAGGAGATGCCTTAGGTTGTACAGAATTACAGAATTACTGGCTTATTTTCCGGAGGAGTGATCTGAACATGATTTGGTTATCAGACCGAAGAAGACCACAGAGGTACAGAAATTTCACTGCAGATCTAAAAACGTGTGCTGCTCCACATGATGGTCTCTCTCAACACGCACTACAATTTACAGGATCCAAACAGACTCATTCCAAGTTTCTATTCCAGAGACCTGAATAAATCCGAAAGCCTACATTGAAGCATAAGGAAGGTTAATCCCTAAACATACATTCATTTCTGAATGCTGACTGGCCTTCAAAGGCTGTTTACAAAGGAACTCCCTTTTTGGCCATATACTGCTCAACCGTAGGGGAAATAAACAGAGGAAGACATTCAAAGCACATCTACAAAAACAGATATCCAGGACTCAAGGCAAAAAAGAATATTCATCAATCTATATTGTGACAAACCATCACAAGAGTATACTTAGGGTAATACACACGGCCTAGTCAACCAGCCCTTCATCACATAGTTTACAATCTTATGCCCTCAGACTTTTTTAAAGAAGGTGTATTTCAGTATGTCTTCTGACATATCTCTAGTCCCGTTCTACCTTCTGAAAATGAGACCTCTACACGAGTAATTAGACAAGCAATAAATTCAGACGGAGAGATAATTTGCCGATCTGGTAAAGATCACTGAAGGCATGACAGAAGCTCTAACCTGGTTGACTAAAGCCAGCAATCTGTCCGAAGGCACATAAAGCTATGGAGTGTGATCCTGTGGTAAATGTTCTCAGAAAAGTGCAGGGATAGACTCGACACTCAATGAGAAGGATACTACATCCTATGACCTCATGAAGGGTATCCTGATTGAGGGCTTTGGATTCAGCACTAAGGAATATAGGATCAAGTTCAGGGAGGGCGTGAAAACCCAAGGCCAATCCTGGGTACATTTTGTAGATTACTCTGTAAAAACACTGGGAGGTTAATTGAGTGCTAACAATGTACAAGATAATTAGGGGCTGTATAATTTGCCACCTTTTAAATAAATGTCACCCAGAGAAACTACATAAATTCCTGGTAGATCTAGGTCCACTTTCTCCTCAAGAATTGGGAAAGAAGGCAGACCAATGGGTCAAGACAAGGTCACCAAAACTAACACTGAAAGGGGAGACCAAGGAAAGAGTCCAAAAAGCCCCCCCCCCCCTCAAATAGAACTGGGGTAACCATAAAAATAATCAAGAGTCTTCTACAGGCCCACAAAAACCTGCTCAGGAGGGTGGGCCCATAGTCTTTACACAGTCTTAAGAGTGGGTACCAGGGTAAGAACTGGGATCCCAACAAGGCTTGATGTCATGATTGTAAAGCACTAGAACACTGAGCTGGAGATCTTAGTTGTATAACAAAGAAAAATGCCTCTAGTCCACCTGCATTTGCTAACATCCAGATAGGATCCCATGTGCGGCCTGATCATGACAACATTAGTCTTTGAGAGAGACATAGAGTGTCTGTGCTGCCTGGCCAGATAATATGAAAAAAATACAGGCGGTTACCCAAGATTAATGGGTCCAGGATAGAGGCCTTGAGGGATACTGGGGCTAGTGTCACAATTGTGGCCCTGCAGCCACTTCACTCAGATCAGTACCTGATTGGAAGGTCCCATCCAATCACCAATACTAACAAGGTCACCAAAGCCCATTCCATGGCTATGGTCACTTTGGACTGGGTGGGAGTAGTTGGATTAAAAAAGGGGGTTCGTCCCCTGATGCTCCTATAGGTTGTCTGCTTGGAAAAGACTTGGAGACTTCGCCTTGGACTGAGGTCGAACTGAGGACCCATGCCAGCATGGTTGGTCTATCAGGATGGGGTTGTGTTACAACCAGAGCACAGAGCAGAGTTCTGAGTAAAAATGGAGAGGTGGATCCTGGAAGAATGGACCAGCCCTCCATAAGAAAAGTCAAGAGGACTAGGGTACCAGCTCCTTAACAGATTCCAAGTAGGAACCCTTCTTCCCAAGAAGAGGAATTGGTTTTCTCAGAGGGAACTGTGCCTGAGAAGAGATTAGGCCTTACCAGGCAAATCTCTTGAGCCCAGGGGGGCCTAGGATGCATCTGTGCCAGGGACATGACACATGTCCTACTCTTGAAAGCCTGAGGTAGCAAGCTGCTGCACAAGAAAAGAGTGATAGCAATGGTACCCACAGGGTCTATTGGGAGGATGGGCTCCTATATACACTGAGGCCAGAGACCCCACACCTGGTTCAACCAGGAGAGTGGTAGTGCCTCAGAGATTTAGAGAGTTCCTCCTTACTTTGGCCCATGATATCCCCTTAACTGGGCACCTTGGCCAGGATAAAACTTGGAATAGGTTACTCAACCACTTTTCCTGGCTATGGATGTCTCAGAAGGTTAAGGACTTTTGTCAGTCCTGTGTCACCAGCCAAGCCAGAGGCTAGGCAGGTGGCCACCGAATGGCCCCCTAAATTCAACTTCCAGTGGTTGGGGTACCCTTTGAAAGGGTAGGGGTCGACATTGTTGGCCCCTGGACCCTCCAACAGCCTCAGGAAACAAATATATTCTGGTGGTAGTGGATCATTCCACCAGGTATCCTGAAGCTATTCAACTAAGAGCCACCACTTCCCCAGTGGTGGCACAACCCATCCTTTACCAGGGTTGCTTTCTCAATGGAGGTGGTCACACAGAGGTACAAACCTCATGTCTGCATACCTAAAACACATGTGGGATGAGGTTGGAGTGAACTACAAATTCACCACACCCTATCACCCACAAACCAATGCCCTGGTGGAAAGATTCAACCAGCCAATGAAAGGGATGATTGGTGGGAATGAAGGAGTGAAGGAGATGGGATGCCCTAATTCCATGCCTGCTTTTTGTATAAAGCGAAGTGCCACAGAAGACAGTAGGGTTTTCACCCTTTGCACTTTTGTTTGGGCACTCTGTTAGAGGTCTCCTGAGTCTGTTGGGAGAAGGTTGGGGAAAAACCTCTCTAAGAGCCAAAACAAGACATAGTGGACTATGTGCTTGGCTTTCGTTCCAGGATGTCCGAGTACATGGAGAAACTAAGCCAAAACCTTAAGGCCAGCCAAGAACTGCAAAAGCAGTGGTATGGCCAAAAGGCTTCTCTGGTAGAATTAAAACCAAGGCAGAACGTAATGGTATTGGAGCATGTGGACCCTAGGGCCCTCCAAGACAAGTGGAGTGGGCCCTACCCTGTCCTTGAAAGAAAAGGGGAGGTCACCTATCTGGTGGACCTTGGCAGTTGCAAACACCCCAAAAGGGTGATACATGTCAACCGCCTAAAGTCTTATTACGGCAAAGCTGACATGACCATGCTGATGGTTACAGATGAGGGACAGGAAAATCAAATTGAACCTCTCCCGGAACTCCTCTCAATCCCCAATATCCCCAATATGGGCCTGTGGATGGAGTGGTCTTTTCAGACACTCTCAATGCCTAACAGCAAGCTCACTGCAAGCTAGTCTTAAGTTAGTATGCTGAGCTATTTTCTCTGACCCCTGGTCAGACTAGCTGGTGTACCCATGATGTGGACACTAGTCACAGCCTACCTGTCAAAAACAACATGTACAGGTAACCAACTTGGATGTTGTCACTGAAATTATCAGAAGTCATCAAGATGCTGGAATTGGGTGTCATTAAACCTTCAGAGAGCCCCTGGGCAAGCCCAGTTGTCTTAAGTCCCCAAACCTCAATCCAAGGGTGAAAAGACTATCTGCTACCATAGAACTCCACATGTGAATATTGAACTGCTATGAAATTTGCACTGTGAAACGTTTGAAACCTGAACAGTATTTTTAATGAAACCGTAATTACTGTAAGGCAAAGACTTTGGTCTAAAAAATAAAATCTAAACAGTATAATTTTCAGAAAGTTGGTCTGGATCTCCTTCTTGAGTTGTGTGTCCGTTATTGGCAAAATCATGATTGCGTCATGCAACAATTAAATTACACCTTGCTGCACTATTGAGATATAAACACTCTTTAAACTTAGTCTCTTTATGGTCTAGCAGGATTATTAAGCAATTCCTTAAAAGACTGTTCAGGGTTTTTCCTTCAACAAGAGCTCCTCCTCTGCCTGTCAGCTTAATGTAGTGCTTACACAGTTAACGACGAGTCCATTTTAACCAAACACAAAGTGGATCTCAACTTCCTGGCATGGAAAGTAGCATTACTGCTTGCTTTAACATCAGCCAGAAGGGTTAGTGAAATACAAGAATTTATAATTAAGGATCCTTTCTTGTGCTTCACAGACAACTCTGTGATGCTCAGAACCAATCCAAATTTTATCTCCAAAGTCCCTTCGGATTTTCATCTTAATAAGCCTGTAATATGACGGACTTTTTTTTTTTCTTCAAAATACTCAGTCAGCAGCGGAAAGATCTCTGCATACATTTAACTTTAAAAGATGTCTAAAATGTTATGTGCACTGCACCAAACAGTTCAGATAAACAGACCAACTGCTAATAACATATGGGAATAATCGTACAGTTGTCCCAGGGGCTAAGGATATTTCTTTAATCTCTTCAAAATCATCGTCGACGACCATTCCATCGACCGTTCCATCGTCGACGAAGTCATCCTCGACAAAAGCCCCGTCGACATCAAAATCATCATCGACGAAGAGCCCGTTGACGACTGGAACATCTAAGAAGAGCCCATCGACGACAGCCTCGTCGACGAAGATTCCATCGACGACGGCCCCGTCGACGACTGCCCCGTCTACGACAAATCCATCTACAGTACCACCGTCGACGACAATCCCATCGACGACGAGTCCGTCGATGACGAGCTCGTCGACGGCCATTCCAGCAAAGAGTCCAGTCATCACTAAGACTCCGCCTGCAAGACCCTGGCCTTCTCTACCTCAGGTGTCTCATGCCTCACCTATAGCATATACTCATTTTCAGATAAAAACCTATCATAGGCAAGACTACTTCAATATTTCTCCACTGCTACCATCGCAGATTTTAGAAACGTATGTGGAAGAAAAGGAATCTGATGAGGATGATGGATATGATGATGGTCCCTTTGGGATTGCACGCCATCCATCCGAATTACAAATAAAACGTCAGTATGAGGATGAAGAGGAAGATATACAGGAGCATTACTACCAAGAGGATTTGTCTACACCTTTCTATAGACAACCATACAGAGCTCCACGTTCGGAGGAGTCAAGTCATCTTCCTCCTTCGTTGATACAGGACTTACAGGCCATGTTGGCAGACTATCGCCAAAGGTTCCCACCTACACCGTCCACGCCAATTGTACCTCCGGTACCAGCGGACGTACCTACGCCACCACCACCGCAGCCTCCATTGTCGCCAAGACACACTGCCGAACCCACACCACAAGAGGATCGGGATACTTCCTCTTCGGATGAAGATGGAAGAAAAGAAGGCAAGTTGCCTCATGACAACACACCTGCGGATCCGTGGGATGACTATGTAATACCCATGCCTTCCCCTCCTTTGCTGCAACCCTCTGATTCTCCGCCGGATGACATTGGCGGCTTTCACAATATCATGCAAAGGGCAGCTACAAGATTTGAACTACCAGTTACTATTGAGCAGTCGGAATGTTTTTTGCACGACTTTAAAGAGGGGTATAGGAAGATCACCAGGGCCATACCTGCTTCATTCCCGGCAGGCCTTCCTCGTATTGAGAAAAAGTATAGAGCACCGCCAGACACTCCATCTTGTTTGGTGGGCCACCCACGTCCGAACTGTAATATCCCAAGCTGCTCAACAGAGGTCCAAAAATCCATCCACTCCAATCTCAACACCAACGGACAAAGAGGGCAGGAGATTGAATCTAATAGGCAAGAAGATCAGGCAAGAAGTTCTCCACCAATGCTGCATCCTCCATCAAGGCAGCGAATGCTCTTTCGATTCTTGCCCGCTATGACCGACAGATGTGGTCAGAACTATCTAAATTCATAGAATTGATACCGGAAGATCGTCAGCAAGAAGTACGTAAAATAGTGCTTGAAGGAGAGAGGGCGGCTTCAGAAATAATAGATTGCGCCCTAGACATCGTAAACACTAACTTTCGTCAGTTAGCGGGTGCGTCGGTGCTCAGACGAAAGGGCTGGCTCAGAGCAACCTCCTTCAGACCTGAGGTGCAAACAATAATTCTCGATATGGCTTACGACGGGGACTCGCTCTTCGGTAAGCACATTGATGACGCCTTACTAACCATCAAGACGGATACAGACACCGCAAAATCGCTTGGTACTCTGCAACATAAAAGAGGTCCTTTTAGAGGAGCAAGAGGTTGTGGATTTTCTTCCAGAGGAAATTACCACAATCAACATAATAGGCAATACCAGTCGCAGTATAAACAACCGTATTACCAATATTCATACAGGCAATCTTCCTCCAGCAATTTCTCTCATCAGGGAGGAAGACTAAGATCAAATAATCAAGGACGAGAATCAAACAAACGTGAATGAGCTATGCCGGACGCTAGTCCACAATCCTTCCCTCCCTGTGGGCGCGAAGATCTCAGCCTTTTACCAACAATGGCGGAACATCACATCGGACCAGTGGGTCCTCGACCCTAGTGGAAAGAGGACACACTCTGGAGTTCGTAAAGAAACCACCTACGACCCCGCCCAAGGGTCCCCCTCCCCCTCGTCTTCACTTAGTGTTCAAAGAGACCTTAAACATGTTTTGGAAGTATGCGATAGAGAAGGTTCCAATCTTGCAGAAAGGAAGGGGATTCTACTCTCTCTTCTTCCTTATAAAGAAAAAGTATGGAGAGTGGCGCCCGATTCTGGATCTGCGCAAACTCAACAAATTCTTGAAGAAACAGAGTCTTCGCATGGTGACATTGGCAGATGTGCTCAATTGTCTCAATGAAGGAGATTTTATGGCTTCTCTGGACTTGGAAGACGCTTACTTCCATATTCCTTTACACCCCAAACATCGCAAATACCTACGGTTCACAATGGCTGGCGTCCACTTTCAATTCAAGGTGCTCCCATTCGGGCTGAAATCGGCACCAAGAATATTCACAACATGTTTGGCCCCAGTCTCTGCAACGTTGAGGTCCCAGGGGATGCAGATCTTCCCATATCTCGACGATTGGCTGCTCAAAGGACCATCGAAACAGATCACAAAACAAGCGGTCAGAAGCGCCCTTCGTCTATTCTCAAATCTAGGCCTCACTCTCAATGCAAAGAAATCGCAATTGCAACCCCTACAGGTGTTAACCTTTCTGGGAGCTTCACTGGACACCCAACAGTGCAAATCGTTCTTGTCTCCGGCACGGCAGAACAAACTTCAAAAACTGGCAAGGCAAATCTCAACAAAAAAGTCACTTTCTGTCCGAACATATGCGTCTCTTCTAGGGATGTGCTCTTCAGCGATTAGTCTAGTTCCCTTCGCAAGACTCAGGATGGGGCCACTGCAAGAGGAGTTGCACCGACAATGGCAACAAATAGGAGGGTCTTTCGACGATCGCATAAAAGTGACACCCAGAATGAAGCATGCTCTTCAATGGTGGTCAAAAGAAAGCAATCTGTCTCCGGGTCTAACGTTTCTTCAAACCCTTCCGGAGTTCATTCTGACCACGGATGCATCCATGGAAGGATGGGGAGGCCATCTCCAGGACCTCCAGATTCAAGGCATATGGTCTCATCAATATCGGCAGAAACACATCAACAGTCTCGAATTAAGAGCCATTTTCCTTTCTCTGCAAGCGTTCCTTCCGAGAATTGCAAATTCTTCAGTGCTGGTGCGTACGGACAATACCACCCTCATGTTTTACATCAACAAGCAAGGGGGAACGAGATCTTTATCTCTGTCGCACTAAGCTCAAGAGATGTGGGAGTGGGTTATACAGCATGGCATAACCCTCAGAGCGGAGCATGTAAAGGGGGTTCAAAACTCTCTAGCCGACAACCTCAGCAGATCCCTCGCAGGTTGCCACGAATGGGAGCTGGAACAAGAACAGGTGAACAAGATCTTTCAGAGATGGGGCACACCAACTCTAGATCTGTTTGCGACGCAACAGAACAGCAAATGCCTGTATTATGCCAGCAGATTTCCTCAACGGGGGTCAAGAGGAAATGCCCTGTCCATGAGATGGTCAGGAATCCATGCATACGCTTTTCCCCCGATACCGTTAATACCAAGGATTCTGCAAAAGATGAAGAGGGAACATTGCACTCTTCTCCCCATTGCTCCTCGCTGGCAGAGACAGTACTGGTTCCAGGAACTGCTCCTGCTATCTCAACAGCCTCCAATTCGTCTCAAGACGACACTTGCCATATTGTCAAGGAAAGGAGGTCAGATTCTGCACCCGGATCCACAATCGCTGGCCTTGCACGCCGGACTCCTGACTTCCTAGAGTTTAAAGATCTCAAGATTTCTGCAGACTGTAGAGCAATTCTATCTCAAGCCCGTGCTCAGAGTACTATCAGAACGTACCGTTTCAAATGGAAACGCTTCTGTTGTTGGTGCGAAGCAAATAATATCCATCCTTTTCAAGCTCCACCTGAAGATATCCTACCTTACTTGCTTTCACTAGCCAAGGCAGGTCTAGTGTTCTATTCTATCAAAGTACATCTTGCCGCCATATCCCGATTCAGAAGAAGCTCGAACAAGCCTTCTCTATGTTCTTCCTCACTGATCAAGCAATTTCTGAAAGGGTTGTTTCGCGCCTTTCCTCCAATTCGACTTCCACCTCCTGAATGGGATCTCAATATTGTCCTGTCCCAGTTAATGAGGAGGCCTTTCGAACCTATTCATAGAGCTGAACTAAAAATTTTAACCTGGAAAGTGGCTATTTTACTAGCTCTCACTTCAGCCCGGAGGATGAGTGAGATTCAGGCTTTCACCATTTCGGAACCTTTCCTTCATTTCTCTAAGGATTATGTCACCTTGAGAACAAATCCAAAATTCATTCCTAAAGTACCACCTCAATTTCATTTAAACCAGCCGGTTAAGTTAAAGACTTTTTTCCCGGATCCTGTCACACCGGCAGAAAAGGCTCTACACTCTCTGGATGTGAAACGTTGTCTAAAGTTCTATCTTCAGAAAACTAGAGACATAAGGAATCTAACCAGTCATTTATTGCTTATGGTCTAGTTGCGCTGGGACAAGCTGTGACGAAAGCAACGATAGCCAGGTGGTTATCTTCAGTAATACAATTCTGTCACGAAAAAGCTAACAAGCCTTTAGCCAGAAAGGTAAAAGCACATTCCACCAGAATGATGTCGGCGTCAACAGCATTATTTGCCGGAGTCACACTGGCGGACATTTGCCGAGCTGAGACATGGAAGAGTGTCCATACCTTTACAAAGCATTACTGCTTGCAATCAACATCACAAGATGATACAGCAGTGGGACAAGCGGTGCTGCAGCATCTTCTTCATTAAGGTTAGACTTTTAAAGGTCTCTCATATTCTATTCATGACATAAGAGTATGCATAATACACTGTAATATTTTGCTTGTCAAATGCTGTTTAAATATGAAAAATGTTATCTGAATATAATTCTTACTTTTTAGAAGGTTTTCTGCATTTATGTATATTTACATTTCTAGTGCTCTATAACCTTCCGGATGAGTGGGGATATATATAATTACGCTTTGTCTCCCACCTTCCGCAAATGACAGATATGGGTTTACTGCTTGTTATTCTGATTCAGGCATGTGAATCTATGAAAGATACCCCAATACTGGATAAGAAAACAAGTTACTTACCTGTAACTACGGTTATCCAGTATTGGTATCTTTCATAGATTCACATGCACCCACCCTCCTCCCCGGCAGAACAGTTCTTTATTAGGGATACATACTTCTCACTTGTGCTGGGAAAATCTGAGGAGAACTGCCTCTGCTGGGAAGGTTCTAGAGGGTGCTGACAGCTGATTGGTTGGAACTACTTTCAGTTCTTTTCATATAATGAGGTAGATAGGCTGCTAAATTTTTGGCCTTTTGGGGCCTATAGTCTTGTCAGCCTACTACAAATTATTCTAAGGCACTGCTTTTGTATATATAATTACCGTGGGACTCCCGCCTCGGCGACAGGGAATGATTCAGGCATGTGAATCTATGAAAGATACCAATACTGGATAACCGTAGTTACAGGTAAGTAACTTGTTTTCTTCTCCAGTATTGGCATCTTTCATTGATTCGCATGTGACCCACTCTCCTCCCCAGTAGAGGCTCCCCTTTTTGTTAAGGTATTACCTTTCCCACTAGTACTTAAAAATCTCAGGGACTCAGCCTCTGTAGGGAGTTTTATAGTGGGTGCTGATGCCTTAATGGCTGGATTTCGGTTCCTTTTAAAGGATATGGATGGATGGGTTATGAAAGTGAATTTTCATTGCCGTTATAGGCTATGTTATTGTGATGGACTGCTTTATTATGGTACCTTGGGATTCCAAGTTCGACGCGGAATGATTCAAGCATGTGTATCTATAAAAGATGCCAATATTGGAGAACTACAGTTATAGGTAAGTAAATTATTTTCTTACCATTATCTCAATGATTGTTTTCTAAAAGGGCAAACCGCTCAGCAATTCTTATCTCCTACACTGAAAGCATTGTACAAAATCCATTAGTTAGACGGTCACCATCAGAGCTTAAAACGTTATATCTTTATTTTCTCCAAACCCAAAATTATCTGGTAGCAGTGATAATCCCTAAATTTGCCTAGGCTTTCTCAATTGTGGAAAGAGTACATGTATTTTACAGACTGATTCCAATTTTCCATACATCTCTTGACAGTGAGAATGGGCATGAGGCTGTTGGATTTGATGAGTCATCCGAAGAGCTAGTCCCCTATGCACATCTACGCATGATTCAGTTGCAAGTGTGTCTGGAATACTAGTGGGACACAAGCACCCAGGGACTGGGAAGAATTAGTGTTGGGCCTTAAAGCTCAAACTACTTTGGTGAAACGAACACATCTCAGGATACGGTTACTCTTTGAAGCTTTCCTGTTCACACAAGTCTTAACATCGAAGCACATCATGCTCATTTCACTGTTAAGGGGAAATGCACCAATACAGACCTGTTTCTACTCATCAATGTGTTAGAATTGACATCAGTATTTTAAGTTCTACAAGCTTTCTAACAACATCTGCTGCGAAAATCGGTTCTCGTTCAAAATGATAACATGACAACCATGTACTACGTTTGAAAATAAGGGATACAATTGTTTGGTCTATCTCCTATCGCTCCACAACTATGGCATGGGGAATTCAAACACAAAGTACATCTCCTTGTAAAACAACTTCTAGGCGTAGCCAACGATTTTGCAGACCTCCTCAGCAGTCACATTCAAAACCTGTAAGAGGGGAAAATGAATCCCTATCAAACGATACTTTCAAAAGAGTACCACCACACATATAGACCTACTCCCCATGCTTCAAAACAGAAAATGCCCATGCTTTTGTTTTGAGGTTTCCTACACCTCCAGTCAGAGGGATTAGTAGATAAACTGCTCGGGTACAGTTCCATATTCTCTTTCCCCCCTTTTGGAAGATACCAGACTTGGTGCTGATAATGCATCAGACGTCAATATTCTTAGACTGGCCATCATGGACCAGACAAGTATAGTACTCACTTGTGTTTGAAATAGGAGGTCAACCACTATTCAAGCTCAGGGCATTGCCAGGCTGCCTAACAATGTAAAACAGCCATATTTACCATCCCAATCCTCGCACTAGCGATTTGGTTCCAGAAGTCATAGAATTTTGTTACTTAACTCAGTGCTTTACTTGAGCCTGTGGGTGCCAGTGGGGGACATCGGCACTTATTTTAGGGGGACTGGCACCCTTTTTTCTGAATCTGATATTTGCCAACCACAAGAGATGAAAAAACACAAATCCGAAAGACTGAGAAAGCAGAAATGTGCAGGAGTGAAATAAAGGGGCAGGGAGTATGTGGTAGTGAATTAAGGAGCATGAGGGGGATTTAAGGCTAGCAGCCTTGGTATTTGATGCGCCACCCTTTAATTGCTTTGTAACTGCACTCATTCTTTTACAAAATAAACACTGCCTTAACATACCATCTAATTGATTGCCTATTGTCAAGGAAATTAGTCACCGTACTAGATAATTGTGCCATTCAGCCAAATTTTAAAAAAAATTGTTCCATTACTGTGGACGCCAAAAAAGGTCGGGCTGTGCACAAACGGACCATCTCCTGATGGGTCGTTCTGTGCATCAAAGCATGTTACTCCTTGGCCAAGAAGGAGCCTCCTTTGGGGCTACGTGCCCATTCGACCAGGGCAACTGCAGCCACTTCTGCCTTACGACGAGGCGTTCCCTTGCAGGACATTTGTCAGGCAGCTATGTGGGCCTCGCTGCACTTTTACCAAGCACTACTGCCTTGACAGTCGGGTCCGGAGAGACGGCTTCTTTTGCCGTTCTGTGCTCCGTGACTTTTTGGTGTAATCTTGTTCGCAGACCCACCACCGGGGTTGGTATTGCTGGGGTATCTGTTCTAAGGTAAGGAATCTATTTTCTAACGTGTCTCTTTCAGATGCACAAGTTACTACTTGTGTAACAATATATCTGTAAGAGACATTAGTTTGTGATAGATTCCTTACCGCCCCTCCCGTCTTCCCCTTTCTGCGAACTGATTACTAGGGTTAAGGTCATCCCCTTTTACGGCCCTAGTGTTATGCACCAATGGTCAGTTTAGGCGCAGAGAGCCATGTACAGAACTGACATCAGCGCGCATGGGTGGCACCTAAGTACCCTTCAAGACGTCATCGCGGCGCTTACGACGCCAGTGACGGGTGCGGAGCCGCACGACGCCATCTACTGGCGCGCAGGGGTACTGCTAAGCAGAAAACTTTCCGGATCTAGTCTGACGCCTGGGGAATATTCTATGGTAAGGAATCTATCACTAACTAATGTCTCTTACAGATATATTGTTACACATGTAGTAACTTGTGCATTATGAACGTTTGCAGCATACTACACGACAGTCTTTGATGATGAAATTTCTTCTTTCCTAGTCCTTGTTAGTGTCCATAATAGCATCAAAATGTGTGGCTCCCAAATGACCTACACATATTCCTTCTCATTGTTTGTATTTTTCCAGTCAGCTGCCTGTCCAGGTTTGGCCTCAGTTGCTGTTGCTCCCACAATATTATGAAATCGTGAGAAAGAAAAACCTTGGTGCAGGCTGTTTGTGTTAGATGCCCTCTCTGAAATGTCTACAGCTCCTCCCTTTCCAGAGAGGTTTGCCCACACACTCTATATAATAGTTTTTAACCTTATTTTAAAGAAAACGTGACCCATGATAGGGGTCTCGGAGCAGAAGCATGAGAATTTCTTTCAGTGTTCATCCAAAGTCTCTTGTTTGCTCTATGTGTCGCACTTCATGAATGTAAAGCATAAACTAGAAATATACTACCAAAGAATAATAAAATACTGTTTTACTGCAAATGCTTATAAATTAGATAGCACACAGCTTTTAAACATTATACACCAAATGTGTGGCGTAGGCAGCAGTAAGCCAGCAAAAAAACTTTGAGTCGGATTAGAGACTGAAATAGGGCAAAACATACAACATACCGTTTGCTATGACCAAAGTGATAACAGCAGTTCTCAGAGAAAACATACTATCCCTATCTGGAGGATTTGTGTTTTTACCGACAGTCTGCCTACAGTTCCTCCTCTTCACATCCTTGATACTTTTTATGGTTTTGAGTTGTATGCTTTATTTCCCTGGGTTACGTTTGGATGTATCCCGAAACCAGGCACCCAGGCTTTATCCTAGCACTAAGCATATTTTAAGTAATCTGATGAAACCTTGTCAGGTAATAAAAGGTGTATTATATCTTTAGACATTAATGCACAGATATGGTTTTGATTGCTATTCTGAATTTTTCAAAATTATGTAAAGTTGGCTCCCTTCAATGCTGTTTGTTATTAATCTCACTTAGCTAGTCATGACAATACAATGGATGTTCAAAAAGTAGCTATGTAGCAACAGTATTTTTAGTAGTGAAATTAATTGTTATCACTAAATTATATAACCTTTCTGTCTTTCTTCAGGATGACCGCTATTTTTTGAGTGGGTCATTAGATGGAAAACTTAGACTGTGGAATATCCCAGATAAAAAAGTTGCATTATGGAATGAAGTTGATGGACAAACGAGGCTAATAACAGCAGCAAACTTCTGTCAGAATGGCAAATATGCAGTGATTGGCACATATGATGGTAGATGCATCTTCTATGATACAGAGGTACATTGCAATCTTGGAAAAACTAAAGGCATTGTATACTTTGTCAGTTAAAATTTGGCAGTTTCAAAGCTAAATTTCTGGAAAACAAATGTTAACATGTATTGGGCTAAGAAAATAATCTATATGTGTAACATTGATATAAGAGTGACTAAAGAGAAAAATGTATAAATATTGTGTCTTTTCCACCTCACTCTTCGCTTGACTTATTTGTATTACTTTATTTCGGATCAACAGGAACCTATTATAAATAAATTGGCAAAAATGCACACTATAAAATTCTATTCGGCTAAAAGTGAGTGGTGTTAGGCCTTACCCACAAAAAGTGTGGATAATCCTCCCCCCAAAAAAGGATATTAAGGTGCAATAAGGGCATTAACCAGCAGGTCTGGAGTGAATCGGGACTTTCATTTAGCTACAAGAATGGCCTGAGTATTTTTAGGTCGAGCAGACGTACTCTCAATGCGTGAGCATTGAGAGAGTCTGCTTCAGACCTAATGTTGCCCGTTATTGGGAGAGTGGACACCAATCTGACACGAGCGTTTCCTTCGCGGATTTCACCGCGGGAGCGCGCGTCTCACCCGCGCATGCGCAGAGTAACTCAGCATTTTTTTTTTTTTTTATTTTTTTTTTTTTATTTCCCAGCCCCGAACCGAATCAGGTATCAGAGCGCTTCACATATAGGCAGCCCCCACCCCCCCCCACCCCTCTGCATGCGCACACACAGGCGAGCGCATGCACACGCAGGCACACGGCAGACACTCGCTCACACACACCCCCCTTCCCCACAGTCACACACACGCACTCCAGACACATACACACGCGCGTGACCCCCATTCCCACCACTTACCGGGCTCTTTCGGCGTGTTCAGTGTCTCATCGCTCCACTTCTTCCTCGGCGGCGGCGGCTGTGGCGGCGGGCGGGACTTCCTGCTGGATTGCAGGCCCCGCCCCCGTCTCAGGCAAAAGTGCCTGACTTCCGTTTTTTTTTTTTTTTTTTTTTTACACATCATGGCTGCTACTCTATTAAAACAATGAAATTAGGGATAATAGGAACTTTCCTGTCATACAAATCCTACAAGGCTTATTTTTTCATATTGGTGGTTCGACTCAGAGAAAGTAAAATAATGAAGACTGAGAAAGATAGCAAAATAAATAAGCTGCGAAAGCCAGGTCAAGAGATATGAAGTGTAGGGTAGTACAAGAAAGAGTTATGAGGCGTAATCAAAACTGAGCAAACTTGGTATTCGCAACCCGGGCATTCAGCAGCGGGCCTCTAAAAAAAACAAATTAAGCACTGTGTGTGAAGGGCGTTTATGAACGCATGTACGACTTTGAACTTGAGTTGTCCGTATTGTGTCGTTACATTCTGCTGTCCTGTAGTGAAACCTGTAGAAAAATAATTTGATGGGGTTTTCGGAATTTATTTCTACTGCATCGTTTAACCATATTATCGAGGTGCAATTGCAGCTAAAGAATACTTCTTGCCCCAGTTATGATGTTGTGGGGTTTCTAGTCCGAGATCACCGATTGTTTCCCATAAAATGCACCACTTTCAGATGGCCGCTGCATTCGCCCAGTGCTGTCAGCTCACCCCGGGCTCCCTCAGTTCCTTTTCCGCGGCGGCGCGCGCATATCACAACAAATGGGGCGTGGGTACGGGGGCCGGCGCGCTCCGATGTCGCAGCGGGCCCAGCCAATCGGGGGTGGGCTGACCAGACGCCGCCAAGCTCAGTTTCTTGCAGTTGACTGCGGCTGCCAGAAGGAGAGTCTGGGAGGAAGCCGCAGAAGGACTGAGAGCTGGGGCTTCGCGCGCGGGAGAGGGGGCCCGGAGCGAGGCACACACCTACTTTTACTGACAGGGCACCGCGCCCCCGCACCTGTAACACCGGCCCACCATGGTGGACAGCAGCCTCCGCACCGCCGCCAGCTGAGTGCACTGCAGGGTGAGTGCTCCCTGCTGTTGACAAAAGGGGTTGTGTGTTTGCGCGTTACACTGGGGCAGATAGATATATCCGTTGCTGGGGTCCGGAGGATCCACAGGAAAGAAGATTGGTTCAGAATGTGTCATGGGTCGGAACTTATTGTGTACTTGTTTTATTTATCACTCCATAAGCTGCCATGTTTGCTCTAGCAGGTCACTGGAGGTGTGCATGCATGCGGCTGGTTTCTGACAGAGTGCGAGAGAGAGAGGAGGAGGCAGACGGGGGGCTCTAGCGAAGTTTTGCAAGCGTAGCTTTCAGCAGCAGTGGCGCATTGAGCTCGCTTCTGCCCTGGCTAGGGTGACCAGAATTTTAAAGCAAAAAAACGGGACATTAAAAAAAATTAGAAGAAGGACTATAATGTTACGTTAAGCGAGCGCACAGAATGACAGCGCTCCTCAGCAGAGAATTACAAAACAGGCAGTAAGAACATATATAAGATGCTATTTTCAAACCCAGTAGCTTGCATGTGAATTAATTCGCTTTCTTGGACCAACGGCTAACTATCCCCGCTTTGTAAAACATAAAGAAAACCTCACCCCAGTTTTTAGTCGAGCCTCTCCAAAAACCGGGACATGAGCTAAACTTCTCGAAATCTGTCCGGACAGCTGGTGAAAAACAGCGACCATCCTGGCAAATCCGGTACGCCTGGTCAACCTACCCCTGGTAGCGACAAACTGTGGCAGCTGCAATCGTGATGCAGTTCTGCAACGTCACGACAGCAGAAACTTGTGGATAGAGGAGCATTACATCTTGGGACACAGGGAGAAGATGTCTTTCAAGCTAAGACAGGGTGAAAACGTGTCTGGGACCTGTAAGCACAAGCATTTACAATGCAATAGGTCTCGCACTTACGCAAGTTTGAGCTCTTAGCATGGTAAATGACAATGCTATTTATGTATGTTTTACAAACAAAAACATAAATAAAAGGCATTGTCATTTACAATGGCAATAGCTCAAACTTGCGTAATTGCGAGACCTATTGCATTGTAAATGCTTGTTTTATTAATGCTTTGCACAAATTTGTTCTGTTGTGACCTTTCGGAGGCCAATACTGTCCTTCATGATATTGAATGGATTTTTGTGTATAAATGTATTGGACCAATTCAGTGTTCTTTTGTAACTTTACTGTTTCTGACTATTTTTGTGTTTAATGATACAAAACCTGTTTTTGTTGTCTAGCTGATCAATAAATTATTCAGTTTTTATTGTAAAATCATTACCATAATCTTAACTTTTTTGCTTAAATATGTTACTATTGTGCAGATAGAGATTTTACTGGGCCTTTTAAAATGTTAATGCTTATCTTAAAAGGAAAAAAAGTGATTGGAAAACACCTTGCTTACATAATTAGCTAGAATTTGGTTATTTACGTAAGTTTCTAGGTGTTCCAAACACATAGAGCCAATCTTCAGTGGTGGCGTGCATTCTCTTTGTGCTTTCACTTAATCAAAAGATCTTAGAAGAAAAGAAAACAACCTCATGAAATAGTCTTGTATTTTATTTTACACTACAGTATAGCACCAATATTGACATGAGATGAGCTTGGTTTAGCATTACTCTGACAATATTAATCATTGGCTCACATCCACTTACCTCAGATTTCTAACCGCACATAGTATGAAGGGAGTCTGTGAGCTCTGCTCAGTTCGTAATGACACCTGCTTTCTCAGCATTCTTTGACCTTTGGCTGAACTCCAACTATCACCTAAAAGAAGGCAACTTCTTGGCTATTAATAACTGACAAAACAGCTTGCAAGAACAATCTAAACATAAGAGCTTTTTAGGGCATGCAGATGCTGTAGGAAACTCGCTTTTCTCTGAGGGCCAACATAAAGAATATCTAAATCGTTTGCATCCATGTCCTAAACCAAAGGAATGCAAGGGTTGCCACACATTTTCAGCAAAAACCCTCAAGGACTGAAAAGCCAGCCCTATTGTGTGGTTAGAGATTAAAAAACAAAGCAAACATTTTCTGGAGATGAGGAAGAGGAGAAAATGATTTCTAATAGAACGGGTTGACCATAATGTTGCTTAAGTATGTGTCTTTATTAACACCCACCGGAGAGCCACCACACCACAACTCCTGATGTTTCAGTGTCGTCTCTCAAGTGGCCCACCACTGTTCTAGTGATGCACCTAACATTCATACAGGTTCATCACACTTAAAGGGCAAGATACAACAAATCTTCCCCTTCACAAATAATAATAATATAATAATAATAAAAGAGAAAGAAGAGAATAAGAAAAAAAGGAAAAGAAAATGAAACATACAGCAATTATTAAGCATTTAGATGAAATGAAATGAAATGAAAATTAGATTTGTAGAGCGCTGCAGTTGCCCTGAGGCGTCCAGGCGTCCAGGATGCAATGTTGATTATCACTACACTAGAATGTAATCATACAGCAAGAATTAAACATTTAGATACTATATTGATAATTAAATACAATATCGATAACTACTAAAGAATCTAATCATTAAGATACAATGGTGATTTCCTCTTCCTCCTTTCCGCACACAACTGTTCAGATTGAACTCTGTCATGTACAATCACTTCCCTGTTGGAGTCCGCAACTCTTTTACATCTAGAAAGACAAGACATACTCCAAACATCTCCACCATTTAGCATTACTACATTTTTCATGACTTTGACAATGCGTTTTGGACCTATAGACTTAGTTTCCCCTTTTGGAGACCATACTGCTTTCTGAATAAACACCATAACTCCCACATTCCAATCACTTTTCTTCACCCCTTTTTTGTCATCATACCTTTTCTTGTACATCTCCTGATATCTCTTCACTCTAAATCTAGACTCACTATCTTGTATTTTCTTCTTCCTACGCAACCACAGTGGAGTGAGTTTAGACCCAGCTAACCTACCTTTGAGTTTCTTAAAGGGTGTCACACTTGTGACACTGTTGGGTGCATTCCTGTGTGCTCACAATTTTTCACGCAAAACATTTTTCAATGACATCTTAGTTTCGACAGCAGTTTGGGCACTAGCTCTTACAAGTCTATTGGTGCTCTCTACAAGCCCATTGGCTTGTGGTCCATAAAGTGCTGTGCGACGATGAGTAATGGAGAGATCTTAAAAATCTCTTTCATCTCCAAAGAAGTGAATTGCACCCCCGTTGTCAGTAGCCATAACATCAGGTATGCCTTCACAAACAAATACATCACTGAGAAATAAAAGTATGCTTTTAGTGATAACAGATCCCATGCAGCCCACGATTCCTGATGTTTCAGTGTCTTCTCTCAAGGGGCACGCCAGTGTTCTAGTGATGCACCTAACATTCTTACAGGTGCATCACACTTAAAGGGAAAGATACAACACTTTCCTCCAAGGAAAGCCCACAAAAGATAGTCCGGAAGAAGAGAGTCACACGAGAACCTGCAAAAAAAGGTTCACAAGTCTACGAGTCCATCTTCATTGATTAAAAAATCTAGTCCGATACAGTCATCACCCTCTCTGGCAGTGAAGAAAGCAAAAATCAGATCTGAGACTTCAACTCCACCTGTGAAAACATTTAGTTCACCTTAGACTAAAAAGGCATTTACATACCCACTGTTGCCAAAATACGCATTGGCAAGGAAACAGCTGATGAGACTACCAAATGACTACTACAACAATGACAGCTTCTTCGTTGTTGACAAAAGCAGTTTGTTTGTCGACAATGTTGACGAGACCATCAACAAATACATTGCAGCCACAGATGACAGACACCTTCAAGTATCCCATGGTGCCGTTGATGACCCTGTCTACAAAGCCAATGGAGCAAATATCCATCAGACAGAAACAGACCGCTCCAAGTATGGTCTCACAGTTACCTCCAGTAAATCTTCTAGAGGTAGGCATTTCAATGGAAGCCAATGATGGTGGCCCTTGTTGGGCTGTATACAGCCTTTTTCAATTGCATGTCAAATGCCAGGACAAAGATGAGGAGGAGGAGGAACCTAGTAGTAGCTATATGGGATGGTGGTCGGTCCTTCAAGGACGTCTCGAACCAGGACTTGAACATAATTCTTTACTAGCCCTGGCTTCAGACTTACTACGGGGGAGTAATCAGCCCTTTGTGTGGGTCACCTTCTCCCTCTAGCCCGGGATGAGTCATCAGGTTGCAGATGGGCACTCAGACACACATAGCCTTTCTTTGTGTGTGGGTGTCAAAAGGGAATGCATAGTCAAGCTGTCATACGTGTATTGGAGATAGGCTGCAGGCACACACAGCTTTAAGAGCAGAGAAATGCCAAGTTTCTAAAAGTATGCAAAAGAAACAATTGATTGACGGAATGCTAGACAATGCAAGCATTAACCCCCAGTCACAAGGATCTGGGTTAAATCCATCATTCTTTAGCTCACCACACCACCCCAGTTTAGACCCAGCCATATACAAATATGTCTTGACCATGTTCCTTGTCGGAACAGTCCTGCCCGAACTGCCAGGCCAGGTCCTCCCTGGACCGGAAATGAGCATCCGGGGAGCGGTTTCAGGGCATTACCCTTCATCATCAATGCTAGCTTGAATCCAGTGGTGTAGTGAGCACGGGAACCACGTCTGGGCATACCCTTCCCGCTTAGGGCGACATATGCAAAAGAAACAATTGATGGACGGAATGCTGGACAATGCAAGCATTCACCCCTAATCTCTGGGATAAACCCATCATTCTTTTGCTCACCACCCCACCCCAGTTTAGATCCAGCCATATGCAAATCAGTCTTGACCATGTTCCTTGTGGGAACAGTCCTGCCCGAACTGCCAAGCCAGGTCCTCCATGAATCAGAAACAAGCTTCCTGGGACCAGGTTCAGGGCATCACCCTTCATCAGCCAGGCCAGCTTGAATCCAGTGGTGTAGTGAGCACGGGACCCACGTCTGGGCATACCCTTCCCACTTAGGGCGACATATACAAAAGAAATAATTGATGGACGAAATGCTGGACAATGCAAGCATTCACCCCCAGTCACAAGGATCTGGGTTAAATCAATCATTCTTTTGCTCATCACACCACCCCGGTTTAGAACCAGCCATATGCAAATTAGTCTTGACCCTGGGTCTTGTGGGAACAGTCCAGCTCTGACTCCCAAGCCAGGTCCTCCCTTGCTCGGAAACAAGCACATCCTGTGACCAGTTTCAGAGCATTCCAGGATGCTTGTTTCTGGTTCGGGGTAGACTTGGCGTGGCAGTTTGGGCTGGACTGTTCCCATGAGGCACAGAGTCAAGACTGATTTGCATATAGCTGGGTCTAAACTGAGGTGGCGAAGTTAGGTAAAGAATGATGATGAATTCAACCCAGATCTGTGACTGGGGGTGAGTGTCTGAAAATGTTCAATGCTCCGTCCATCATCCCCTCGTGTTTGCTTTGTTCGCCCTAAAATGGAAGGCCATGCCTAGGTGTGGGTCATTTGCTCACTTTGCCACTAGATTTAAGCTAGCCTGGCTGATAAGGGGTGTTACTCCAAACCCGGACCCAGGATGCTTGTTTCTGGTTCAGGGAAGACCTGGCTTGGCAGTTCGGGCTGGACTGTTCCCATGAGGCACATGGTCAAGACTGATTTGCATATAGCTGGGTCTGAACTGAGGTGGCGAAGTGAGCTAAAGAACGATTATGGATTCAACCCAAATCTGTGACTGGGGGTGAGTGTCTGAAAAGTATCAGTGCTCCGTCCATCATCTCCTTGTGTTTGCTTTCCAACTTTCTAAAAGTGGCATTTCTAAAATAGTAATGTTAAATCCAACTTTAACATGGAAGAGGATTTATCATCACCATTCCAATAATATGAAACATGAGAGAGCTACTCTTTCTCAATCTGGAATTACTGCTTAAAAGTGTACTAAGGAATTCCCAATGTTAACATTTGAGAGAAGTAGCCGTACGGGCTACGTAGGGTCTACCTTAGGGGTGACTTATGCGTAGTAAAAGGGGAGTTTAAGGCTTGACACAGTTTTTAATTGCCAAGTCGACATGGCAGGAAAACTGCATTTACAGGACCTGCAGTGGCAGGCCTGAGACATGTTTAAATGGCTACTGAAGTAGGTGGCACAATCAGTGCTACAGGCCCACTAGTAGCATTGAATTTACAGGTCCTGGGCACAGGTAGTGCACTCTACTAGGGACACACAGATTAATTAAATATCCCAATTGTGGATAAACCAATGTTACTATGGTTAGGGAGAAGCACATACACTTTAGCATTGATCAGCAGTGGTAAATTGGTCAGAGTCCTAAGGCAAACAAAAAGAATCAGCAAAATTAGGAGTTACGTAGGCAAAAGGTTTAAGGGTGACCCTGCAGAAAGGGCCATTTCCAACAGAGACCAAAGCTATCTCTCAGAAAGGTGAGAGCTTAGTCCGAAATCTATATAGCAATGGATATAGTTTCAATAGCTTGTTGGGCAGGTTGCGAGTGCAGCTGTCTTAAGACAACATGGCAGGCTGAATGCAACCTCGGTTAGACAGGGAATACAATTAAAAATATTGAATATGCTGTATGGCGTAGTAGCTCTATTTGGGAAATTCATAGACCACGCGCTACAATCTATAAAATCTGAAACGGACATGGCAAGGTATTTAGGAGTATTACAGCAACCGTGTTTCCAGCCTTCTCAAGGAGCCAGGCTAAAAGGACAATAATATTTCAGAGGAGGCTGCCATTCAAGTAGATTTCAGCCTTACCAACAGTCCCTCCAAAGTTACAGGCAGCAATATTCCCATCAACAATACAGTGCTCCACTGGCTGTAGCCTGTTTGACACAGACTTCCAGTTGACAAGAATCAGCAGGACAACAGTGACATTTCCCCCACCTCCCCCCTCCCCCCACATTTCATCTATATTAGGGAGCAAAAACCATTCAACGTTTTACAGCACTGGAGTTCTAAGACTTTAAATCAGCGGGCTTTAAACCTAATCCAGCACACCCTCGAATGTGTGCAGAAACCTCCTTGAAATCCACCTCACTGGAGGTCACACCAACATCTTCATGTTATCGGATGAAATTCAGTCAGTCATACTCAAAGATGCTATAGAAGGAGGTTCCCTGCACTTATCGAATTTTAACTCATGAAAAAGGGTTCAGGCAAATGGAGACAAGTGTTAGATTTGAGACAGCTTAACAAGTATGGGAAGAAGCTGTTGCTAAGAATGATCACATTGCAGGACATTCCGCAACTACTAAACCCAGAAGATTTCATGACATGCTTTGACCTCCAGGACGCTTTTTTCAATATCCTATATAAATATAAAACGCAGAAGATACCAAAGATTGGAGGTGGTCGGATGCCATTATTAATTCAAAGCCATGCCCTTTGGCTTAAAATCCGCTCTCAGAATATTCGCCAAATGCATGCCGCCATTTGCACCTTTTTCAAGAAGGAACAGTCACTAGGTTTTTCCATATTTCGACTGGTTAATAAAAGCAACATCCTTCCATGCTGCAAAGGTCACCATGAAAGCCTGCCTCAGAGTATTCAAATATTTAGGATTATAACTCAACAAGGAGAAATCCTTTTTCCCTCCTTCGAAAGAGATAGTATTTCTGGGAGGGGTTCTCAATAAAATCCCATGCAAAGCCTTTCCCAAAAAAGAAAGGATCCAAAAAATGGAAAACCTGTCTTCATCCTTCTTGGAAAAAGGCTTGCTTCAGTTCAAGTCTGCAAGCCTTTCCTAGGGATGATGTCTTCTTGCATCCCTCTTATACCAAACTGTCTATTCATCAGGCCGCTCTGAGGACATTTAGACATAGTCAATTCAAGCTCTAAGGTCTTTCGACTATATTATCAAAATTACGCGGATACAGAAAAGCAATATCTATGGAGGGCTGGGGAGCCAACCTGCAGGATTTGAAATGAAATAGCAAGTGGTCACTCCAGGAAATGAAGATGCACATAAATCGACCCTAGGCCTTTAGGCTTTCCTCCCATGGGAAAAAAAAGTTTTTAGATCTGGTGCGGACAGACAGTACAACCACCATGCTCTATTCCAACAAATCATGAGGAACAAAATCAATTTGCTGTTTATGGCAGCCCAAACAATATGGGAATGTGTCCTCAAATCACCCTGAAGGTGGAGCCTATCCCTTGCATAGATAATCAGAGGATGGAAAATTTAAGCAGAACATCGAAAGAGTGCCATGTATGGGAGCTCAGTCAACAACTGTCGGCAATGTTCTGGAAATGGGGAAAACCAAACCTAAATTTATTTGCAGCAGCTCTGAACAGCAAATGTAAAATGTATGCATGTAAATACCCTCACCAGCGATCATGAGTGGAAACTTTCCAAATAGCGTAGACAGTGATTTTTCACCTACGCTTTTCCCCCTCTCTCCCTGATTCTCAGGCTGCTCAATAAAATGAAGAGGGAGCTTGGTCTTCTTATCCTTATAGCCCTTGCACGGCCAAGACAATGTTGGTACACAGAGCTCCTCCTAATGTTGGAACAGTATTACATTCCACTCAAACTCTCTGAAGAAGCAGTGTAGTTTTCTTTCACGAAAAAGCTGGAAGACCCTTGAATGCCAAAGTTGGTGCACATTCCACAAGGAGTGTGACAAAGTCGACAGTCCTCTATGCTGCAGTTTCATTGCCTGATATATGCACAGTGTCTACATGGGAGAACAAACAAATGTTCCCTAGGCATTACTGTCCAGATGCTCCAACAAGAGATGATTCAGCAGTTGGTTACGTGGTTCCCTGCCATCCATTACATTGGATGGCGAAGCCATGTGAGATGTCTCTGTTTCGGCTCATTGTCATGGGCTACTTTTTTCCATCAGTGGGCCTAGCCTTATTGACGATTGTCCATCTGCAGTAGTGAACTTGAATGACCCTATGTTGATTTACCTAATATACCTCACTGGCCAAATACCCTTATAATCCTCAATTTCGCAGGCTCTACAGAGCCTCAGTTTTGGTCCAAGGCAGTAACAAACATTGTTGACAAGCAAGAAATGACATCAGTGTCCACATAAACAGTAATGAGCATGTCTGCAGTGAGCACCAAGGATATATATTTGAAGAAGACTGTAATGATCATACATAGTCCTTGTAACTAAAGAGTATGAATGGCCCCTTGCAGTAATGAGCATTAATGACCCCTCGCAGTAATAAACAATAATGGCTATACGCAGTAATAAGCCTCAATGCCACCAATCTGTTATGAACATCACTTGCCCTAAGCAATGTTCATTCTAATTTAATTATTTTCTATCTGTGAGGCATCTGTATATTTGTTACGCTCTCTTTTCTGTACTGTGTGCGTACTCAAGAATAGTGATGAGCAGCAATGCATGTGATCGTGGTGATGAGCCACTATGGGACGGATTGCATGGAGAATTTGATGCTCTTGCCACAAAATCTACCAACTGATGCATAATTTGCAGATTAAAAATGAAATTGTTTCTATGTCAAATCCTGCACACAAGGTGCAGCGCCGCACTGCTTCTTTTAACTGACCGCACTTTTGCCCACATCATGGACATACACATCGCCAATTGAGGAACTAGGAACTGGGCTTTTTTTCTGTGGGACGGAAACAAAAACTTCAGGTAATGAAATGTAACTCCAACTGGGTGGAATTAATCTATTTTTGTTTATCATATTTTGCATCCATTTCATATTTACATCTCTTTTCTCACAGCTACAGTTATTCCAAAAGGGCATAAGACTTTAGAAGAATACTAAACATGTTGGATCTCTTGTTAAGGACCAATTTCCAGAATCCTTTACAGCCATCCATATATTATGAATAATAAATTACAGCACTGTTCTGCAAGTCTTTTTTTAATAAAATAAATAGATGGTTCCAACGGTCCTGTTATATATCCGGATAGAGCCAAATCTGAATATAACCGAGGCGTGCTAAATAAATGCGACTTTTTAGTGCTTCTGCAGAGTGGAGTATGTTATGTTTTACTCATTCTTTTTTAGTCTGCCAGGTAGAAAGACCACTCTAATAAATCCCTCTCCTGTGCTTCGTGCTGAAAGTGTAGATTTCTTTATTTCCTATGAGACTTGTATATTTTCACAGTAAGGAAATGCCTCTTTTTGCATGATCAGCCCCAACGTTTTGAACTGATGCCTCTGGTTTTTCGACTCAGAGTGTACTAAGGCCTGCTGACCAGAACACAGTGCCTGTCTACTAACCCATTACAAAATGTATGTTGAATCGGCTACCCCAATTGGCATAAGCTGACTTATAAGTCCTTAGTATATGGTACCAAGGGTACCCTGGGCAGGTAAGTTAGCATGCATATGACAAAGTACAAAATGTCTCTAAGCCTGCCACTGCTGCCTTGAAGAATAGTTTTAAACTGCTACTTCGACTTTGCCGTTTAAACCAATGACAAATCCCTCCTCCTCTTAACAATATATCCAAGTCCCCCTAAGGATGGCCTATTAAACCTTATGGCAGGGAGCTGTAAATTATTAAGTAGGACATGTCCTTTAATATGTCCCAACTGCAAAACCATCAAACTGTAATTTTTGCTGCAGAGTTAGTAGCCCCATTGGCAAGTGCAGTGTTACTGGCTGACCTTTTGGTCTGGCTACCTTCTGAATGGGACTACTAAATTTGGTACTTCAAAGTATCAAATTAATCGTGGTAGAAAACCCAACTTGGTGCCCAAGTCAAATTTATTGCCACTTTTAAGGAAAGGCAACTTTTCAAAAGTTTCCCCTCTGTTGTCCAGTTTATCTGGTGGCTTTTCACAGTTGCTGGCCACCAGACAACTTGCCCTCCTTGTGTGAAAGACTCCCAGGCTCAAGAACAATAGAGGCCTGCTACGGAGAGAGTCGTTGGTCCAAAAGACGAGCTTGAAAGTGGGAAGCAGCATTTGGTGGGAAAATGACGCTAATGTAGGACTTCCCCTTTGTTCAGGTAGACGCGCTGGTAGTGGGAACAGAGTGACTAAATAGGTTATCCCAGGGCCGTGTAGCTGCACCTCTAGGGTGGGTGACCAAGCGGCTAACATTCAAGGCAGAGCTCAGGCATCTTGGGAATCGGCAGATTAGTGCACTCCGGGATTGCTAGATACCACACATAGCTGGAAGTCATCACGAGGCAGGCGGGATCCTGGTAGCCCACTGATTAGTGACCACACCATCCCCCCCAGGCCACTTTCTGGGCATAAATATCACACCCTGAACCTTGGATGAAAACAGAACTCAGAAAGAACCGAAGAAGGACTTCCCTTCTTACCCCTGGACACGCAAGAGAGGCTGCATCCACTGCTGGACTGCACCTGCCCAACTTGGGCTAGCAAGGAGAGGTTTGTGCATGTGGCTCCTGGTTCATTAAAAAGTTGCCCCAGACAAAGAAGAGACTCCAAGTTTCGCACTTCTTGGGGACTACAAGCCTCTTTCCCAGGAGGGGGTCTCCAGATCAGGAAGGTGGAGAGCCCTGGCTAACAGCAGGCACTGAAAGTGTGCCATCATCACCGCTATATGGTACGTGCTTTTTAGGACCTAAGACACTCTCTATCTCAGGAGGGGGCCACCAAAGCAGGAAGAATAAGGGCCCTGGCCAATAGCAAGAAGTAAAAGTGCGCTTTCAACACCACTGCTCAGGATGCTCTTCATGGGAACTACAATTTCCAGGAATCTCTCTACCCCAGGAAGGGGAGTGGGCACTGGTCAACCACAGATGCTAAAAGTTCTCCATCATCACTGCTGTGAGGGTCGTGCCATGGCAAAGCCCGGGCCAAGGGCGGGCTTGTCTTCGTCATCGACAGGCGGAGGCTGTGACAGGCCACCCCTCTTTGCTCACTCATCCAGAGCCTGCTTCTCAACACTCCAGGATAGAAATTCTTTTTGGGGGCCCTGGAGAGACCCAAATCAGATTGTTTGGCCTGCATATATCTGGTCATTGCTTTAAACATATACTCCTAGGAAGCTACTGCTGTATTTTAAACCTCTTGGACTAGTGCCCTGTGTTGTTCTATTATCATTTCCATCGCCTTTCATTTCTCTCTGCTCTCTTTGCCCTTTATCATGGGGAAAAGAAAAGCTGAGGAGGTCCCACATGGTGTATGCAAAATAAAAAATAAACACACAGCTGAAAATTGTACTTTAAAGGAGATTAACATAGAGGAGGTGGAATCTATCTTTAATGTCAAGTAGGCATAAAGTGACTAGGCTCCGGACCACAAGGTAACCAAGATTTTCAGCACGGTTGACAAACCAACCCCATGTGCGGACATATATTCACCCCCTTTCGATACAGAGACTGGGACCCCTATATTCTTGCGACCAATACCTCCGCAATAGATTTTTGAGAAGGATGCCTCGCTTCAATCAGTACTAATTGATTTGCACCTTTGGCTGTACTTGAGTCTGTGGATAATAATAATGTGATTTCCCCCAATTGTTGGGACTTATCACTCCCAAAAAGGCTAGCAAACTCCTTCCTATTCTTGAGCACTTACAACAGGAGGTGGAGTGTCTACGGGCCTGATTTAGATCTTGGTGGACGGGTTACTCCGCCTCAACAGTGACCGATATCCAGTCCACCGAAATATAAACCCCATTATAATCTATGGGATTTATATTTTGGAGGATGGGATATCCGTCACCGTTGTGACAGAGTAACCCGTCCGCCAAGATCTAATTCAGGGCGTAAGTCTCTAAGACTCAAAATTGACAGGAATTATTGAGGTCCTAATGTTACAAGGATCAACATCCAATGCTCTTGTTTGGGATTTTGTACATCCAAAACAAATAATTAAAGACCCAATCACATCCAAAGCTAATTCAGTCGGGTTCTTGAGCTTACTCATAATATTGCTGAGGGCCAGTCCACTAATCCACAGTGGCATTCAGTGGCACGTTCGATGCACAACTTTCCTTAGTAAGGAACGGTGACCTTCGGTTTATGCCCCTCGATTCACACTTTCAGGCAGAAATGTTCCCAGTGTGGGTTTTGATAAAGGTAATATTTCCACTTTGACATTGTGCCAACTCTAAGAAGCCGGAAACCCCTAGGCCATCATGCTAGAGAAAGCAAGGTTCACATGATACATGTTCCAAAACATGATGGAAGTGGGAGGGAAGACCATGAGTACTTAAGAAATAGTGATACACTGGATCGAATATCACAGACACTGCTGTTTCCTAATCCAATCTGACATATCAGTCCAGTAGTTCCCAATGAGCTCAAGTTCTCTAGAGTTCATTGAACTGAAGTTGAAAGATCAAGACCTAGCTGAAAGATTGAAATCTCTAGATTTAAGGTATCCTATGAACACTGGTTCTAGTAAACTTTTCAAACGTAATGCTCCCAAGGCACTTAGCCCTCGCACACCAAGCCTATCCATCTCACAACTCCGAGAGCCACCAGGAGAAGATCCCTTTGCCTACACATTCGTCTGCTATAGTATATTCCAACCTTATTGAAGTTGACTAACTATCATTTGTGAGACTCTCTCTCGATATCAAACACATGGATGACAACGTTTTCTCACATAGCAATATTCAAGACAATTATCAGCAAAATGAATTCAACATGCCAATTCAGTTTACTAACCCCTGCAGAAGATCTATTCGCCCTAGCTGCTGTATCAGAGAAGATGTTCAAGATCAAGCTCTTCAAATCTACCACTTGGAATGTAGCCTGCTTATGCTCAAAATAGATTGAGTGGAATGAGTTAATGGACACGTACCATATTTGCCTTTTACAGGAAACATAGGCAACGACCAATATAGACAGGGCAGGATACATTTTGTTTAATACAGAAGCAATACCTTGAAATGCTGGCAGACCCTCGAGAGGGCTATTAATCTGGTTTAAGATCTCACTCGCTTGCACAATTAAAAGATTGAACATTCACGGGACATCTTTGGCCTAAGCATAAAGACAAGTGAATGGTTCTCCTTTTACATTGTTAATGTTAATAAGCACTCACTCCCTACAAACAAAGAGTTCTTGACCCTCCAAACCCATGAACATGATTTATCCTCCATAATTTGTCGTAGCAGAAAAAATATTGCTGGAGATTTCAACACCATCTTCAAACCTCTGTCTTGCTTACCCAATCTAATGCAATGTGAAGATGAGTTTAGGCATTCCAAGTTTGGCAGCCGAACTGATGAAGTCATTGCTTCCAGTTCCCTTGCAAACAGCTTCCTTACCTCGTCCTATGGCCGAAGAGCCTGCAATGGTAGATCTGTTTTGGATAAGCAAGATTCCTCATTTTCAAAAGAGGTGCCTTTAAATGCCGTATTGATTATATCATTGACAACAGGCTAAGGGAAATAAATTACATTTCAAAACAATCCCACGGGAGGATAGTAATCATAACACCTCAGAATCAACACTGAATATTGATATTTTATCTGCTCATGTCTTATCCATAGCCAGAACTACCCAGAGTCTTCATCCTAAACAATAGAAGAGTAGTAAATCGGCAGAACGTACAGTATAACACCGGTATGGCCACAATTTATGACTCTTTTTCTACTATTTTAGATGCTATGGTACATTCACCCAGACCACACATAAAATTATTTATTTTACAAACACTAAACTGTCAACTTCTAAGAGAAAAAAAACTACCTAACCGCATGATACTGTATCGAGTGTAGACAGGCTAAGGAAAATCTCATAACTGCAATTAAAAAACAATCCTGAGACTTCATTGGAGAAGCAAGAGCCATGTATGAAGATACCCTAGTCACTAAGAAGAAAGATTGGGACGAAAAGAATTGGCAGTATCTATTAAAGGCGTCCCGATCCAATGATAATGTTGCCTTTTGGCATAAAAGATCTGATGATAGTCTGTCTCTTGTTGTGTCCAGAGGACATTTCTTACAAGCAGGTCTTTGGGTCAAGCATTTCTTGGTTCTTTCTTTCAAACGAGGAGTTTACTCCACTTCAACATTTGGAAAGCAATTCGGCCCATGGTTTCCATTTCCAATGATGAGTGCATTGCCTTTTCTATGATAGATACAATCAGAGCCATCAATTCAGTTTACTCAGCAGACTTAGTCCCAAAGAAAAAGCTGTGGGAGGAGTTTGAAAAACTCTGTTGCCTAAGAGGCCTAGAAAATAACACATAAAAAGCAAATTACATGATATTAAATCCCAAAAAGGCTCCAGGGGCATAATGGAATTGGGAACTGATATTATTCAAAAAGTACAAAGCTTTGAGTATCTTGCCTTAGGAACAGCCAATCCACTATCATACTGGCCTCAAATCCAAAAAGCCAGATTTTTGGTACACCACAGATCAGCAGCAATTTTAAAAATGCCAACTCCATATAACTCTCACGTGCACTCCCAAGTATACAAAATGAAAGCTCAATCAGCTGCACTATATGAAGCCAACATATGGGGAGAGGAGGTTGTAAGCTCTTCATCTGAAAAAGAAAACAATTTTGATCAAATCACGATTATGCCTCCCCCAGAGCTCGCCCACTCTACCATTGATCATGGACCTCGATTGAATGCCTATTGAGTATTTATCTGCCCTGCAATTCCTACATTACTGGTTAAGAGTGTGGTCCCATGGCGGATTGGAATCTTTTAGAATGGAATGATCCTAGTTCTTGAGCTTGACACCGGCTCTCACATAAGATGATTCCGACATATGAACATGTGGCACCTCAAACTTGGCATGCAAATAACGTGGAGTGACCCTGTAACCACTGGCAAAGCAGCACAGAACAACTTAAAAAAATACACTGGGGAACCATTATTGAGCAGTGGCATTGGACCACTAAGAGTGGGAACCTCACTGATCAATTTCGATCTCACAAGCCGTTTCTCAAGTTTAAAATTTACCTTGATGAGATCCAACCCCCCAGCCAAACTTGCTGAACATAAAGTTAAGAACTGGCAATTTAACTGTGAGACATGTTACCGCCGAGTGGCTCTTTTCTTCAAACACTGTTATTACTTGTTTCTGCTGCCCCAGACTGCTGAGGCCATTGATCTTGTAATATTCTTTTGCCCTGCTTATCGTAGATTTAGATCTAAGTGGATTAGGCCTCTTTATTTAAATCTTGGTTTGATAAGATACCAAGAGGCTTCAAGACTTTTTAAATCTGATACGAGCAGGCTAACTGTTCTTGGAGTAAGCACATTTTTATTTTCAGCCTGGTTACTGAGAAATCATCTGTCTTAAAGTCTCCCCGATGGTGGGCAAAAAGCCACTTTTGCCAGCTGTAAGACCATATTTGAACTGTACGTATAAATGGCTAATGCACTGTCCTCATTTTAGCACCACATTTTTAATCACTTTTTTGCATCCCTGCGCTTACCAAAGATGATGGTTGAATCAATGGCCCCAATTCATGGGGGTACAGTGTATGGAGGTTTTTGCTAATCTCTAAATATCTTTGCACTTTGCTATTATTATTTTTAATTTGATTTTATAATGAGCTTTGCTTTTATAAATGTTTTAAGGGGCTGTGCCCTGAAGTTAATGTATTTTGATGATGATGACTCCAAGGGTCAGTCGACTGACCCCCTGGAACCAGCACGAGGACCATCAAAGCTGAAGTAGCCCATTTCAGCAAGTCAGTAGCCACATTCTTTGAATCCCCACTGACGGGCAACCCAAGAGAACGATCTTTGATGGCCAAAAGTTGCACCCGAGTCTTCTGATCCCGGGAGTGTCGTCTGAGTCCTGTTTGGTTGCCAAAGGCAGACACCATCCTTCACCAAATGATACCACTTGACCCATTGTGTCCGGAGATCTGTAGCCCAGCCACAGCTGGACTTCTACTGGCTCAAAGTAGACTTAAAGGGACCCTGACTCCTGTGGCCAAAGTCACCCTACCTTATCCGTGGACAGAGGAATAACCCCATGAAGACCCTCTTTGCCAACACAGCACCCGGAGCATCTTTCAGAATTCTCTGCATCTTACATCCTCCGCATCAGGTCCACTACATTTCAGTCTATGGCGGCCTTGATGTAAAGTGTGGAACTGGACTTGATACTGCTTTGATGACCAGGTAAGTGCCCAAATACTCCTCATTGGCGCCCCTGACCTTCTCCCGGCTGGAATGGGTCGCCCAACAGAGGCCGGAGTAGCTGAATACAACTCTTTCAAATGTCTCAAGTTTTCAAACTTTACTGTTACCAATACTTGTTTGTGCTTTGTACTAAAAAGATTTATGTTTTACTTAAAAATGTATATTTCTGCAACCTTCCAGTGGATTTTGCTTATCTTGACGGCTAAAAATTCATAAAAATATAATCTATTATTATAAATTGGTGTTGGATTTCATTTGTTTTGCGTGAGTTTTTTTTATTTCATCCTTGGGTGCTTCTAAATTATTTACGCTAGTTCCTTGGTTTAAACTTTGCTGCTTGAAGCCACAGTTACCCACCCAGGGTTAAGATAAAGGTTTTAGAAACAAGCCTGACTGGACCTAAGACGGTTTCATGACTGTATTACACAATAACGTTGCAGACCCATACCTTATAATACACCACAATCCTTTGCATTGATATTGTTGTGTGTTAGCATGTGTTAAAACATTAAGATAGCTAGGTTTTAATGTGACAAAATGTGCAGCATCATTTGGCTTTAGTTGTCTAACTTGGAACATAGTTTGCCCTTCTTGTCACATAATCTGTATCTTCTTTTTCCACGATTTAGTCAGCCCAGGCACTCATGTGACCACATTATCCCAGTGGCCCTACCTATAGAGCAGCATTAAGACGGCAAGACTATCTAAAAATATAGCATCAAAAATCCTTTAGATTGCTTTGCTGTGCTTCGCCTCTTATTCCAGCTGAGAGGCTCACTACTGGTCTTGATTCTGAGTCGTGTACAGTAATGCACAACGCAAGCAATCACCGGTCCATGTATTGCTTTTTTCGGTGCTAAACAAGAGACAGCAGAGCACTATATGAATAGCAATTAAGAATAACTGCACGGTTTAATGACAATTATAATACATGGGAGCCTGCAATCCCGGTACCAAAACCAGTCTGAAATTCCCTTATTGCGGTCGCGTAGTGACATCTCTTGTCACCTGTAACTACACAGTGACGCGTAGCTGCTCACCTGTAATAAACTGTTACAGATTAGCAGACCGCATGAAAGGCAGGTCACAGCGCATATGTGCAGCTGCAGCGTAAACAAAACTGCCTCAGCAAAAGTGCAGCAGGAGTTGCTTCCGGGAATAAGACCTGTTTTAACTATGCTGCCGCGCACCTAAGTGAACCTCTCGTCATCAAACAACATCCACCGCCCTGTGACTCAGGTTCCCTCTTGCTAACCTCAACGCACATTATTGACAATAAATAAAATATAACCGTTCGCTATATAGTGCTGAATCGCGTTATTTGAAAGTAGGACACGGTCGAAGCAGGTTTCTGTTCGTTTTCAGCTCAACATTCGGTTTTGTTTGAATGTGTTAAAGCTCTAAACTAGAGGAAATACTAACTAAACTACATACAAAGCATTTGTAGCCTGTCGTGGTAAAATAGAAATAGTCTAATAAATAGTTTTAGATTTTGTTGGTCATCTGAAGAGGTGGCTTCTCCATGCTGTTAAATGTAGGAAAATCCGCCTCTCACCTCGAAACTCTTTTCCTTTCTTTCACTAGCATCTGAAGTACCACACTCAGATACACGTGCGTTCCACCAGAGGCCGAAACAAAGTGGGAAGGAAGATCACTGGAATTGAGCCTTTACCTGGAGAAAATAAGGTACTCTGCTATTTTCCATTCTAATGTGTTTAATTGTACGAGCAAACCGGTTTATTATTTTTTACTTTCTCATTCACCCCGTTATTTGGTAGCTTACAGTAATGATACTATACACTTTGCATCCAGCATTTAACATTTTTATATTTGTGTGCAGCGTCAGAATATTTCCAATCTCCAGTTGAAATGTATTCCGGAAATTTGCCATTGTATGTGAAAGAAACTTGAAATATTATACAATTTTGCAAATGAGTAGTTCAGAATATGGGTTACTCCTTCAAACAAGCATTTGCAATGCAATAGGTCTCGCATTATGAAAGTTTGAGCTATTGGTCTTGTAAATGACAATTTTTTTATTTATGTGTTGATTTTGAAAATAGCTAAATTAATAGCTTTGTCATTTTCAATGCCAATAGTTATAACTTTCGCACATGTGACGACTATAGCATTTGTAATGCAACATGTTTTGTATTTACGTGACTTAGATGTATTGATATTACAAATAGCAACGGCTTTTAATTTTTTTAAATAATTAATACTTCAATAAAAGTGATTGTCATTTATATTGGCAATAGCTTAAACTTTTGTAAATAACGTTTGTGAAGATTATGTTCAGTGTATTTTATTGTGATGAAAATCCAAGAACAGAAGTGAAATAACATCTTTTTGTGACATTTGTAATAAAGCTTGAAACATTGAGAGAACATAATTGAACCAGTTTTTGTTGAATGGTTGCACAGATTGATGCTGTGATGTCGCGGAGTGATGCTGTGGTGGTGCTGAGTGATGCTGGGATTGCGCTGAGTGGTGCTGTGGTGGTGCTGAGTGATGCTGTAGTGGTGCTGAGTGATGCTGTGGTGGTGCTGAGTGATGCTGTGGTGGTGCTGAGTGATGCTGTGGTGGTGCTGAGTGATGCTGTGGTGGTGCTGAGTGATGCTGTGGTGGTACTGAGTGATGCTGTGGTGGTGCTGAGTGATGCTGTGGTGCTGCTGAGTGATGCTGTGGTGCTGCTGAGTGATGCTGTGGTGCTGCTGAGTGATGCTGTTGTGCTGCTGAGTGATGCTGTGGTGGTGGTGCTGAGTTCTCTCTGCAACTGCACTCTGCAACTGCACTCTGCAACTGCACTCTGCAACTGCACTCTGCAACTGCACTCTGCAACTGCACTCTGCAACTGCACTCTGCAACTGCACTCTGCAACTGCACTCTGCAACTGCACTCTGCAACTGCACTCTGCAACTGCACTCTGCAACTGCACTCTGCAACTGCACTCTGCAACTGCACTCTGCAACTGCACTCTGCAACTGCACTCTGCAACTGCACTCTGCAACTGCACTCTGCAACTGCACTCTGCAACTGCACTCTGCAACTGCACTCTGCAACTGCACTCTGCAACTGCACTCTGCAACTGCACTCTGCAACTGCACTCTGCTACTGCACCTGCACTCTGCATCTGCACTCTGCATCTGCACTCTGCATCTGCACTCTGCATCTGCACTCTGCATCTGCACTCTGCATCTGCACTCTGCACTCTGCACTCTGCACTCTGCACTCTGCACTCTGCACTCTGCACTCTGCACTCTGCACCTGCACTCTGCACCTGCACTCTGCACCTGCACTCTGCACCTGCACTCTGCACCTGCACTCTGCACCTGCACTCTGCACCTGCACTCTGCACCTGCACCTGCACTCTGCACCTGCACTCTGCACCTGCACTCTGCACCTGCACTCTGCACCTGCACTCTGCACCTGCACTCTGCACCTGCACTCTGCACCTGCACTCTGCACCTGCACTCTGCACCTGCACTCTGCACCTGCACTCTGCACCTGCACTCTGCACCTGCACTCTGCACCTGCACTCTGCATCTGCACTCTGCATCTGCACTCTGCATCTGCACTCTGAATCTGCACTCTGAATCTGCACTCTGAATCTGCACTCTGAATCTGCACTCTGAATCTGCACTCTGAATCTGCACTCTGAATCTGCACTCTGAATCTGCACTCTGAATCTGCACTCTGAATCTGCACTCTGCACTCTGAATCTGCACTCTGAATCTGCACTCTGCACTCTGAATCTGCACTCTGAATCTGCACTCTGCACTCTGAATCTGCCCTCTGAATCTGCCCTCTGAATCTGCACTCTGAATCTGCACTCTGAATCTGCACTCTGACTCTGCACTCTGACTCTGCACTCTGACTCTGCACTCTGACTCTGCACTCTGACTCTGCACTCTGACTCTGCACTCTGCACTCTGCACTCTGACTCTGCACTCTGACTCTGCACTCTGACTCTGCACTCTGACTCTGCACTCTGACTCTGCACTCTGACTCTGCACTCTGACTCTGCACTCTGCACTCTGCACTCTGCACTCTGAACTCTGCACTCTGCACTCTGCACTCTGCACTCTGCACTCTGCACTCTGCACTCTGCACTCTGACTCTGCACTCTGACTCTGCACTCTGACTCTGCACTCTGACTCTGCACTCTGCACTCTGACTCTGCACTCTGACTCTGCACTCTGACTCTGACTCTGCACTCTGACTCTGCACTCTGACTCTGCACTCTGACTCTGACTCTGACTCTGCACTCTGACTCTGCACTCTGACTCTGCACTCTGACTCTGCACTCTGACTCTGCACTCTGACTCTGCACTCTGACTCTGCACTCTGACTCTGACTCTGCACTCTGACTCTGCACTCTGACTCTGCACTCTGACTCTGCACTCTGACTCTGCACTCTGACTCTGCACTCTGACTCTGCACTCTGACTCTGCACTCTGACTCTGCACTCTGACTCTGCACTCTGACTCTGCACTCTGACTCTGCACTCTGACTCTGCACTCTGACTCTGCACTCTGACTCTGCACTCTGACTCTGCACTCTGACTCTGCACTCTGACTCTGCACTCTGACTCTGCACTCTGACTCTGCACTCTGACTCTGCACTCTGACTCTGCACTCTGACTCTGCACTCTGACTCTGCACTCTGACTCTGCACTCTGCACTCCGACTCTGCACTCCGACTCTGCACTCTGACTCTGCACTCTGACTCTGCACTCTGACTCTGCACTCTGACTCTGCACTCTGACTCTGCACTCTGACTCTGCACTCTGACTCTGCACTCTGACTCTGCACTCTGACTCTGCACTCTGACTCTGCACTCTGACTCTGCACTCTGACTCTGCACTCTGACTCTGCACTCTGACTCTGCACTCTGACTCTGCACTCTGACTCTGCACTCTGACTCTGCACTCTGACTCTGCACTCTGACTCTGCACTCTGACTCTGCACTCTGACTCTGCACTCTGACTCTGCACTCTGACTCTGCACTCTGACTCTGCACTCTGACTCTGCACTCTGACTCTGCACTCTGACTCTGCACTCTGACTCTGCACTCTGACTCTGCACTCTGACTCTGCACTCTGACTCTGCACTCTGACTCTGCACTCTGACTCTGCACTCTGACTCTGCACTCTGACTCTGCACTCTGACTCTGCACTCTGACTCTGCACTCTGACTCTGCACTCTGACTCTGCACTCTGACTCTGCACTCTGACTCTGCACTCTGCACTCTGACTCTGCACTCTGACTCTGCACTCTGACTCTGCACTCTGACTCTGCACTCTGACTCTGCACTCTGACTCTGCACTCTGACTCTGCACTCTGACTCTGCACTCTGACTCTGCACTCTGACTCTGCACTCTGACTCTGCACTCTGACTCTGCACTCTGACTCTGACTCTGCACTCTGACTCTGCACTCTGACTCTGCACTCTGACTCTGCACTCTGACTCTGCACTCTGACTCTGCACTCTGACTCTGCACTCTGACTCTGCACTCTGACTCTGCACTCTGACTCTGCACTCTGACTCTGCACTCTGACTCTGCACTCTGACTCTGCACTCTGACTCTGCACTCTGACTCTGCACTCTGACTCTGCACTCTGACTCTGCACTCTGACTCTGCACTCTGACTCTGCACTCTGACTCTGCACTCTGACTCTGCACTCCGACTCTGCACTCCGACTCTGCACTCTGACTCTGCACTCTGACTCTGCACTCTGACTCTGCACTCTGACTCTGCACTCTGACTCTGCACTCTGACTCTGCACTCTGACTCTGCACTCTGACTCTGCACTCTGACTCTGCACTCTGACTCTGCACTCTGACTCTGCACTCTGACTCTGCACTCTGACTCTGCACTCTGACTCTGCACTCTGACTCTGCACTCTGACTCTGCACTCTGACTCTGCACTCTGACTCTGCACTCTGACTCTGCACTCTGACTCTGCACTCTGACCTCTGCACTCTGACTCTGCACTCTGACTCTGCACTCTGACTCTGCACTCTGACTCTGCACTCTGACTCTGCACTCTGACTCTGCACTCTGACTCTGCACTCTGACTCTGCACTCTGACTCTGCACTCTGACTCTGCACTCTGACTCTGCACTCTGACTCTGCACTCTGACTCTGCACTCTGACTCTGCACTCTGACTCTGCACTCTGACTCTGCACTCTGACTCTGCACTCTGACTCTGCACTCTGACTCTGCACTCTGACTCTGCACTCTGACTCTGCACTCTGACTCTGCACTCTGACTCTGCACTCTGACTCTGCACTCTGACTCTGCACTCTGACTCTGCACTCTGACTCTGCACTCTGACTCTGCACTCTGACTCTGCACTCTGACTCTGCACTCTGACTCTGCACTCTGACTCTGCACTCTGACTCTGCACTCTGACTCTGCACTCTGACTCTGCACTCTGACTCTGCACTCTGACTCTGCACTCTGACTCTGCACTCTGCACTCTGCACTCTGCACTCTGCACTCTGCACTCTGCACCTGCACTCTGAATCTGCACTCTGAATCTGCACTCTGAATCTGCACTCTGAATCTGCACTCTGAATCTGCACTCTGAATCTGCACTCTGAATCTGCACTCTGAATCTGCACTCTGCACTCTGCACTCTGCACTCTGCACTCTGCACTCTGCACTCTGCACTCTGCACTCTGCACTCTGCACTCTGAATCTGCACTCTGCACTCTGCACTCTGAATCTGCACTCTGCACTCTGCACTCTGAATCTGCACTCTGCACTCTGCACTCTGCACTCTGCACTCTGCACTCTGAATCTGCACTCTGAATCTGCACTCTGCACTCTGAATCTGCACTCTGCACTCTGAATCTGCACTCTGCACTCTGAATCTGCACTCTGAATCTGCACTCTGAATCTGCACTCTGACTCTGCACTCTGCACTCTGACTCTGCACTCTGACTCTGCACTCTGACTCTGCACTCTGACTCTGCACTCTGACTCTGCACTCTGACTCTGCACTCTGACTCTGCACTCTGACTCTGCACTCTGCACTCTGCACTCTGCACTCTGCACTCTGGACTCTGCACTCTGCACTCTGACTCTGCACTCTGACTCTGCACTCTGACTCTGCACTCTGACTCTGCACTCTGACTCTGCACTCTGACTCTGCACTCTGACTCTGCACTCTGACTCTGCACTCTGACTCTGCACTCTGACTCTGCACTCTGACTCTGCACTCTGACTCTGCACTCTGACTCTGCACTCTGACTCTGCACTCTGACTCTGCACTCTGACTCTGCACTCTGACTCTGCACTCTGACTCTGCACTCTGACTCTGCACTCTGACTCTGCACTCTGACTCTGCACTCTGACTCTGCACTCTGACTCTGCACTCTGACTCTGCACTCTGACTCTGCACTCTGACTCTGCACTCTGACTCTGACTCTGACTCTGACTCTGACTCTGCACTCTAAATCTGCACTCTGAATCTGCACTCTGCACTCTGAATCTGCACTCTGCACTCTGAATCTGCACTCTGCACTCTGAATCTGCACTCTGCACTCTGAATCTGCACTCTGCACTCTGAATCTGCACTCTGCACTCTGAATCTGCACTCTGAATCTGCACTCTGCCTCTGCACTCTGACTCTGCACTCTGACTCTGCACTCTGACTCTGCACTCTGACTCTGCACTCTGACTCTGCACTCTGACTCTGCACTCTGACTCTGCACTCTGACTCTGCACTCTGACTCTGCACTCTGACTCTGCACTCTGACTCTGCACTCTGCACTCTGACTCTGCACTCTGACTCTGCACTCTGACTCTGCACTCTGACTCTGCACTCTGACTCTGCACTCTGACTCTGCACTCTGACTCTGCACTCTGACTCTGCACTCTGACTCTGCACTCTGACTCTGCACTCTGACTCTGCACTCTGACTCTGCACTCTGACTCTGCACTCTGCACTCTGACTCTGACTCTGCACTCTGCACTCTGACTCTGCACTCTGACTCTGACTCTGCACTCTGACTCTGCACTCTGACTCTGCACTCTGACTCTGCACTCTGACTCTGCACTCTGACTCTGCACTCTGACTCTGCACTCTGACTCTGCACTCTGACTCTGCACTCTGACTCTGCACTCTGACTCTGCACTCTGACTCTGCACTCTGCACTCTGCACTCTGACTCTGCACTCTGACTCTGCACTCTGACTCTGCACTCTGACTCTGCACTCTGACTCTGCACTCTGACTCTGCACTCTGACTCTGCACTCTGACTCTGCACTCTGACTCTGCACTCTGACTCTGCACTCTGACTCTGCACTCTGACTCTGCACTCTGACTCTGACTCTGACTCTGACTCTGACTCTGACTCTGACTCTGACTCTGACTCTGACTCTGACTCTGACTCTGACTCTGACTCTGACTCTGCACTCTGACTCTGCACTCTGACTCTGCACTCTGACTCTGCACTCTGACTCTGCACTCTGCACTCTGCACTCTGACTCTGCACTCTGCACTCTGCACTCTGACTCTGCACTCTGAATCTGCACTCTGAATCTGCACTCTGAATCTGCACTCTGCACTCTAAATCTGAATCTGCACTCTAAATCTGAATCTGCACTCTGAATCTGCACTCTGAATCTGCACTCTGAATCTGCACTCTGAATCTGCACTCTGAATCTGCACTCTGACTCTGCACTCTGACTCTGCACTCTGACTCTGCACTCTGACTCTGCACTCTGACTCTGCACTCTGAATCTGCACTCTGACTCTGCACTCTGACTCTGCACTCTGACTCTGCACTCTGCACTCTGACTCTGCACTCTGACTCTGCACTCTGACTCTGCACTCTGACTCTGCACTCTGACTCTGCACTCTGACTCTGCACTCTGACTCTGCACTCTGACTCTGCACTCTGACTCTGCACTCTGACTCTGCACTCTGACTCTGCACTCTGCACTCTGCACTCTGAATATGCACTCTGAATATGCACTCTGAATATGCACTCTGAATATGCACTCTGAATATGCACTCTGAATATGCACTCTGAATATGCACTCTGAATATGCACTCTGAATCTGCACTCTGAATCTGCACTCTGAATCTGCACTCTAAATCTGAATCTGCACTCTAAATCTGAATCTGCACTCTAAATCTGCACTCTGAATCTGCACTCTGAATCTGCACTCTGAATCTGCACTCTGAATCTGCACTCTGAATCTGCACTCTGAATCTGCACTCTGCACTCTGCACTCTGCACTCTGCACTCTGCACTCTGCACTCTGCACTCTGCACTCTGCACTCTGCACTCTGCACTCTGAATCTGCACTCTGCACTCTGACTCTACACTCTGCACTCTGAATATGCACTCTGCACTCTGAATCTGCACTCTGCACTCTGACTCTGCACTCTGACTCTGCACTCTGACTCTGCACTCTGACTCTGCACTCTGACTCTGCACTCTGACTCTGCACTCTGACTCTGCACTCTGACTCTGCACTCTGACTCTGCACTCTGACTCTGCACTCTGACTCTGCACTCTGACTCTGCACTCTGACTCTGCACTCTGACTCTGCACTCTGACTCTGCACTCTGACTCTGACTCTGCACTCTGACTCTGCACTCTGACTCTGCACTCTGACTCTGCACTCTGACTCTGCACTCTGACTCTGCACTCTGACTCTGCACTCTGACTCTGCACTCTGACTCTGCACTCTGACTCTGCACTCTGACTCTGCACTCTGACTCTGCACTCTGCACTCTGACCTCTGCACTCTGACCTCTGACCTCTGACCTCTGACCTCTGACCTCTGACCTCTGACCTCTGACCTCTGACCTCTGACTCTGCACTCTGACTCTGCACTCTGACTCTGCACTCTGACTCTGCACTCTGACTCTGCACTCTGACTCTGCACTCTGCACTCTGACTCTGCACTCTGCACTCTGCACTCTGCACTCTGACTCTGCACTCTGCACTCTGAATCTGCACTCTGAATCTGCACTCTGCACTCTGAATCTGCACTCTAAATCTGAATCTGCACTCTAAATCTGAATCTGCACTCTAAATCTGAATCTGCACTCTAAATCTGCACTCTGACTCTGCACTCTGCACTCTGCACTCTGCACTCTGCACTCTGCACTCTGAATCTGCACTCTGCACTCTGACTCTACACTCTGCACTCTGAATATGCACTCTGCACTCTGAATCTGCACTCTGCACTCTGACTCTGCACTCTGCACTCTGACTCTGCACTCTGACTCTGCACTCTGACTCTGCACTCTGACTCTGCACTCTGACTCTGCACTCTGACTCTGCACTCTGACTCTGCACTCTGACTCTGCACTCTGACTCTGCACTCTGACTCTGACTCTGCACTCTGACTCTGCACTCTGACTCTGCACTCTGACTCTGCACTCTGACTCTGCACTCTGACTCTGCACTCTGACTCTGCACTCTGACTCTGCACTCTGACTCTGCACTCTGACTCTGCACTCTGACTCTGCACTCTGACTCTGCACTCTGACTCTGCACTCTGACTCTGCACTCTGCACTCTGACTCTGCACTCTGACTCTGACTCTGCACTCTGACCTCTGACCTCTGACTCTGCACTCTGACTCTGCACTCTGACTCTGCACTCTGACTCTGCACTCTGACTCTGCACTCTGACTCTGCACTCTGACTCTGCACTCTGAACTCTGCACTCTGACTCTGCACTCTGAATCTGCACTCTGAATCTGCACTCTGAATCTGCACTCTGCACTCTGAATCTGCACTCTGACTCTGCACTCTGACTCTGCACTCTGACTCTGCACTCTGACTCTGCACTCTGACTCTGCACTCTGACTCTGCACTCTGACTCTGCACTCTGAACTCTGCACTCTGACTCTGCACTCTGAATCTGCACTCTGAATCTGCACTCTGAATCTGCACTCTGCACTCTGACTCTGCACTCTGACTCTGCACTCTGACTCTGCACTCTGACTCTGCACTCTGACTCTGCACTCTGACTCTGCACTCTGAACTCTGCACTCTGACTCTGCACTCTGACTCTGCACTCTGAATCTGCACTCTGAATCTGCACTCTGCACTCTGACTCTGCACTCTGACTCTGCACTCTGACTCTGCACTCTGACTCTGCACTCTGACTCTGCACTCTGACTCTGCACTCTGACTCTGCACTCTGACTCTGCACTCTGACTCTGCACTCTGACTCTGACTCTGCACTCTGACTCTGCACTCTGACTCTGCCTCTGCACTCTGCCTCTGCACTCTGCCTCTGCACTCTGACTCTGCACTCTGACTCTGCACTCTGACTCTGCACTCTGACTCTGCACTCTGACTCTGCACTCTGACTCTGCACTCTGACTCTGCACTCTGACTCTGCACTCTGACTCTGCACTCTGACTCTGCACTCTGACTCTGCACTCTGAATCTGCACTCTGAATCTGCACTCTGAATCTGCACTCTGAATCTGCACTCTAAATCTGAATCTGCACTCTAAATCTGAATCTGCACTCTAAATCTGAATCTGCACTCTAAATCTGAATCTGCACTCTAAATCTGCACTCTGACTCTGCACTCTGACTCTGCACTCTGACTCTGCACTCTGACTCTGCACTCTGACTCTGCACTCTGACTCTGCACTCTGACTCTGCACTCTGACTCTGCACTCTGACTCTGCACTCTGACTCTGCACTCTGCACTCTGCACTCTGCACTCTGCACTCTGCACTCTGCACTCTGCACTCTGCACTCTGAATATGCACTCTGAATATGCACTCTGAATCTGCACTTTAAATCTGAATCTGCACTCTAAATCTGAATCTGCTCTCTAAATCTGCACTCTGAATCTGCACTCTGAATCTGCACTCTAAATCTGAATCTGCACTCTGAATCTGCACTCTGAATCTGCACTCTAAATCTGAATCTGCACTCTGAATCTGCACTCTGAATCTGCACTCTAAATCTGAATCTGCACTCTGAATCTGCACTCTGAATCTGCACTCTAAATCTGAATCTGCACTCTGAATCTGCACTCTGAATCTGCACTCTGAATCTGCACTCTGAATCTGCACTCTGAATCTGCACTCTGAATCTGCACTCTGAATCTGCACTCTGAATCTGCACTCTGAATCTGCACTCTGCACTCTGAATCTGCACTCTGCACTCTGACTCTACACTCTGCACTCTGACTCTGCACTCTGACTCTGCACTCTGACTCTGCACTCTGACTCTGCACTCTGACTCTGCACTCTGACTCTGCACTCTGACTCTGCACTCTGACTCTGCACTCTGACTCTGCACTCTGACTCTGCACTCTGACTCTGCACTCTGACTCTGCACTCTGCACTCTGCACTCTGCACTCTGCACTCTGCACTCTGCACTCTGCACTCTGCACTCTGCACTCTAAATCTGCACTCTGAATATGCACTCTGAATATGCACTCTGAATCTGCACTCTAAATCTGAATCTGCACTCTAAATCTGAATCTGCACTCTAAATCTGAATCTGCTCTCTAAATCTGCACTCTGAATCTGCACTCTAAATCTGAATCTGCACTCTGAATCTGCACTCTGAATCTGCACTCTGAATCTGCACTCTGAATCTGCACTCTGAATCTGCACTCTGAATCTGCACTCTGAATCTGCACTCTGAATCTGCACTCTGAATCTGCACTCTGAATCTGCACTCTGCACTCTGACTCTACACTCTGCACTCTGAATCTGCACTCTGCACTCTGAATATGCACTCTGCACTCTGAATCTGCACTCTGCACTCTGAATATGCACTCTGAATATGCACTCTAAATCTGCACTCTAAATCTGCACTCTAAATCTGAATCTAAATCTGAATCTGCTCTCTAAATCTGAATCTGCACTCTGAATCTGCACTCTGAATCTGCACTCTGAATCTGCACTCTGAATCTGCACTCTGAATCTGCACTCTGAATCTGCACTCTGAATCTGCACTCTGAATCTGCACTCTGAATCTGCACTCTGAATCTGCACTCTGCACTCTGAATCTGCACTCTGCACTCTGAATATGCACTCTGCACTCTGCACTCTGAATATGCACTCTGAATATGCACTCTGAATCTGCACTCTAAATCTGCACTCTAAATCTGCACTCTAAATCTGAATCTGCACTCTAAATCTGAATCTGCTCTCTAAATCTGAATCTGCACTCTGAATCTGCACTCTGAATCTGCACTCTGAATCTGCACTCTGAATCTGCACTCTGAATCTGCACTCTGCACTCTGAATCTGCACTCTGCACTCTGAATCTGCACTCTGCACTCTGAATCTGCACTCTGCACTCTGCACTCTGAATATGCACTCTGCACTCTGAATATGCACTCTGCACTCTGAATCTGCACTCTGAATATGCACTCTGAATCTGCACTCTAAATCTGCACTCTAAATCTGAATCTGCACTCTAAATCTGAATCTGCTCTCTAAATCTGAATCTGCACTCTGAATCTGCACTCTGAATCTGCACTCTGATTCTGCACTCTGAATCTGCACTCTGAATCTGCACTCTGAATCTGCACTCTGAATCTGCACTCTGCACTCTGAATCTGCACTCTGCACTCTGAATCTGCACTCTGCACTCTGAATCTGCACTCTGAATCTGCACTCTGAATCTGCACTCTGAATCTGCACTCTGAATCTGCACTCTGAATCTGCACTCTGAATCTGCACTCTGAATCTGCACTCTGAATCTGCACTCTAAATCTGAATCTGCACTCTAAATCTGCACTCTGAATCTGCACTCTAAATCTGAATCTGCACTCTGAATCTGCACTCTAAATCTGAATCTGCACTCTGAATCTGCACTCTAAATCTGAATCTGCACTCTGAATCTGCACTCTGAATCTGCACTCTGAATCTGCACTCTGAATCTGCACTCTGAATCTGCACTCTGAATCTGCACTCTGAATCTGCACTCTGAATCTGCACTCTGCACTCTGAATCTGCACTCTGAATCTGCACTCTGAATCTGCACTCTGAATCTGCACTCTGAATCTGCACTCTGAATCTGCACTCTGAATCTGCACTCTGAATCTGCACTCTGAATCTGCACTCTGAATCTGAATCTGCACTCTAAATCTGAATCTGCACTCTAAATCTGAATCTGCACTCTAAATCTGAATCTGCACTCTAAATCTGAATCTGCACTCTGAATCTGAATCTGCACTCTGAATCTGCACTCTGAATCTGCACTCTGACTCTGCACTCTGAATCTGCACTCTGACTCTGCACTCTGACTCTGCACTCTGACTCTGCACTCTGACTCTGCACTCTGACTCTGCACTCTGACTCTGCACTCTGACTCTGCACTCTGACTCTGCACTCTGACTCTGCACTCTGCACTCTGACTCTGCACTCTGACTCTGCACTCTGACTCTGCACTCTGACTCTGCACTCTGACTCTGCACTCTGACTCTGCACTCTGACTGTGCACTCTGACTGTGCACTCTGCACTCTGCACTCTGCACTCTGCACTCTGCACTCTGCACTCTGCACCTGCACTCTGCACCTGCACTCTGCACTCTACATATGGTATGTTATGCTTACATACGTTCCATATATTATCCATGTATATGCCACATTTAGTTAAGAATATGTGTTCTGTTTAGTTACATTACTTTGTTTGTATACCCTTTTATGCTGCTCTAAAGTTATTTCAATGGGTGAAATGCGGAGCCTGGGTAGCAGGAAGGAGAAGATAAGAGAGTGCATCGAGTGCGGACTTGTGAGCAAGCGCCTTAAGCCATCAGGATGCTACTTCAAGGCACGTAGACAGGGTCGTAATACCCAATGATACTCGTAAAGGTAGCTACAAAAAATGGTGTTAGGTTGTGCACACACCCTGCAAAGATGCGTGTAGCGCCTGAAGTCACAAGTTGAACCTGGTGTTGTTCGCTACAATGGACGATAGTTATCAGTGAGGTTTGTTCCACCATGAAACGAAAGTTGGCTGCCGAGAGTAACAAGGCAGTGCTGGGAGGGGGGCTGCGCACCAACTGAAGTGCTCTGGTTGCACGGCCTGCGGCCGTGTGAAGTGATAAGCCTTGAACGGCCTGCGGCCGTTTGAAGTGATAAGCCTTTGAAGTATGGGATTGTGGGAGGAGTGCTGCTACGGCCTGGGGGAAGCTGGCTCGGGAGGGGGAGGAGAAATTAATGTAAGGCTGTGGGGAACAGAGTTTATGGCCCAAAAGCGCGTGCCTGTGGCCACGTGAACTTCAAGAAAACTGCAAGGAACGAAGCCCTTGCTTTGACGAGGATTTCGAGCACTTGAATTCTCGATCCCTCAATGCGCTTGCGCGCATTGTAGGTCACGAGACCTAAAAATGAAAGTCTGCAGCAATACTTTGTAGGTTTGATTATATGTTTCTTTGTGCTTTTCAGGGCCCAGTCTCAAACTGAGCACAAGATTTTCTGATAACGTGTGCACAAGTCCCCGAAGAACTGAGCGATGTTGGGTGTTGTATAATGTACGATGTGTATGAAGCACTAGCATTGCCCTAAATATAAGGGTGCTGGACATCGCTAGTGAAATGATGGATAGGAGGGCCTTTCAGGGCTCAGTGTTGTGCTAAAGTTAAACAATGAGACCGTGAAATGTCAACAGTCAAATGAGAAGGTGACATTTTTGCTGGTGGTGCTAGTGCGCAGAGAATAAAGCAGCAACACGTGTGCTTTTACTCCAGAAAGATTGATTTATGAGGTCCAGCTCTGGATGAAGTGATCTGTGTTGGACCAGAAACCTCTAGTTCAGGCCTCCTGATGTTTTTGGGGGAATTTCCACTTACTGGCTTCAAAGAAGTGACTCTTGTTCACTATTCCACTGAACCAAGACACTACCCTATTCATCATATTTAAATGCTTTATTGGGTAAAGAAACGCATTAAAGTAGGAGCCTTTCAAAAAGTATTTTCAACTGTATTATAGCTCTCCGAAGAAGATAGCAGTAAAAAAGATGGAATTAAGGGGGAAGTGAAGGAAAAGCAGAAAAGAACTCTATATTCATAGCTCTGCCCAAAGTCTAAACTGCTGGGCTCTTCAGCCCCCGGGGAAACCAGTCGCTACCTGCAGCCACCTTAGTTGTATAGGTCTTCTTTCCCATGTTCATGTACTGGACTATGGACACTCAACTCACACTGATCATGGCATCCCTACATCTACCCATTTTGGACCTCTCTAACTTGGAGGTCCTTAAAACCATGTTTATTCATGGACACCTTCATGTCTGTACGGCTAGTTGTATGTCTCATGTCTTTCAGCATGTCTCTAAGTAGTGTTTCACCACTGTTCATGTTGGCAATAAAGGGGTCTTCCACCTCCAAGTTCCCAAAGGTCTGATAGCTTAATTTCACTGCTTCAACATACTTCCGGCTCAAAGTTTTATGACCAAACAACCTGCTTGCACTGGGCAGTGCACCAGGGCCAAATCAACCCTCAACTAATTCTACATGACCCTCCTCCTTCTCCCTGGCTCACTCTTCCATCACACTGGAACATGCTGTTGGGATGTCCGCTTGTGCGGTCAGATCCTCAAAGGCTTGCTGTTTGGTGTGGCCAGCTACCCTCTCTGCTTGTTGGGGAACTCTTTCATCTCTTAGGAGACAATCTCAGGAATGTCTGCACACTCTGGTCACTCCGCCAGCCAAGCTTTTTGGGGCATGGCACCATCATGGGGGTATTGGTAGAGTGATGAAGGGTCTCACTGCTAACTGAAATTCTGGCTGGGATATGTTGAGAGACATCTGGACTGGATCATCCCGCGCCTTATGGGTTGTTACACCTTTGGTTCCCGGGTTGCTGAGTACTCTCGTCTGAGGTTGCAACTCTCGGCCCACAAAGTGGGAGATGCACAGGTATTCCTCAGTGAGCCGTCTCACTGTGAGCTTGGCTAGCTCTGACCCCAACCATCTTTTTTTAATGAAGATTTGCACTCTCAAGGTCTGGCTGATTTCCAGATTTCAGGAAAGGGGAGAGGATTTATGGGAAATGCTAATCTACATATGTTATCTACCTCTATCAGTCTGCAACCTTTGTATTTCTGTCGAAGGCAGTCAAATGCAAACACCAAAATGGAAACAGCTGAAGGGCACAAAGACGCCCTGCCATGTGGGTGGTGAACGACTTTGTATAGTCTATTGCACTTTGCAGAGAGTCACATTTTCTGTGTTTGGTAAAAGTTTGGTAGTATCAGTTCATCTGTATTCACTCCTAATTCACAAAAGTAAGTAGAAAATGATCAGAAAAAGTTTGAGTTGTCGGAAAGGGGGAGATTCTTTTTTTTATAAACATATTCATTGCTTTTTATATACACAGTAATTCAAGCAGTGCTAATACCTTGTATTAATTGTGCTGGGAAGCATCAGTAAAGGTCCACAGGGCTATTACATTTCTGCAGTCATCTAAATAGTATTATTATACTTCCCCTGTGGCTGACCGCAACAATGCCATCCCCAGAATTTCGAAACACAGTGGTCATCATTTATACTAACTTCATCTCTTGAGGAATGCCAAATGCTTTCTACAGCACTGGGGCAGAGTCAAAGACCAATACAATTTACCGTAGGCTCATAACTCATAACTAATATGTATTTTTAGTTTCTCATTCAGCAGCATGGTGGTAGATCTTTTGAATCCTTTTTCAACTTAGCAATATTGCTTCCCCTGATTTTGAGTCCCAATTCCTAGACCACCTAGAGTGTTCTTTCATTACAGTACTCTCTACTTCGTACCATCTAATATTTCTGCCTTTATTGTTGCACAGGAGATGTGCTTTCTCGTTCCATCATGCCATAATTACGCACTTCTTTGCTAAAATTAACAGCCTATCCACAGATATTTTAGTCTGTGCTTCCTTTTTAGGAACTTTAAACTGTCCCACTGTTCAACACTCTGGTCTCCACAGGCAAAGCCCATATCTAATCAGTGAGACCTTCTACATCACCTTTTACCATAAACCCCGAGGCATCGGACAATCACAAACCATGTTATATATTTAGTATCATCTAAATTACATCAGGGACATATTAAGGGATAAATGCCAGCTATTCAAAGCAGTGCCCTTTGGGTCGTATACATACAGTGGAAAACATTGAACAGTATTTGTTTGAACCAGGCATTTCGTGACATCCTCACTGAGTATCCTGCCATGGTCTCCCAGTCCTCCTTAAAGAACCTATATCTTTTTCCAATTTCATCGTAATCTCATCTAATGTAGTTTTGGACATGGCCAAGTTGTATTTCTGTATAGTGGGTATTGCCTTCATTTTGCTAGGATCTACCAAAAAGGGAGACTTTTTAGTTCAAAGTAAATGCCTTCTCTCCTGTCCGTGATCATGCATGGTGTTCCAAGCTTTTTTGTCACATTTGTAAAAAAAAAAAAAAAACTTTTTGTGTGTATATTTATCAGTACATTTGTCAACATGTACAATACGTTTGTGCTTGTTTTGCAGATACTGGTGACATCTAATGACTCCAGAATACGCCTTTATGACTTAAGAGATTTATCTTTGTCCATGAAGTACAAAGGCTATGTCAACAGCAGCAGCCAAATCAAAGCAAGTTTCAGGTAAAGTTGCAGAAGTCAAAATACTCTGTCTTGCAATTGCTGTATGCATTTCTAAGCGTAAATAAGTGTTCGAGGCATATGAGCTGCAGATTACACACTGTGCATAGATGGCCACCTCATGTTGGGCCCGGATGTTTGCAGTTTGTTTTTGTTGTAGAAAAGTCTTTGGAAGTCACAGGACAGGTGACTCCTCCTTTGGATCATACTGCGCATGGGCATCGGCTCCATCCCCAGATTGTTTTTTTCCGCCACCGGGCTTGGATGTGTTTCCAGCGCTCTGTGTTGGAACCGATTTCCTTCGACGCGCAATCCTCACCAGCTTCCAGAATTTAGTTTCAAACACGTTTCCAGTCGACGCTACTCTTCATCATCGAAGATTTCAATTCCGGTCGTCGACGACGGCCTTCGGGCCTAACTAGGCCTTAACTCCAGCTAATGGAAAGGACGCCATTTAAAAAGTGTCCTCAATGTGGGTCGAAGTTTCCCCACACCGACCTTCATGAGGTGTGTAACCTTTGCCTCTCCCCGGAGCACGAGGCCAGAGACTGTTCCGCTTGTGACTCCTTCCGCTTCAAGAAGACGATCCGGGACCGAAGAGCTAGGAGAACAATGGCTCGATCTTCAGCTCCGATTCCAGATGACATCTTCGCAGAGGGCGTCGACGTCCCAGTACAACATGGCGTCGACATCAACTCCGAGGCAGAAGATTCCGAAGTCGAGGACATCACTCCAGCACAGCGGGTCGTAAGTAAGACCGTCGACCCGACCCTTCCTCGACACACCCAAAGAAGGCTCCGGTCAAAACCCTCGCCCTCGGGCTTGGGTGCACACCAAGACACTGCTTCTACTGCCCCACCTTCGGGCCCGGCTAAGAAGCTAGCTAAGCCTTCCGGCGACTCTGGCTTGAGTCGGCCTCCCCACGGTGCCGGCGCACACCTACCGGCACAGAAAAAGACTACATCACCTACCACGCCGGCATCGAAACAATTGGCGCCGAAGCATACCGCTAGTCCCTTGGCACCGAAACCCAGGTTGGAACCAAGCAAACACGCTTCAGATTCAAAAAGACAACCGGAACCGAAAAAACCATCGGATCCGAAAATGCACCGGAACCGAGAAAATCATCGAAGCCGAAAAAACCATTGGAACCGAAAAAACCATCGGAGCCGAAAAAGACTCCTGCTTCTCCTGTTAAAGACATTGCCAAAAAACCAAAAGAAGCTACTTCGGTGCTGAAACCTCCCTCTGCACCACAAGATCAGCCTCCTGCAGAGGACTTATTTCACCCAGACCCTGCACAAAAGACTCTGTATAAAGATCCAATCACTAGTCGATTAACTCTAAGTTAAAAAAAACAACCACTAGGTACACCTGCACCGGCTCCTCATCCAAAAAAGAAGGACATGGCTACCTCTCCTCTAAGAGTTCCTTCTCCTTTCCTCCACCTATGCCATCACTACCTGTACCCCTACAACAACATTCCCCTACATCCTCTATCATACCAGATGATGACAACAGGGATGATAGCTCTGATGATATGGGGGTAATGCAGATGATCCATCTATTCCTCCAGGCTCACCTGACCCGTGGGATGATTATAACACCCCAGACATCCCAAATGTCCCTCAGGACGACATATACCCCTCTAGGCTTTCCCCACCAGAAGACACTATGGGCTTCAAACAATTAGTACACAGAGCTGCGCAGTATCATGGGGTGGACATGCATACAGACCCTGTAGATGAAGACTTTCTAATGGATACCTTTGATAATGTACAAAGATCCTCATCCATTTTACCCATGCTTAAAGGAGTGATTAATCATGCTCCTGAAGTCTTTAAAGACCCAGTTACAACTCGGGTCATAAACCCACGAATAGAGAAGAAATATAAAGCTGCCCCTTCAGACCCAGCATATATTAAAGGCCCAGTACCACTAGACTCGCTAGTGGTTTCCAATGCACGCAAAAGAGCAAATTCACAAACATCAGGTGAAGCTCCCCCACCAGATAAAGAGTCTAAGCTCCTTGACGCATCGGGGAAAAGAACTGCGTCTCAAGCAGCAAACATGTGGCGTATTGCCAATACACAAGCATTATTGGCGAGATATAACAGGGCACATTATGACAAATTAGAATCGCTAATGCAGCACCTCCCTGATAAGTACAACAACACTTACCAGCCTGGGTTTGTACACTTATTATCCTGGCGGGAGAGGGATAGGCTAGAGTTAGTTGGGAATTTATTGTAGCGCCAAGATATTGTTGTATGTGCGAAGGTGCAGATGTGACTTGGTGTGATTTACTGTGAATCCCAAGTTGTGGAACAGGTGAATGGTAGCGTGAGTGTGTTGTACACACAGCTCATAGGAATGATGGCATATTGCATATTTATAGTATCTCACGCAAGACTGCAAATGCGTCCACTTCAAGAGTGCCTAGCACGCCAATGGAACCGGGCTTGTGGTCAATTAACAGACCTAGTGTTGGTAGACAGTCGGACTCATCGCTCTCTGCAATGGTGGAGCACCAAAAACCTTTCAAAGGACCAACCGTTTCTAGAGCCAGTTCCTCATATAATCATGACAGCGGACGCATCGCTTTCGGCCTGGGGAGCTCACCTACTGCATCACACCATGCAAGGCAGGTGGACACCGCAACAAAAGTTACTCCACATCAACCACTTGGAGTTAGTAGCTGTTTTTCTAGCCCTAAAAGCATAAAAAAAAGGGTTTCAGGCAAAGCTGTCTTAGTCCGCACAGACAATATGACAGCCATGTACTACGTAAACAAACAAGGGGAAACACACTCTCTGCAGCTCTCTCAGTTAACACAGCAGATATGGAGATGGGCTATACCACTAAAGATTTTCCTCTTAGCCCAACACGGTCCAGGAGTACAAAACACCATGGCAGATCTGCTAAGTCGAAAGACACCAACAAGGGCTGTGGAATAACCACAACCTGAGTGGAGCACAGTAGCAGACAAAAGTTGTCTCAATATGCTAACCAAATTAATCAAAAGGACTCATGTGCTCTAGGGCATGTATTTTTATCATACCATGATCAATCATATTTTGCATTCGCAATAAATAAAATAGATCAACATTTTCTGAAGATGTGCACTTGATTGCAATGAATACTTAAACTTTACAAAGTAATTTTATATTCAGCATCAAACCGCACTTAAATGGTTACGTACATTCAGCAGTTTCTAAAGAGACAATCCCATTGCATTTCGGGTTCGAATCTGAACCCTTCGTCAGGGGATAGATGTTATAGGCCCGTTGAAACATAAAAAGTACAGCTGTATCCTCCGCAGGAAACCTACAACACAATAAGTTTCAATGTCATGAACATAACGCTGTTTACAATTCAATGTAGTAGAATTTCACTCTAAAAAATAATAAAAAATTGTGAAGGCAAGTGTGGGAGAGATTTGTGCAACAGGGTAGAGCTCCAATGTGTAAGAATGAGGTTCAAACATGAAGACTGATAACCACAGTGTGATACTACAGAGTAAAAGGTTTGCCCCTTTTACGTTTAAGATCCCTAAAGTGCTTATTAATGGGAATCTGTGAGCCACCTCAATCTCCCGGTTGTGTACAACGTGAAAAGATAAATAAAAGAGAGAGAAGTATTCCAAAAAGAGGGGTTCTTACCCTCGGACGAGCTGTCAAGTGTGCCGCTGTAAACCAATTATATGAAAACCTAAGTACCTTACTGCCACTGCGTTCTGAGTCACGTAAGACACAGCAGATCCACGAGTGGGAACTTAATCCGCAAGTTCTTCAACCGTTCTTTCAAATGTGGGGACAAATTCAGATAGACCACCCACGAAAACGCAAAATGCCCAAACTTCGCCGCCAGATATCCACGCCCGCTGTCCAAAAGCAATGCGATATGGATGAACTGGTCAGGACAATTTGCGTACGCTTTTCCTCCTCTCCCACTACTTCCGTTAGTGGTATGCAAGCTACAGCAACATTCCCTAACACTCATTCTAGTTGCTCCAACTTGGGCCAGACACCCGTGGTACACCATGCTGCTGCAACTATCTGTGGTACCACACCAGAAACTAAGCCTATCTCCACGCCTATTAACACAGAACCATGGAGAGATCAGACACCCGGACCCAGCTCAGCTCAACCTAGCGATCTGGCTCCTGAAGTCCTAGAGTTTGGTTACCTCAACATTCCTCCAGAATGTATGAACGTTATTAAAGAAGCTAGACGTCCCACTACTAGAGCATGTTATGCTGCTAAATGGAAACGGTTTGTAATATACTGTCAAAACAACCACATAAATACTTTAACACATCATAGGATACCTATTACACCTTCAAAAGTGTAATTTAGCCCACACGTCTATCAGAGTACACCTTGCTGCCATTGCAGCATATTTACAAAATAGACAACATCTATCTCTTTTTAGAGTACCTGCTATAAAAGCTTTCATGGAAGGACTCAAAAGAATAATCCCTCCCAGAACGCCACCTTCACCAGTGTGGAACTTAAACATTGTTCTCACACGGTTAATGGGACCTCCCTTTGAACCGTTACATAAATGTGAATTTCAATTCCTAATTTGGAAAGTAGCTTTCCTAGTAGCTATTACTTCTCTCAGAAGAGTTAGTGAACTACAAGCATTTACCATTCAAGAACCTTTTCTGCAAATGCATCATAACAAAGTGGTTCTACGTACTAATCCTGAATTCCTTCCAAAAGTCATTTCACCATTCCATCTAAATCAATCTGTTGAGCTGCCCGTATTTTTCTCGCAGCCACAAACAGTCGCAGAAAGAGCTCTACACACCTTAGATGTCAAAAGCGCATTACTATACTACATCGAAAGGACACACACTTTTCGTAAAACTAAACACCTTTTTGTGTCTTTTTCACCATCACATAAAGGCAACCCCATATCAAAATCGGGGATAGCTATGTGGATTGTTAAATGCATACAAATATGTTACCAGAAAGCCAAACGTATGTTAATAATTCCTCCAAAAGCCCATTCTACAAGGAAAATAGGGGCTTTAATGGCATTCTTAGGGAACATTCCCCTAGATGATATATGCAAAGCAGCTACATGGTCTACACCGCACACATTCACAAAACACTATTGTGTAGATGTGCAAACTAAATACCAAGCCACTGTGGGCCAGGCTGTACTAAAAACTCTGTTTCAAACAACTGCAACAGATACGGGTAGTTGCCGCTAAAGGTGGGTCCTGCTATACAATCTATTCACTGTGTGTAATCTGCAGCTAATATGCCTCGAACGGAAAATGCTACTTACCAGTATGCATCTGTTCTTGGCATGTAGAGCTGCAGAGTTACACACGCCCACCCGCCTCCCTGCCGTTATCTGTTCCAGTATTATCCTAATAAGATACAAATCACATGGACATCACTACTTCTTGTACAGCTCCATCACTTCCCTAATGGCGAAAAACAATCTGGGGGTGGAGCCGATACCCATGCGCAGTATGATCCAAAGGAGGAGTCACCTGTCCTGTGACTTCCAAAGACTTTTCTACAGCAAAAACAAACTGCAAACATCCGGGCCCAACACTAGGTGTCCATCTATGCACAGTGTGTAACTCTGCAGCTCTACATGCCAAGAACAGATGCATACTGGTAAGTAGCATTTTCCTTTTGTTAAATGAGCTCATAAACTTGTTGTCTGGTCAGACTGCGAAATTAAAACTGAATCCAGAAAAATACCTCATTAGCGGATTGAATGGTTTCGATGCCTGTGTATAATTTACAGCTCAAATGTTTGAATAACAGGCGAGATAGTCCACAATCTGATAGAGGCATCTAGCCGCAGATTACTTAATTTAAATATTCCCCAGGCGTCAGACTGGATCTGGAAAAAACTTTTTCCTCAGCAGTACCTCTGCATCCCGGGGGGCGGCATCGCCCGGCTCTGTCCTGACGTCCACGGAAGTGACGTCAATGGAGCCATATAGCCTCCTACCTGGCGCGCTGACGTCAGTTTTCCTTTTTTCCGCGTCCCAATCTGGATCCGGAGAAGCGGTTACCTCTGTCCTGTTTTTGTTTTTCAGGCTTCTTGACACCTTTTGGCGTCTGGGAATAGTATGTGATGCCTTCAGACTTCAAGACGTGTGAATCCTGTTTGCGGCAGATGTCGGCGACGGATCCACACACAATCTGTATGTGGTGCTTGGGCGAGCACCACAACTTCGAGGAGTGCGATGCATGCCGCCGACTGAAGCCGAAGTCCTTACGGGAACGTTGCATGAATTTGCTGACAGCTCGCATGTCCCTTTCTGAGCTCTCAAGCTGCCGGTCTCCTTCTCCTGCTGGGGAGTCGGTTTGGGACAGGTCACAGAGGGTTTACCGCAGATGTCTTTCTCCCGCAGGTAAGCATAAGAAAAAGAAGTCGCGGAGGTCGCCAACCTCACGCGACGGTGGGGACCGTTGCTCCCGGTCTCTACCGGACACGGATCATGAGGAGTCTATCCCCACTTACCTGCCGTTTCCTGGTGCTGGGGCGACTAAGGCCCAGATGGAGGCCTATTCTCGGACCTTGCCATCCATCTTTGGGTCACCCCCTCTCCCAGGTGCTTCTTCGGTCCCATAGAGGGGATAGGGGCTCAGATCGGAGCTTCACCGGCGGGTTTGCCCCCTGCCCTGCTCGAGCGCCCTGACTCCGGTTCCAGAGTCGCTGTGAAGTCGGGGCTTCCTCGCACGTCCAGGCCATCTTCGCACAGCCCTGTGCGGCTCCCTGCGACGACGCCAGTTACAGCTGCAGCGCAGCTTTCGACCCCGAGTTGGCTCCATCCCTCGCCGCAGGTTTCTGCCTTGGTGGAGGTCATGTCGACCACGGACGAACAAGGCTCCTTCAGGGGCTCTTGACGCCGTCTCAACACTGTTCGGCGCCGGAGGCCGTGTCGACACGGTACGCCATCAGACGAATGGGGCTTCTTCGGGGGCTCTCGATGTTGAACCAACGCCGTCTCTACGCCGTTCCATGCCTGTGTCCTCCCCGGCGGTTCCTCGGTTGGTGGAGGGTGGGGAGACCGACACGGAGGAGGCTCCTGTGGGTTCGCCATCCCCTGGGTTGTTCCAATGTCCTTTGGACCAGGTCCACCTGTACTGGCAGGGCCTCCTTCCCTCTCTCCCGGAGGGTCTGACCTGGATCAGTTGGTTCGTGACGGGCAGGAAATGGCTCATTTTTCCATCCTGTCGGCCATGAACACCACGGATTCGGTGGGTCGCGCTATTGCCAGGTCCGTTGCTCTGCATCGCCATGCTTGGCTGAGTTTCCATGAGTTCTATGGTTTCTAGTACTTGTGTGGACTTGCGTTTCGTTGCAGTCTTGTCACTGCTTTAGCTTCCATGAGTTCCATGGTTTCTAGTCCTTGTGTGGACTTTGTATTTGGTTGCAGTCTTGTCACTGCTTTGTTTTGATAAGTGCAAAAAAGGGGGGTTATCGTCCATACAACGCCAGGTAAGGACGTATAATAGTGAATAAAAAAGGGGGCAACCTGGCTGTCCATTTGTGTACCACTATTTTTGTATGCGGACCAAAGCTAAGACTGAATAGTTCTTAAGCGATAAATGTCAATAATCACATTCTATTTTACATATTCAAGAAATTTGTGAAGACATTTACAATCATTTCTGAGTGAAATACATTTCAATTCACAAAACGCTGTGAGCAAAACATGTAAGAAATCAAAAACATACCGAAAATGTAGACATTTAAACAACACTAACAAAGATTACACCAGCTAATTGTTTTAACCATTGATCATACAATGCAATTCCTAAATAGCCCTACAACTTGGTCTATGTCAGGGAACTGCTGCCACACTGGATAAGTGTTACTCTGTGGGGTGAATTAATTTGAGGGTTGCCAAAATGAATTTGTTGTTTAAATGTCTGCATTTTCTGTATGTTTTGGTAAGTGCCATCCTTTGGGTTCAAGACATCATTACCCAGACGGACGGTGCGTCTTTCGTCATCTTGACCTTCCTTTACTACAGCTGGCCAGCTGTTTTTTTATTTCTTTTTGAGTCCTCTGCCTAAGGGCTTGTCCCAAGAGGTGTCCCTTGTTTTGTAGGGATGTGCCATACCCTATGTGTGGTACTTGTTGACTATTTTATAGCTACTGCCACAGGCATTTTCGAAGGCTTCTGTGAGGTCTTCTGCAGACTGATTCTTTTTGTCTCTGCTGCTGGTCTACTGTTTCGCCTTGCTCTTCTTACTGGTGGGACATCCACGCTGCTGAGCCTCACAGGTTTGGTGTAGCTCTGTCTCTTGGGGCTTCTGGATTGTCCACTACGGGGTGGACTGTAGCCCTCTCCTGCATTCTGCTAAGCCTGGCTCTAGATGGCGTGTTCTTCTGGCTTCGCTATGCTCTTTCTGCCTGTTGGCCCGTGCCTCTTGGGGGTGTGTTGATCTGTTCCATTCTGGAACGGTTTCTCCGTGTTCTGTATACACGAACGATGTGTTCACTGTCACAGGGTGCCGACGGTCTTCCTTGTCTTGGATACGTTCTGTTCGGGTCCATCCCTGGTGTGGGGAAGAGTTTGTCTTCTCTCATGGCTACGGCCCAGTGGAGTTTTTTGTCTATGCGCAGTATAATGTCCGCTGGCTACGTCACTGTTGTGTGTTGCCTGGTTTTCTCTTTCCATCTGTTCTCCCCTCGCAAGGACTCTGGTCCCTTTGTTGCTTACTACGCTGAGGGTTAGCAGCTTCAGCTACCTGTCTCTGCTGCTGTTTTCTGACTCACTGTGGTCTAGTGATCAATGTTCCACTCTAGGTCATTCTCTGGTTGTGGTTCTCCGTCGACACTGACTGTGATACGGCTTTCTTTCTGTTGAGCTTCTGTCTGTATATTTTTCACTCTTCCTTGTGAAGTGTGTGGTCAGTATCTCCGATTGTCTCACAGGATGCCAGGGCTTCTTCCCACTACTACTTTTTTTAGGTATCTTATTATTGCTGTGACCCACTTCGCACTGGTGCTGTTGGTGCCTTCGTTGGAGTTTCTTTAACCTGGGACATGCTTCTTAAGTTCTTCCTCTTGCTTCAAGGGGAAACACTGAGTGCACGTTTACGGAGTTTCACCTGCATGGTGTTGGGGATCCTTCCCCAGAATCTTTCTCTCTCTCCGCAAGCCCTCTGTGTTTCTCCCAGAATGTTTCCGGTTCTCCTTCACCGTTGGTGTCTTTGGGTACAGTTGACGGCTTGCCTTCCTGATGCCCCAGTCCTTGGGCTTTTACGTAGGTGTGGTGTAGTGTTCATGGTACCCACTGTATCCTTGTGTGTATCATGTCATCCACATGCATTTCTCCTAGTTCTGTATATATAGGCGTGGTGACGTTGTTCCATCACCTTCCTTTCTTGGTCTCCTCTGTCTTGTATGCTTTCTTTGTCTGCTCTGACGCTGACCTGCTGTCTCGTACCTCCTTGGGACTGTGTTTATTGCGGATCTTTGGGATCTGGTGTTAACTTGAACTTCTTTTTGAAGAAGTTTAACCACGTTCTTCCATCATACATTGACCTTGTCATTGACATTGTCCTTGTTGGTTCAGTATTAGACTTGCGGTATAGAAAGATTCAGTGATACTCTGGAGGCACTTAATATTAATATGTTTTTATTCAGATAAGTAGACTGACAGAAATGAATGGCTTTGTGTACCAAACTGGCACCTCTCATTGGGGACCTGGTTCCAATGGGAAGTTAACAGAGCCCTGGACAGGAGTCATAACATCCAATTTGTGGACATGGAAACATTGTAGCGAGTGACATCCTCTTACCTCTTGGGGACAGTATTAAAGTAGGATAAAGGAGTTGCTGTATCTTGCAGTTGATGATTTCTGTGGCCCTTCATCAAATGCACCATGAGACAATTTGGTGTGTGTCATTGCTTTTTCAGTTGACAAGTAACTAAAGCAGTGTACCACGTTAAAAAGCATACACTAGTAGGTAAAGTTAGGAATGTTGCTTGCAAGCAGACTGGAATCAAAAACATGCAAAGGGTTGGATTTGTACACTACAGAATCTTTGTAGCTTGTTTAATTGTTTTCTCTTATCAGCAGAATGGAAAATAGGTTTAACAGGTCCAGAGGTAGCACATAGCACCAAATATATTGAGAAGTCTGGTAGGTCTCGATCACAGCTTGCTAACTCACTGAGACTACCCCCGTGTCTAGTCAGCCAATGCCCCAAATGAGATGAAAGTGATTATCAGCACCGAACTGTGGGAGTCAGGCAAGCTGGTTTGTTGCCTTCATCTCTTGTCCTGGTGTTCACATTCCTGACTCCTGGTAATTAGATGTGCCTGTGCATGTCTCTGTGAAGTCTTTGTGTCTTCTAGCTGTATGTTGTCTGATCTCCTTGACTGCCTGTGTGTGCACCTCTCTAGCCATCTGTATATGTAGCATTCTCTCTGTGGCAGTGACTGCATTTGTGAATACATTGAGCATGGGCATGTGCATATTTCTCTGACAAAGTTTGTAGTCCTTTGCATATCCATTGCTTTCTTCCCTTAGGACGTTCAACCAGATATGTTTTCATTTTATATACAATCTTAGATTTTCTCCTGGGGCCTCATGCTTACTTCCATCCAATGTGTGTTGTGAAACTTAACATTTTCTTGTTTTCAATGCTGCTCTCAGTGACAACCTGACTGGACTTACAGAAAGAACAGCACTGATTGACAATTTAATCACTTGGAGAAGTGTAAAACATGAATACTTCTACAAAATAAAGCAACAATTGAGGCACATGCTCCTCTGTCATGTTGCATGTGGGTATTGTGAGCCTGTCATTGAGGTATTTCCTGAGGAGTGAGAAAACATTAGTCATGGAGCAGCAGAAGCTGCATTACCTCCCTGCTACGGCCTATTTCATGAAAGACACTGCAAACACAGTCCTAAATCGGGAAATGGGCAAAGGTGGCATTAAGTGAAACCACACAGGTAAGTTGGTCTGAAGTGACCAGTTCTGTATCCAGGTTGACCTGGTTTGTTTTTTAGAAGGCCCAAACCATACTTACACAGGATGTTGCTGATGGCAGAGATGCAGCAAAGTTCACCATTCACTGCAGACTGGATACAACCAACTTTTTAGGCAGAGCAATTGCATCATCCATGGCACTCAGATGCCTTGCCTGAGTGAGATCTACTGGCTTTTCGGGAGAAGTCCAGGCATCCGTTGTGGACATGCCCTTAAATTGCTCTTTGGTGACAAGGCAGACTCAGTGCTGGAGCGCTTTAAGGACAGTCAGGCCACTTCCAGGTACTTGAGGCTCCCATGCCCATCCCATTCTGGCTTTTGCCCCTTATTTGGCTGCCTTAGGAGCTACCAACCTTGGCCATTCTCGCCCAGCCACTAAGGCTAACAGGCTCCCCACTCCTTTCGCGGACGTGGTTCCCACAAGCCTTGTGGGTGGCACAGCCAGAGGTCTACCAAATCTGTTATCCCTCTAGCATCTGCAGTCTAAAAACCACTTTAGTTTGCCCTTGTACAATCACGGGCACCCAATTGGCAGCAGGATCTGTCCTCACCTACCCCACTGGCAGTCCATAACATCGGGCAAGTAGGCGCTACAAATTGTTCAGCAGGTTACTCATACCTTTCCTAGAAATCCATTCCACCATCCTCAGACTTCTGACAGGGGCCACCTCTCTCTGTTCCGTCAGGAAGATTAGGCTCTTGTGGCCAGAGGGGCCATCCAGTGGGTCTCAACATAGGTTGTGCTTATTACTGCTACTTTCTGGTGCTCAAGAATGATGTAGGCCTCTACCCTATCTAATGCTGTGCTCTCTCAATCTCTTCCTGAAGAAGAAATTCAAGATGCTCACGTTAGCTCAGGTTCCCTAGACCCTGTAGGCTGAATGGTAGTGTTTGACTACTTCCTAATTCCCATTCTGCCTGCCCACAACGTTACCTCCGGTTTACGGTAGTCCACAAGCATTCAGTTCACTGTGCTTCCTTTCGGCTTTACTAGCACCCCTCAGGTGTTCATCCAGGTGATGGTTGTGGCTGCAGCTCACCTTCAGAGGTCAGGGGTTACAGTCTTTCTCTACCTCGAAGTTTGGGCTTCACTATAAACATGCCGAAGTCACATGTAACCTCCTCTCTGATTTTACCTTTCATCAAAGCTGTTTTGGACACAGTGCAGTTCCAGACCAATCCTCCAGAAAGGCTATGTTTTGTTCAGTCTATCCTTATATCTTCTTTACATAACCAAAGGATAGCTGACTTATGGACAAAACGTAATGTTGTCCATGTTTCGACCCTGTGATCAAGTGTCATTCAATATATATCATGGCGGATCTTCCTCAGGATTAAAACAGACCAAAGGGCAGCCTTAAATGTAGTCAAAGAAAGACACATATGACGTGTCCAAAACGGTATCCATTAGTTATATAACATGACATCCCAGTCCCCAGCCGCGGTTCATTCGATGTGGTCAACTGTAGTCCTCTTGGCCTAATCGTGGCTTCATTTAAAATATACAGTAGCAGCTCCTGTCTTGTCTGCTGTCCTCCTGACACAGGGTAACCCCATTTTATTTAATGGCACTGGAATATGTGGGCTCTACAGTAAGACCTGAAGTTCCAGTGAGCTCAGCATCAGGTGAATCTGTCCGACCTGGTCCGATTATTAGAGGGCACTTCAAAAGACCTACAGATGAGGCTAATGAACCACGAGTGGGTCGGCGGCAGACCCCTGTCCGGTCCCCACGCAGAGCTGACTAAGGTGACAGATTCTTCACTCATGGGCTGGGACAGGTTAGGATCAGAGGACCTGCGGAATCTCAGCTCCACATAAACCTTTTGGTTCTGAGAGTGAGCCGACTGGCATTGAAATCCTTTCTTCCTTCCGTCAAGGGAAGGCTAGTTCAGGAGTTCACTGTTTTGCAACGAGCAGGGTGAGGGGAGATTGTGGACCCTCTGTCTTGAGACCCTGCATCTCTGGACATGGCTGAAATGTCAGGGCATTTCCTTGGTGGTTCACCTCAGCCATCAATGCCTATCGAATCATGAATAACCGCTCCATCCCAAGGTGGTGCAAGGTATCTTCAGAGAATGAGGAGAACTTTAGTATGATCTTTTTGCCCCCATTAAGATGCACCACCGATGCCTAGCGGATCATTAATAGCAGCTCCATCTGGAGGCGGTGCAAGGTCTCTTCAGAGACTGGGTAGAACCTTGGTTAGATCTATTTGCCACCACTTCTGCACGCTGGAGCCTTTGAACGTGTTTACCAAGCACTACTGCTTGGATAGTCAGGTCTGTTGTGATGGGAACTTTGACCTTTCTGTCCTTCGGGACTTCCTGGTTTGAAACTGTTCATAGACCCACCCCTGGAGAGGTATTTCTTGGGTATCTATTCTAAGGTAAGGAATCTGCGGCTAGTAGTCTGTATCAGATGAGCAAGCTACTTACCTTCGATAATGCCTTATCATTAGAGACTCTGCTTAGCCGCAGATTTCTTACCGACTCTCCAATCCTCCTCACTCCGCAAAAGGATTTCTACATGTAGTGCAACATCTTATGAAGTCCCTAGTGTTTGCACACTACATCAGCAACCTTCATGGCTCTGCACGTCTGTATGGGAAGGTTGTGAAAACGAACTGATGCTAGCGTGATTAGGTGGCGCCTAGATAGGTACCATGTATGTAACTTCCGGCGCGGACGATGGTGAAACGTAACCAAACGACGCCACCTTCCGGCACGCAGAGGTACTGCTCGGAAATTTACGTGCCCGTTTTGATGCCTGTGGAATATTTCTACTGTAAGGAATCTGCAGCTAGACGTAGGATAGCTTGTAAGGCGTTACCAAAGGTAAGTAATTTGATTGATTCCCGCCTTTGTACTGAACACTCCCTCCCTTTCTGTTTCTGCTAAAGGTAACAGAGAACTTTTTGAATAACACATTTCTTATCTTAGTTTCACTAAGTGAAATGGGTAGTTGCAAAAGAGGTAAATAAGATTGATTCTGTACCCTCGTCCACACTTCCCTGACCAACCGCCATCTCGCATCCTCCTGTCCCTAAAAAGTACAAGTTGTCACCATGATTATCCAAGGAGTCAAAAGAAGCTTGTCTGTTCTGCAATTAGGGTTTTTTAGTTTTTTGGAGACACTCAATGTCTTTTGTTCCTGATCCATGGCAGACATTCTTTGTCTCTGGATCACTCTCTTGTTGGTGACTGTTTTCCATCTGCTGCTCAGTGAAAAGGATTCTGATGTTAGGGGTAAACAAGCAGATGATTACGTTTTATTTTATCTAACCATCAGTATTTGAAGGAGGGATTTTGCTTTGGGTAACAGGACCAGAATTCTTTGGTCATGCCGTTGAATATTAAAATAAATAGGTGGCCCTACCTGTAATCCTTATTATGTCCCCTATTGAACTCGACCACTGGAGGGAAGCTTCTTATTTCTTCTGTTGTAGTGGCCAAGAAGACTTTGTAAAGATGAATGGAATGACACTTGTAGGCGATATCTTTCATTTGTTTCCCTCTGCCTGTACACTTTGCACTTTCAGGTGAAATAAATGCACTTGTGTGAGGATACTTGATGGTTGGAGCCTCCCATTGTGATCGGTCTTGTCTAAGAGAATGCCTTTACCTCTCCCTCCACACAGGGAGTTTCCAACTGGTGTTTGAAAAGTTATGAATGAAATCCGCAATGTCTTTACCTTTTGCTCTCTGGGGGGATTCTGCTAATGCTTATTTCTTGGTGACAGATTTATCTAGGTCTTCCAGTGGCATTGTAATCAAAGGTTTTAGTCTTTAGTTATATCATTTCTTGTTTCAGTTTGTTTGTTCTTGTTCATCTTCTCTATTGTTGTTCAAGTCTTCCAGTGCAAAGATTCTCTCCCCCAGTTCATTCACATCATTCTCAACCTCAAAATTCTTGTTTCATCTCTTTGCAAATCATCAAGTGATCCTCTTTGAGACACTGAAAGTGTTCCATCAAGAAGTGTCTTAAGTTAGGATCATATTGGCCAGTGCCACATATTTCCCTGATAAGTTTGCCTCCTCTCACCGGCAGCATATCCACAGTCTTTGATTCTGGATCTTTACCATGATAGACAGATCATGGTTATTGTATTTTGTTGGAGGCTACCTTTTGTTTGAGGGGGGAGGGGGGGATTTATATAGCGCGGACTTGACCTGAAGATATCAGAGCACTTTACATGAGCACCAGTAGCATTACAGACTGACACATTCATTTTGTTAGGCACAGTGATTTGCCCAGAATCACAGGATGTTTAGTGTCCCTGCCGAGCCGCGAACCAGGTTAGAGGTAGCCATTAGGCCACATCCTCGCCCCACCTTGGATACCCTATATATAATTTTACGTTGTAGTTTAGGCTGATGATGATCACACATCTAGACATCAGTGTGATACAGTGCTTTGTTTCTGGGAACTACTCGGTGGGGTCCCTGTAGGTCCCAGGCTGCCATGCTCTTAGGTTATTATTTGAAGAGCAAGATTTTCAGCAATGACTGATATTTCAGATAAGTCTTTCAGCTTATTGTTATCTAGTTTAGTCTTCCAGTGTCTATGTTCAGGGAAAGAGAAATCCATCCCTCCTATTCTCTGTTGCTTGCATCTATCCATTAGTAAAAACATCTTCCCTTCCAGATGACTCCTATATATTTTCTTGGTCTAGAGGCCTGGCTGAAACGCCCTTATAGCACACATTCTATCTGAGTTTCATTCAAGTGATGCCAACTGGTCCTCATCAAAGAATTAAGCTAGCCTAAACATCCCACCAAGTTGTCTTACTTCGAGATTGAGACCTTTCCGTGGGTGTGCACCTGGAGTAGCGTTATTGTAGTATTTATGTTCCAGATCCCACTGTTAATCAAGCTTATCAATGGCTGCATTTAGATTTTTCATGTTGTTGAGGAGAATGGTTCCCCATTACTCAATTTTCTGTCTGTGGCACAGAATATCACCGGCTTGATTGTACAGCTGTGATCAGACTAAAACAAATGGGATCAGGACGGTTCAGGATCTAAACCGCTGCCATTTCAGTGAGACAGTTTATAGGAACGCAGTGATCTACATTTCCAAAGTCTGTCATGAGATCCAGGAACACCAACAGGCTCAGATCATTATCATCGGGAACGGAGGAGGGGAGAGAAACTAACAAACATTTATGACCAGCATACAAAGACTTCCCTGCAGAATAAATAACCAGATTAGCAGCTAGGTGACTTAATCGACCGAGTATGTTAGGAGGCTTTCATCATTTGGGTAGAGATAGCATTTGGCCAGCTTTTGTTTGAACGGGGGTGTCTTGTTTGTCAGACCTCTGGATCCTTGTGAGATGGTAAGTAGTTCTGCTAGTTAACGTGTGTTATTGTTTATGGCTTACCTACAAGGCTACATAGCTTTAATCCTATCCTTGCTTGTAAAAAAAGCCAGTGTATGTTATGAAGAATAGAAGCCATTATGGCTGCTGACAGGTAGACAGTTTTGAATGGGGGAAGTTATAATTGGAGAAGTTCGACAAATATGGGTCCTTAGGTGTGATGATGCATTTTTTCTGTAACAGAGTAATTATCGTCTTTTCAACATACAAGTAATCTTGTTTATTTTAAGAGAAGATTTTACTATGTCTATGATGCTTTGTTCAAACTCGATTTCAAAACCTACTGTGGCAGAGTATCATGTAGTTACTCAGTTTATTTGATCTTTTCAATAAGATATGACGTGCTCCAAACCAACCTCTTAGAAGTAGCTCTAATTATATTCTCAACCAGCGAATTGGGTGATGCTTGGTCCATTTTAATTGTACATTTTGTAATATATTCATGATATCCTTCATAGGACTTGTGCAATATGAGCGGTCTGCTTCTCTTTGTATGTAGTATTTTTTATTGCGCTAATCTAGCCGAAAGACAGCAGAGATTCTGGTGTCAGCCTCCTTTGTGGTATACTGCACCCTGGGGTTAGGGTTGACTTTTGCTGTGAGATCAATAATTTTTTTTGTATTTGCCATCTATTATTTCCTGTAGTGTTAAATTCAGTGTCATAATAACTTTGAATCCCTTATTGAATTTTCTTCAGTTTAATGCAATTTTCTTTATAAAACATTTTCCCTTTTAAAATCTGGCTTGTACATTGTAGTTGATTTGGGTCTGTTAAATAATTGTAATTAGGATTTGTTATGAGCACAGCTCACATATTTTGTCTGAATGTTGCCTCCTCACTCAGGCTTATCTACCAAAGAAGAGCATAGATATCCTTATTAAAACCTGTTTAGCTCAAAGTGTTGTCTTTCTTAACAGCAAGGGTGATCTGTCATGACTTCTACGAGGCCTATTTCTCCATTACCTGCTTTGGGGGGTATCCTACGGCTCTTAGCCTTTCTCTATGACTGTTACTGTGGCTTTCTCTGTGTGGCTCAGTACCGGTCTCTGTCTTTTGTGTCTACTTGCATGCTTTACCTTGTTTGAGTGCCTCAGTGCCCTACTCTCTCTGACTGTATATATGTGCTCCTCTTTGGCTGCTTCTTTGTGTGTCTATAGAATTATGAATGCCTCTGTGGATGACCACTGTCTCTTAGGGTCTTTGTCTTTTTTTGGCTCTGTAGGTGTCTAGCTTTGTGTCTCTCTCCGCATCTGCCTCTGGGTGTCTTTCGCTAAGTGTTTTTGTGAAGGTCTGTCTTTCCATAGTTGCCTCTCTCTGCCTCTGGTTTTCTCGTTAAACCTCTTCCTACTACTGGTGTCTCTGGGGGTCTGTGGTAGCATCTCAGGGTATCTCTGGAGCTGTTTCAATGGCCAACACTGAATGTCTTTGGTTGCCTTGTATGGTAGCTGATTCATGAGAAGGCTTTAAACTCCACTTTCAAAGTGTTTGGGGTACATCAGAAGCAGAACAGTAGATTAGCAGCCAATTTCTATTAAAGTGTCCGTCTCTAGATTAATTTGCAATGACGTTTGTAATATTTTATTGTGCATGGAAATGGACAGGCACTGTTCCTTCTTACACCTGATGCTGTTGCATGGATTTTGCTGGAAAAGCAAAACTGTGTTAGGATTGCAGGATGTTAGAAAGTAGGGATTGAGTCTCTCTACAATGTCAATTCCTGTTGAAACCAAATCCTGGCTACCTCACAGTGCCGCAACTGAATTCCTAACCTTTCCAGAGTAGCAGGTGAATTTGGCAACCTCGAACATGACCCTCTAGTCCCCAAGGGAACCGTGGAAACTAATCCTTCCCTTTATTACTCCCTCACTCATGCATGCCTGTGGTAAATACAAGAGACACAAAGAAAGTTTACAATATGTTTATTGAAACTGATCATAGTCTATTATGAAGCAAATGTGCGGCGATCCTTAGGCAGATCTAACTTAAAAATAATTAGTTTTATTAGCAGGTTGTATTGGACAAACATCCCAACCATGGCTAATTATCTATCTGGCTTAATCTACCCTTACTGTCTGAGCACAGGGATATATTTGTGATCTCTGAGATTGGTCTAAAACCTCATACCTAGTGTATGTATTTAGGTGGGCCGCATCATTACTGTAAACTTAGTTTAAGCAGGGCTGCATGTCATTACAGTAATATCACATCAAAGTCTAAATGTGAAACGTATCAGTTCTCCATGAAATTCTTAAGATCACTAGTACTGCTCCTTTATTCCTGTGGGGTAAATACCATGTGACCACATAAACATATCACACCTTATTATCAATACTCCATTGGGTTCTGTAAGCTGTGACCTGATAATACAACACGCCGTCACTGACCTGACATGAGACTTAGATGTGACATTGCTGTAAAGAAATACATTAACTCTGATGAAGTCCTCTTGGTGGAGGAAATGCGTTGGCCAGGTGGTTTCTTTGATGTATTGAAGAATAAAAAAGACAATTGTTTTGAGACTTCATACCATGGCTCCCATGTTATTTTGATATTGGAGAAGAATGCATTGATATTGACACCATTGAACTATTTGTACTTCATAAAAGGAGAAGAGAACAAACTCTACATTACAATTGTTGGATTCTTGAGGCACTCCTTTTTCTGTGTTTTTTCTGCGTCTCCCTTAACCATGGTAAAATGAGTACATACCTTATTGGCATATTAAGCGTACCCGTTAGTCTCTTGTAAAGTGGAAGACCATATACTGGTACTAGTGGGCTTGCAGCACTGGTTGTACCACCCACATAATCCTTTCAAACCTGTCTCGGACCAGCCATTGCATGGCCTGTATGTGCAATTTACTGCCCCTTCGACACACGTCGCACCAAAGGTAGGCCCTAAGTACCCCTATGGGCAGGGTGCTGTATTAAGAAAAGGTAGGACTAACCCTGGCGTAGGACTACACTAAGCTCACGGAGCGTGTGTAGTTTGCGTTAACACGCTCTAAGTGAATTGCATGTAGCACAGTGCAAAAACGCGTAGCGTAGCGGGCATTTTTTGCTTGCTCGCGGTCCTCAACGTCAAGTTGGCGATCGTGAGCGAGCAAAATCAACATCCTTGCGAGACCTTTTCCTCGGTCGCGATCAGCAACATCAAGTAGCTTATCGCGAGCGTGGAAAATAAACCTCCCGGCGAGATTCTCAACGAGGAAGGTCAGGTTTCTCATTGCGAGTGGCCGCGTATGCTCGCGACCGCTCGCGATGAGAAACTACCAGTCCGCGGTAAGAAAGCTGCGGCTTGAGTACAAATCCAATCGAGCGGCAGAAAACAACCGCTTGCACTGTGCAAGATGCCGTTTGCAATGATTGCACAGTGCGGATAAGCATCTGGCACTGTGCAATCAGTACGAACAGCATTTCCCTACCACACTACGTAGTTTGCGTAGCTACGCATATTGTGCAAAGTGCACTTCACGTAGCTACACGTAACGCAACTACATCCAGGGTTAGGTAGGACACATACTACATGTCCTGGTAGTGATAAACAGCTACATTTGTTATTCACTATTGTGAGGCCTACTCCTCTCAGAGGCTAGCATTGGGAATTCTGTAAAACACTTTTTTTTTTTTTCACAACCAAACTGTAAAACACTTTTAAGCTGTAATTCCTGATTAGAAAGGAGTAGCTAAATCATGTTTCATATCTTTGAAATGGTCATGATAAATCCTCCTTAGTGGTAAAGTTGGATTTGACATTTCTATTTTAGAAGTTTGACTTTTAGAAAGTAAACATTTCTCTGCTTTTAATTTAGCTGTGTGTGCCTGCAGCCCTTTAATAATACACGTCTGGGCTGGGTGACAGGTACACTTTGTGCATTCACTCTAGACAGCCACAAACACAGGAAGGGTGGGTGTGACAGAGGACTCAACTGCGTTCATCAGCTTTCTGATAGCCTTCCCTGGTAGGAAGGGGGAGAGGAAGCTGATACTTACATCTGAATAGGCTGTGTACTGCTCCCACAAAATTGACTGATTACATTCCCACTGATAGCCTGGCAGAAAGGGCAGTGGGGAAAAGAGATTGTGCACCTCAAGGAGCAGCTCACCCCCACGTCCCTCACATTTGGGTATACATACTGGAGCTCTGACCCAACCAAATCAGTACAGTGTTGGGCCTGTGAAGAACTGTGCCAGGAGTAGGTACTGCTGTAAAATTGCTAACATGCTTGGCTGACTGTTCTAAGTAACTGCTTAACTGCTGTGCTGTGCTGAGCTGCCCTGCCGCCGGCTGATCCCTGCCCGGCTGAGGGCAAGGCCTGGACCCATCTCACTTGAACCCAGAGTGGCTCCAATGGCTTGCCTCCTGGTTTCTGAATTATCAAGGCCATAAAAGACTTCTTGCAACTCTGCTACTGGACTCTGCCATCTGTCCTTCTCACTTGCCTGATGTGTCGCCTCCAATCCTGGGTCTCAGAAGTGGGCTCTGCAGCTTTATTATTACAAAATTGATACATCGTCACCACTGCACCAATTGGAACCAACGTAGTAGCCTTCGACGCCGATGCAGTACCAATCCGAGGTCCCAACTGCGAGGCTCAACTTTGATGCAGTGACCAGACTCCGTGAATTGGAACCAAGGCATCGTACTCTAGACGACAACGCTTTGCTCCACTCAAGGTATTTTGTCAGTGGGACCTGTTTGACTCCCTTAGCCGGCCTGCCCTCCATCGTGGTCGGCCTGAACTTTGGATTTATCCCAGTCTGTTGCGACGTCAAGTAACCTTTTAGTGCTATTGGCTTCTAAGCCCTATATTTGGTTTATTCAGAACGCTAGGTCTACTTATTTGATTTTAGTCGTTTTGTTTTGTTTTACTCATACAATTATTCTCTGTTTTTCTAAATCTGTGTGGAGTAGTTGTGTGGTGTTTTCATTGTGTTGCTGTCTGTGTGTTGCACAAATACTTTACAGATCACGTTTTTAGATAAGCCTGACTGCTCTGTGCCAAACTACCCGAGGGTTAGCACAGGTTTTCTTTTAGTGTGTATCTAGTTTACCCTGACGAGGATTGTGGTCCCTAGGTGGACAGGGTGCACACCTCTGCCAACTGGTGACCCCAGTTTCTAACAAGGTGATTTTGGCAACCTCGAACATGACCCTCTAGTCCCCAAGGGAACCGTTGAAACAGATGTTCTCTTTCATTACTCAATCACTCATGCTCGTGGTAAATACAAGAAAGACATGAAGAACGTTGACAATACAGCTATTAAAACTTATTGTAGTCTATCATGAAGCAAATGTGCTGCATTAATTAGGCAGATGCAACTAAACAAAGTAATTAGCAATGTTAACTGGGTGCATTGGACCAACATCCCAACCATGGCAAATTATCTATCTGGCTACATCTACCCTTACTGTGAGCACATGGATATATTTGCGTCTCCGAGATTGGCCTAAGACCTCATACCTAGTGTATGTAGTTAGGTGTTCCGCACCACGAGTGTATACTTGATTTATGCGTGGCTGCATGTCAGAAACTGCGGTCATTCCAGAACAGTGCTCTCTGCCTGAATCCTCCTCTCTGGCCCACCAAGGGGGTCAGGGCACAGTTTATATAATAAAACTACTGTGTTTGAAAGATACAGCTGTGCGACTGTGTTATGTCTAACGTTAGGAGCTGTTGCTGAACGAGCAAAGAAAGACAGTACACTGTGTTGTCATGTATTCGGGGCAACCTTGCACGATGTGTGCAAACTAAATCCCAGGACGAGTCCCCGGATAACAAGCAACATGTACAGCATAGTTCCAGAACAGTGTCGCGAAAGCCAGTGTATTATACCTGGTCATGCAGAGCAGAAACCTCTAACCTAAGGGAGAACCAAAGTGGACCTACAAGGGAAATCACTACAATGCCTCTTTACTTGATTGAATTAAAAAACATTCCTTTCGACAAACATTTATTTTCCACCTGTCACACCCATATTCCTTTTAGGATAAAATACTGTTGAGACGACTTAAAGAGGTGGGAGTGACGGGCTGTGCCCTTAGGTGGTTTCAGTCAGGTAGGCAGCAGGCAGTATCCCTCTCTCCTTACCAATCTGGCTTCACTAGTGTCCCGCATGGCGTGCCTCAGGGCTCGGCCATCAGCCCTATTCTTTTTAATATCTGCTTGAAACCCCTGATGGCGGTCATCAAGTGTCATGACATTGAGATTGTTATTATGCGGATGATACGCAATTAATTCTCTCCCTGGAGGGAGCTCATTCAACCTCTCTAGATGAGTTTCATAGTTGCCTGCGGGGTACGACATTGTGACTGAGGGATAACTCACTGCAATTTAATGCGTCTAAAACTGAGTTGCTTTATTGTGCCACGGAAAGGATACGTTCCGGGCTGCCTAGTAGTTTTTTGCGCTCTGATCCCCCCAATATGGTTCAGCCTGTTAAGTCAGTCCGTAACCTGGGTGTGACATTTGATTATAATCTCACTTTTGAGGCGCATGTGACGAAAGTTGTAGGTTGTTGCCTGGCTATTATCCGTTCTTTACGGATGATTTTTCCCTTGCTTTCCCCCCTTGACGCGCTCATTGATAGCTCGGAGTACTGTACTTAGCAGAGTTGACTACTGCAATGCCCTGCTCCTTGAGTCACCAAAGTTTCTTCTTGCTAGGATGCAGAGGCTACAGTCAACTGCAGCTAAATTAGTACTAGGATGGTCCAGAAGGTCCTCCGCCTCATTGGCTTTGGCGGAGTTGCACTGGCTCCCTATGAAACAAAGAATCCAGTTTAAATCACTCTGCTTAGTATTTAAGGCCTTGTATGGAATGGGTCCCACCTCTTTTCAAAACAAATTTGAGTGGTATGTTCCTGTTCGAACATTACGCTCATCTGGGACAAAACTGAAAAAATTCCCCAGATTTAAAAAAGTTAGAGCAGGTGGTAGATCCTTTGGGGTCGCTGCTACAATGCTCTGGAACACCTTACCTCTTGAGCTGAGACAAATCAGTGACCTCCTGCTTTTTAGAAGGAATTTAAAAACATGGTTATTTCCCAAGATCTAGGGGTTGGCTTCAGTAGGATCTTAAAGGAGGTATGTTATGTCAAGTCACTATTAGCAAAAAAAGGGGACACTGCAACTAGGACGTAGGATGCAAAAAGTCATCCTGAAACGTAGGGGTGCAAAAAGTCACCCAAACAAACAATTTAAAGGGAAGGAAGAAAAGGGGGGAAGGAGACAAAGAAGCCTAGGTATGAACACCCATCGTAGCAAAGGCAAATATTGTCCTTAGTTGCCCTCACACACCCTTAGGATATCATGTTTCATCATACACCAATAGGATGTCATGCTTCATCATCGGGCTGTAGCTCCACGTGGGGCCGGCGCTGCAATCCCCCACGGGCCCCAAGAAGGGACACTTTACTGGAGATCTTCTAGGACAGCCGAAAGGTGCATGCAGGTGTGCGGGGAAAAGGAGGTATGGGGTAAGATGAGGGAAAAACCAGTGCCTAGTGAAAAATCAAAATATGGGGAGGGTTTATACGCAACAATATGTCGTAATGATATACCTCAAGCAGTAGTAACTATGAAAGACGTTCTTGTTCTAATAGGTATATTCACCTGATAAATCAAGGAATCCCTCCTTTTCCCCGCACACCTGCATGCACCTTCCGGCTGTCCTAGAAGATCTCCAGTAAAGTGTCCCTTCTTGGGGCCCATCGGGGATTGCAGCGCCGGCCCCACGTGGAGCTACAGCCCGATGATAAAGCATGACATCCTATTGGTGTATGATGAAACATGATATCCTAAGGGTGTGTGAGGGCAACTAAGGACAATATTTGCCTTTGCTACGATGGGTGTTCATACCTAGGCTTCTTTGTCTCCTTCCCCCCCTTTTCTTCCTTCCCTTTAAATTGTTTGTTTGGGTGACTTTTTGCACCCCTACGTTTCAGGATGACTTTTTGCATCCTACGTCCTAGTTGCAGTGTCCCCTTTGTGTTTTAGTGATAAGGTTAGGAGCATGGACACTGTATCTTTAATAGCTCTTGGGTCTCCCCTTGTTGTTAATAAAGTCACTATTAGCGCCAGGAGGCCTGTCGGGTGATAGTGAGCTCTAGAAATGATATAAATAAATAAAATAAAGGGTGCGCTTTAAGCCAATTCAGTTTGCCATTATATGTGTAAGTGTATTATTGAGTAAAATGTATCTTCACCTCCCTAAAAACGAATACAAATTTGTGTATTTATACGTTCTCTGTGTATTTAAGTAATGTATTTTCCCAACAGTGTGTATTCTTTTCTAGTCCCTTATTTCAATGGCCTTCGTAAAGGATTATACTAGAGTGCAGAATCTAAACCTATCCAAAACAAATGTTGGGGCATTGTTTAAGGCCTGTGCATGGTAGTACATTCTCAGCTCACTGAGGTGCCTTTCCCTGTTTAATATAGACTTGTGGACAAATGGGAATATTTGGGCCCATAGCAAATAACCTTCTCTCTGTCTCTATTCTTTCTTGATTATTTACAGGTAATTGTTCCAGGTGCGCAGCTATCTTCATTGTAGCAGGTGCAGTAGTACCAGCCCAAGCACATGGGAGGCCACTGCACCCCAGTTATTGCTGTCTTTGTTGCCCAGGTGGTGGGTGGGAGGGCTTTTACCTTGGGTGTACTGCGGCAGAGGAACCTTTCCTGTGCCACTGTTCTTTCTTTTGTGTAGCTATGGAGGGTGTTTCAGGCTGGGCTGGTTGACTCTAAGTGCCTTTCAAGTCTTAGATGTAACTTATTCTGTCTGGCAAAATAAAATGTATGATGATGTGTAGAAATAAGCTGTTCGGTTCATTTGTCATTTTCATTTATTTTTTTAGCCATGATTATACTTACATTGTCAGTGGTTCTGAGGATAAATATGTGTATACTTGGAACACTTATCACGACTTAAGCAAATTCACGTCAGTAAGAAGAGATCGTAATGACTTCTGGGAAGGTATTAAAGGTAATCATGATTCTTCTAAATCTACTTACTTTTCATATGCTGTGAATGTTATAATGCGGTGATCTGCAGTAGTTTGTCAAAATACATTCCTGATTTAAAATAAATGTTTATTCCTTAAATACTTGCAACTGATGTATAACCAGTAATTATTGTAATAGCATTTATTTTCTACATTTAATTTCCTCTTACTGAGCCAATACAGTTTTGATTCTATCCAGTGTATTGAACCCTGCTTTTTGTATGAACACTTTAAGCCTGTACTTCCATCTTATCAAACATGTGAGAGTTATCGCACAGCAGGCTGGAAAGGACCCTTCTATATTGAAATATGCTGAAATATAAATTTCTGAAAGAGTCTACAAACTGCAGATTCCTCACCTTAGAATATTCCCAGACTTCAGCCTGGATCTTGAGAATTTTGAGCAGCACCTCTGCTAGCCGGTAGGTGGCATTGATTGGGTGTGCATCAGAACAGACGTTGTGTACCCTTATAAGCATCACCCGGGTGCACTGACATCAGTTTGTTTCTATCCGGTCCAACGAAATGGATCCGGAGAGCTACCTTTGTAATTGTTTACCATCTTTTTTGACATTTTTGTCTACTGTTTTTTAGCTATTGCTCACAGTGTGCTAGGGACATGTCCCCTATGAAACCTACATGGTTTAAACCTTGCCGGGCATGTCACATGCAGGTTTCTGATTCCCTCTTGGTCCGTCTCTGGTGCCTTGGGTCAAGACACTGCTCCAAGGCCTGCTCTCAGTGCAACTCAATTCACTATAAGGCGATACGCGAGCGGACCATGATGCTCCAAGCGGTGCAACAGAAGAAGACTCTGCACTGTTCCGATGCTGATCGTGGAGCTATTCCAGCAGGCAGTTGTCTTTGCACTCTGACCTCTTCCTCAATGCTCAGTAATTTAGAGAAGTACAAGCAAAGAAGCTGAAGAGCGCTTCAGCTTCTCCATCTAAATGCCTTGCTTCTAGGACCTGCACTCCACCTGCCGAACCGGTGTTGGGCCCGCTCTGCACTACCCCGAGTTCCCCGGAGAGACTCCCGCCCAATTAAGAGTTCTATGATGTCACGCATGCCATCTTTTGGCCACGACCTCTGGCGTGCCTTCGGGCCCCACGGAGCCGCGAGGTGCCCCAGCTGAGTTATTGCCAGTAGGTCCGCCCATGTCGCCAGCCGGAACTTCTGGATCTGCTCCCGCCAAATATGCCATATTCCACCCCATCCCACGCCCTGGGGAGCAAGGCCCAGCGGGCTGTTTTGTCCCCAGCCCCCCGGCATCCTCAGCCTCGAAGCCTCTTTTGTACACCCTCCATCCTGCACAGCCATTCCGTTAGTGGCAGGATCAGGCACCACCTGCTCCAATGGTCTGCAAGTGTGTGCTTTAGATTAATGGAAACCGTTCTTTTTGTGACTATCCCAAAAACGGCTGATGGAGGACCACCTCTCTTTCTTCTTGCTTCATCAGAAAGTGCATGCTCTTTTAGTCAAAGAAGCCATCTAGAGGGTGCATGCAACAGAAATAAGCTGTAGTTGCTATTCCCACTACTGTTGCTGAAAAAGCACGGAGGACTTCATCTTATTTTGGGTCCATGCCATCTCAAAGCCTCTCTGCAGAAACAGAAATTCAGACTGCCCACCCTTGCTTAGTTCTTGTCTGCCCTGGCCCTGGAGACTGGATGGCAGCATTGTATTTGCAGAACACTTATTTTCACATCCCCATCCTGTGAGCCTACAGGCGTTACCTGTGGTTCACGGTGGGCCACAAGCATTTCCATTTCTCTTTCTCCTCTTCGGCCTTACCAGCACTACTCTGGTGTTAGCCAAAGTTATGGCGATGATTGCAGCTCATCGTCAGGGTTTCCAGTCTTCCCTCTACATTGATGACAGGCTGTTGACGGTGGTCTGGCACCAGGCAGTCATCACCCACCTCCATTCTATGGCGATCCTTTTGCATTCACTGGTGTACACTATCAACATGCCTAAGTTACACCTGGCGCCTTCTCAGATGCTCCCTTTCATTGGAGCCATTCTGAATACAGTGCAGTTCTGCACCTACCTTCCGTAGTAGCAAGTCCAGGATATTCAGGCTATGGTTCTGATGCTTCAGCCTCAAACCTGGATTTCGGCGAGACAAAATCTGAGGCTGCTTGGTGGATGGCCTCTTGTATTCTGCTGGTAAAGCATGCCAAGTGAGATATGCAAGCTCTGAAATGTTATCAAAACTCCTAATAGGCACAGCACCGGGGGAACTTCTCCAACATGGTCCAGATTTCAAAGGAGACTGCAAAAGATTCGCATTAATGGCTGACGAACTGCTATTGGGTCAGAAGCAGACACCTTTCTTTATTTCCCCACCCATAGCTGACCGTGGTGACCAATCCATCACTTTTGAGTTGGGGAAGGCCCATCTGGAAGAGGTGGAGATTGGAGGACTGTGGTCTCCAGCAGACTCTCAACTTCACATCAGTCTTCTGGAGCTGATAGCGGTCTGCTTGCCATTAAAAGCCTTCCATCCATCCATCCATTAAAGGGAGGCGACTACATCAGGTGTTTACGGACAATACCACCACGGTATGGTATAGCAAAAAACAGGGCGGCTGGAATAGTGGGCCTTGTGCAAGGAAGCTCTGCCCCTTTGGAACTCAACTATCGATGCCTTGCGGTTTACAAAGTGTGACTGCACCCGTGAGTGGCACGAGTTTGTTTCCAAGAATGGGGAGAACCTTGGCTCAATTTGTTAGCCACCACTGAGAACTTGCAAAATCAGCACTTCTACGCATTGAAGTGTCCAAAGCAGCTGTCACTTGGAGACTCGTTCTGGTTAGAATGGAACTCAGGACTTTTATACACCTTTCTGCCTATACTACTCCTGCCCAGAGTTCTAAAGAAGATTAGAAGCGACTGGGTCAATGTAATACTGGTGACGGCAAACACTAAAAATAATAAAATGCATTGCAGGTATGACCAAACCGGACAGCGCAACAATCAAGGTCCACTTTGTCTGCAAAAATGATGTTTCCAGAAAACTAGATCATGATTGTTACAGTGCTGTGTTTATATTGTAGTCTATTTTTGCCTTTAGCAGAGCAAGACAGGTACACTGTGTCTGCTCCATACCAGTCCTGGTAATGGCCGGATTCTCATGAATTGACTGAAAGATCATTGACATATGTAAATAGCTTAGGGTCAGAACTGCCACTTCTGTATTAGTGATTGCCTACATTGAATTGCTCTTTGTATCTACACCCTACTTATTTGTCATTTTTGCACATACATGCATTTTTCACTTTTTCTTTGTGTGATCGCCACAGGCATTGCGAATGCTACGTCTGTAAATATTTATAGAATTAAATACAAATTGTTGCAACCTAAGGGCTTAGGGTCCTAGATGATTCTTTTTCTACATTCAGTATTTAGCACATTTTATTTTGTACTGGAAGATTTCCTGATCGGGTTTAGTACTGTCTGTGATGAGTCTTTAAGAGTTGTGACTAGTGCTAAAATGATCCCTCCTGAAACCAATGTATTACAGGTGAGGATGAAATATCTTATGACACATCAAGGTAGGTAAGTATATTTTTGTTATGAGTTAGAATTTTCCTTGATTACGTGGTCCAAGCCTTTGTTTTTTGACTGATAAAATCATTATGGCAGACTTGATCCAAGGATGTGGACAAATCCACTAAAGATGAATTACTTAACTAAAAATTAATTACCTGCGAGTAGGTAAGTCAAAGCACGTTGTAGTATACATCCTGAAAAAGTTCGGTTTTGAGACACTACTATTTTTTTGAGGTCCTTTGTGGTAGTTCTGAATATAGCATCACGGCCTGGGCAGCGGTACACGCCACCATAACACGTATCCACGGAAACACCATCCCGGTTTTTATTACCTGTTGGTTTTTGAACAGCAACCCTGCCCACTACAATATCATATTTTGACGGGCTGGCATTCGCCTCCAGAATAACCCCTGTGTTTTCATTTTAAAGACGAGAAGAGTTCTATATTTCTCACTTCCCAACTGCTTCTAAAGATTCAGGAATCTGTGGCTCGATTCCCCAGAAGAAGGCGCTGGCATAGCGCCGAAACGCGCGTCGGAATTAATCCTAATCTCGCCACACCCTTGACAATATAATATCATGCACTGTTTCGATAATGTACATTTTTAATGATGATTTTTTGTATATTCATTTAATGCATACCGAATATTATGATTGAACATTTCATGCATTACATTTTGGAGATACAAAGACTTTTTATCTTGTGTGTTTTTAATATAAATTCATATCCTATTTATAGCCATTCCCTGACGCTCGCGGAGGCCACGCCCCTTTCCCGGAGGCCACGCCCACCGCCGTACCTGTATATAAGACGCTGAATACAAGCGCCTTGTGTATTTTATGATAGATCTCCTGAGGCGGAAGCCGGGAGTGCGACCTGTATAATTTTTAACTATTTGTGTGTATTTTATTCACTTACCCCTCTCCCCCTCCTGGCACCACATCAGGGCACCAGCTTGCTCCTGGCCACGCCGCGCAGCGGATCTCAGCGCTGCCGCGGTAGAACCATTACAACTCTTGCCGCCATTTCCACGCCTTATTTTCAGAGGCCACGCCCCCCTATTGCCGGTCACTTCCCTATAAAAAAATGTGCATCTTCCGTACGCGCAGCGGACGAGCGCAGCGGGGGCGACGTTTGGCAAGCCCGTCTGTGCCCGTCTGCGCCAAGGTAGCGCCATGGGCCAGTTATGCTGCCTGTCATGGCCCCAAACCTCTGGTTCAGCTTCCTTCTGGTCCCCCCTACTCTAGAGAGGAGCTCATACAAATAGGTAAGCACCATGCGGAAAAAGGAACATTTTCCTTGTTACACACGTCACATCCAAGAGCCGACTTTTTGTGCGATGACCTCTTAAAATGTGGGCTTTTGAATGTTAGGTCCCTGCCTAAACACAGTACGGAGCTCCAACTCTCGATTGACACTCATGAATTAGACATCCTTTTTATGATGGAAACTTGGACTCGCCCTGATTGTTTGGTCGACCCTGGCTTTGCGTGTCCTCCTGGGTTCAAATTTCTTCATTCTCCTAGGCCTACTGGAAGAGGTGGGGGGGTGGGAGTTATTTTTAGAGCACCCTGCAGCATTAAGGTCCTCACTTTAGACCCTACTATAGGTACTGAGCTTTTAGGTCTAGCAATTCAGGCCCATTCCGGGACTACTGTCACTGGGATAGTTTGCTATCGCCCGCCAGGGGCGTTGAGTCTTCAACAGCAACAAGCGCTACTAACTACACTGACTAATCTCACCCTTTCTCATCATAAGCTACTTATCCTTGGTGACTTTTATCTCTGGCGCAATGGTTCCCTTGACTCAGGTCTTGGTAACCTACTTCAGGCCTGTGAAAGTTTCGGCCTCTCTCAACTGGCTAGTAAACCCTCCCACAAAGCGGGTCATCTCCTAGACTTGGTCTTTGCGGCACCCGACCTGGTGGCGATGGGGGAAACCTTACCTATGGCCTGGACAGACCATTCGCTCGTTAAATTCCTTATTCACACGAACGGCGTTCCTCACAAGGCTCTGGCGTTGATTAGGGATTTTAAGTGCAGAGACTGGAGGGCTCTTACGCGTTTGCATTCCACCGGTGAGGTGTTCCATATGACTCAGCTCTTTAATGAGAACAAGAAAATTGACGAAAACTACACCTCTCTCTGTACCAAAATCACTGCGGTCGTTGATGCCCATGCCCCTTTAAAAACCCGCAGCTGTAAGGGTAAGGGCTCCGCCCCCTGGTTTAATGACGATATAAAAAACCTAAAACAGGGATGCAAACAAGCAGAGAGAAAGTGGAGACACGATTATAATGATACCTTTAAAGAGGTGTGGAAAAATAAGATCCTCTCTTACAAGAATCTGATTAAAAAATCCAAAACAGAATACTATTCCTCCCTGATCTGTTATACCACCAACAATTCCAAGAGTATTTTTAATATACTAAATAGTGTCACCAACCCGGATTGTTCCAAGAATGCGATCGTCCCGTCCCAAGACCTGTGCGATAACCTTGCTGTCTTTTTTAAGGAAAAAATTGAACTCATCCTTAAGGACTTGGAAATTCCCCAGGATCTCGCCCCTCCCCCCCGACCTGAGACCTGGCTCTTCGGTGGACGGGACGGTTGGCCCTGTCACGGCTAAGAAGAAAATGCTACTCAAGTTTCCACCACTTACATATGAGGCCTTCACCAAGCTGGCCAGAGGGATTGTCTCCGGGTCTCCTCTGGATCCGGTGCCTCCCAAAATTTGGAAGGAGTTTAAGGATGAACTATTCCCCTCCCTCCACCAAATTTATAACCAATCCCTAGTGACTGGCACCGTTCCAGCCCAATGGAAAAGGACGTTAGTCTCTCCTTTGTTAAAAAAGCCTTCCCTAGACCCTGATTGCTAAAAAAATTACAGGCCCATCTCCCTGCTGCCTTTCCCTGCCAAGGTAGTGGAGCGGTTAGTTAGCAACACCCTCTCCGACTATCTGGAATGTCATCAAGTACTAGATGGGGACCAATTTGGTTTTCGGCCTGCCCACGGAACCGAAACTGCCCTTATCACTGCTATGGATGAGCTTCAAAGGCGTGCAGACAGAAGGCAGGAAGCGTTCCTGATCCTGCTTGATATGTCTGCCGCCTTTGACACGGTGAACCATCAAATACTACTGAGGCGGCTGTTTGAGGCACAGCGCTGCAATGGTTTCAATCCTTTCTGCAGGACAGGCAGCAGGCAGTATCCATGCCACCTTTCCAGTCAGCCTTCTCCCTGGTAATGCATGGGGTACCTCAGGGCTCAGCAATTAGCCCAATACTTTTTAACTTATACCTCAGACCTCTAATTTCACTCGTCAAAAGTTTTAACATCAGGATCATCAATTACGCTGACGACACGCAGATGGTCCTCTCCATGGAAGGAGAGGACTCAACTTCTGTGGAGGTCCTACACAACTGTCTGCGTGATACGTCTCGGTGGCTACAAGACAATTCCCTTCAGTTCAACGCAGGGAAAACGGAGGTGCTCTTTAGTGCCGGAACTAGGATTTCCCGACCGTTTCCAACTAACTTTTGGCCCCCGGAAATAGGGCCCAATGTACGGCCGGTGGAAGCAGTCCGCAATCCAGGGGTTATGCTGGATCATAGGATCAGTATGGAGTCGCAGGTACAAAAGACGTCTACCTGCTGTTTTGCTATCCTTCGTTTCCTAAGGAAAGTTCTGCCCCTCCTACCCACCCATGCCCGCGCCCAAGTAGTTAGATGCACCATCCTTAGCAGGTTGGACTATTGCAATGCCCTCCTGCTTGGGTCCCCTGAGTTCCTGCTGGACAGGCTCCAGAGGGTCCAACCAGCAGCGGCTAAGCTGGCTCTGGGGCTTCCAAGAAGATCTCATGGCCCGTCCGCCCTGGCAAAACTGCACTGGCTGCCCGTAAGACAGAGGATACAATTCAAGGCCCTCTGCATAGTCTTTAAAGCTCTCCATGGAACTGACCCAGCCCCCTTACAATCGAAATTTGCCTGGTACACTCCTACACGACAGCTTCGCTCCTCTGAGGCCAAATTGGTAGTCGTGCCCAGATTCAGGAAAGTCCGATCCGGAGGCAGATCCTTTGAGGTGGTAGCTGCCAGACTATGGAATACTCTCCCTGTTGAGGTTCGGCACCTCACTGAACTCCTCCCGTTCAGAAGAAGGATTAGAAGCTGCCTATTGCCCTGTTAACTCGCCTGTAAGCTCACACTCCCTGTGAAGTTTATTTCCGTCTCCTCTGATCTTATCAGCGCCAGGATGCCTGCAATGGTGACAGTTGCGCTTTACAAATTCTCAAAATAATAAATAAATAAATAGTTAGCAAGGGTGGCCAGAAAGTGTGGATGTTAGCTTGAATTTTGACTGTTCATTTGGTGACATTTGTTCTAAGTCTTTGTCGAGCTGCTCACACAACCGTTATGAATGGTTAATGTCTGCACTATAGCCAGATGCTAGCTCTTTTACTATTCAGAAAGCCTTGCGAGTGTTGTGATGACATGAATGACTTGGGTTGTAAAATAATTTATTCTTTTTAGATTCTTTGTAAAAATGAGCCATTGACATCTATCTTGATTATAATTGGAGGTTCTACACTCTCAAGTTTGTAGCCACTGCTTTTTGGTATTTGGGGTGAAGCTGTAAATTAGAGATTAGGATATTCTTTTCAGTGAACTATGTCCACCACCTTAATGAGGTAGCCATGAAGGGGAGAACAGAAAAATCTCAGTACAGGGGTAGATTGGAGACGATAACAGCTGCTTAGAAAGAAGGCGTGTCAGCATTATCTAAAGTGTGGAGAACGTGGAAATGGACCATACAACAGTAGTTGCTTTTCTGTGATCAAGATAAGAAGCTGCTACATCTAAAATGCCACCATAGAAATTGCTGACTTATGGAAACTAATATGGCGTTAATGTTGAGAGCATAGTTAGAAGCACTGACTTCAACAGAATGTTTAGAAGTAGCTACATTTGCAACAACTGCACCTGTTTTCATTTAGAACTAAGAGAAACTGTTGTAAATTCAGACATGATCCAGTGCCCTATGTGGTCTGCTGTTTTACTACACCTTCTGATGTCCTAGTTCACTCTGCTTCTCTCTTCATGATCTTTCACCCTCCAGTCAGTCCTGCTCATTCTGGGAGAGCCAGCTCTAGTGTTCTTGTCCTTTCCTTTCCCCCAAATACCACTGCATACTTGCAGCCTTGCTGACTCCATTTTTCCATTTATTTCACATGTTCTGTTCCTAGGCCCAAACATCTGTTAGGCCTCAATGGAACTTACAGTCCAAACCAGCAGCACCAGCCATCCAATATTTTCCCGTAGATGAATGCCCTTCATGCACTGGCCACTGCAAAAGGGGATCGACGTCAGTGGCCACCGCAGACCTTCCTCCCCTTAAGTCTTTGTGCATCAGTCCAGAACTATTTTTCATTTGGTCTGGCCTGCATTCATTGCCTCTTTTGATGCCTGCAGTATTTTATGCCATTTGCTGGTGGAGAAGTGGAAGATCATCACCTCGAGATTAGTGAGGTCTGCAGATAATGTAAGCCCTTTTTTCCCCCTCTGGCCACCATTGTTCCTTACGCCTCTTTGCTTACCACAGCTACATAGACACCTGAAGGTAAATAGGGATCCGGCTGTTAAAGAGGGTCATGGTCGGGAGCCCACTATCAGAACGTGGAAAGACTATGCCTCCCTATAAGTTTTGTCCCTTGGGTGAGGAAGGCGCACATTCAAAATACTGCTTTAATTCGTATTCTTCAGCTTTGGGTTCCGAGCATTTGATGCTGCCTCTAGACTATATGCAAAAAGAATAATTGATGAACAGAATGTAGAACAATGTCATACATTCACCGCAGCACAGAGATCTGGGCCTAAATCCATAGTTTTTTTTCTCTCCTCATGCCATTCAAGTTTGTACCCCGCCATATGCAAATCAGTCTTGACCCTGTGCCCAATGGGAACAGTCCAGCCCAAACTGCCAGGTCAGGCCCTCCCTGGACTGGAAACAAGCATTCTAGGACCGGTTTCGGGGTTTCACCCCTCATCAGCCAAGATAGCTTGACTCCAGTGTCATGGAGAGCACGAGGACCCACGTCTGGGCATACCCGTCCCACTCGGGATGACAAATGCAAAAAGAACAATTTATGGACAGAATGTAGAACAATGTCATACATTCACCCCAGTACAGAGATCTGGGCCTAAATCCATCTAGCCTAGCTGATGAGGGGTGATGCCCCGAAACCGGTCCCAGGATGCTTGTTTCCGGTCCAGGGAAGACCTGGCTTGGCAATTCGGTCTGCACTATTAGCATCAGGCACAGGGTCTTAGATATTATCTTAGTCAAAACAAAAAAATCCAAACAGCGCCTGACTCTTTGCTGGGGCATAGTCACATGTTGGTGGCCCAGAAGGGTTCCCAGGGCATGTTTGGATAGTCTCAACAGCACCTGGCTCCTTGTTGGGACAGAGACATAAATGTCTGAGGCCCCTCGAGGAGCCTACTTTCATGTCCTTAGAAACAATCCAAAGGGTGCCTCGCTCCAGCCCTCCGGCAGACTTTTGAAGATTCAGATTTTTAGTTACTGTTGTCAAATCAGATAAAGCATCTCAGAGAGACTCCCATAATCACATGACAAAAGAGGATGGAGAGACAGCTTTTCACTGTCTAGCTATTATTATATTGAAGACTCTGCTAGCTAATATCAGTAAGTGCTGTATAGTCCTACACTAGTGGAGCACTTCTTGTCTGCATCTAAACATAACATCACTGGTATCCTGTTGTATTGGCTGTTTCAGTCCTCTTTCCAAACAGAGCCATTTCTTGCCAGATGTTTCTCTTGTTGGATCACATGGCCTGCATCAACTGCATTAGACCTCCGACTAGGTGTTGTATGTAGACATTTTTGTTCATTTATCTAAAGTGTACTGTGTGGTGAAGTATAAGGAAGAACTGATTGTGGTGTTTTGCACAGGGGAAGGCATGAAACGTGTGAGAGCAGCAGTCTATATATCTAAATTGATGAAAATGCCTCAATTATCCCATTTGATTGTTCAGTAAGACTCCCATTCATTATCTTCAAAGAGTAACTTAAGATAAAACTGTGGTGAGAAATATAAATAGTGCCTAACGTTTCTAACCTGGCTGCTACAGTTTTAAACAAAAAAATGGATATGTCTAAATAATAAATAACCCTTTTCGACAGGTCAATATCTTAATTTTAAATATTTATAAGTCATCGTTATGTGCAGGTCTTATTTTCCATAAGACAGGCTGCATGATATTTAAAAGTAAGACAAGTAGGAATTAAATATATATTTTTTTAATGTTTTGATTTAGATTTTTATGAAAAATAACAAAGGGGGTAATGGTAGATACACCTGTGAAATATGAGAACATGGCGATAGTACAACAATATAGTAGATATCCAGCATAATTAGACAACTTGAGCAAGGAAGGAGACATTACCACAATCATCACCAAAAAAAAAAAAGTTGTCATAAATTGTGTAAATACGTAATCACAAAGAAGACCCTGCTGCAATGTCAACATCATCATTAGATCCATAATATTCAATCCACCTCCCCCATATTTTAACAAATTTGCGAGGACACCCCCTACTTTTTATAAGTTCCTCTTTCGGCAGCCAAAATGTTGTCAATACCCTTCCTCCACTCAGCAAGATTGGACACTTCAAAAGCTCCCCATTGCCAGGCCAAGTCTCATTTGGCCACAACCAAACCTAAATTACACAATAAGAGTTTCATCCGTGACACATCGAAATAATTTGGTATCCCCAAAAGGACATACTTTGGGTCTTCAGTTATTTGCATCTAAGGATTGTGCCGAGTTCTGACAGTACTCAATGCCAGTATTTATTTATGACCGAGCAAACCATATTGTATGGATGAAGTCTCCCTGTTCCCTCCCATATTGCGCACAGTCCGGCTAGGCTCGTCACCTATTTTATACAGTCGGGCCCTGTCGTATTAAATCCTAAGCAAGATTTTAAATTAAATAAGGCGCAGTTGGGCTCTAATAACCACTTCTCTTTGAAACATCAAGGTCTTCAAATGTACCAACATCGATCTCCCACGCCACCCTTAATTTTAAGAGGGTATCAGGCATGTTATTAATAGTTTTATAAGTGTAGTATACTGCATTTTCTCGTAACGCAACCATTAAGAGCCTCCCTTCTAAAAGTGCAAATTCAGGTAGGTCTGGGGGAAAATGTTCTGCTTTTCAGGCGTGTACGAGTTGCAAGTATTTATAGTATTGACATTCATGAAGTTGGAATTCCCTCTGGAGGGAGGAAACCAACATTAAAGCTCCCTCTTCTACCAAATCTCCTACTTTGAAAATGCCTATTCAATCCCAAGAGGTAAAACATTTGAATTTGGTTATTTCTTTCAAGTTTCTACCCATCCATAATGGAGTCTTTCCACCCCTGTAGGAGGTGGCCTTATCCCATGCCTCCAAGGTTACTTGGGTAGCCGGCAAGCGGTCACATCCTCCTTTACCACCCTAAAGGTAGTGTTGAAGTGGGTGCATTTGAATTTGGGTCTTTTCAGTGGCATAAGTAGGACAGTCTCTGACCATGAATCTCCAGTCATTGATAAGTATTAGGTGGGATGCCCAGTAATAGGCCCGGAGATCTGGGACACCTATGCCTCGATTATAAGGGTTGTGTTGAATTTGCATTGGGATAATCTAGGATGGCCATCGTTCCATAGTAATCTTCTAAGTGCGCCTTAAATTCGACTGAAGATATCGTCTGGGAAACTGTAATATAAATTCTGTAAAGCATACCATTTTGGGGGGTGGTTATCTTAAATATTGCCACCCTTCCCAAAAGTGTTAAGGGGAGTCATTTCCAGTGGCTGGCGTCTGCTTGGAAGTCGGTTAGTATTGTCTTAACCTTTTAGGCAATACATAGCTCAGAATCTGTTGTGGCATAAATTCCCAGGTATTGGAATCCCTCTATGGTTATTTTAAGGTGTCGGGGAGGCTTTTCAGGTCAAAATGCCCTCCAACGCGAGAGAGTACAGATTTTGCCCAATTTATTGTGTATACAGAGTACTTTCAATAGCATTCAAAGGCATGGAGGACTGCTATGATAGTATTTAGGTTGGGAAAGATAAAGCAGGATGTTGTCTGTATATAAGGAAATCTTTTCCTCTGAGACAGGAGAGCCCTCAATCTGGAACCCTTGACCTCAGGATGGGCATGGATCAGACCTACTAAGGGCTCTAAAGTTAGGGCAAAAAGAAGTGGGGAAAGGGAACAGCCCTGTCTGGTTTCTCTCTTAATAGCAAAGTCGAGACAGTCTACCATTTACCCTCAAGGCGGCCATCGGCTCCATGTAAAGTAAGTGTATCCATTCCCTGAAGCGCACTCTGAATCCCAATCGCAGCGGGGTCTGGGTCATGAAGGGCCAGTAAATTGCATCAAAGGCCTTGCCGTCAAGTTTTATGAAAAGATGGGGGTCTTGTCTATGTTGGACCATTGCTATTCACTTATGAAACCTGCTTGGGTTCCCCTTAGTGGAGCGCTGTGGCATGAAGCCAGACCAATTGCAATAGATCAATGGAGTGATCATTTGTAGGAGTTTAGTGGCGAGGATGGTAGCTAAAATTTAGGTTTCTATATTAAGCAGTGAAATCGGACAGTAAAAGCCACAGGAGTCGTGGAGGGTGGGGGGAGGGTGGTTTACAGTCTTTATGTATAACCACTACCTGAAATAAACACGTAGTGATAGATTCCTTACCTTAGAATTATCCCCAGGCGTCAGAATGCATCCGGAAAGTTTTAAATATCAGTACCCCTGCGCGTCGGTAGGCGTCGTCGTGCGGCTCCGCGTGCGTTGTTGTCACCGAGATGACGTCACTGGAGCTACTTAGATGCAGCACTATTGCTTAGTTAGGCAGATCCGGCAGGATGGGTGGTTTGCCCGTTCCATCCTGCAGGACTTTTAGGTTTGAACCATCCCACCGACTCACCACTTAGGAGGTGCTGTTTTGATATCTAATCACTAGGTGAGGAATCTGCAGTTAGAAGTATACATGAGAAGAAAAAGTTACTTACTATTGGTAAGGCTCTTTCTGGTAGATATTCCATCTAAATGCAGATTCCTCACTGCCCTCCCAGCTCCCTTTTCTTTGGAATAGTCTATTTTACAAACATAAAAAGGTCCCAATTTAGAGACCTACCCACAGTAGCATATGATTAGTTAATGAGCTCAGTGTCAGAGAATGTGGACAGAGTCGAGAAAAAAAATGAAGTCCGTGTACAGGGCGGTGCTTATATGTGGCTCTGATGTCTTTACTGGGACGAGACGAAATTGACTTGGAGCCACAGGATCCAACCTACCTGTGCACGGGAGCAATGCTATGAAAAATCTTCTGATGCGGTCTCGCGCCTGGGGTGTTCACAAGGTGAGGGACCTGTTGCCATATAGAGTATCCACCAGAAAGCGTGTTACCGAAAGTATGCAACATGTTCTATTTGAAAGAAAGACATAGTGATAGATTCCTTACCTTAGAATTACCCCAGGCGTCAGACTTGATCCGGAATGTTTTCGTCAGCAGTACCCCTGGTTGTCGGTAGGTGGCGTCGTGTGGCTCTGTGTCGGTCGTTGGCATTGTGGTCTCCGACGTCGCTGGCGCTACTTAGACGCCGCCCACGCACGCTGAAGCCAATTCTTTCTTTTTCCGCGCCAGCAAGCGCAGATCTGGGAAGAGCAGGAACCCCCCTCAGTCACTTTTTGACTGACTTTTTGAGGCTTTTTGTCTCAATATTTTCATTGAGTCTGCGACTCCTAAGGTGCAATTAGGATGCCCGGTTTTAAGTCCTGTGAGGACTGTCACTGAATGATGTCGGTGACGGACCCGCACCGAGTGTGTCTTTTCTGCCTGGGGCGCGATCACAACTCCAATTCGTGCCCCGACTGTCGGGCCATGGCGCCAAAAGGTTTGCAGGAGCGGTCCTGAAAGTTGCTGAAAGTTGAAGGAAGCCCAGCAGTCGACTCCGCTCCGTTCGAGGTCCCGGTCCCTTGGAAGGTCGAGGGACCGTGCGCGGAGTCATCACCATCGGACTTCGGGATCAAAGTCTTCGCTCTCGGGTCAGATAAGGTGAAGCACAAGAAGTTGAAGAAACAACATCGATCACTGACTTCCCCTCACCAGTCGCGCGACGCAGCTGAAGGTGTGGGTGGTGCATCCCTTGCGGATCCTATGCAGTCGCCGCCGGCCTACCTGCCATTTCTGGGTTCGTCGGCGACTCCGGCCCAGATACAGGAATTCCTGTCGGCCATAGCTCGCCTCCTTGGGTCGTCGGGTCCCGCGGGTACACCTTCGGGCCCTGCGGTCCCGTGTGGAGGTCCTCGCCTTTCACCACCGGTTTCAGCCCCGAAGCAGACGCGGCGACGGCCCAGCTTGGTTCAATGCCATTTTCGACGCCGCTCTGGGATTTCTATCCCCATGTCCCTACTCCTTATTTTTGGCATGTACACCAGCCTGAGGAGGAAGGGGATGACTGGGAGGGGTCTGAGGACCCTCTCGCAGCTGCTTGATCATCTGAACAGGACTGTGCAGATGAGTTGGGGGACACCAGTGGTCTGGATACCTCACCAGACCTTGGCATGCTGTCTCCTCCTACCGAGGCTAGTTATGTCATGGTGTTGTGTAGGGCGGCTGAGGCCCTCCACCTGGTGCTCCCTACTGTGGCTGTCAGGACTAACTTCCTGACGGAAGTGCTTCAGCCAGCAGCTACTTCTGCGGAACCGCTGCTTCCCTTCAATGAAGCACTTTCTGAAGTTCTCTTGGGCACTTGGTCCGGTCTGTGGATAGGAACGTGGCCCGACGCCATCGCCCGGCTAAGGGTGATCCCATTTTCCTCTCCTAACACCCCACTCCTGAGAGCTTGGTTGTCCAAGCCTCTGCTTCCCTCACTGCCTTCTCTTCCGCACCACCGGATAGGGAATCCAAGAAACTGGATCAGTTCGGAATGAAGATTTTTTCTTCTGCCAGTTCTGCTAGCCGTGAACACCGCATGCCTCTTGGGCTGTTATTCCCACTCTCTGTGGGATATGGTGGCACAAGTGCTGCCTCAGTGTCCGTAGGAGTCCCGGACAGCTCTCTCCCAGGCTGTTGCAGAGGGGAGAGACGCAGCTAAGTTCATGATTCGTTGTGACCTAGACACCGCTGGCTCACTGGGCAGATAGATTGCAACAACGGTGACGGTTCAACGCCACGTGTGGTTGAGGACAACTGGATTCTCGGGAGATGTCCAAAACACACTTATAGACATACCCTTTGATGGCCTTCGCCTCTTCGTTGACAAAGCAGAAAACGCGTTGGAGCATTTTAAGGACTCACGGGCTACGGCCAAATCCTTGGGACTCTCCGCAGTCCACCCTCCTCTGCCTGCTGCTTTTCGCTCCTTTCATGGCACCACAAGGGGCACCCCGCAGCATTCGCAACAAAACCACAAGCCTGCGCAGCAACCATTCCAGCAAGGCCGCGGACGCGGGTTCTGCTGTGGCAGACCATGGGGCCAGCGGGTGGGTCAGTTAACATCCACCCCGGCCACCACTGCTTCCAAACCTTCCTAGTCTGAGCTTTCAGGCCCATCAGACGCCCGTGGGCAGCAGGCTTCGCCATCACCTTCCCCACTGGCGCACCATCACATCGGACAGGTGGGTTTTAGAAATAGTCCGAAGGGGCTACTCCCTCCCCTTCTAGACTACCCCTCCAGCCATGCCACCTCAATACCACCGCATGTCTGAGGATCACTTGGTGCTTCTTCAGCAGGATGTTGCGGCCCTCCTGGCCAAGGGGACCATCAAGCGCATTCCGACACCAGAAGTTAGGTCGTGGTTGCTATTCCCACTACTTTCTGGTGCCGAAGAAGGACAAGGGCCTTCTTCCTATCTTAGATCTCAGGAACGTCACTTGCTTCCTCCGCAAGTTCAAGATGCTCACTTTGGCTCAGGTCTCGTCTGCTCTCGACCCACAAGACTGAATGGTAGCGCTGGACTTGGAGGATGCTTACTTCCACATCCCAGTCCTGCGAGCTCACCGGCGTTACCTGCGGTTCACGGTAGGCCACGAGCACTTTCAGTTCACTGGGCTCCCTTTTGGCCTTACCAACGCCCCTCAGGTGTTCACGAAAGTGATGGCAGTGGTCGCAGCTCATCTGTGCAGATCCGGGGTTTCAGTCTTCCCCTATCTCGACAAATGGTTGTTGAAGGCGGGCTCGCCTCAGGCAGTCATCTCCCACCTCCAGACTACGTCTGACCTCCTGCATTTGCTGGAATTCTCCATCAATGTGCCGAAGTCGCACCGGATTCCCTCTCAGAAGATCCTCTTCATCGGAACGTTTCTGGACACGTGGCAGTTTCGGGTCTATCCTCCCGAACAGAAAGTCCGGTATATTCTGGCTCTTATCCCAGGTTTCGTTCAGAGTGACCCTGAGGCTGCTGGGCCTCATGGCCGCCTGCATCCTGCTGATCAATCATGCCAGATGGCATATGCAGGCTCTGCACTGCACTGGGACCTGAAGTTCCAGTGGGCGCAGCATCAGGGGAACCTGTCCGATCACGTCCAGATTTCGGAGGGCACTGCACAACAGTTGCAGTAGTGACTCACGGACCGGCATTGGGTCGACGGCAGATCCCTCTCCTAACCCCAACCGGAGTTCACAGTGGTGACGGAAGCGTCACTCCTGGGATGGGGCGGCCACATGGGAGAGGCCAAGCTCCATATCAACCTTCTGGAGCTTTGGGTGGTCCGACTTGCACTGAAGACATTCCTTCCCTCTGTCAAGGGTAGAATAGTGCAGTTGTTCACTGACAACACCACTGCCATGTGGTACTGCAACAAGCAAGGGGTGGGGTTGTGGGCCCTATGTCAGGAGGCCCTGCGCCTCTGGACATTGCTGGAACATCAGGGCATTTTCCTGGTAGTTTAAACACCTGGCAGGTTCTCTGAACGCCACGGTGGATGAACTCAGCTGTGGGTACATGATGGATCACGAATGGCGTCTTCACTCGGACGTGGCGCAAGGTTTCTTTCAGCAGTGGGGAGAGCCTTGGTTAGATCTATTCGCAACCGAAGAGAACGCGCAATGTCATCAGTTCTGCGTGTTGGAATTTCCAAGGCGGCCCTCGCTCGGCGACGCTTTTTGTCGCGAGTGGAGTTACGGTCTGTTGTACGCCTTTCCGCCTATACCACTTCTACCCAGAGTGCTGAAGAAGATGAGGCACGACCGGGCCCAAGTCATTCTTGTGGCCCCGGACTGAGCTCGAAAAGTTTGGTATCCCGAGCTACTCAGTATGAGCATCCATCCTCCAATCAGACTACCTCTTCAGGAGGATCTATTGTGGCAGCAGCAGGGGACGGTCCAGCACCCGAAACTGTCCAGCCTCCACCTCTTTGCGTGGAGATTGAGCGGCTGCAGTTGATTCCTTTCGATTTGCATCCTGAAGTTCGTGATGTCATTCTGGCAGCCAGGCGTCCCTCCACTAAGGTGGTATGCGCCTGCAGGTGGATCAAATTCATGGCATGGTGCACAGCAAAGGATGTGGATCCCCTTTCTGACCCTCTTTCTGAGGTCCATTGGTGCCTTTTCTCTTTAGCCCAGGAAGGCTCTGCTCTGGGCACTATCAAAGGTTATCTTTATGCCATTTCGGCCTTTCTCGGGCTCCCTGATCAGCCTTCTCTTTTCGAGTCCCCTGTTGTAAATAGATTTCTCAAAGGCATTACCCACCTTTTCCCTCCTATTCAGTTTGTGATGCTGCAGTGGGACTTGAATCTGGTTCTTACTTATCTCATGTGTGCTCCTTTCGAGCCCCTTCATAACTGTCCTCTTCGTCTCTTGACCTTGAAGACTGCCTTCCTGGTTGCTATCACCTCCGCTAGGCGAGTGAGTGAGCTCCAGGCTCTTTCTTGTAAGCCTCCTTTTCTGTTGGTCTATCCAGACAAGGTTGTGCTCAGGCCCTGTCCTTCCTTTTTGCCAAAAGTTTTTACGGCCTTTCAGATTGGGCAGACTATTACCTTGCCCACCTTCGTTCCGCCTTCGCATCCTTTCAGAGAGGAAGGGAGGCTCCAACGTCTGGACCCGAAATATGCTCTTTCATTTTATCTCAACCGCACACAGCAGTTCCGGGTAGATGACCAACTCTTTGTCGGCTAGGTTGGCACCAAGAAAGATCGGGCGGTGCATAAGAGGACTATTTACTGCTGGGTCGTCTTATGTATCAAAGCCTGTTACTCTTAGGCTAAAAAAGAACCTTCGGTGGGGCTGTGTCCTCATTCCACTAGAGCAAATGCAGCCACTATGGCATTGGGGACGTGGTGTCCCCCTGCAAGACATTTGTCAGGCAGCCACGTGGGCCTCACTGCTCAAGTTTACTATGCATTACTGCCTGGACATCACCACCGGGGTTGGTATGGCTGGTGTATCTATTCTAAGGTAAGGAATCTATCACTGTCTTTCTTTCAGATGAACAAGTTACTCACCTTCGGTAAGGATATATCTGTAAGAAACATTAGTAGTGATAGATTCCTTACCGCCCCACCCATCCTCCCTGTTCTGTAAACTGATTTCAAGGGTTAAGGTCATCCCTTTCTGGGCCCTAGTTTCAATACACCATTGGTCAGTTTCTTGCATGGCTCAGCGTTCCTGGAGCGGAAAGTCGTGTACAGAACTGACGTCAGCACGCGTGGGCGGAGTCTAAGTAACGCCTGCAACGTCATCTCTGCGACTGCGACACCAACGGCAGAGCTGCACGACACACCACCTACCGACGCGCAGCGGTACTGCTGACGAAAACTTTCCAGATCCAGTCTGACACCTGGGGGTAATTCTAAGGTAAGGAATCTATCACTACTAATGTTTCTTACAGATATAATGTTACCGAAGGTAAGTAGCTTGTTCTTTATAGCACAAACCTAGCCACAAAGCAGGGGAGCATTAAGAAGCAAGCATAAAGTCAATAAGTGATAGGATAGCTGGAGAGTGGACTTTTAATACACTGTGATGTAGTATTCTTTGAAGAGGTGCACCTTCATTTCTTTCTTAAATTCGAGCGGTATTGGGGTGGTACTGATGGATTCGGGGATGTTGTTCCAGATCATGGGTGCGTAGGTGGAAAAGGCCTGCTGCCCTATATATTTTTTTTTTTACACTTCTAAGTCTGCAGACTGATAGTGTCATGGGATGCAGGTGTACCAATGTATGCATGATGGCTTAGTGAATGCCTAAATCCATTCTGGCTTGCAGAGGCACCTTCATTTATTTGCCAGGCCTATTGGCATTACCAATGTGTGTTCCGCCATGTTTGGACAAGCACAGTTTCCTGATCTTTCGCTAAGATCAGTTACTTTTCGTTGGTAATATAGTAAAATGCTTTCGGACTACAGAGTTTATTTTTCATGTGTGTACTAAAGTGGATTCAAATAAATAAAATGTATTGCTTTATTCATCATTTTCCTTCTTCATTTATTCTTAATTGGTGTTCGCATGCTTTTTACTGTACCTGTGCTAATAATATGAAGTTCCGATTAGATCACAAAACTGAGGTTTTATTCCATAGATTTACAAAATGTAATTGTTGGTTATTAACACATAAATCGATTCTTTATTATGTTGTAGCACATAATGCAGTTGTCACATCTGCTATCTTTGCACCGAACCCCAGTTTGATAGTGTCGCCAGAAATAGCAACTGAGAAACAACTTGAGGCTGACAGCAAGGGGGAACATGATGAAGTATCAGATCCAATACCTTCAGGTGAGGAACACTAATGGAAAAGAGTTCTGTGGGGGCCTATGAACTGCAGCATTTATACCCAAAGGCATTATTTTACTATGATGAAGAATGCTGCATTTTCATAGGGTTTAGTTAGTCCCTTTACATTTAAGAATATGTTGATGATTAGTATAGCCATGTTGGTGTACAGTTTTAGATATTTTAGTTTTGAAACCGTATTCTCCTTTTTACCTGCATGTCGTGTTTCTTTTCTGGTTTACAATAAATCTGTCCCTAAACCGAGCTTTTGCCTATATCAAACATTAGAACTTTCATGTGGAATTAGGGGCTGCCATTCAGTTGCAAGGAATGTAGTATGTAACTAATTGTACTGGTCCTTATCAGTTGTCAGCTGGCAAATTATATTAGTTATTGTCACTGTACAATAAATATTGTTGGAAAAAGCTCCTAAACTTTTGTTGCTCTAATGCAGAAAGTCATGGATCAAATAATGTGAATATTTGACAAAAAGCATGTTTGTAATGTTGCGTTACCCTTAACATCTCCTTGTGAACCTCTACTTTGACCTGTTCACATTTCATTGACATTATTGGGGACGATGGTCATAGTTTCTTGCCATATATCCGGTAAAATAACATTCCGTAGCCGGACACTATTCAGAACATGTATTGTTCTGTGATCAGTTTGGTTTGTATGGGATCTTGTATAGTGCAACATGCTAGCAGCTTGCCCCAGTCAGGCTATACATGTGCAGCCGCTTGAACTGAATAACACCTAGCTAGGATGATACCTGAGTGAGTGAAGCAATTTCTACAGAAGCATTTGGTTACGTCACAGACTGAAGGTTGGATTCCTGTCGGAGCCTACTCGTTCTATCGGAGAGTGATAAAATCCTAACCAATAGTGCTGATAGTAATACACCTACTACATAAAAATTTTCTTATGGAACTATAAAGAAATATACATTCATACAGTGATGGGCTATCATTAGAACAACCTGCTAATAAGTCATCCATTGGCCATCCTTTTTTCATTCTTTATAAAAATGTGCTCATCTGGTCTGGCAGCATCCTTTTATTGGTTAGGCACAAAAGGTAAAGTCTGTATGATTGATCACAAGCTTCGTGGTATTGCCTTCTACTTAGAGGCAATGATCCGTTAAAAGGAAAATAATAATTTCTTTATCTGTTAAAGTGTTGAGCTGTGAAGGGAATACCCGATCTCTTCGAGGCATGACACACCACCGAAATGCTTCTTATTGTGCTGTACATGATCGGTTTCATTATCCTTAACAATTCAGCTGTCTTTCCTCAGGCGTTAGCAGGCTTCACCCCATTTGTCAAAGTCATCCGACGAGACGAGGGAGAGTCAACACTCGAGGCCTGGCTCCACTGTTGAGCTTGCACCTGTGCTGTCTCCGCGCCTCTACAATGCCTCTACCTTCTGTTCTGATCTTAACTGACTTAGGGCATTGGTTAACTAAAGTTCAGTGGAAAAGGAGAGAGCTATTTGTTTATTCATCAAAACTCACGTATTGACTTCCATTTCTGATGGAATTCCACTCCCCACATCGCCAAACTGGAACAGGAATTTATCACAGTGCTTGGTCCAGCGCACAGTTGGGTGACACCATTTAACTGTGCGGCTACTTTGCACAATTCACTGACGTCACCGCACGAAGTACAATATGGGCATCACCTCTGCACGCTAATGTCAGCTCCGTATTTTTCCATACCTTTTGATGAGTTTAAGGGACCCAATTCCTAACTTTTGTCAGTGTTTCACTAGTTCCAAAATCGTTTTCTCAGATGGTTTGCTAGGGTAAAGTCTCCCCTGCAGAACAGAGGCTTCAAACTGTTATGCAACTGCCGTAATTAAATGCCTGTTATAGATCCATATAATGTCTGCCTATGGTATCAAAGTACTAAGCACTACTCGAAATTCTGGGACAAATGCTCCCTTATGCACCCAAAGGCAATTAGAGAGCTGGAGGCAAAACCCTACATCACGGAGCACATGTAACGTGGCAGGTTGTGCTCGGACCTGCTCCAAATCGTGGACCCGCTCTCGCTCCAGGTCCTGGACTCGCTGCAGGTTATTGTCTTTGTGTAAGTCTAAGATGAATTAGCGAGACAAGCCTCGCCATAAACCTAAGAAGTTCAAGCAGGACTCCTCTGCTTTCCTGCTTGTCATGCTCTGAAAGGAAGTTGCGCCGCTGGTGTTTGAAGAACTTGACTCTAAACCTTTCATTTGATTCAGAGCTTGCTCCAAGACTGGCTGCAGCACACTAAGCCCACCAGATCACTGTTGACTTCACAGCCGGTAGAGGCCTTCAGGGAGGCCATGCTGCAACTTTTCCAGATGATCTCATCTCCATTTGGAACATCTTAAAGCCCCCTTGAACTGCAGGGGCTATTAGTCTGAGTTTTGCCCGTTGGGCCTGCCCCGGCACTAAATGACCGCGGCGACCCTACACCCAGCCCCTTCTGGCACCTGCCCAAGCCTCTACTCCTGTGCCAGAAGCCTTGTTGGCTCCATCCACTAACACTACTGAGCCTACATCGGCCTGCACTAGACTTATTTCCTATTAAGTAATTATCAAAGCGTAGCCCCCAATTTTGGAAGAACACCAGTCTCTTCATCAACGCCAGTATTACAGTAGGCTGGAAGATGTTGACAAGGAGTTACTCCCTTCTCAAAATACTGATTCTGATCTTTATTTAGATTTACAGATGGCCAGTGGCCTACATAATTCCCCTGATGAAGAGATGAACCCCTCCACCAGTGCCCCCACCGAGGAGTGTGCAGCTTTTGTGGTAGGGTCCGCAGAGTAGCAGATGTGCTTGAACTTCATCTACCAATGATAAAGACGCGCAAATTTGCTGACTTAAATCTTGCAGCCTGAACCTGCTACTTCAGAGCCCTTATTGCCCTTTAACAAATCGTTAAAAAAAAACACATTCACTCCAACCTGGTCTAACATTTATTTACCACCTCCCAACCCAGTAAGTTACAATATAGGCCTGCCACTGTGGTCCCTGGTTTTTCTGACCTTGCACCCGAACCCTGAAAGATTAGTGGTTTAGGCTTCCACCAGCTAAGGTAATCCTAATGCGTTCACTGCTGTGCAGCCAGATGCGGAATTAAACAGCATTGACGCATTTGGGCAAACAATCTTTTCCTCCACCAATTTGACTTTGAGATCCCTCTAAGCCAGCTGCCTACTAAGACACATACGGATACACATGCCCTGTGGAATATGGCTATCAAGTTCTTGCATGCTGTTATATTTAAATCATGCTGACGCTCAGACAATCCAGAATGGACAGAACCCATCTGTTTAAGTTAAAAGCCAGTCCGGACAGAATGAACGGTGTAGGTCTCGCCATGTGCACCAATGTGGTCATCAGGCGTCATGCCTGAATGCGAGCCACCGGATTTCCTGGGGATGTGCAAACATCCCTATGCCATTAGTTGATTCAAGACTTTATGATTAAAAAATAATAATAATAAAAAGAAATGACTGCATTGGAGTGCTACAAGGACAGCTGGATAACGCCTCCACTTTTTGGGCTTGGGATCACCATCCTGTCAATTCCACTAGCAATATCAAAAGTTATGGGGATACTTCCAAGAGTTTTGTGTATCAGCAGTGTAGCCCTTGTAAGCTGTGCACCAGTCAGCACAGTACTTCATTGGCTCCAGATGAGCAAGTGGCAACGGAGGTAGTGGCCCTTAGCAAGGGCATCAGTCTTCTACCCCCCTGACTGGCACAGTTACATCCAGCCATGCACAGCCAGTAAGGGCAAACATTACTGGCTGCCCTCTACCAACACCGACGACACCCTCACCACCGCCGAGCACATGCACTTCCATATCCACTCCGACCCCATCAGCACCCTCAGAGGAACACTCGTCTACAGACCACCCGGACCACGACCACAGTTCTGCGACACCATCGCCGACCTCATCAGCACCCACGCCCTCTCCTCCACGGACTACATCCTCCTGGGGGACCTGAACTTCCACCTCGAGAACAACAACGACGCCAACTCCACCGCCCTGATCGACAACCTCGCCAACCTCGGACTCAAACAGCTCGTGACGCGACACACCCAGGCCGCTGGACATACGCTGGACCCCATCTTCTCCACAAGCCCCCACGTCTCCTTCAACCACACCACCGAACCCCACTGGACCGGCCACAGATGTGTCCACTTCACCTTCAGGAAACCCACCACACACCACCGCACCCAACAGCTGCCACGCCGCTGCTGGGGCAAGGTCACCAAGGACCAACTGACCACCACCCTCGCCCTGAGACGACCCGCCGACCCCACCGACCCAGACACCGCCGCGACCAACCTCAAACAGTGGATCTACGACTGCGCCAACTCCCTCGCCCCTCTCAAGACCTCCACAACCAACCACACCAACAAGAAAGCCGCCTGGTTCACCGAAGACCTCCGGATCTCCAAGCGCACCTGTCGGAAGCTGGAAAAGAAATGGCTCCACGACCGCACACCAGACAGCCACACAGCCCACAAAAGCGCCACCCGCAGACACCACCAACTCATCAGGACCGCCAAGAGGACCGCCTTCAAGGACCGCTTAGACAACAACGCACACAACACCAAAGAGCTCTTCAGAATCGTGAAGGAACTCTAAAACCCCAGCTCCAACACCAACGACATCCCACCATCACAGGACCTGTGCGACTCCCTGGCCACCTTCTTTCACCGCAAGATCGCCGACATCCACGACAGCTTCAACTCCGACACCCCCGTACCCACCACCGAGCCCACCACCCCTGCGATCACCACCCGCACCAGCCGCCTGACCACCTGGTCCCACGTCAGCGACGAAGACACCATCAAAGCCATGAACTCCATCCACTCCGGATCCCATCCGACCCCTGCCCTCACCACGTCTTCAACAAAGCCATCACAACCATCGCACCCCACCTCTGGAAAACAATCAACAGCTCCTTCGAGACAGCAACCGTAGCCGACTGGATGAAGGACAGCAGACTGAAGCTGAATTCAGACAAAGCAGAGGTCCTCATTCTCGGACCCACCCCATCGGCCTGGGACGACTCTTGGTGGCCCACATCGCTAGGCACAGCCCCAGAACCCACAGACAATGCACGCAACCTGGGGGGGTCATCCTCGACTCCACCCTCTCCATGACCAGGCAAGTCAACGCCGTCTCCGCGTCCTGCTTCAACACCCTCGGAATGCTCCGCAGGATCTTCAAATGGACCCCCCCCCCCCCGACATAAGAAAAACCTTCACCCAGGCCCTCGTTACCAGCAGACTCTACTACGGAAACGCCCTCTACTCAAGAACAACAACCAAGCTCCTTAGACGACTACAACAAATCCAGAACGCCTCGGCACGACTGATCCTCTACGTCCCCCGACGCAGCCACATCACACCCCACCTGAGAGGCCTGCACTGGCTCCCTGTCAACAAGAGGATCACCTCCAAACTCCTCATCCACGCACACAAAGCCCTACACAACACCGGACCTACATACCTCAACAACCGACTCAGCTTCCACACCCCCACCCGAAGCCTCCGCTCAGCCAACCTCGCCCTCGCCACAGTTCCTCGTATCCGGAAAGCCACCGCCGGCGGCAGATCCTTCTCCTACCTCGCCGCCAAGACCTGTAACACTCTTCCCACCAGCCTACGACAGACTCAGGACCTGCTGGCCTTCATAAGACTTCTCAAGACCTGACTCTTGCAGTGATTGATTGAAGGAGCAGAATTTGTTTTCGGCTGTTGAGCATGATTGCGCCCTCCCTTTGTACATCTGTTTTTTTTCTGTCTCACCTATGTTTGGTCATATTTCAGCAGATCATGCCGCCATTATTTGCCCGGGAAGTTCAGTTTCAACTGGAAAAAGTTGCCATTGAGAGGGTCCTTAAGGCATTCACACACAATAAGAGAAGCACATATACAGAGACGTACGAACACAATTCTTGCATTCGTTCATAGGCCAGAGAAATATCACAATGTCAGAGACAAATTATTCTTAGTGTTGTCGTAAATCCTTTTATTCATTGTTTGGAAAAAAAGATGAAGCTCAGTTTCAAATTGTGGTTCAATTCTCAAAATGTCACTGTTAACAAGAAAAACGTGCAGTTCAAGCTTTGTAAAATGAAGAACTAAAGCGCATAAAGTGTTGTGCTATATAAATAAAGGCTATGTGCAGCCTGCAAAGCTTCACTTCCGCATTTCTTTTTTTCGGGCCAATACCCTGTAGGACTCTATTGGATCAGTATTAGCCCTGAAGAAGCCCGCATGGGCGAAACGCGTTGGCTGTGTTGCACAATTCGCTTGTATAATCCACTGAGAATAATTTGCGTCTGACATCATGATTTTTCTCTGGCTTATGGACTAACCCAAGGATTGTGTTTGGATGTCTCTGTATATGTGCCTCTCTTATTGTGTGTGTATATGTTGTATTAAGGACCACCAACGGTGGCTGGTCTTTAGAGGTGAGCACGTTTTGTGAGACCAGTTAGGAATTATTAACTGAGTTTCCAATATATTGTGTATAACACAGGTAGTGATGCGGCACCGTATACCCTGCCACCGTGAACCAGTGTGTTTGAAGAGTCCCCAAGGCAGCGAAGTGCAGGGAATATTTCTCCCAATGTTATTGTTTTTAGTTTTTAGTTTTCCTTGGGTTTTTTTTGTGCCCAGAAATAACTGAGGGCTCAGGTCAATGCTAGACCTTCGAGTTTTGAACAACTTCATTAAGAAGGGCAAGTTCCAAATGCTGACTTTGGCCCAGGTTCCTTCTTCCCTGGATCCAGAGCATGGGACAGTGTCTTTGGACTTGCAGGACACATACTTTTATGAAGCATTTCTGCCTTCCCACCAACGCTTCCTTTGTTTTGTGGTGGCGGCGGAATTCACAGATTTTACTGTCTCGCCCATTGGCCTCCCCTCAGCCCCACTAGTTTTTTACTGTGGTGATAAAGGTAGTTGCGGCCCATCCTCACAGGTGAGGATACATTCCCATACCTTGACAACTGGCTGTTGATGATGGGTTCGCCATAGGTGCCACGAAGCACTGCGACTCTGGAGGTGAGTCAGCCTCCTGGATCTCTCAGATGGGCAATCATTTGGCATGCTTGCTGAATTCCAGTGCACGTAAGCTCAGCAGATTTTATCCGGCAGATCAAAACTGCATCTGCCTCCATAGGTGGTTCAAGGTGTCTTTACCCAGTGGGTGGTGTCTTAGGTGAATCTTTTCGCCACCGTAGAGAACATGCTGCCTCTCGATTACTCATGTTAGAGTTTCCACTTTGAGACTCCCTGGGAGACTCCTTCCTCCTGCAGTTGGTCTTCAATCTACTGTATGCCTTAGAACCTCTGTAGCTCCTGCTTACAGTTCTACAGAAGGTCAGAAAGGACTTAGATTAGCTCTTCCTCATAGTCACAGATTGGGCCAAAAGAGTATGGTACTCTGACCTACAAGGCTGAGCATTTACCTGCTGGTCCATCTACCTGTTCTGGAGGACCTCCACTTGCAGCAGCAGGGTGGGATTGTGCAGCTGAATCTCCACAAACTACACCTCCTTGCATAGCAGTTGAGTGGCACCAGCTGAGTGAGTATGATCTTCTTGCAGAAGTAATGCAGCTAGAAGCCCGTAGAACAAATCACTTTACTCTGGTTGTTGGGCTATGTATGTAGCTTGGTGTCGAAGTTGTCAAGTTGATCTTCTGCTGGCCAAACTTTCTCATGTTTTGCTTTGTTTTATCACTTGCCCAGCAAGGCCCTGCCGTAGGCCCCCTAAAAGGTGTGTCAGCCTTTCGGTCATTATACGTTTACATGACCAACCTTCATTGTTGAAATCACTTGTTGTGAAGCATTATTTAAAATAGTTTGTACAAATGTTCCCTCCTGCACCCGTTATTATTCATCAGTCAGATCTTAATTTGACAGTTGATCACTGAGACAGCTGACCATTAAGATGGTATTCCTCAATTGAAATACTTTTATGTGCCGTTTATATGAGCTTCTGGCGACGTCAGCGCACCTACTTTCCTGATAAATTGGTGCTGCTAACTCACACTGTTTGTGCTGAGAGTGGTGCCACCCTTCTTCATAGAACACGTCATCATTCTCCCTGCCTTATTTGCTTTGCCACACCCCTCTAAGGAGAAGGAAAAGCTTGATCAGTTGGACCCGAAAAGAGTCCTTAGCTTTTACATTTAGTCCACTAAGGATCGCCGGGTGGTGACAAGTTTTTATTGGCTTTCCCGGTGCTAAGAGGAATGCAGTTCGGAAATTAACATTCTCTAGGTGAATCAAGCGCGCTATGCCCTGGCCAAAAAGGAGTCCTCATGAGGATCTTTGCTCTCATTTCACCAGACTCATGGCTGCCACCATAGCCTTGGGTATGAGTAGTCTGGTGTTGGCATTTGTCAAGCTTGCAACATGGACGCCCATATTCACCTTCACAAGGTAATACTGTCTCGACAATCAAGTATACAGGTCATGCTATTTTGCCCATTCTGATAGAGACTAGTAGCCGCAGATTAATTACTTTGAAATTATCCCCCGGCATCAGCCTGGATCCAGAAAGTTTTCATGAGCAGTACCCCTGCGCACCAGTTCAGAGCTGGAAGTGAAGTGCGCAGGGCCTATATAGGCTCCATCACAGCATGCAGACGTCCGTTCTTATCGTTCTGCGCAGATCATTAGAAATCTGCTCAGTCGATTTCTTTTTTTTAGAACAAACATTATTGAGGGTTTCCTTGTCCACCATATATTCAGACAGTAATATCCTATGAAATTAAGGTGAAATACAGTATTGGCACACATGAGCGTTGTTTTACATTTTATGTGGAACCACTGGAGAAGAGAAAGTGAGAAAATCAAATGAAGATATAACAGAGAACAAAAAAGAACTGGCTGAGATAGAAAGAGTACATCTCTATGGGGTATCCAGGTCTCCATCTCCTTTTCGGATGATACAATCCCTTTATCAATTTGAAACAATGTACAAGAAACTATTTTAGTAGTGGGACAGATCCTTTATATCCAGCGATGGGGGCGCGATGGCCATGTCTGCATAATTCCTTTGTAATCTGCCCAGCGCTACCATATGCGTGTGTTTCTGAGGGCAACCACGAGCTTTAAAGACCGGCTCCTCCAATCCCATGTAGAAATCTAACCCTTGCTTCCAAACCCCCAATAGGGGTGGAGAGGATGCCTTCCAGGAGCGGGCTAGGTCGCGTTTAGCTACGGTCAAACCCAGGAACAATAAATATTGTTTGTATCTATTACCCCTATGTTATGTATGTTAATTGCTATTTGTATAGCACATAATCACCAGCGGTCTCTTAGCGCTTATGAGAGAGTGGCTAAACCATTCCAACGGCTATCTATCAGTGTGCCTATTCCCAGGCCTCCGTGAACAATAGGGTTTTAAGCTTTGTCCTAAATGGAAGAAGAGCGGTTTCCCTACGCAGGCTTTGTGGTAGTTTGCTCCATAGGTGAGGAATCAAAACTGAAAACGCTTGTCTGCCCATGGTGGTTTTATTGAATCGCGGACAGCACAGCAGGCCTGCCTCAGACAAGCGGAGGTTACGTCCAGGAATGTAGCTCCCAAGGCTCTCCTTGATGTTCCTGCCCATAGAGATCTTTATGAGCGATACAGAGGCCCTTAAACCTGTTTCGCTGCTTGATAGGGAGCCAGTGCAGCTGCTGCAACAGTGGTGCTGCATGTGAGGGTCTTGGGAGGTTAAAAATCAATCTTGCTGTGTCGTTCATTATTACTTGCAGCTTACCAAGCAGCTTCTCCGGTACCCTGATGTACAGGGCATTGCTGTAATCCAATTGTGAATCAATCAGTGCCGACACCTCTGCGCAGGGTTGAAAATAAAAGGAGAGGTGCCAGTTTCCTAATTAGTCTCAGTAGGCCCACACAAGTCCCAACCATGTTGGACACTTGATTTGACAATGGAAGCTTGGCATCTAATTTGATGTCTAAGCTCTTTACGACCGGTACCGGTGTGGGCGTAGCACCTAACTCTTGTGGCCAGAAGAGGTTGGTCCAGGGGTTACCACCTGCGTTGATAGCTAGTACCTCAGGTTTATCAGGGTTAACTTTGAGCGATTTGGCAGTCATCCAGTTAACCGTATATGTAAATGTAAATGTAAATGTATGAAACTTATATAGCGCAGGACTTACCCTGGGGCATCTCCGCGCTTGCTTAGGGAACCCGTCCTGGTATTCCCCTGTGAGATACCCCGGCAGGGTATTCACAAGGTGAATGCCAGGCATCCCGCCGCGAGGGGCCGTAGTGGAGATTAAGCAAGCTATTGCCCAGAGTCGCAGAGTGTGACCCCGTGAGTCGAGTAGGCACCGGAGCGAGAATTGTCGAGTCCGTGGAAATTTTGAGCCCGAGACCCGCCGAGGCGGGGAATCGAACCCTGGTCCACGGCTGATCTCAGCTTCCGGGTCTGCCGCCTCTAACCACTGAGCCACGCTTCTCCACAATGTGGGCCCAATAGGGCCATATAAGCTTTATAAAATTCGCAGGGGAAACCGTTGGGGCCCGGTGCTTTTCCCAAGTGTAAATCGGCAGTAGCAGTGGTCAGTTCCTCCAGGGTTAGAGGAGCTTCAAGCAAATTCCGGGCCTCTTCAGAGAGGGCACGCAGAGGGAGATCTACAAAGAACTGCTCAATCTATGAGGCTTCAAGGGCCTCCTGGGACGTGTATAGAGATCAATAGTAGCGCTCAAAGCTATAAAAAGTGCAGCTGAGTCCGTCACCAGCGCATCTGCAGGGTTTTGGAGGCCCGTAATTAGGGTATGTGCTCGTGCTTGTTGACATAATCTAAACAGAAGTTTCCCGGGCTTGTCGCCCCACTGATATATTCTGCTCTGTGTAGCAAGCCATGATCCTTGCGCCGCCTTCAACAACACATTGTGATATTGCTGCTGAAAAAGGCACAGCTGTCGGCGTGCCACAGCCCCATCTTCAACATGGGCCTGATGTTCCATGGTCATAATTTGCGCTTCTAACTGAATGAGCGACTGTCGGCTCCGTCTACGTTGAGCGGTGCATAAACTAATATTGACCCCGCGCAGTGTGGGCTTCATGACCTCCCAAAGAGTACACGCGGATTTGAGCTTAGTATGTTGTCCTGCAAATTCCAGGTCGAGAGCCGCTACCTGAAAGTGAGCTGGCATGGGCAGACCAGAAGGTGGATGGCCACCGTAGAATTTCAGCCGCTGGCAACCTATGAAAGAAAGCACCTGGAACAAATAATGTAATCTAACCTAGAGTATGAGGTATGGGTGTGAGAGAAGTATATGTAGCTAGCATTTGTGGGGTTGTGTCTCCGCCATGTGTCAACTCATGCCACCATGTTCGCTAGGATCTGCAGTTTGGTGTCAGGGGTCCCAACGACGGCCCCCACCGGGCACCATCTATCAATGACAGGGAACATGACATCCTTCCAGTTCCCACCAACCATTGCGAGCCCCTCCGGCAGAGCCCCAGACACCCTCACCAGGTGGTCCAGGAAGCTCTGACCAAGGGGCTGGGGCGTAAACGCTGCCAAGGACAATGTGCTTGCCGCTACGGTCCCATGCACAAAGATGTAGCAGCATGTATATCAGCCCACTTCTTTATCAGTGTGAACCCGGCTCTGCGATGGATCATAATGACAATACCCCTGAAACCCCTTGTAAATCATGTGTGAAAGGCACGTATGAAGCCATATCGGGTTAGATAGGGGGCCTTAGTACCGAGAATATGTGTCTCCTGCAATAGGAGGGCATCTGTACCAAAATACCCCTTGTATTCCAGCTCACTATTTGTAGTTGCCCCAAGGAGTGTACTATAGGTCCTGCGCCATCGTGTCATGGGTAAATAAATCGTTGTATCAAATAATCCTGGACTAGATAGTTCAATGGGCTTTTTATTTATGCAGCACTTAACTAAGAGAACAAAGCAAACCCGAACTGACATAACATCCCCCACCCCAACCCAACACCTCACCCCAACACCTCAAAACATCAGAAGTATCTATTGTGGATAGTATTGCATTCCATCCCCAACGGGGGACAGGGACCAGCCGTCCCAATGGATCCCCATAATCCCTATAGTGTCCCAAGTCCTACTGGGGAGGCTGAAGCAAGCCCATACAATCGGCACATATTTAACATGAACACTAATGTACGAGTAAATGAAACACCCAGGCTATCCAACCCGGGGAGCCAAACTAAAAGATAGCAGTATCATTTGTTTGAGGGCAGCAAACTCTCCGGATCCTGGTTGTTGTTCCTGGAGCGCCATGTGGACCTTGATCTGTGGCGTCTTTTGTCTTTGGCTTCGGCTGTGTGCGGCTCGAGTTCCCGGCCGAGGAGTCAGTCTCTAGGTGGCTGAGTATGCGGTTTAGCGGGTCGATGTTCATCTGGCAATGCGTAAAGCCTCTTCCGGGGTGTCGAAAAAGATGGTGTGGGAGTTGAAGACCACCCTCAGGCGGACCGGGTAGAGAAGCATGTAGGAGATTTTGCGGTCTCGCAGCCGTGCCTTTGCAGCGATAAAAGACTGGACTATTTTGGTGTAGTCTGGAAAGAAAATGATTTGGTGGGAATCATATGCAAGATCTGCCTTAAGCAGTGCCTGTTATAGGATTACATCCCGATCGTGGAAATTCAGGATTAGTGCGATCATGGACTGCGGTCTGGCCCCGGGAGGGTTTTTTTGCTGTTGGGCCGTGTGTAGCCGCTCGACCACGAAGCACAGAGAGAGAACCTAGTTCGGAGTCCTCAAAGTGAGCCAGTTTGTGAGGAACTTCCCCACATCATTCCCGACGCAGGTTTTGGGGAAGCCAACGAAGCGGAGATTATTTCTTCTTGCGCGTCCCTCCGCGTCTTCCACCCTCATGGCCAGGCCATTGGTCAACTGTTTTAAGGAGGTTACTTTACGTTGCAATGTGGGGACAGCGCCTTCGACCCCGGAGACCCTAGTCTCTGCTTCTGTTATGCGATCGACTGCATTGCGAAGGTCTTGGCGTAGGAGGTTGACTTCAGTACCCAAAGCACCGATCTGCGTTTCCAGGGCCTGTCTAGATTGAGTAATGGCATCCAGAAGAGCAGCATTGTCTGGTAGGCTAGGCGAGGCATCAAGATAGTCTGTGGGCTGCGCTGCCGCACCCGTAAAATGGTCCAACGTGCTCTGCTTTGGGCCAGGCCCAAATGCTTTATCTTTAGACATGGTAAGCCGACAGTGTCGTGAAGAACTGTAAAGCTAAATCCTACTGCACACTCGACCCCTGTAGCGCTCTTGACCATATGTCTCGCACTGCAATTTAGAACGGCCTGGCGCAGTACAACTTGTCGTCGGGTCTCAGCTGCCGAAGGGTGGCTGGTGTTCCAATCCAGGGCCTGTAGTGGCTCCTCAGTTCGCTCGCTGCCCCAATCACGCCACCGAATCAAGCACTGTGATCGCACTCAAGCTGCCGGGTGATGCTCTGACCACAGGGTTCACCACTCCTCGTCGTGTCAGCGGGGTGTTTTATTTTGGTGTACAATTCAGACCAAGCTCCACCACCCCCCACTGGTCTATGTGTCTACTCAGCAGGGCCCTCGGCCCACCACAGCCAGTCAAATCCAGGAGGGGGAAAGGGCACTATGAGCCATATCCAGACCGAGGCCCCAATCAATAAGTAGAGGGCGAGGGCGGGCCCCCACCAGGCCGCACCAGAACCTGTTCCAGCCACCTCCGTGACCAGGGGTATGCGCCCTGGCCCCATCCAGTGGGTGCCTCACCTCAAACTGCTGGAGATTTCCAGGGGAGGTCGCTCCCGATGCTGCCAATCAGGGCCACAGCAACGCCTCTCCGGTCCCAGCCACTGAAATTTTGGCCCTGGCGTCACACCAGAGATAGGCCGCCGGCCTCGCCTGGGCCCAGTGACACAGCGGGTTCCCGTGCCTTCACTGACAAGCCTCTACCCCTGCCTCGACAAGGCCTCTAGTGCGGGCACCGGAATGTCTCTAGTTACGGCCCGACTTCTACTACCCAGGTGAAGGAACCCCTGGTAATCTGACTGAGGAGGGACATGGCCCAGTGGGGCATAGTCGTCGATGGCCACACCCATAAGCTTTCCTTGTATGCTGATGACGCACTTCTGTCCGACTACCAGCCGTAAGAGATTCACTAGACTTCCCTGAGGTGGGGTTTGTCTGGGAAAGTGGCCATTTTCGATAGCTCGGTATACAGGTAGCCCACCAGGCGGAAGCCCAATATGCATCGAACAAGGGTAGGGTCATAGCGGGCCTGCAAGAGTCAATTAGATTCTGGAATACGCTCTGCCTCTTGATAATTGGAAGGGTGGCCGTGGCAAGAATGTGATGCCACCCAGCTGCCTGTATATACTGCAGAATTCATTCTGCAACATACCGAAGGCCACGTTTGATACTCTGAACAGTCTCCTAATCTCATTGGTGTGGGCCGGGGGACACAATAGAGTGAAACTCGAGATACTCAAACTGGGGCTTTCAGATTTCAGACTTTACTATATTACGGGATTACTACAATATGCAGCACAGTGGTGCATGGACGATCGCACTGTGGAGAAAGAGTTGCTGGGAGAGTGGAGCGACGGTACAAAATTACCGAGATGCCTCATGATGGGATCACGGGCCCAAGGAACGGCCTATTCATAATACGGCGGGTGGCAAAGGCCTGGGAGCAAGCAGTTACCCTGGTTCTCCGCAGAGCTCCTTATGCAAGCGTGCTCCCACTCAAATAGTTACAAGGTTTTCACTGAATGCAATCAGTTATGGACATCATGAAATGATATGAAGGGGACTGCGTGACGGCTGGGGACATGTACTTGAATGGGACCTTTTTAACATTTGATGAGGCAAAAGAATGGTTTCACGTCCCAGACATTTTTTTTTTACAATTCATGAAAAACTTGCACACGGTTCGCGAAATGTGGACCTCGATCCCGGATGAGCCAAAGGAGTTACCTATGTTAACATCGCTGCTTGACCCTGGGTCCAGCAACGGACTCATCTCACACATTTACCAAGCCCTGAAAGAAGATCGTATTGTCGAGCTGTCCACCGTTGGAGACAGATGGGAGGTGGGTCTGCTCACGGAAGGGGAGTGGATGAGGGCATTAGCACAGGTACATAAGGTAGCATGTAACGTCATGTATAAACGTACTCAGTTCCACTATCTACACCGCACATATCTGACCCCACAGTGTATGGCACGTTTCACTCCTGGTCGAAACTCTGCATGCCCAAGATGCGGTAGAGACCACGCTACATTTTAACACATGACCTGGACCTGTATGCGCCTACACATATATTGCCATCAAGTGACCCAGACGACCTGGACTGGTTCAGCGGTGGAAGTGGAGGCCTCAGTCAAACAGTGCCTACTAGGTGTACTTCCGACGCCAAAAAAGGGGACTCAAATGCAACATAAGTTCGTATGCCTGAGCCTAGCCCTGGCTAAATGTCAAATTGCAGTACACTGGACACACACTGCTCCCCCACCCTAGATAAATGTAGGGCAGACATGTGGGAGTGGGGCATGACAGAGGAGTGCCGTCTAAGGGCAGTGCAGATTGCAGAGGGAGACCTAATGGAGTGGGGGGCACATGCTGGAGGGAATGTTGCCCGTGATAGATCAAAATAAAAGTGAGATTGACTCTACACGAACCCAGAACCACACCCCACGTGTACCTAGCACAGGAAACGGGAACAACTCTCTCACCCAAATGTAAAACACAATATCCCTGCCCCCCATGAAGGTCAAGCCCTAGATGTTTTATATACCTTATACACAGGTTGGGGTTCCACCACCAGTCGCTGGCTAGGTTCCTTTGCTTGATTGTTCTTCATTTTACGATTTGTCTTTAAATGTCAATTGTTAAGAACTTTAATGAATATCGCTAGACGTCCTCCTGAGGCTTGAGCCGGTAGTGATTCTCTTTGAATGCTGCTAACTTGCTAATTTTACACAATATTCTGTTAGTTGCTTTTTCTCTAATTTTAAATCGATATTGAGTTTTAAAACTGTGACGCTATTTGCACATTTGCACAAACTGTAGGCATCTTCCTGCCAAGACTGGGGTTCCGCATCAGGCCCAGTGGGCCGCCATTTTGGGGGATGTACGGTCAGCGGGCTAGTGTTTTCGTTCCGGAGAGTATATTTAGAGAGGCTGGCAGAGCGTGCAGCGGACACGTGCCGCCGGCGCGCCGAAGGCAAGCTTGTTTGCGCTCACCCGCGCTCTGCGCCAGCCCCCCTTCCCGTTTCGGAGCAGTTAAGCCTAACATATTACATCTGAAAGAAACAGGTTAGTATTAGATTCCTTACCTTAGAATATCCCCAGGCGTCAGACTGGATCCGAAATTTTTTGCATAGCAGTACCCATGCGCGTCAGAAGGCGTCGTCCGCAGCTCCACGTCCATCGTCGGCGTTATGGTCGTCGTGATGACGTCGTCGGAGTACTTAGACGCCGCCTCCGTGCGCTGATGTCAGTTCTTCTTTTTTCCGAGCCAGCAAGCGCAGATCCGGAAAAAGTTGTTCCCTAGTCAATTTTTGACTAACTTTTTACGATCCTTTTTGATGTACTTTCGAAGTCTCTCGACTCCGACGGTGACGGTAGGGATGCCCGGGTTCAAGCCCTGCGCCGACTGCAACCGACTGATGTCGGTTACCGACCACCATCGCCGGTGCCGGTTACCGACCACCATCGCCGGTGCCTGCACTGTCTAAGGCCGGACCACGACGACAAGTCCTGCTCCGACTGCCGGGTCCTGACGTCTAAAGCTAGACGGGAGCAGTCCCGTAAGCGACTCGAGCTTCGGCAGTCCGCCCCATGCCGCTCGAGGTCCCGGTCCGGAAGGAGGTCGAGGGACCGGTTGCGGGGCCGGAGTCACCACAGTTCCGGGAGTCGTCATCGGTCTTCGGGCTCGAAGTCCTCAGGTAAGACGCACGAGAAGTCGAAGAGGCACCATCGCTCTTCTGACTCCCCCCGACGCTCGGGCGATGCAGCCGGGGGCTCGGGCGACACCACCCATGCGGCTCCACCGGAGCCGCAGGTGTCGTGGCCTGCTCCATACCCGCCGGGCCCTGGGCAGAACGCGACGCCGGGGGAGATTGATGACTTCCTCATGGCCATGAGGTCGCTCGCTCCTCCGTCGGGTTCCGCGGCGCCTTCGGGCCAAGCGATCCCGACTGGGTCCCCACACGGGCCGGGTGCTTCGGCGCCGTCGGGTGCTTCGGCCTCGGCGCCGTCGGCGACTTAGGTCCCGACGCCGCAGGGCCCCACTGGATCTGGCTCCGGGTCGCCGCCGGTCGACCTCATGACCTCGCCGGCACCAAGGGTGTCGCCCCCGGCGCCGTCCCAGGACGACGCCGTCCCTGGTCCTGCACTTGATTCGGGGCCGGCGTTGGAGCTGTGCCGCTCTCGACGCCAATGGGAGATTTTTACTTCTACGACCCGACCCCATCCTTTGAGCCTGAGTACCAGGCGATGGGTGACCAGGGGGATCAGGGGGATTGGGAGGGGTCTGAGGACCGTCTGGCACGTGAGTGTCAGTCTTCTGCGGACTGGACAGGAGAGCTTGGGGAGGCCAGTGGTCTGGACACTTCACCCGACACTGGTTTTGTCTTCCCTTCTAGCGTGGCTACGGAGGAGGGGGCTGCCTGTAGCGTGGTGCTGATGAGGGCGGCCAAGGCCTTGGGCCTTGAGCTCCCCGTCACGGCCATGAGGACTAACCTCCTCACTGAGGTCCTTAAACCGCAGGTAAGCTCGGTCGAGCCTCTGCTGACGTTTAATAAGGCCTTATCAGACATTCTTCTGGGCACTTGGTCCAAGCCCGCTACAGGTCAGCCTGTGGATAGGAACGTGGCCAGGCGCCACCGCCCGGCTCCGGGCGACCCTTGCTTTCTGTCTACCCACCCCACCCCCGAGACCCTGGTCATCCAGGCCTCTAATTCCCAGACCGCATTCCCATCGGCTCCCCCCGACCTGGAATCCAAGAGGTACGAGCAATACGGAAAGAAAGTATTCTCCTCCCTGAGTTTAGGATTGCGGTCAGTCAACACCGCATGCCTCTTAGGCCGCTACACCCACTTTCTGTTGGATACGGTCGCGGACGTGCTGCCAGAATGCCCGGTGGAGGTCCGGGCTAAACTCGGCCAAGCCCTTGTGGAAGGTCGAGATGCGGCGCGTTATTCCATCCGGTGTGGGCTGGATACTACTGACTCACTAGGCAGAGCGATGGCAACGGCGGTGGCGATTCGTCACCACGCCTGGTTGAGGTCTGCCAACTTCTCGGCTGATGTCCAAAACACACTTATGGACATGCCGTTCGATTGCCGTCGCATCTTCGGCGACAAAGCAGACCATGTGCTCGAGCGCATTAAGGACTCCAGGGCTACGGCCAAGTCTTTGGGCCACTCGGCCCCGCGCCAGCAAACGGCTCCTTTTCGCCCCTTTCGTGGCCAAGGAAGGGGCGCCCCCACACGTTCTGCCGGCCACGGGCCACAAACTACCATTCAGCGCGGTGGCAGACGTGGAAACCGCCGTTGTGGCGGTCGGGGACAACGGCAAGGCCAGTCCACACCAGCCCCTGCAGCATCCGCCTCAAAACCTTCCTAGTCAGAGTTTTCAGGCCCATGTGACGCCGGTGGGGGGCACGGTTCGCCATCACCACCTCCACTGGCGCACTGTCACATCGGAGAGGTGGGTGCTGCAAATCGTCCGAAGGGGCTACTCCCTCCCCTTCGAGGCGACCCCTCCAGCCATGCCATCGCAGTGCCACGGTGTGTCGGAGGAAGTTACGGCCCTCTTGGCCAAGGGGGCTATCGAGCGCGTTCCTGGGCCAGTAGTAGGGTGTGGTTGTTACTCCCACTACTTTCTGGTACCCAAGAAGGGCAAAAGGGGCCTACGCCCTATCTTGGATCTGCGGAACTTCAACGGCTTCCTCCGGAAGGAGAAGTTCAAGATGTTGACACTGGCTCAGGTCTTAGCTGCCCTGGACCCCGGAGACTGGATGGTAGCGTTGGACTTGCAGGACGCTTATTTTCACATCCCCGTCCTGCCGGCCCACCGGAGTTACCTGCGGTTCACGGTAGGCCACGAGCACTTTCAGTTTACCATGCTCCCCTTCGGCCTTACCAGCGCCCCACGGCTGTTCACGAAAGTGATGGCGGTGGTCGCGGCTCATCTGCGCTGGTTAGGGGTTTCAGTCTTCCCCTACCTCGACGACTGGTTGTTGAAGGCGGGCTCGCCCCAGACAGTCGTCAGCCACCTCCAGACTACGGCTGACCTCCTGCACCTGCTCGGGTTCTCCATCAATGTGCCGAAGTCACACCTGTGTCCCTCTCAGCAGCTCCTCTTCATCGGAGCGGTTCTGGACTCGGCGCAGTTTCAGGTGTATCCTCCCGAGCAGCGGGTTCGGGATATTCAGGCTCGGATTCCGATCTTTCAGCCTTTATCCCGAGTCTCGGTCAGGTTGACGCTGCGGCTTCTGGGGCTGATGGCCTCCTGCATCCTTCTGGTGCATTACGCCCGGTGGCGGATCCGGGCTCTGCAGTGGGACCTGAAGTTTCAGTGGGCCCAGCATCAGGGCAACTTGTCCGACCATGTCTTGATCTCAGAAGGCACTGCAAGACAGTTGCAGTGGTGGCTCACGGACCGCGATTGGGTCAGCGGCAGATCCCTCTCCCTACCCCAACCGGAGCACGTAGTTGTGACGGACGCGTCACTCCAGGGCTGTGGGGGCCACATGGGAGAGGCGGAGATCAGAGGCCTCTGGTCTCCGGCGGAGTCCCGGCTCCACATCCACCTTCTGGAGCTGCGGGCGATCCGGCTTGCACGGAAGGCATTCCTCCTCTCTGTCCGGGGGAGTGTAGTGCAGGTGTTCACGGACAACACCTCCACCATGTGGTACTGCAACAAACAGGGCGGGGTGGGGACGTGGACCCTATGCCAGGAGGCTCTGCGCCTCTAGCAGTGGCTGGAACATCAGGGCGTGACCCTGGTGGTTCAACACCTGGCAGGTTCCCTGAACGCCAGGGCGGACAAACTCAGCCATCGGTACATGATGGATCACGAATGGCATCTGAACTCGGACGTGGCGCAAGGCCTCTTTCAGCAGTGGGGAGAGCCTTGGTTAGATCTATTTGCCACAGAAGAGAACGCGCAATGTCATCAGTTCTGCGCGTTGGAATTTCCAAGCGGGCCTCGCTCGGAGACTCTTTTCGTCGCGAGCGGAGTTGCGGTTTGTTGTATGCCTTTCCGCCTATACCACTTCTGCCCAGATTGCTGAAGAAGATCAAGCGCGACCGGGCCCAAGTCATCTTTGTGGCTCCGGACTGGGCACGAAGATACTGGTATCCCGAGCTACTCAGCATGTCAGTCGATCCCCCGATTTGTCTGCCTCTTCAGGAGGACCTTCTGTCGCAGCAGCAGGGGACGGTCCTCCACCTGAACCTGTCCAGTCTCCAACTCCATGCTTGGAGATTGAGCGAGGACAGTTGAGGCCGTTTGACTTGCCTCCTGAAGTTTGTAATGTGTTTCTGGCAGCCAGGCGTCCCTCCACAAAGTCGTTATACGCCTGCAGGTGGAACAGATTTGTGGCATGGTGCACAGCAAAGGCTGTGGATCCACTCTCTGCCCCCCTTTCTGAGGTTCTCCTCTTCCTTCTTTCTCTGGCCCAGCAGGGCTCTGCTCTGGGCACTATCAAGGGCTACCTTTCTGCCCTTTCCGCCTTCTTTGTTCAAGTCCTCGATTGTTAACAGATTCCTGAAGGGCATCACTCATATGTTTCCCTCTGTTCCTTTCGTGATGCCCCAGTTGGACTTGAATCTGGTATTGACTTACCTGATGTGCGCTCCCTTTGAGCCGCTTCATAACTGTCCTCTTCGCCTTCTTACTCTGAAGACTGCTTGCCTGGGTGCCATCACCTCTGCCAGGAGAGTGAGTGAGCTCCAGGCTCTTTCCTCTAAAGCTCCTTTCCTTTCTGTCAATCCGGACAAGGTTGTGTTGCGGACTAGACCCTCTCTCCTGCCCAAAGTAGTCACAGCCTTTCACATCGGGCAGTCCATCACCTTGCCCACCTTCTTTCCGCCTCCGCATCCCTCTAAAGAGGAAGAGCGGCTCCACCGTCTGGACCCAAAATGTGCGCTAGATCGCACACGCCAGTGCCGGGTGGATGACCAACTCTTTGTTGGTTACGTGGGTGCAAAGAAGGGGCGGGCAGTGCACAAACGGACCATCTCTCGGTGGGTCGTGTTGTGCATCAAGGCATGCTACTCTTTGGCTAAAAGGAGCCTCCTGTTGGGCTGAGGGCCCATTCCACTCGGGCCACGGCGGCTACTACTGCCCTGGGCCGGGGAGTCCCCTTGCAGGACATTTGTCAGGCAGCTACGAGGGTCTCGCTGCACACGTTTGCAAGACACTACTGCCTGGACAGCCAAGTCCGGAGGGATAGCTTCTTTGGCCGTTCCGTCCTCCAGGCTTTCTGGTGTGATCATTGGTTCGCAGACCCACCACCAAGTTTGGTATTGCTGGGGTATCTATTCTAAGGTAAGGAATCTAATTAATACTAACCTGTTTCTTTTAGATGCACAAGTTACTTATCTTCGGTAACGATATATAAGAAACAGTAGTTAGTATTAGATTCCTTACCGCCCCACCCATCCTCCCCGTTCTGCGAACCGATATCTAGGGTTAAGGTCATCCCCTTTCAGGGCCCTATTTTCATGGCACCAGTGTTGGTTTTTATAATGGCTCTGCGTTTCTGGCACGGAAAAGCTGTGTATAAGAACTGACGTCAGCGCGCGGAGGCGGCGTCTAAGTACTCCGACGACGTCATCACGGCATCCACGACGACGGGCGCGGAGCCGCGGACGACGCCTACCGACGCGCATGGGTACTGCTACGCTAACATTTCCGGATCCAGTCTGACGCCTGGGGATATTCTAAGGTAAGGAATCTAATACTAAATACTGTTTCTTACAGATATATCGTTACCGAAGGTAAGTAACTTGCGCAATACTACAGTAATTTATTACATAGTCTTAATGGTACAGGTAAAACTGCTGAGTGTCTATGCATTAGTCACAGTACTAGGCCTCCATCTAGCCAAGTGATGTGGCCCAATTGTAATACCATGCTACCGGAACTATGGTATCTATCAATTGAGCCTCGAGATAAACCCGGTAAGAACAGTAAAGGCCTTACACAACAACTTTGGTTAAAGTGTATATTGCTGAATGCTAGGTCTTTGATGAAGCACAGTGTTGAGTGTGCTAGACTAATTGAGGAAGAGGAAATAAAAGTGGCATTTATTTAGGAAACATGGACAGACGAGGATTCTGGTTCAGACTTAGTCAAAACCACGCCCCAGGTTTCTCCTGACATACTTTTAACAGGCCAAATAGAAAGGGGGTTGGTCTGGTGGTCATTTATCATGATACAATAAATGTGACCTTTGGTACAGCGTCAAATGTAGACTGTGAGGCATTGGAGTTTAGCCTCTACTACTCCCATCATCGTACCTTTAAGGGCATCCTCCTTTATAGCCCGTTTGTAATTTCATTGGGAAATTTGATGGAAAAAAGGTCTCTGTGCCAGCTCTTATACCATACTGGGCGACTTTAATTTCCATTTGGAATCACATGCAGACCCTGATATTGCGACTCTGTTACAGCGAATGAATAGTGTAGATCTAAAGCAGCAAGTCATTGGGCCCACTCACATGGCAGGGCACACGTTGGATGTTATTTTCTCTAACAACCCGCATCTTTCTTTTACAGGCCTGCTGCCCATAGTGTGGTCAGATTATTAGGCTGTTCTTTTTAAGCTAGCCACATTTAACTATCACACGGTGGATAAGCCAGCCAAGAAACAGAGGGATTTTAGAGAATAGAATAAAATAGAGACTAAGGAGTTAGAAGAATTGTTGAGTTCTACATCATACCCAATGCCCACAGATATAGAGGAGGCGACTATTATATACACTAACTGGCTGGAGGTAGCTGGCAACAAATGAATTCCTAAGAAAGTCCTGGTTTCAAATAGGGCTCGACGCTCCGCTCCATGGTATTCGCAGGAACTTAAAGACCAAAAACTGATCTGTAAGCACTTAGAGAGGAATTGGTGGAAAGAGTATAAGTGTTCTGAAAAAGATGTGTACAAACAAAGCCTGATGGTCTATAAACATCTACTTCAATACACTAAGCAAGAGTTCTTCTCTAACCGAATTAACCCGGCTATAAACTCGGCTAAAGAACTCTTTAAAACAGTAACTAGCAGATTACTGGCAGGGGAGTCGCCCGAATAGGCGCCTGGGTCGGCAGAAGCGGTGGTACTGACGTTTCTGGGGTCTATGCTGAAGGTGCATTAAAGGCCTCCAAGTCCTGCAACACCAAATAGGTATCTCTACTTTGCCCGTCCATTAAGAGACGGCGCTTTACTCCTGGCATACACATTTCGCCCACCAGGTATAAAGACTACCCCTACCATTACCGGGATTTACAACGATGCGATCCGGCGACACCTGGCGGGGAGCTTGGGCATACCATATGTTGCGTGCATTCGGAACCAGTCGCACAGCGTCTGAGCCCACCAGACCCCACGTGACCCGCATATCCTGCGACGGGCCCAAAGGGACAGGCTACCGGACATCCTCATAAGCACCATAACCAGGACACATCCTCAACGAGACGATGCCTGCCTCGGACGTCGTGGGAGGGGGAAGGCAGGAAAACCGAAAGGCCGGATGTGGCTGGCAATCGCGCGGCAGCCAGCGGCGATTACTGCCCTCCACCGGTGTGCTTGGTGGAACTCTTGGTGGACGGGACAAGATGGGAGGCCGGAGCCAGCGGAATGTGCAAACCGTCAAATTAGATAAATACGCATATAGCAAGGACCCCCCAGAAAAATCAACAGTAGACACTGAGCACAGAGAGGCCCCCACACCTGAGAAACCTACTGAGGTCACATTGCTGGATATCATGGCCACCCTGCCCAAGGTCCAGGCTTCCATTGGCACGATCTCCACAGACATCTCATTAATACGTGCAGACTTCTCCAAAATGGCCATGAAAATGACAGAGGTCTAAACCACAACGGCAGCACTTTCCACAGACACAACCACTTTCCACAGACACAACTGCTTTACAACAACAGGTGCGTCAACTAGAAGCAGACAAAAAGTTAATAATGGCTAAACTAGATGACCAGGAAGGCAGATCAAGACCTAACAATGTACGCGTAATTGGTGTGCGAGAAAATGTGGGGGGACCGGCCTTCGATCTATTTGTGGAAGACCTCATCAAGAATCCGCTGTAGCCACATGAGCTGTCCAGCTTCTTCTCAGTGGAAAGGGCACATCGGGTGCCAGGTGGCAGGCCCCGGCCGGGTTTCCCCCCAGACCCATACTGCCACTTTTATTCAATTTCCAAGATCGTGATGCGATCCTGCGGGCAGTAGGAATAGCCCCCCTAATACGTACCGAGACTGTATTATCACCCTCTACCCATACTATACGGCTTCGGTAACCAAGCAACTACATAGTTTCCTGGAAGTCAAGAAAGAACTGCGCACTCGGGAGCTCAAATACTCGATGCTATTTCTGGCAAAACTGAGGGTAGGAGCGGAAGGAAAAATCTGTTTCTTCACGACACCAGCGGAAGCCCGCGACGGGAAACCAACAGCAGGGCCTAGTGACAAAAATGCAGTTATCAAGATACAGAGAGTCAAGTGAAACGGGAGAATGATGACAAAACGGTGATGGGAGCTTCAGTAGGTTTTAAATTACAGGACTCCAGAGCCAACTAGAAGTGACTGCCGTTGGAACATTGGGGGGGCCTGAGAGAACGCTACCTTATTTGTTATGGTTTACGGTATATGATTGATCTGCCTATATTACAAGGTGTGGAATGCCGCCCTGACAGTTGGGAACTAAACACTTCCACACGCACAGTCAGCCGCTGTTGAATGTTTGTTCAAGGGAAGGACTTACAGGGATCACTGGAAGTCTCTCCCCCTCACGCAAATACAAGTTATGTGACAGAAGCACTCTGCTCAGTTGGGGTGGCAGGTAGTTTTAGGTCTGCCGGGCAGGGAGGCAGGGATCAGTTTGATGTTTTAGGATTGTTTTTATTGTTCCACAAACACGGTAAATTGGATGGTAATATACACTATGTCAGATTGGCACATATGTCACAGAGCGCATTGCACTCGTTTACAGACGACATCCTTCATGGCACAAATGGTACCTCTACCTGACGGAAGAGACACCCAATTCTTGATTCCTAACGCATTGGGCCCTCCCCTCAATATGGTATCTTGGAATGTCAATGGATTGGGTGACAAGATAAAGAGAGGATTGGTCTTACAATATCTTAAACGAAACCCCCGGCGCTGGCACAGATCCAAGAATCACACTTGGTGGGTTCGGCATATAAAGCCTTAGATAGATGGGGCTTTAAAATGGTGGCACACTCTGAATTCACCTCCGGTTTCCGAGAGGTGGGGATTCTGATCCACGAAAACTTTCCGCTTATTGTAACTGGGTTTTGGACCGATGATCAGGGACGTTTTGCAGCAATATCATGTCAGTGGGAGGGACGGTCCTCCAATCTGGTGTCGGTCTATATCCATCAGACAGCCTTTGCAGCCCTGGGTAAATTTCTATTAACGCTCCCGCAAGGAGAATTGATTGTGGGTGGCGACTTTAACACCACGGTTGATGCTACGATAGACCGTAAACACCCCCTGAGACCCCAGTAGCGCCAATATTAAACTAAAGGAATTCATGGATGCCCTAAGGCTCATTGACGCCTGGCGAGCTATGTTCCCACTTGAGAAACAAGACACTTTCCTTTACCTTTACAAACTTTATTCGACAATTAAGTCATAAAAGTATACATACATATATTACACGAATGTAGTTAAAAAGACGTTAAAAATCCATACAATAAATATTTTAAAAAGTATTAAACTAGAGTAGACTATGTCGAATGACAATTTAAGAGAGGGATAAAAACAATTTCATCAACATACATTAATCCAGAGGAATATTGCACAAAGATTGACAAGGGTTAACCCATAAATACATGGACAAATACAGCTTACTCTTCACATATTTTCCGCTATGTATTTTGTGCGGATTACCCAAGCCCATTTCAAAAATTTAGCCATGGCAACAGCAATTGTAGGCGTCTGGTCTGTAGTTAAAATTCTCAAAGCCTCAGCATGTCTGTGTATCCCTAACAGTTTACATAAAGGCTTGATCCACATCGTTCTGGGGGCAGTGTACAGGGGACAAAAAAATAAAAAGTGACTTATTGACTCTTGTTCCTCCCCGCAATTGGGACATCTGTTGGTTCCACTTTTATCTGCCCATTTAACCGTAAAAGATATTACTGGGAGTGATCCTACCCTAAGCTGGAAATAGAGCTTGCGATCCTGTTGTTTACCAATAACATCCCAATATTGTTCTAGTTTTGGTTGGGCTTTAATGTCCATGAAACGACTAGTTATATGGGCGGAAAGGCCCTCTGACCTTGCTTCAATGATCACCATCTCCCAAGACACTTTCCACTCTGGGGTCCATAATAGCCTCTCGAGGACAGACTATATTTTCACTCTTGCGATGGGCTTAGAGAGGGTCCTAGAGGTACTACACTTGCCCAGAGGTATTTCAGACCACTCGCCGGTCCAAATCAAATACACATCACATATCCCGGGCCGTCGACAGGTTTTTCTACTCTACCCGGGATATCTCAAAAACCCCAAGATAGGGTAAGGCCTGTTCGAAGCCACAGGGCAACATTTTGCAGGAAATGAACACTCAGTTACATCCCCGACGACCCTATGGGAGGCATATAAAACAGTGTTGTGGGGCCACGCAATCTCATCAATTGTTAGACTTAAACAGGAGCAGCGACGCCACTTGGAGACCCTGGAACAGGGAGTGTCCCAGACTGAGGGCGAACATGCCGCAAACACCAATGAAGACACGGTGCATAACTTAAATCTGGCACAGCAGGAATACTGGGCCTCTGCATGGGAAGAGGCAAAAACTAGGCCCATCACAACACAGTACACGATTTATGAAGTTTGGGACAAGGCATGTAGGCTTCTAGATTGGCTAGATAGACAGGAATGAGCTAGCCGATGGGTGTTGCAACTACGGTTAGATAACGGAACTGTCACTACAGACCCACAGCAGATAGTGGACGCACTAGCGGCCCACTATGAGAAGATACACACACCTACAGAAACATCCACCATAGCTGACAACCTAGCCTTCCTCAAAGATATCCGAACGCCTACGTTAAACCATAGTGCAGCACAAGAACTAGAGGCTGATCTGACCTCTGACAAGCTGGTACTAGCGCTAGGAGCACTACACACAGGAAAGGCCATGGGATCAAACGGTATACCTGTAGAATTCTATAAAAAGGCTGCCACACCACTCATGCCATATTTGCTGAATATGTACTAGGATAGCTTGAAAAGAGGGAATTGCCAAGGGACCAGCGCCTAGAAACTATTGTAGCAATACACAAACCAAGGAAATCGCCACAGGAATGCATTTCGTATCGGCCGATTTCATTAATAGGACTTTTTGGTGTGAAATTGTTTTGGAGACCCACCTCTGGGGAGGTATTGCTTGGGTATCTATTCTAAGGGAAGGAATCGGCAGCTAGATGTCTCTTTTAGATGAACAAGTTACTTACCTTCAGTAACGTCTTATCTGGTAGAAACCATCTAGCCGCATATTCCTTACCAACCCATCCATTTCCCCCCCGCACTGCAAACGGATTTCTAGAAACAGAGTATTTCACCTTTCAGGGCCCTAGTTTTACACACCAGTGTTGAGTGTTCTTCGTGGTTTTGTTCACCTGGCGTAGAAAGTTGCAAAAAGAAACTTGCGTCTCAGTGCTGGGGTGGGCCCTAAATAGGCAACACGCACATCATTTCCGGCGTGGACATTGCCAAGACTGACTCCACCAACTGGGTCCTGCTGATGAGAAATTTCCGGATCTAGTCTGAACCCTGGTGAAAATGTTACTGTAAAGAATCTGCAGCTAGTTAGCGTCTCTAACAGACACGGCGTTACCGAAGGTAAGTGACTTGTTCTTCAACCTTAAAGGACTTCCTGATTTAAGTCCACTCCTCAAAATCTCCACCTTTTGGGGAGGTACTGCTTGCAGATTTCTCGCCTATTTTTCTCTTTCCTGTTCTGTGGAGTAGCCGTTTAGGGTTCTAAAAAGTCCTGACCATAGACCATAGAACGTGCTTCTGAATAACCACAGAGTTACGTCTTTGTCAGTGTCAAGTCGTTTTGTAAGGGCACCGCCCTCCCTACAGCCAGCACCCCCCTGCCCTCTCCCAATGAAAACCCATGTTCCTACCCATTCTCAGCACAATTAGAATTGTGGTATATTTGCCATACTGGCATATTTGTCAATAATAGGTGGATTTTGCTAATTCTGTAAATCCAGTTTTTATTTTTCCAACTTCATATAGAACTTTTGCTTATGCTCAACTTAGGTGTGAAACCATTTTGTAAATAGCCACAAAGAGATCAGTCGCCCATTAGGGAAGAACGGGAGCTGCAAGCATTCATCGGATGAGGGCTTCATTGGCGATTAGGACTCCATTTTCAGAAGGGGATCAACATAGGAAAAACGTTATACTAGTAAAGTGAACCTTTTAACCACTTCCATGCTAATGACAAGGTCAGCTCGTCATGCAGTTTACTGGAGCTGTGCTTATGACGAGTTGACCTTGTCATGAACAATGGGAATTCATGAAGTTTAGCACCCAGCGGGAATTGCCTTAGCAGGCAAGGTGTTAAAGCAATCCACACAAGGCAGGTTAGCTTTATCCATTGATGTCACATATTCACCAAAACTTATTTCTAAATCACTTCACCAACATCCGTGAATTTCGATTTGGTACGCATGACTGATTTTAACAATCCTTCTGTTCTTATGACTGATGTCACTCATGCCTCAATAAATATCATTGCTTCCTGGCAATAAGATGAAGTTAATACTCCTTCAAATGCTTACCCTTATGTACTTACAAGTCACAACATGCTACCTTCCAAGGAGAATTTCTCACTAATCTTTTAACCTGCCGACAGTTTGCCACCTTCCAGTGCATGACCTCTGTACTTTGCCATTTTGCATATTCTTCTCAATCCTGGAAGGCTATGCGTAACTTGTCATTGTACACCTTCGAATGTACACTGCAAACCTTACAGCACCTTGAATGTACAATACTGGTCTTATAAACGTTACGGACGATGTTTTCTCTGATGGTATATATCAAGGTGTGGCGAAGTGGCCGTCGGATGAGTTAGAAGCAGTTACTTCCAGTGTGGCAAAACACTCAGTCCTCATGCTTGAAGGACTTGAGGTACTAAATACCAAATTGAAAACTGTTGCAGCAAAATCTCAACTCTACCCTTGAGAAGCACACTGATTTCCTGGCTCCAGGTTTTTACTGGGAGTGGCATTTTCTAATGCTGCTGTGGCAGTCTGAGCATTTTCATTTGTTTTTCGAAATGGAAAAGATGAAGAAGAGAGCACTGTTCAAGACCTGTATTTTCTGTTGTATCGTATTTATTCCAATATTATTGGGTCACACTCATTAGATCCACTTATTCTCCCCAAAAATCCACTGTTTTTGGAGAAAAGGAGAACTGTAAGGTGTCTCTCACCCCTCATCTAGTAGGCTTTGCTCTGTTAGATGAGTGTTCGGAATCAACTAAACCTGTTGGGAGGATCTCTTGCCTGCATGTGAGGAAAAAAAAAATATATATATATGTATATATATATATATATATATATGGACGACAATTTCTGTGAAGAAATAAGAGGCCGAAGGGGGGCTTCAAGGGAACAGCAGGTTTTAATGAGTTGCTGGCAGTGGCGGTAAATGCATTTCGGCATCAAGGCCTTCCTCTGTACCCTTCACTGGTTCTTTCCAAATGTTACCCCATCCTGTTAAAAATGTTCGTCTGCAACTACATACTCCTCCCCCTTATGTAATCAACACACCTGGGCAGTTCATTTGCAGTCCAGAGAACTACCTCTCCCAGCATGCACTGTGTCGGCAATACCGGGTCGGTGGCGTGGGCGAGCAGATCAAAGACTGTGGGTCTGTGCGGACATGCAGGTGAGTGGAAACAACACCAATACAGCTTCCCAAAGTCCACGAGCGTGCCCCTGGGCCCCCTCCACTCTGCCCAGCCGTTTCTCACCGGAATCCATTCAGGTAGGGGCTGCCAAATGCGAGGCGTGACGCTCAATGGAGATAAAATACCTCCGTCTTCCTGCTTCCATCCGAGAGTCCGGGCGGTCTCCGATTTTATTGATTTCTCAATATATATTAGGTATATATAGTTAGGACCTAGCTATATGGAAATCCGCTACATTCTATTGGGAATAACTTTGGCGCCGGTTGAGGAATTTGCGTGTAATTTTCCAAAATTTAGGCCAGCTCCGCTCCACTTCTTCCCTGGAAGTTTCGGGGGGATTCGTCATGCGGGGGCCGAGAAAAAAGGGGGGTCCCAAAACGTGTTTTCCCCATGTTAATTTCCATAGGACGAATAGACAAGGCTACAGCCCGAACCGCTGAATGGAATTACACCAAACTTTGCAAAATTGTAGGGACTGGTATGCAGAAGTGTCTTTTCTATATTTGGTGAAAATCCCTCCAGTAGTTCCTGAGAAAATCAAAAGAGAAAAAATATATATATCTATAGCAGCTCACTGTAAGCTTACTGTAAGCTTACCTTTCCGAGCACGAGCTGAATGCTAATTGGCTGTCAACTATTTGTCAACACTCCAAACCAGAAAGTGTTGGCAGCCATCTTGTGCCTCGGTAGACTGAGGCACAGGAAAGCAGAAAAACAAACGTGTAGAACCTAAAAAGGGGACAGGGTAGAAGCACCCTGACCCCCTAGGCCTGCTCAAGGGGTCCCACAAGGGGTATGCGTACCGTACAGAGTACAGTAAGCTTACTGTAAGCATACTGTACTCTGTACGGTACGCGTACGGTGCGCTTACCCCACGATTTTTAAAAAAAATACTTTTTTTTTGGGCCTGGGGGGTCCTTGTGGGACCCCTTGAGCAGGCCTAGGGGGTCAGGGTGCTTGCCTTTGCGTGGTTTGCACCTTTGTTTCACTGCTTTCTTGTGCCTTGGTTCTACCGAGGTACAAGATGGCTGCCAACACTTTCTGGTTTGGAGTGTTGACAGACAGTGGCAGCCAATCAGCATGCCTTCCCGAGAAAGCTGCATGCTCATTGACTGTCAACACTTCTAACCAGGAAGTGTTGGCATCCATCTTGTGCTAGTGTTGACAGACAGTGGCAGCCAATCAGCATGCCTTCCTGAGAAAGCTGCATGCTCATTGACTGTCAACACTTCTAACCAGGAAGTGTTGGCATCCATCTTGTGCTAGTGTTGACAGACAGTGGCAGCCAATCAGCATGCCTTCCCGAGAAAGCTGCATGCTCAATGGCTGTCAACACTTCTAACCAGGAAGTGTTGACATCCATCTTGTGCTCGATAGACAAAGGCAAAAGAAAGCAAAAAAACAAACAAACGTGAAGAACACAAAAAGGGGGCAGGGTAGATACACCCTGACACCCTAGGCCTGCCCAGGTGGTCCCACAAGGACAAAAAAGGACAAAAAATGTTGTTTTAAAAACCTGGTCTGTTTTTTAAAAAATTACCCCCCCCCGGGGGGACCAAATCGTGGAGGCATAGTGACAATCCCCCCCCCCCACACTTCCCCGGGGGTCATCAGTGATGTCATCATTGATGTCATTTGAGATGTCATCAGTGATGTCACTGACCATGTCATGAATGATGTAATATGTGACATCATCAGCAGTGGATTGCGGGTGTGCGAAATATAGCTAGTACAACTAACTATATAGGAGCAATTTCATAGTTTTGTATGAGTGAAATGTCCAGCTAACTATAACACCCTTAAAACTTATAGTTTTTTGAGTGAATTTCAAAGGTTTTTAAAAGCTAATTCCTAACTATATAAGGCCTGAAACCTATGGTTTTTTCAGTGAATATACATATATATATATATATATATATATATATGTATGTATATATGTATATGCTTTTGCGCCCCAAATTAGTATGCACACGTAGTGGGTGATATTTTTATATCATATGATTATTTATTTTTCTTCATGTCGTGTCTCAGAATTATCATAATAATAAACGCATCTGCATATAATTTGCAGATTAAGGTGAATGTTAGATAAGCCTAATCATATTTCAAAGTAACTCAATCTAATTTCTATACGGCTGTGCATATGGTGTTAATTATGCCTAGTAATATACAGTTCCAGAGGAAAAAGGCTTTCTCTGAGACTCGCCCTCCTGTGCCGAAAGTTGAATTATTGCGATACAGGATTGAAAATTGACACATGTCGGTGCTTCAGCAGAACCTTTGTCATGACTGAATATCCTAAGTCATGTAATTTCCCCTCATACATTATGCAATTATCGAGTCAGCAAACTGAGTCCAGCTTCTACATCTCCCCTCAGCAACCAATAGATTTTTCTAACCCCGTCACTACATCAGCTCCTTGTCTGTCTTATCACTAATGATGTGTTATGGAGTTCGGGGGGGTCACTTGTGCCCAACTCTTTCTTTGCTTCAAAAATGTTCATACTAAGTGACTTGCAAAAGCATACGGAAGCTAATGCTGCTCTACCCTTCTTCCTTCCAAGATGGATCTGTACAAGACATTCCATTTCTTTCACCTCAGGCTTTTTGCCGTGTGAGGGTATCGTGCTGTTTGTGGCCCTACGGGAAAGAGTGTGATAGAGAATCGAAATTTGCCTAGCTTAGCATCGGTAAGTTTCAATTCTATTAAGGACACGGAGGCGAAGATTATGCTTTTCCTTCTTCGCTGTTTAATAAAATACAAAACCCACAGCAGCCCAGAAAAGCTCCACAAAAATGCTTACAGATCCCCAAAACAAAAGGAAAAAAAGCATTGATCCAAGAAACAAATGGGATTTTTACAGAACCAAATCTGCAAATTCCATCAGTCCATCATAGCAAAGATAACAATAGTCCTTTCACAGTGTCCAGGACATGTAGATAGGGCGTCCATCTTGTGCCTTCTTCCTCTTTCTTCGCGCAAGTCATGCCAACATCTCACTGATCTTGTTTGGAACCTTCATTCCCTAGCGGAAGAGACATAACAGCGTAAGCATTGTAAACCAAACTATACGCTTAGACAACCACAAAGCTTAACGTTATTTGAGCAACTTAAAATCAAGCCACAAAACTTAATGTTACTTGAACAATTAAAAGTCATCCCCGAAAAGTCAAAACCTGACTACTTACTGCATTACTGGCGGGAATCTTACCCCAGGAAGACCTGGGAAGGATAAATCTCGCCTCAGTGTCCTTAATAGAGTTGAAACTTACCGTTGCTAAGCTAGGCAAATTTCGATTCTATGTCAGGACCGGAGGCTTCGGATTATGCTAGTTCAAAGCTTACTTACCACTAAATGTGCAATGTCCACCACCGGTTTGAAATAAAACCTCTTAAAGGTGGAATCCGAGGACCAGTTTGCAGCACACATCAAATCCTCTAAACGAGCACCTAAAGAAAAAGCCTTTGAAGCGATTGCTCCTCTAGCCGAGTGAGCTCCAAATAGTTTAATGTCAATGCCTGCTTCTTGTAAGATCCATCCCACCCACCTGGCAATAGTGGGGGAGGAGACCGCCTTGTGTGGCTTACGCAAGGCAATGAGTAATTGTCTTTCGCCCGGAGGACGAAGTTCTGTTGTCATGTCTTCATATGCCTTTAGGCATTGTACTACGCACAACTTGGGGTCATCTACAAAAGCTGGATATGAGATCGTCCGTGACACGGACATAGTGCGACGGCCCAACGTAAAAGTCACACCGTCCGGCGAAAAAACCCTCACCGAAATGTCCAGGGCCGCACATCCGATACCCTCTGACAAGACACCAAACACAAAAGCATGGCCAGTTTGGCTGACAATTCTTTCAAAGAAAGATATTTCTTAGGCTGCCATGAAAGAAAAAGATTCAGCACGACGTTCACGTCCCAAAGAACCGAATATCGCGGTTCCAGGGGTAACGAAAGCCGAATACCCCTTAGGAGCCAGCCCAAAAGGGGTGTTCTCCGACTGGGACCCCATCTAGCGGCTGGTGAGCTGCCGAAATCGCATATGCGTTAATGGTGCGATATGCTAGGCCGTCTCACGCCAATTCCGCCCAAAAATTCAGAATTGGCACGGCGCCTTCGACCGAGGGATCCAGATCCCGTCGAAAACACCAACGCACCCACTTGGTCCAAGTGGATCGATATCTTAGTTGTGCTGGGTGCCCATGCCTTTGACAAGAGATCCTCAGCTGATCTCGAAAGGCCTGGGAACGTCCAACGTCGCCTAAAAGCCGCCACACCATGAGGCGTAGAGAACCCTGTGTTAGAAGGTGATGAGGCTCCCCATCCGGATTGAGAAGAAGACATGGAAACCGGGGGAGTAGGATTGGAGAATCCCAGGAAAGTTCCAGAAGAACCGCCACCAACTCCGCTCTATGGCGGCGAAGATGGGCTGCCATCCGCACAATCATTGAAAAAGGAGGGAACGCATAAGCCCTCTCCTGACTCCAATCTTGGAGAAAAGCGTCCGTGGCCTCCGCGAGAGGATCCTGTCTCCAGCTGAAGAACCGCGGGATCTAACGATCCAAGCGGGACGCAAACGGGTCCATCGATAACCGACCCCAAAGATCGTCCACCTGCCGGAATACCTGAACATCCAGTTTCAACAAGCTGGAGTCCCGCAGATGTCTGGAGTGCCAATCCGCCACCTGATTGGCTTGCCCCGGTAAGTATTCTGCCGTCACGGAAACATGATGGTCGAGATAATAGTCCCAAAAATCCTTCACTAGGTTTGCTAGCGCTCGTGACCGAGGACAGCCCAGATGGTTGACATATTGAACCGCCGAGACGTTGTCCATTTTCAGGAGAACACAGGAGCTCGCTGAATCCCTGGTCCAGCAACGAACTGCAAAGGACGCCGCCAGAAGCTCCAAGCAGTTTATGTGCAACTCCTGTTCCTCTGATGACCAAGCACCGCCTGTGGAGAATTCCCCGCAGCGGGCGCCCCAGCCCGACCTGCTGGCGTCGGACTCTATCACCAGGTCTGGGGCTGACCCGAAGATTGCCCGGCCGTTCCAGGCCTCCATAGGGGGGAGCCACCAGGCCATCTCTCCTTTCACCTCTCCCGAAAGGAGAACCAACTGGTCGTAAGCCACACCCCTCCTGAGGTGGTGTGCTTTGAGACGTTAAAGGGCCCGATAATGAAGGGACCCCGGGAAGATTGCCTGGGAAGCCCTACTACGCTGGCAACCTGGCGTAGGGAAGTGTGTGATTTGGCCATTGTCTGCCGCAGCACATGACAAATCTTGGCCACCTTCCGGGACGGAAGACTCAGGGAGGCTCTGAGCGAATCCACGACGAAACCGAGGAATACCACACTCTGTGATGGAGAAAACACAGATTTGTCTTTGTTGATGACGAAGCCTAGACCCTGTAACAAGGAGATCGTCTGCTGAAGCTGAAGGTTGCGCTTCTCGGGACATTGAGCCATCAAGAGGATGTCGTCCAAATACACAATCATCCTGACACCCTGACTCTGCAGAGCTTCCACCACCGGCTGCAGTAGTTTGGTAAAGCACCATGGGGCTAGTCCGAACAGAAGGGCAGTGTACTCGAATACCTGATCCTTCCAGACAAACAGAAGGAATCGACGATGAGTTGGGTGAATGGGTATCACTAGGTATGCGTCTTTGAGGTCCAAACGAACCATCCAATCGTTTGGGAGGAGCACATCCCGAAGAAGATGGATCCCCTCATCTTGAAATGACGGTAAACCAACCACCCGTTGAATTTCTTGAGGTTGATTACCGGACTCTTGCCCCCATCTGTTTTTTCCACAAGGAAGATATTGGTGAGGAAACCCGAGGGATGACGAGTTATGTTATGTTATGTTAATTATATTTTTATAGCGCACTGCTGCACCAGCAAAGGGGCGTTTAGGCGCTCAGACAGGTACTATAACATAACACGCAGGGGGGAGCGGCTACTCAGTGGGAGACAGGAAACAAAAAAGTTTTAATAGCACGCCTGAAGGTGGACAGGTCATTCAGAGCTCGGATGTGCACCGGGAGCGAGATCCACAGTCCCGCGGCAAGCACCCGGTAAGAGCGGCCACCCATTCTACTGAGTTTGAAACGGGGGCAGACCGCCAGATGCAAAGCCTCCGATCTTAAAGATCTCGGAGGAATGTAGGGAATGAGCAGGTTAACAAGAGCCGGCGGCGAGGAAAGTTTCATGATTTTAAAAGCCAGACAGAGCGCTTTAAACGTAATCCTCTGTCTGACCGGTAACCAGTGAAGGGCAGAGATAGTGCCGGAAACAGAGCAATGTCTGGGAAGTCCAACAATGGCCCGCGCCGCGGCATTTTGTACCCTCTGAAGCCTGGATGCCTCAGCCTGATTAATCCCTAACATCAACGCACTTCCGTAATCCAGCCGAGATAAAACCGAGGTTTGGACCTCGAGCTGCCGGGTGGGAGGGTCGAAGTATTTAAGAACCGGCCTTATGCCTCGCAAAATACCGTAACAAGTGGCTGCAACCTTCTTCGTATGACCTGTAAAAGTGAGCGCAGGATCCAGCCAGATCCCTAAGTTTTTCACTTTGGACGCTGGAATGGGAGTCCTGCCCAGCTCTGGAGGCCACCACTGGTCTCCCCATAGCTCAGCATGTTTCCCTAAAACCAACACTTCAGTTTTAGTGGCATTCAATTGTAAACAATTGGTACGTAGCCAACTAGCTACTGCCACAAGTCCAGCTCGGAATCTGGGGGCCTCCACTTCCGGGTCTCCACTCAGTGTCACCGCCAGCTGCGTGTCGTCCGCATATGAGGTCATCGTCAAACCCCACTGTTTGACGACTGCTGCTAGCGGTTTCACATATAGGTTGAACAGAGTAGGGCTCAACGAGGAGCCCTGTGGGACCCCCAGATCCAAGGGATGAATGGTGGATTGGCAGGGTGGTATAGCCACTTTAAAGGTTCGATCTGAGAGGAAAGATCGAAACCACTGGAGAGCGGTTCCAACTACTCCGGCTTCCTCAAGGCGCTGAATCAGTATACGGTGGGACACAGTATCGAAAGCAGCGCTCAGATCTAATAGGAGCGCTGCCGTACGTCCGGAGTCAAGCACCAGGCGTTAATGCTCGATAATATGGAGCAAAGCGGTCTCTGTACTGTGTCCTGGCCGGAAGCCATTTTGGCTAGAGTCCAATATCTGATTACGGGCAAGGTGATCAGACAAGATAGAATTAACGTGGGCTTCGGTGACTTTCACAGTCCAAGGCAGAAGAGATATAGGGCGGTAGTTCTCAGGCAAGAGAGGGTCTGAATTTGCCTTTTTCAAGACTGGGGTAACTACCGCCTGCTTCCATGAGGAGGGGACCGTCCCAGTTGACAGCGACAGGTTAATTAAAGTGAGTATTGGAACTCGACACAACGGGGAAAGCGTACTGATAAGGGCTGGCTTCAGCGGGTCCAGAGGAGAGCCTGATTTAACGCTGAGGCTAAGTTTGTTAAAAGCCTCCGTAGACAGGTCAGGTAAAAAGGTCAAAGTCTCGTAACCCAAAGAATTAGGGTCAACTAACTCTGGATCCAGCCGACACAGGTCAAACCCCCGGTATATATTCTGCACTTTCTCCAGGAAAAAGGCTGCCAGGTTCTCGCAGTGGGAGTCGGTGCAGATCTCTACCGAAGTGGCTCTCTTATTCATAAGGTCTTTTAAGACCTTGAATATTAATTTGGAGGGATTGGTGCTGGCTTGAAATTCCTGAGCATAGAATGCGGCCCGAGTTCTGCAGATTGCCCTATGATAGGTCTTGAGTTTGGCAAAGTACAAGGTTTTCAGGACGGGATCGTAGGATCTTCTCCAGTCCCTCTCCGCTTTCCGGCAGGTTTTTTTAAGCTCGGCAAGGGAGTCATTATACCACGGGCTCGGTACCTTAGAATGACCTTTCGACCAGCGCATGGGTATAAGGGAATCAAGAGCGTCTGAAATCCATGTGCAAAACAGTTGGTAGCCATGATCCACATTCAAAAAAGGGCTCAGGGGTTTCTGCTCCAGTAGTTTGTAAAACTCCTCAAGTTTAAGCTTATGCCAGTGTCTTTTAAGGATTAATCTATCCACAGGTTTAAATGGCTTGTCGTGAATAAGACAAAAGACTTCCACCAGCAAGTGATCAGTCCATCCCACCGGCCGCGGGTCAGACACCTTCACCCTCTCAAGCGTGGAAAAAAAGGGATCGAGAATATGTCCTCCAGTATGGGTGGGAAGTGTAACTAGCTGGACGAGTTGAAGTGCTTCAAGATCCGCGAGTAAGGTGTTAATGGCTATGGACGACCTGTTGTCAAAATGAATGTTGGGGTCACCCATGATGTTAAAGTTCGCACACCCGGGCGCTAAAGAGCTTACCATATCGGCAAGAGCGGACTTGAAGACTGTATCATTGCCTGGTGGGCGGTAGATAAGAATGCCACTAAACGTAAAATGATGGCTGAAGGCTACTTTAAAGAGGGCACTTTCACAAGCAGGCAGCCCAAGAGATTTCCATTCAGCAGGAAAGCAAGATTTTACTGCCATGGCAATGCCACCTCCTCTTCAGAGTGAAGATCGTGTATTCCGATGGGAAGGTAAGATTCAAGATGGCGACATCCGAATCCTGAAGCCAGGTTTCGGTAAGGAAAAAAAGATCAGGGCCATCTATTTCAATGAGGTCATGTATAAACTGGTGATGTTTAACCAGTGACCTCACGTTCAAATTCCAGATCCAAAGCCCCCGGTCCGAGGTAAGATTACGCTTGGTCGGGGTAATATCTTCCAAAGAGTGGATTTTAGTCGGGCTATCTAGAGACCAACCATTACAGGTACAGACGTATGGGCCAGATAGGGGGTCCACAGGGTCGCATGAGCAGACCTCAGCCCTATTCCCAATAGTTAGCAAATCTGCCCGAGTGTAATGGAGCATTGGTGGAGCATGCATGATGAAATAGCAGCTAATGATCAGAGCCCTACCGCGTCTCGCGCTTCCTCGTCGCTGACGGGCGCAGACGGGCAGGACTCTGGCACGACTCCGGCTAAGCGAGGGCGCCCCTCCTGCGCGGGAGAGGAAAGCTTTAAATAGGCGATCCAAGCCCAGCACTAGCGCGAGGACGCTCCAAGATGTCGCCCGTCGATGGAGTTAGGAGCCCAAAGCAAGATGGCGCCTACACAGGACCACCCCCGGGACCCGGACTCGCCAAAACGGCGATGATTTAACCTTTTATATGCAGTAAGAGGGAGGGGAACGAAGCCCAGCCTAATCCCACTTAAAAGCAGGGAAAAAGTGAAATAATAAGAAGAAATAAAATACAAAATCAGGGCGGGTTAAAATACACGAGCGCCAGCAACAGCGCGTGCGCAGCAGTGCCAGTACCTGTCAAGGCTGCAGTAAAGGTGAGTCCGCCTTAAATAGGCGATCCAAGCCCAGCGCGAGGACGCTCCAAGATGTCGCCCTTCGATGGAGTTAGGAGCCCAAAGCAAGATGGCGCCTACACAGGACCACCCCCGGGACCCGGACTCGCCAAAACGGCGATGATTTAACCTTTTATATGCAGTAAGAGGGAGGGGAACGAAGCCCAGCCTAATCCCACTTAAAAGCAGGGAAAAAGTGAAATAATAAGAAGAAATAAAATACAAAATCAGGGCGGGTTAAAATACACGAGCGCCAGCAACAGCGCGTGCGCAGCAGTGCCAGTACCTGTCAGTTGATTGACGGATGGCCCCTTTGCGTCATAGTGTCGAGACCTCCTCGTGGATCAACTGCGCATCGGCCAATGAAAAGGTTATAGGGTGAGGAGGATGTGGCTGGTGAGGCTGATCGTAAAACTCTGTGAAAAACGCGCACGGTCTATAGGACCCATGCGTCTGCAGTAATTGCTGCCCAAGCCTCTGGGAAAGCCGCTAACCGGCCGCCAATTTGGACCTGGTCCGCTGAGATAAGACTTCCCGTTGGGATTGTTGTTGCCGGCGTTGTTCCTGAAACCGCTTCGCCCTCTGAAGCGCTGGCCTCTCGTAGGGTAAAAGTTTGTATCGTTGGCTGAGGTCTTGTATTGACCTCGTCCGGAGCCTTGCCCCTTGTTGGCAAAATTTTGACTGCCACGGCCGGTCGCGTGGCCCCTACCACGACCGGCCCCACGGGAAAAACGCTGCTGAAATACCCTTTTGATACTGGACTGGGCCTTGTCCTGGGACGTGAAGGTTGACACAAACTTCCCTAATTCCTTTATAAAGGGATCCCCAAACAGGCCCCCTTGGCTACTGCCCCTGCCTCTGAGGAGGCCAAGTCACCCAACTTCGGGTCCAATTTGATCAAGAGGGAACATCGATGCTCTGTCGAGAGTGCGCAATTGGCATTCCCCAAAAAGATTACCACCCTTTCCGCCCATTTTGACAGAACGTCCGGGGAGATGGCGGCACCTGACACCTTTGCCTCCTCCGCCATGTCCAGGGTCTTAGTGATAGGACCTATTGCATGAAGCAACTTGTCCTGCCAGGAACGGTCGATGCCCTTGCGTGGATCCTTGATGAATTTAGCCATAAAGGTGACCATCTTCGCATCCAGCTCTGGTGTCAGAGCGACTTTCCCCTCTAACGTTGGACGCGGGCACTCGCCCCACAACAGCTCCTCGTCTCCTTCTCCAAGGGTTTGCGTAGGCGCTCCGCCACAAACTTCACCACCTTGTCCCCAGGCGCCCAATGAATGGTTTCATCCGGGTCCAACATACCTAAGCTGTCCTGGAGTAACTCAGCAGAGGAGCTGGACGGATGCCAAGAACGCACCGACCCCTCATCTTCGTCTGAGCCTGCAGGCGACATCCCCCCGGGGATGAAGGAGCCGTTCCCATAGACACCGACGGAGCTGGTGCCGGTGGTGTCGCAGTGGTGGAGTTGGTCGCCTTGCCCAAAAAAGCTTCACACATGCGCTCAAAGGCGTCCCTATCCACACCCTGCTCACCCACCGAGCTCCCCTCCTTGCATGGCCTCTTAGGGGCAGGTGGGTCTTCCCCAGAAGGGGCCAGGTCATTAACCGGGGCTCCTAAATGCGCCTGTGCCAACTTTGCGCACACCTCCACTATACGGGTGGAAAGGCGCTCCTCCATGGGGCCTACAATTTCAGTGACGCAGCGGTAGATAGAACTGTCCACCGCTTCATAAAACTCATCATCATTAATATACTGATGAGTCTCCTCCTCCTTATAAATCCCCCTTCCATGCCTAGGGACTGTAATGTCAGGTAACTGAATAGAAAGGTGAGGATGAGGGCAGTGCTGAACACCCCAGCACCTATATTGGGCAGGCCTTAGGCGAGCACACACTTTTGGGCTGTCTGAAAACCAGATTTTTTGGCAGCACCAGCCTCAGAGCGCGCAGACCCTCCAAACAATGACCGGGTCTTGGCTGCCCCACTGAGCGCTCTGTTAGGGTTTCAACAAACTTGCCTTGAAAGGCTCTGGACCTACACGCGGTTAAAACTGCTTCCAAGTGCAGCAATACGCCCGCAGGCGGCAACGCTGTATTTTTCACCGCAATACGGACCCTTGCGGGCGTAACAACAGGGCAATACAGACCCCCCCACAGAGGGCGTTCAGGTGAGGCGGCGGAGTGAGGCTCCGGATCGTCTCTCTTCCTCAGCGCGGCTTCCGAATCTAAGAAAAACCGTGCTGAGAGCAGTGGGATGCGAGGGCACCCCCTAGCGGGCGAAAAGCGCACCGCAACTGACAATGGGAGATCGCGAAAGGGACGGAGAGCGTCCCCGCGATCGGAACGGGCTCTGTAAAGGAAACGGCACAAGTCAGTTAAAATCCACAGAGCCCACCCCAAAAGGATTAACCAGGCATATCAAATACCTACAAAAACCATGAAAAGTACAGAGCATATAAGGAAAACAACTTAACTGTCTGCAAAGCAGCGAAGAAAGGGAGAAGGTACAAGATGGGCGCCCTATCTACATGTCATGAACACTGTGAAAGGACTATTGTTATCTTTGCTATGATGGACTGATGGGATTTGTAGTTTTGGTTCTGTAAAAATCACGTTTGTTTCTTGGATCAATGCTTTTTTCCCCTTTGTTTTGGGGATATGTAAGCATTTTTGTGGAGCTTTTCTGGGCTGCTGTGGGTTTTGTATTTTAATAAACAACGAAGAAGGAAAAGCATAATCCGAAGCCTCTGGTCCTGACATAGAATTGAGTATCCCACTTCGCCATGGATCATGTACCACATATATTTTTTTCTTTTCAGAGCACCTGCTTCATTTCTGATCCCCTTATCCAGTGGTGGTACTTGCATCTTTCATGGGGGTCTGAGCAGTGTTCTGCATGGCCCCAGTTCTGTCTTTCCCTAAATTCATGTTTTCTTTGTATTCCCTAGACGTCTCCAGTTCTTCCTGCAAAGTATTTTGCCTGATTTGGTTTGTTTCTGAGGATTTTTCCTCTCACATCTTCCAAATAAGACCTTTTGAAGAAAAGCAAAGCAAGCACAGTCGGCAGAGAGTGTAGCATTGCAGTTTTGGAATTGTCACAACCAGTGCATATTTGCCATTTCAGAATTACCACAACAGAGGCAAAAGAGACAGATCAGTCGACACAAATAGAGCGTCATGTAGAAGGTTCATTACAGTCTGGGGTCTAGTGAGTAATGGTGGAGTGAAACTAACTTTCTCTAAACCAAGGTTTGTTTAGAAACAGCTACCCTTGTGGAAAAGAGCACCAGGAGATGTAATGCATGTGGGCACTACAGATCACAAGACGTTTCACAGTTCAGACCCTGCCCTCCACATTAGTTCCTCTCCTAGGGCACTCTGGATAAGGTCACCCACATGAATATTGTGTGAGAGCTGTCAGTGCTCCGATGCTCATCCCTGTAATCACATCTGAAAGTGATGAGCAAGGCTAGACACCATTGATGGCGCGAGATTACCAGCTTGGGTTATTTCTAAAAAACCATACTCACCTGGGCCCATAAAACATTCACAAAATAGGCTGGCAATCCTGCGCTGAACAATCAGCTATTTTATCTGACTTGAATTATTTTTACCAGTACACCTGTTCTTACCAAACCTTAAATCGTTAGTACTTAATTACCGCCGGTCGGTAGATCGGGTTTTTAGCATAATAGGCATAAATTAACATTTACTCATATTTCTTTGAATGACCACAGACTCGGCAGAGTTTTAAAACCTTCATCTATGCAATATTTTGTGAGTCAGATACCAATACATGTCACTCACTTTTCGAGGAGAAAAATAATTATCAGAGCAAAAATCTTTAAAGACTTAGTAAAATCTCCAGACATTGGTACCTGGGAAGGGTGAGAAAGGAAAACGGTACAAGGACATACCACACAGATTTATATTTACATAGAATGGTGCGAGGACCAACCCCTGGCCAAGGGCTCGAAAGAAAGGGCTCCCGACTAATCAGGAACCAACAGATCAGGACAGGTACAGGAAAGGTAACCTCTTATAAGTGCAACGCCAGCGTTACACCCCTCTCTGGTGCTACTCTCTCGTTCCCTTCTAGATGGACAGATTCTTCTGTGTCAGCAATCTCCCGATTCTTCTTTCAGAGTGCTTGACCAGCCCTCTGAGGTCTGTGGCATCCGATCTTTTTCCGCAACATTGGGTCAGTGATATGTCTGTGACAATTCGGAAAATCTAACTGACTGAGCCTACCTTATTTATACTATTCTCAGTGTATGTAACACCCCCCCATACCTCCAATGTTTCAAAATACGTTTATTCCCTTCATTCAATTGGTCAGTGGGACGGGGAGAGGTCATCAAACCATACTAATATGAAGTCATCTTCTTTGGTTTAATTGTTCTAAGTTCCCGCCCTTAGTATTACTTTCCCATGCCTTAATCCTCCCAACAACATTCGCATTATTTTGTGTACAATGTATAATATTTCATTTGAATCTTCTTCCCCTCTCTGGGTCAAGAGGTAAAGTTCTCAGGCGCGTCTTCTGGTCAACTGTATTTTGGCATCTATTCAATGTCATAGCTTGAGTCCCTCGCACAAGCGCACAAACATCCTAGATGGAGATTTCAGTCACCCTTCAGGCCCAAATGCGAACTAATAATAAAGTCAAAGAAGAACATGTTAGAATACAAAAATAAATGAAAGCGTTGTATACCACTTTTTCTTACTCTAATCCCATTATTTTATTTTAACTATTGCATTAGCAGATTAGCAAAATATGCGAGATTTAGTTTAAACTTCGCCATATGCATTAGCATGTGAGGTTCAAAGCGGCGATTACTACTGTGCAGCTGCACAGAATTCCCACCAAAGCAAAAGACGTCATACTATGTAGATGCAGTAGACGCATGCGCAAAATAGTTCCTGTGTTTTCAGCAGCCATATTAAGACACTTGATTACTTGTTAGTAAAGCACATTTAAAAGCTTCCCCTAGGTGAAATAAATGTTGTGTGGTGCAATTATTAGTGATCACAAAACATGCTTGTTAATTCATTACATGTTATTTCGAGAGGATTGAGTCCAAACAAGTTTCTTTATGTACGAAACCTTGCTCCATCACCATTAGTGACAGGTCATATGCCTCACAAACTAGGGGCTGGTGAAGAAACCCCAAAAAACCCGAGTAAACAGAGCTCTAACTGACCCACCCTTTCCTCTCACCCCTACGTCTCACCGCGATAACCAGAATGAGAATCACTTGAGTGCCTAGTTCCCCTCCGTCCTCCACAAGGTTCTACCTTGAGATTTTCCCAACAGCATCCTGGTAGTTTTGGATTCCACCTCCCCCCCCCCCACACACTCACTCACTACCTTGAGTCAGAGTGCCAAATTCTGTTACCTCTTAAACCTAACCACCTCTCCTCGTATAGTAACACTGCTGCCTGGTCTATAGTGTAATAATTCTGTTTACCTGCTGCTGAATGTAAATACCACCTTCTTTATGTGCTGGTAGTGGTTCCAGGATTTTTCTTGAGCTTTTCTGTAGACAAGATAGGTTGCTCATGCTTTTCTTGTGCATGAGTAGATGAAGTCTGCTGAGTTCTGGATTAGCCTGTGGGAACTTAAGGATTACTTTATTTGAAGGACGGTACAGTTGCTATATCATTCCACAAGAGTATAGTCCTTTAGCCTAAACCCGATTCTCCACTTCACATCCATACCTAGAATAGCTATTCCAGTTCATGAGTTAACTAGAAACAAGACATTTGCATATTCTGGTGTAACCTGAAAAATATGAATCAATTGGCTATTTGCAGAAATATTCTAATATTATAACTTTTAAGAAAAGAATCAGAAAAATTGCCATTACATTTTTTTATATCTATCACTTTGATCCAGTGTGTGCAAATGGTATAAAAGGTTTCCATATAATTATGAATATCAACAACTTTATGTGGTAATATTTTTTTACTTCTCCAATGTGCTTTGGTTATGATATCTGAAAGAGACACGTTAGTGATAGATTCCTTACCTTAGAGTATCCCCAGGCGTCAGACTGGATCTGGAAAGTTTTGCTTAGCAGTACCCCAGTAGGTGGCGTCCTACGGCTCCGCGTCCATTACTGGAGTCGTAAGCGCCGAGATGACGTCACTGAGAGTACTTGGGCACTTACGCGCTGTAGCCAGTTATTTCTTTTTCCGCGCCAGCAAGCGTAGATCCGGATTGAGCACGTACCTTAGTCACTTTTTGACTACTATTTGAGACTTTTGTCTCCCCTTTTTTCTCCTGGTGCACATAGGGATGCCTGGCTTTAAGTCCTGTGGGCCTGCAGCCGTAATATGTTGGTGGCGGACCCCCATGATGTTTGCCTTTACTGCTTGGAGACTGATTACGACTCCCGGGACTGTCGAGCCATAGCCCCGAAGGCCTTGAGGAAGCAGCGCTGGAAATTGCTGGAGGTCCAGCATTCGTCCACCGCCGTTCCGGGTCTATGGGCCGTTCACGGGACCGGTGCGGTCGCTCCTCGGGCTCCAAGTTTTCGCCTTCGGATTCTGGTAAGCGACGTCATAAAAAGAAGTCAAAGAATCGTGTTTGCTCTCCGACGTCCCCCCATTGCTCCTCAGAGGCGGATAAGAGGGACAGGAGCTCTGCCCCTGCGGCTCCTCTGGGGCCTGGGAGTCCCTCGGTCTACCTGCCCTACCCGGGTCCGTCAGCGACTCCCAAACAGGTAAAGGAGTTTCTTGCTGCCTTGGACTGCCTTTTTAGGCATCGGGCTCCCGCTGGCACGCCTTCGGGCCCCGTGGTCCCGTGTCCAGATCCTGTTGGCACGGCGGCTCCACCGGCGGATCCAGCCTCGGTGCCACAGGATCCTATGCCGTTGGCTCAGTCCCCAGCACCACGAGGTGCAGCATTGCCGGCTCTGGAGCCGCACTGCGTGCCGTTCATTCCGCCCCCGACCCGGTTCCAGGACCATTTTGTTCCGACCTGGGATCTGCCTTGGGAGGTGGCACCAGTCCGGCCCCAGCCGGCGTTGTCTCTGTGCTGTTTTCGACGCAGTTTGTCCCTTCTCCGGCTCCGGCCCTGCACTGCGATCGCCCCCTCCTGTGCCGGAGGCAGAGGAGGTCTCAGAGGGATCCAAGGACCCCCTGCCTGGCAGTGTGACTCCGAGCAGGATTGGGTGGACGACCTGGAAGACGCCGGCGACCTCGATGTCTCTTAAGACCCTGGGTTTGCCTCTCCCCCACCTACGATGGAGGAGGGCGCTTCCTTCACGATGGTGCTCCGTCGGTCGGCTGAGGCCTTCCACCTTGATCTCCTCACCGAAGTGCTCCAGGCGGCGTCTACTTCGTCGGAGCTGTTGCTTCACTTCAGTGATGCCCTTACTGACGTCCTCTTGGGCACTTGGTCACGGCCGGCCACGGGGGCTCCAGTGGATGAAAACGTCACCAGATGCCACCGCCCGGCGCCTTGGCGACCCTGCCTTTCTGACCGCCCATCCATCGCTTGGGTCTGGTCATCCAGTCCTCAACGTCGCAGAGTGCCTTTTCTACGGCTCTGCCGGATAAGGACTCTAAGAAACTAGACCAGTTTGGTAAGCGGTTGTTCTCTTCGGCCAGCTTGAAGCTGCGGTCAGTGAACACCGCCTACTTGTTGGGCTGCTACTCTCACGCAGTGTGGGATACCGTTGCTCAGGTGTTGTCTCAGTGTCCTGAGGAAGTCCAGGCTGTCCTTTCTCAGGCGATTGCTGAAGGATAGGATGTGGGTAGTTCGCTATGTGGTGTGGTTTGGACACTGCAGACTCGTTGGGCAGGGTGATGTCTACAAAGGTGGCGTTGCGATGCCACGCCTAGTTACGTTTAACTGGGTTCTCGCCCGATGTCCAGAGCTCGCTCATGGATATACCCTTCGATGGCACCCGCTTGTTTGGCGATAAAGCAGACAGTGCTTTGGAGCGTTTTAAGGACTCGCGGACCACGGCCAAGTCCCTGGGTCTTTCTGCTAAGAACCGGGCCACTCCTGGTTTTCGTCCCTTTCGTGGGCAGGGCATAGGCACCCAGGCTCGTTCCTTCAACAAGCCTGTGCAGACCCAGCCTCAGCGTGGCCGCGGTCGCGGCTTCCGCAGGGGCGGGTCGGAGAATCAGTGGGCGGGTCAGTCCACCGCCACCCCAGCTGCTCCTACCTTCAAACCTTCCTAGTCCGAGATTTGTGGAGCACCCCACGCCGGTGGGTGGCAGAATCCGCCACCACCTCCCCTACTGGCACGACATTACGTCGGACAAGTGGGTGCTGCAGATAATCCGCAAGGGTTGTTCCCTTCCCTTTCATTCCTTCCCTCCAGCCATACCAACTCGGTGCCACCGCCTGTCGGGGGATAATTTGGTTCTTCTCCAACAGGAGGTCACTGCCCGCTTGGCCAAGGGGGCCATTGGGTGCGTTCCCGGGCAGGAAGTGGGGAATGGTTGTTATTCCCACTACTTTCTGGTCCCCAACAAGGACAAGGGGGGCCTGCGCCCCATCTTGGATCTCCGGGACGTCAATCGCTTCCTCCATAAGGAGAAGTTCAAGATGCTGACTCTAGCTTAGGTCCTGGCTGCCCTAGACCGTAGAGACCGGATGGTAGCGTTGGGCTTGCAGGACGCTTACTTTCACATCCCCGTCCTGCCGGCCCACTGGCGTTACCTGCGGTTCATGGTAGGCCAGGAGCATTTTCAGTTTGCCGTGCTCCCCTTCTGCCTTACCAGCGCCCCTCGGGTGTTAACGAAGGTGATGGCGGTGGTCGCGGCTCATCTGCGCAGGTCGGGGTGTCAGTCTTCCCCTACCTCGACGACTGGTTGAGAAGGCGGGCTCGCCCCAAACAGTCGTCAGCCACCTTCAGACCACGGCCGACCTCCTGCACCTGCTGGGGTTTCCCATCAACGTGCAGAAGTCGCACCTGAGTCCCTCTCGAAAGCTCCCCTTCATCGGAGCGGTTCTGGATTCAACGCTGTTTCGGGTTCATCCTCCCGAGCAGAGTCTCCGGGATATTCAGGCTATGATTCCGATCTTTCAGCCTCTTTCCCAGGTTTCAGTCAGGATGACCCTCCAGCTCCTGGGCCTGATGGCCTACTGCATCCTGCTGGTAACACATGCCAAATGGCATAGGCGGGCTCTGCAGTGGGACCTGAAGTTCCAGTAGGCGCAGCATCAGGGCAACCTGTCCGATTATGTCCAGATCTCGGAGGGCACTGCGCAACAATTGCAGTGGTGGCTCACAAATCGCGATTGGGGCCATGGCAGATCCCTCTCCCTTCCCCAACTGGAGCACACAGTGGTGACGGATGCGTCCCTCCTGGGATGGGGCAGCCACTTGGGAGAGGCGGAGATCAGAGGCCTCTGGTCTCCGGCGGAGTCCCGGCTCCATATCAACCTTTTGGAGCTGCGGGCGATCCCTCTTGCACTGAAGGCATTATTTTCCTCTGTCCGGGGAAGTGGGGTGCAGCTGTTCACGGACAACACCACCGCCATATGGTATTACAACAAATAGGGCGGGGTGGGGTCCTGGACCCTATGCCAGGAGGCTCTGCGCCTCTGGACATGGCTGGAACGTCAGTGCATTACCTTGGTGGTTCAACACCTGGCAGGTTCTCTGAAAGCCAGGGCGGACAAACTCAGCTGCCGGTGCTTGATGGATCACGAATGGCATCTGAACTCGGAGGTGGCGCAAGGTCTCTTTCAGCGATGGGGAGAGCCTTGGTTAGATCTATTAGCCACCGAAGAGACATCGCAATGTCATCAGTTCAGCACGTTGGAAAGTCAAAGGTGGCACTCACTCAGCTACGCTTTTCGTTGCGAGTCGAGTAGAGGTCTGTTGTATGCTTTTCCGCCTATACCACTTCTACCCAGAGTGCTGAAGAAGATCAGGCGCGACCGGCCCCAAGTCATCCTTCTGTCTCCGGATTGGGCACGAAGATACTGGTATCCCGAGCTACTCAGCATGGCAATCGATCCCCCGATCCGTCTGCATCTTCGGGAGGATCTTCTGTCACAGCAGCAGGGGACGGTCCTTCACCCGAACCTGTCCAGCCTCCACCATCATGCTTGGAGATTGAGCGGCGACAGTTGAAAGCTTTCGATCTTCCTCCCGAAGTCTGTGATGTTATTTTGGCAGCCAGGCGTCCCTCCTCTAAAACGGTGTACGCCTGCAGGTGGAACAAATTTGTGGCATGGTGCACAGCGCAGGCTGTCGATCCTCTTTCTGCCCCTCTTTCAGATGTCCTTCTGTTCCTTCTTTCCTTGGCCCAGCAGGGCTCTGCTCTGGGCACTATCAAAGGTTATCTTTCTGACATCTCTGCCTTTCTACGGCTTCCTGATCAGCCTTCTCTTTTTAAGTGCCCGGTTGTTAACTGTTTCCTGAAAGTCATTACACACACGTTCCCTCCGGTTCCGTTGTTAATGCCTCAGTGGGACTTGAATCTTGTGTTGACTTATTTGATGTGTGCTCCCTTTGAGCCTGCTTTCCTGGTTGCTATCACCTCTGCCAGAAGAGTGACTGAGCTCCAGGCTCTTTCTTCCAAATCTCCTTTACTTTCTGTTCATCCGGACAAGGTGGTTTTAAGGACCCGCCCTTCTGTCTTGCCAAAGGTTGTTACGTCCTTCCGCATCGGGCAGACCATCACTTTCCCCACCTTCTTTCCCCCTCCACATCCCTCAAGGGAGGAGGAGAGGCTCCGCCGTCTGGACCCAAAAGGGCGCTCGCATTCTATCTGCAGCACACACAACAGTTCCGGGTGGATGATCAGTTCTTTGTTGGATACGTGGGCACCAAAAAAGGTCAGGCTGTGCACAAACGGACCATGTTCCGGTGGGTAGTTCTGTGCATCAAAGCATGTAACTCCTTGGCCAAGAAGGAGCCTCCTGTGGGGCTGCGTGCCCATCCAGGGCAACGGCAGCCACTACTGCCTTGGGACGCGGTGTTCCCTTGCAGGACATTTGTCAGGCAGCTACATGGGCCTCGCTGCACACGTTTACCAAGCACTACTGCCTTGACAGTCAAGTCCGGAGGGACAGCTTCTTTAGCCGTTCTGTGCTCTGTGACTTTCTGGTGTAATCTTGTTTGCAGACCCACCACCGGGATTGGTATTGCTGGGGTAACTATTGTAAGGTAAGTAATCTATCACTAACGTGTCTCTTTCAGATGCACAAGTTACTACTTGTGTAACAATGTATCTGTAAGAGACATTAGTTAGTGATAGATTCCTTACCGCCCCCTCATCCTTCCCGTTCTGTGCACTGATTACTTGGGTTAATGTCAACCCTTTTAGGGCCCTAGTTTTATGCACCAATGGTCAGTATCATGCATGGCTCTGCGTTCCTGGCGCAGAAAGTCGTGTACAGAACTGAAGTTAGCGCGCATGGGTGGCACCTATGTCATCTCGGCGCTTACGATGCCAGAGACGGATGCGGAGCCGCAGGATGCCACCTACTGACGAGCAGGGGTACTGCAAAGCAAAATTTTCCGGATATAGTCTGACGCCTGGGGATATTCTAAGGTAAGGAATCTATCACTAAGTAATGTCTCTTACAGAGATATCGTTACACAAGTAGTAACTTGTGTTTCCATTGTTGAAGCAACTTCTGATTATCAAAAAGGAGAACAGCGAGGCTTGGCAGTCAAGAACAGTTTAAGTTGAATTAAACCAAAACGGCCAGGACTAGCAGCCACATCTCTGACATTTGCTTTCCAAAATTCAATTTGTATTAGGTACATGGCATGCTTTCTACTGTACAGTGGGTGCATTAAAGTGAAGCCTGTCCCCTTGGGCAGGAAATACTTGTAACGTGGTTCGTGAATTACGTGTTTAGATTCTATTCTGATAAAAGAGGCCATAAATACCAACTGAAGGTCACATTCCGAGGTGGTCCAGGTGGCTTGGATTGCCTTGTGTTATCTAGGGTGATGCTTACTACAAGACTTGGGGTTTATCTGATGAATGCAGCTGACCGTCTGCTCTGCATTGTGTCCTTGGCTCGAATGTAGGCCCTCTTTTGTGTATTTATTTGTATTTCAGTGTGTGCATCTGACTCATTACATTAGGTATTACATCCTGTGATTTTCTGCTGCAGTCTTCCAGGTGTGTTTGAGGTGTGTTCCATATCTGGTGTGTCCGTCACGGGAAGCGCTAGGGGGGAACAGAGGGCAGCTGTGTTATGTTGATCTGATAAAAGTTCACAAACTGGAACAAGTGTTTTATACTGCATTTGGGTAGTGCAGGCAACAGTTGTTCTGCTGGTCTCCTAAGAGCGTGACCTTTTTATAAATTGATCCGTTGCTAACACCATGCTTCAGTTAGCCCAAAAGTAAATACATCCACTTAACACGATTCACTGTTTTCTCTCAAAACAGTAATATTTCAGACCTTACAAACTAATGTAATGTGTGGATAGAAGATCGTTATTTGAAACATACCCTGCTTTTAGTCTCTAATCAGGTTTTGCCTTAGGCCCAAAAGGTAAAGTCTGATTCAGTTGCTCTATTTCCTTTAATTACATGACAGGATAGGAAATCTTGCATGCAACTACGCATCCCATGAACCTCGAACCTTGAGTCACTCACCTGAGATCGTACTCCCTATTAATTTAATTCAACATTTTTCTCTCTCTTTGTTTACAGGTGCATTGAAATCGGATCACACTGAAGTGCTTTTATCTGCAGACTTTACGGGTGCTATCAAAGTTTTTGTTAACAAAAAGAAACACGTACATTGAAAGTAGGGAATATGTCGCCCTACAATCTGGCACGTGCTATCGGTCAAAATATTACTATGATCCAGGTCACAAGACTGATTTATTTGTCACTTTCTTCATTCTTATTTACTTTACTTTTAACGTATCAGTTAAATCTGATAACCCAATAACATTTGGGCTCCTAGATTTCGAACATGTGAAAAAATAACAATGCCAAGTCTTTCTTTTTTATGTTTGTGTTTAGTTACATGTTTGTGAACATTTTGCAGGTTTCTGCATGAGAAATTACATTAATATATTCACACTTTTGTGTGCCTTCTACGGATACATGCACTATCCTGAACATGTTAGAAAAAAACAAATTTTTGATTGCATTGCCTCTCGAGCGTCGAGAGGTGATTCGTGTTTATTTTCGATAGTTAATTTTGGGGAGATCTAAATCCTTTCTGTTGCACAGGTTCAGTCTCGAAGAAAGGTATATCTTGAGTTTGCGGTATTTTTCTGGGTCTATAACTTATACATTTTGATGGGTCAGGTGTACAATAAATGCATTACCGTTTTTATAAAAATAACAGTTAAATTCTATACATGTTCATCGTTATTGTCTTTTAAATGTTGTGAATATTAGATTCCTTTATGTATTTTTTTATTTCTGCACTGGAGCATAACATATGTGAAAAAAATGTCTCATTCCTTTTGTCATGGGCACACGCTATGGTGATCTAATATAATTAAGCTATTATAGGACCTGTCTAGTACCTTTTCCAACAATGTACAATTAAACCGTTTACATATTTTTAAATATTGTAGACAAACATGTTTTCATTTGTGTTCTAAATGTAGAGCTACTTGAATCGAAAGTATCTGTAAATATTCATAAAACGTACCAATGAAATAACTTTTTGGGGTTGTGTAACCCATAAAATGTTATTGATGGTTCCAATGTTACATAAAAAACAAATGTACCAATAAACTGCGAAAAAATATTGCCTCTTGTTTCAGCCTTGTAGAAGAGTGTTTCTTTTTTTAAAGCTTTTTCTAATTTGAGTGTCCTATATAATTCAGTTGTTAAAGATTTTACTATCTCTGACATGCATACATAGATTATTTCTATTAACCAGAAAGTGAGAAGTGCAGAGAAAGCAGTCTTCAGTTCTTTCAGTTACTCCGGATTTGGACTGTCAAATAATTGCAAAAAGAACTTGCTGCATACTCGTGTCCACGGTTAGAACAGGAACTGGCAAAGCCAATAAGTTTGGTTGTGTCTGCTGACCTTTCAGCTTTGCCAATCCTTATTTAATTTGTGAATGGTTTTAGTAGGGTAGCATGCATTGTATGAAATCTAACATTGTCTAAAAGTCACAATGTATATATTTTATGTAAAAGCACATGTTGTACAAGTAGCCTCTGACCCTGTAGGGGACACTTTACAGTGTGGATGTGCACATTATGTATGAGCAGAATGCCATCGGATACAGTCAGGTAAACCAGTGGATGAAGTGGGTGAACCCTGTGCCCCATGATATATGCTGTGGTGGGCAGAAGCACAATGTGAATGACACTACAGCAGATAGATTGATGATGAGGGCTGACTCAAAACCTCTAAGTTTTTTTTTTTTATATGTTCGAGGCATGGGTGGCTGTAGATACACATGCTGTGCATACTTTGCCATCTAGTGTTGGGTCCAGGTATGTTCATGTTTGATTGCATTGCCTCTCGAGCGTCGAGAGGTGATTCATGTTTATTTTCGATAGTTAGTTTTGGGGAGATCTAAATCCTTTCTGTTGCACAGGTTCAGTCTCGAAGAAAGGTATATCTTGAGTTTGTGGTATTTTTCTGGGTCTGCAACTTATACATTTTGATGAGTCAGGTGTACAATAAATGCATTACCGTTTTATTAAAATAACAGTTACATTTCTATAGTGCGTAGCTACCCTCAGGCCTCCTAGCGCTTCTGGACCTACTGGCAAAGGACCACACTGTTAAAGCGTAGCCTTGAAAAGATACGTTTTAAGAAACATGCAGAAGGCCAGCAAGTTTGTCTCCTTCCGCAGGGGAGGGGAGAGGGAATTCGAGAGGTTTGAGGCATTCAGGGAAAAGGAGCGCCCACTCCATCTAGTTCTTCGTATTTTCCTTGGAGTGGCGAGGAAAGCAAGACTTGAGCAAAGATTCCTAGAGGGTTGGTAGGGGGTGACAAGAGGGTGAATAATGGCTGGACCGGATTTCCGAATGGCTCTATGAGCCAGGCACAAGGCCTTGAACTGTCTCCTTGCCCGAACTGGGAGCCAGTGAAAGTTCCTTAATGCCGGTTTCGCCGACTGTATCCGAGAAATCTGAAGAAGTTGGTGAGCCGCACAGTTATGGATCACTTGCAATTTCTGAATTGTAGTCTGCGGGCTCCCAAGTACAGAGCATTCCCGTATTCCAGGCGAGAGAGTATGACAGCTTGCACCATAATCCTTCTCACCTGGAAAGGGAGCATGGGAAGGATCTTTCGTACCATTCTTATCAGGCCAAAACAAGTGGCAGAGAGCTTAGTGGCCTGATGATTAAAACAGCGGGAGCTGTCGAGCCAATTGCCCAGGATCTTGATCTGCTGCTTTGGAGCAGGGGCAGGGTCGAGACAAGTCGGCCATATAAGAGCCGAGTTGGGTGAAGGAGAGTTGCCCAAGAGCATCAACTCGGTCTTGTCCCATTTAGCTTAAGATGTGAGAGTTCCATCCATTCTGCTACTGCCTCTAGTGAAGGACCTAGGGTGCAGGATGACCTCTCGGGGTGGTTTAATGCCACGATCAATTGAGTGTCATCTGCGTAGGTAATGAGCTTTATACCGAATGGATGGACTATCTCTGCCGATGGAAGTCATATCAATGTTAACAAGCATTTGCAATGCAATAGGTCTCGCATTAGGCAAAGTTTGAGCTTTTAGTATTGTAAATGGCCTTGGCTATTTTTTTTTGCAGTAGTTACGTTTTGTTTTTATAAAAAGGGACATATAAAATATGTTGCATATTGACATATAATGATGCAGCCCACCTATGACTTATGCAGCAGCAAAATGGAGCAGCATTGAGATCAGAGTGCAGCTCTGGAGGCCACATGTCCACCCACATAAGAAATGTTAGAGGTTGTCCACTGACAAGTTTCCGAAATGGCGCCACCTCCTCTTCGTAACTGAATAATAAACAGATACAGAAAATACACACCACAAGCACTGCAATTTGGCAGCTGCGGCGTCTTCTGCATGATTATAGCCCCTCCCCTCCACATAATTCATCACTTGCCAAATAATGTATCACTTGCCACATAATTCATCGCTTGCCACATAATTTATCACTTGCCACATAATTCATGACACATAATTTATCACTTGCCACATAATTTATCACTTGCCACATAATTCATCGCTTGCCACATAATGTATCACTTGCCACATAATTCATCGCTTGCCACATAATGTATCACTTGCCACATAATTCATGACACATAATTTATCACTTGCCACATAATTTATCACTAGCAAAATAATTTATCACTTGCCACATAATTCATCGCTTGCCACATAATGTATCACTTGCCACATAATTCATCGCTTGCCACATAATGTATCACTTGCCACATAATTCATGACACATAATTTATCACTTGCCACATAATTTATCACTTGCTCTACAATTTGCAGATTTTAGCAAAAGCAAACATTCCTTTGTATCTGGAAAGGATCAGAAGTTACATCCTTACGGTTCCCCTACTTTCACTTATTGTAATGCGGTATTTAAAGCACATGCATGCATGTTCCCGTCCATATAAATCCCATTAACGGTTTCACCCATCTTATAATATTCCGACTGCGCATTTTCTACCTGGTGCGCCATACTCTAAAATCAATCCTTTGTATAGTTGACACTCCCAATCCATATATCTTAATACAGACATAAACACGTCATATTGTCAGTTGCCCCAACTCACGTTATTTTTATCTACCTAGATATAAATGTACACGTTCTTTCTGTCACTGGTATTAACGGTTTTCCCCAACTCTCTTTTTACGAACTGCACATTTGTTTGCTCCCAATTGTCACTATTACCTTATGTAAGTAACTTCCGCGCTATATAAAAAAAATGGATAATTAAATAAAAAATAAATACCGCAAAACATCCTCGTTACTCTGCCGGCCTGCGACCAGGAAGTCAGGCAGGCCGGCGCGACAACAGGAAACAGGAAGTAGGAGGGCGGGAGCCTACCCCGCCTCCCACGGAAGAGCCGCGATTGGTTGCAGCACCGGAGCAGGCAGGAGCCTACCCTGCGCCCCGGTGCCGAAGAATGGAGGAAGAGTCCTGCTGCCGGTGAGTGGGGCTTCGCTTTGTGGCTGGCCTGCGAGGGCGGGAGGGGGGCATGTGTGGGCGCGCGCGCGGCGGCGGCCTGTGTATGTGTGTGAGCGTGCGTGTGTCTTGGAGTCTGTGTGTATGCGTGTGTGACTGTGGGGGAGGAGGAGGAGGGGGTTGCCTGTCTGGGTGCCTGCGTGTCTGTGTAAGTGTAAGTGCGAGTGCGCGCGCGTGTGTGTGTGTGTGTCTGTGTCTGTCTGTGTGCATGCATGCATGCGCGGTAGGCTGGGAGTATGGGAGGGCGGCGCAGAACGGAACGTGCGCGTTCGCGCACACCAATCCAGCCTGGACTGCGCTCGTGCACCTTCTCGTCCGTCCTTCCCTCGAGACAGCTAACTATACGTCTCCAACCCTGGAAGCATCCTTTGGATGCTAATTCCAGGGCGAGACCTAAAAAGTGTGGGGCTCAAGGAAGAACCTTGAGGAACCCCACAACTTAAGAGGCCATTAATTTGATGTGGTGGCTCCCTTGCACACTTGAAAAAAGCGGTCGGTGAGAAAGGACTGGAACCAGGTAAGTGCCATGCCTGTCACTCCCAGGTTATTGAGGTTATGATCGACAGTGTCAAAGGCGGCACTGAGATCTAAAAGAATAATTGCAGCTGAGCCACCCTGGTCCAGTAATCTCCTTGCCTCCTCTGTTACTGCTAAGTGGGCCATCTACATCCTGAGCTGGAAGCGGAATCCTGTTTGAGAGTCGCGGATCAAGTTGTTGGATTCCAAGTACTACACAAGCCTGGCGTTTATGTGTTTCTCTATCAACTTACTCAGCCAGGGAAGGAGAGAAATCGATCCATAATTAGTCATGTTGGAATGGTCTAGATTAGGTTTCTTCAAAAGGGCTCTGATCTGAGCGCACTTCCAGGCAGGGGGTACCAAGCCAGAGGTGATGGAAGAGTTCAGAATATCCAAAATTACCGGACGAATGGCACTTATGGCTTGAGAGAGATGCTGAGGGGGAGCAGAATCAGAGGGGGAGCCCGAGGTTACCCTGGAAATGTATAAGTCCAGAGAGTCAGCATCTAAAAGAGGAAATTCTCCTAAAGAACACTGAGATTTAGAATGCGGGCTTCTCATACTGATAGTCGTGGACTCAGTCTGAGAGGAAAGAAAAGGCAGACATATCAGTTGATTTTTTTTGGTGGAAGTATTTTGCCAAATTATTACAACAATTTTGAGCTCCCTCAATAGAAGGATGTTTTTGTGGTATGATGGAGAGCGACTTGGCAATACGAAAAATCTCTTTAGGGAAATTGGCAGCTGCGCTAATCTTTTCCTCATGAAATATGATTTGAGCGGTTTTAATTTCTGCTTTATAGAGCCTAATTGCCTCTCTATTCTCAGTGTTCCTCTCTTCTGAATAGTTCTGCCTCCACCTCCTTTCTAATCTTCTGCCGGTTTGCTTTAGATCCCTTAGTTTGGGGGAAAACCATGGGGCTGTTTTTTGTTTGAGTTTCTTGTGGATGGGCTTCTTGGGGAGTACTGTATCCAAGGAGCCTTGAATCCATAAATTAAAGTTGTCATTAGCCCACTCAGGGTTGGGGTCGCTACATGGCCTGGTGGCGTCAAGAACCGCGGTCCATTGATCAGTGGAGAGGTTTAACCATTTCCTTTCTAGTAAAGGAATGGCACATCTTCTTCACCTTCTTCTCCAGGAGACCCCCTTATCATCACACCTCAGTGGTCTTTTCATACTGATCCAGGTGGACATGGGGGAGGGCACAACACATTTGATACCCCCTCACAGGGACTCCTATGATGCAGTCCCCCAAGGGTCACAGACCCTAAACTGTATCCTGCCCGTCCCTCCCCTCTGAACAATTCCATGCCCTACCAGGAACTCATTGATAGGCCCACCTTATTTCTTAAGATGCATCGTCATACAGATCCCCGAGAGGGGGAATTCCTTTTTGAAACCCTTTCCTCCACTCACCACTCTACTCAGTACCTCCCCATGCTTAAGGCAATGCTACGCCGCACTTTCACATTTTCAAGGACCCCGTCTGAGCCAGGGTTGTAGCATGTAGGGTGGATAAAAAATATAAAGCATTCCCTACTGACCCCATTTACATTTGTCACCAGCTATGTGATCGGACCTTTGATACACACTACTGCTCTTAAGCGAGCTGAGGAGCAATGAGCTCCGTTACGATGCTAGCGAGGGTGGTATCTATGAACCGTAAATGACGAGATTAATAGGTGTACGCATTTTCGATACGCTACTTAGAAGGGTTCGTCTTATTTACAGGTTTCTTCGTTTTTACCCTCGGGTTCCATTTTAGATACGGCATCCATTTTGTTTCTTGCCCTCACGTAGTCAGCGAACAGGCAAATGTCCGCCTCATGACCCTGTGATTCCCAAGACTGGGGGATGACACGGCAGAGACAGATGGCTCCGCAGCTGGGTAATCTTCCCACGTTGGCCTATTGTTTCAGCCTTGCATGCGCTCGGCTCGAATCCTTTGATCCTGGGATTGCGCTTCCGATATTACCTCCACACTCCTCCTCCTTCTGTTGTCTGACTTCCTTGCACCTGTTCCTGTCTCTTGCTCTCGTCCTTTTACAACTAGAGTGGAATGTGCATAACAGCAGGATAATGTGCTTTTACAGTTGGGAACCGACACATGTTACTGTGATTATGTTCCGGGTTTCCGACACCATGAATGAAGCCCTTTTAAGTTTATTGTGGGAACTGAGTGGTAACCTTTTGTTCGTTACGTTATTGAATGCTGAAAACGTGTATAAAAGGAGCGATCCACATTTACAATTTGAAGCAGGCTCTTGGAACCTACACTCTGTTGTACTTCCTATGACTTTTGCATCCCTGCAGTAATAAACGCTGATCTTTGACGCCGAAGGAAGTGTCCCGTGTCTCTGTCACTTGTGCGCCGAACAGGTATCCTACGAAGGTTTCAGGTGTTGTTCCCTGGCACCGCTGGATATTAAAGATTCCAGTCCTTCAGTTGGCGCCCAACGTCGGGCGACATCAGCGGTACCGGTCCAAATCCTGACGATTGCGAGGAACTTCGTGTGAAATCTCCGAGGAAAAGGTGCACCCCGCTTCATCGACCCTGTTGTCGAAATAAGTGGTCCGAAGATTTTTTCCGCGAAGATTCCCGCCTCCTGACGGCTGCAACGGATCGATGCTCTGACTGTCGACCTGTTTTGGTGCCTGGCGTAGTCCTTTGTATGGCGAGACGATAGACGGGCCTTCCTGGTGACGCCATCGAGCTCTCAGTTAAGTATTTGTGGGTTGCTCCCAGTCCTTAGTTGTTGGTGCTTAGTTGTTTGCATGGTTCCATTGCATTTGTGGTGCTTAGTTGTTGGTTTTTAGTTGTTATTTGACAGTTGCAATTGCCAAAAACCGAGGGTTTTGTCTTTCACGAAGATTTAGTACTTTGGTAACCCTTGAAGTTTGATACTTGGTTAGTGTGCATGATGCCTAGCCGTAGTGGTTTCATTGGTTTCTTCAAATGTTGCAACAAGGACTCCCGGTTGGAGGACTCGTGTCCGATACCTCCAGTTGGAACTCCGATATATGAGCTCTATAGTCGACATGGTGTGGGCCCCATTATATATAGTGACTATTGGGTCCGTTATACGAGAAAGGATGGTGTCCTTAGTTGGCCACCACACGGAAGTTTTGAAATGGAGATTTTAGATAATCTAGAAACTAAATTATTTAAGAAAAAAGCTAGGCCAGCTATGTTTGATTCCCTTCGGTTGTGGCGTAAAGAGGCCAAACAGAAAGAAATCAAACAGCTTAAAAAGAATCGTAAAGAAGGTATCGTCCCGATAATGCAAGTTGTACAACAATGTCAGCGAGATAAAGAAGAAAAAGAAATAGAAGTTTCTGCTAGACTACATCACATGAGAATAGACAAATGTTATCCGGTATTACCAACTAGTCTTGATAAGACAGAAGAGGACTCAAAGGAGGATCCTCTGTTAGCGTATTTGATGAAATCACCACCTCCTTATGCACAGGGTGCTACAGCCCCGGTAGTTCCTCTTGTAGTTCCTCTTGTAGTTCCTCCTGTAGTTCCTCCTGTAGTTCCAGCGGCTGCTGGTCAGCCTGTTGTTGTTCCTGCGTTTGTCCTACCACCTGGTCCTATTCCTAATGCTCCTTTGCCTGTACCTCCTCAGTCAATTGTTCCTGCTACCTCAGCCGTTCCGGCTACCTCTGCTGTCCCTACGTTCACTTCTAATGTAGTCGCTCCTGTTCTTTTTTTCTCCTTCTGTTCGTAATTGTATCCCTAATACTGTCGCTACTCTTTACTCCCCACTTTCTGGATCGTTATGTCGACCCGATGTCTCTGAAACTCCTCAGAGGCGCAGTCAAATCCCTGGTGGAAGGGAGAGCGCCACGTTGGTAACTATGGCGCGTAGATGGATAAGACACCCCGTTAACTACCCGCCGCGCGTGGTCTTTGATACGTTTTCTCAGTTTAATGAGCCCACTCAGAGATTTGTGTTTGAAGAAATGTGTAACTTTTTGAGAGAAGAATGGTACAATGATGATTTAGATAATGTACCGCCCGATATGACTGAACTTCAGAGTCAATTTTCGAACGGCATGATTGTAGGTGGAGATGTACGACGTGCATTAGAGCGATTATTAGCCTTACGGTGCACAGTGTTTTCTCGAGTGTCGTTTGATGACGATTCCGATACTCAGAGAACGAACTCTGGTCAGTATCCTATGAGAGAGGTTCCGCCAGTATACATGCCAGGTGACCCGCAAGCTAATCCTGTGATTCTGCCATACTTTCAGAGAGTTTGGATACACCTCCCATGGAAGCGATCAGAAGTTTTGCAGGTAAAACAATCTTTACCTGATCCACGCAAGAATCCGGCAGTTTATTATAAGGAGTTGTCTCAACTGGTAGACGCTACTATTATGAATCTTGCGGACATCGACATGCTGTTTGGCAATGTCTTACCACAACCGATTTGGGCGAAAATTCGCCAAGAGAATCATTTAGTTGAGTTAGGTGGTGACTGGGCTACACTAATAGCGGCAGATGGACGACAAGTTGGTGGGGCTAAGCCTGAGCAGTTAATTACGGATCTGCCTCAGAAAATTATTACACTTATGAAAACGCTCATGCCAGCGATGAAGGTAAATTGGGATAAATTAGCCGCTTGTAAGCAAAAGAAGGACGAGAGTGTCTCCGATTTCTTTACCAGATTCGAAGAGGCATTTGTCGACCATAGTGGTCAGGATATGGGCACCGAGGGAGGCCAACGGTTATTTGTTGATAAATTTGTATTGAATTTGTTGCCCGAACTATGCAACAAATTGAAAAATTCAGAGAGTGCTTGGGCGGTTTCAACTACTGCTCAAATATTAGCGACAGCTCAATACTATGAGAATAGGGAAAAGGAAGAAAGTGATCGTTCAGACAAGAAAACGAAGGAGCTTAAAACTAAGGTTTTGTTACAGCAAGCGTATCCTCCGCGATCAAATCAAAATGATTCTCAACAGCAATATCGACCACAATTACAATCTTCCAGGATGCAGTCACGATCTGACTTCTCCGACTTTAGATCTACGCTTGGGTATAATCAGTGTGCATATTGTAGAAGAGAGGGCCATATAAAATATGATTGCTCAGCTTTGCGTGACCGGCTTAACGGTGTGTCAGCACGAGGGGGTCGTGGTGGTCCTCAACAAGCACCCCGAGGTAGAGGCCGCGGTGCCCCTCAAAATCAAAATCATGAGCGCCCTCATACCCCATCAGACGCGAATAATTATTTTGACCAGCGAAATGTGAGGTCCGATAAATCAGCACAGTATCATGTGGACGATTATTACGTCGAACATGAGATTGATGCAGGTAACCGCTACTAGGACAGCCATCGACAGAGAGAGGGAGTAGTATCAGTTCCGGTTGATCAGAGTGGGCCTTACGTCGCAGTTGCTACATCTGGCGTAGTTGAGCCTTTTCTGTTAGACACTGGTGCGACGAAAAGTTTCATCATGCACTCGAAACTCCCTGGCGCACCTTTGTCCGGCTTAACAAATGTTTCCATTGGATTCTCTGGCGCCCCTGTTAGCAATCCTGTCTCTAGCCCTTTGTCCCTTACGATTGGTCCTCATGAGTTAGAGGCCCCATTGATTTTATCTATTGGTTGTGGTGAGAATCTTTTGGGCTTGGATTTGTTAAAACGGTTATATGCGACTTTGTACTGCTCTCCTGCGGGAGTGGAGCTTACATTAGGTCAGAGAGCGATCTCTCCTATGTACTTATCAATTGATAAGTTCCCACCGGAATTGAGTTCCCTTCCTGCGTCGTTATGGGCTACGGGTCCCAATGATGTAGGCTTATTGGACATCCCACCTTATGTGGTCCAGTTGAAATCGAACGTGCGTTTCCCACGTATACCACAGTATCGTATCTCTTTTGAGGGTGAGCGAGCACTATTAGCGATCATTTATGACCTGATCGAAAAGGATGTCATTGAAGAAACTCGAGGCAATGTGTGTAATAGTCCTGTGTTACCGATTTTGAAACGCACAGATCCAACTAAACCTCCTGTGTACCGCTTTGTAATTGATTTACGAGAAGTAAATAAAATCGTGATTCCCCAGTTTCCTGTGGTGCCTGACATCATGGCTTTGTTGACCCTGATTCCGGCTTCTGCCTCCTGGTTCACGGTAATCGATCTAAAGAATGCTTTCTTTAGTATTCCGATCGCTGAGGAAAGCAGAGACCTATTCGGATTTTCACTGGGTGGTCGCAGTTTTAGATTTAAACGCGCACCTCAGGGCTACTGTGAAAGTCCGTCGATCTATAGCCAAGCACTTAAAAGTCAGCTTGATGCATTTGTGTTGCCGACAGGCGCAGCCTTAGTTCAATACGTTGACGACCTATTAGTGGCAGCTGATACAGAGGCTATTTGCAGAACTGCTACAGTATCATTATTGCAGCACCTATGTGACTTACATCACAAGGTGTCACCTTCTAAGCTACAATATTGTTGTCAAGAAGTAACATACTTAGGTCACTTACTGTCAAAGGATGGAAGAAGGTTGACCCCAGAGAGAATTGCAGCGATTGCTCGAATGACTGTGCCAAAGACTCAGAGAGATGTACGTGCCTTTCTAGGTATTACGTCATACTGCAGACAATGGATTCCAAATTTTTCATGGTCGGCGAAACCATTGATAGCCCTTACGTGCAAGGATGTTTCATCTCCTTTGCCATGGACTGAAGAGTGTCAGAAAAGTTTTTCTGAATTGCGTGATGCGTTGTGTTGGGCTCCTGTGTTGGGTACTCCTGATTACAATAAGCCGTTCACACTCTATGTTCACGAGAGGGACGGTTGTGCGTTGAGTGTTCTGACACAACAATTTGGCGACAAACAGCGTCCATGCGCATATTTTTCTTCGACCTTAGACCCAGTAGCTAGAGCCTTGCCGAGTTGTTTGAGAGCAACCGCGGCAGCTGCGGCGTCCATTCGACAGTCCGCAGGTCTGGTCATGGATAATATGCTCACGGTGATGGTCCCGCATGCAGTCGACACTCTCTTGAACCGAACGAAAACTCAACATTTGACAAGCACAAGGTTGTCTGGATATGAGTTGACGTTATTGGCAAGTCACATACGGATAAAACGGTGTAATGTGTTGAATCCAGCAACGTTGTTGCCGATCGAAATGGAATTAAGTGATGTAACACCACATGATTGCTATTTGAGAACTGAAGAGGAGACGAAGGGTCGTATTGACCTGAAAAACACTCCATTGGTAGATCCCGATGGTACTTTGTATGTGGATGGTTCATGTTTTAAGTTACCAAATGGTGATGTGACGACTGCGTATGCTGTAGTAACATTGAGTACGGTTGTGGAATCTGCGAGATTGAGTTAGAATTCGGCCCAAGCGGCTGAGTTGATCGCCTTGACGAGAGCGTGTGTGTTATCCAGAGGAAAGCGGGTGAATGTGTTTACAGACAGCCAGTATGCTTTTGGTGTGGCGCATAGTTTTGGTCGATTGTGGAGAGAAAGAGGATTTTTGACGTCGCATGGTACGAAGATTCAGCACGGACAGCTTGTGAATGACCTTTTGGACGCACTTACATTGCCTAAAGAGGTGGCAATAATCAAATGTAGTGCGCATCGGAAGGTGACGGATGATGTTGGTCGCGGTAATGCGTTTGCGGATGAGATTGCGAAGGAGACGGCCAGAGATCTGACAAATCGAATGTACGTTGCGAATTCAGTAAGATGGCCAGCAGAGACGAGTATGTGTGAGGACACAGTTGAGAGTGTGAAGAAGATACAGGATGAAGATACTGAGATGGAAAAGACTCAGTGGAAAGAAAGTACGGGAAAGTTAGACGAGAATGGATGTTGGGTTGATTTGTCGGAAAAACAGAGATGGATGTTACCAGATGCATACGTGCTTGCTGTTGTTACTATGGCTCATGGTACATCACACATTAATACGAAAGGCATATGTAAATTGCTGTCGCCTGTATGGAAGAATGATGGAAATATTAAATGTGCGGAGAGAGTGGTTAAGAATTGCATGGTATGTTTGATGTATAATCCTGGCAAGGGCACCCCCACTCCACGTGGTCATTTTGCTCCTCCCACATGTCCCTTTGAAATTATTCAGTTAGACTTTATCCACATGGAGAGATGCAATAATTTAAAGTTCGTCTTGGTTGTAGTTTGTGCGTTCTCCAGATGGATTGAGGCTTACCCCCTAAAGGATAATACTGCCCTGTCCACAGCAAAGGTCCTACTCAAAGAGTTTTTCCCCAGGTATGGAATGCCACGGATTGTATGGTCAGATAACGGAAGTGAGTTTGTGGGAAGTGTAATGAAGAGTGTATGTCGTGGTCTTGGCATAAATCAGAAATTTCATAGTGCTAATCATACTCAGTCTGCGGGTTTAGTGGAAAGATATAATGGCACTCTGAAAATGAAACTTGCCAAAATACAGGCAACGACTGGTCTATCATGGCCCGACGCTTTGCCTTTAGCTCTCCTATCGACCAGAGCGACTGTGCACTCTCGAGTAGGGCTCAGCCCATATGAGATTGTGTTCGGCCGTCCTGCGAACATTTGGGGAGTTCCGAGGCCTAAAGAATTTGACAGACTTGAATATCCAATGTTAATCGACTATCTCTATGATCTGACTGCTAAATTGAGTTTGATTCATCAACAGGTCTTTGAGGCTCTACCGACACAAATAGAGGGTCCTGGTCATCGGCTCCAACTAGGTGATTGGGTTCTTACCCGCAACTTTGGACGAAAACGAAATATTGAGCCAAGGATCGTGGGACATTACGAGGTGTTGCTGGCAACGAGGACTGCGGTTCGGCTGGAAGGGAGAAAACACTGGGTGCATGCCACCCACACCAAGAAAATTCCGCTCCCATTGCCAGCAGATAGTTGGATCAGAAAAGGATTCGGCTCGTCTGAAAGTTACGTCCCTCTAAATTACGTGCCGTTTAGTGACGCACAGCCTGTAGGAGATAACACAGTAAGACCCGACACCCCTGTTGAACGATCCGAAGTTAATGCTCTTTCAGCAACATTGGAGAATTCAAGTTCTGAACAATTGCGTGGACAATCGAACACTCCTTTACCGTCTGATCCACTGTTTGAAGAGCAGACTCGCCCCAGAAGAAGTCGATACTTTCTTCGACCGCGCTAACGGACTAATAAATTATTTTTTATTTTTTCGAATTTACATCACCTCTATTGTTGCCATAAAAATTGTGGACGTGTATATATATATATATATATATATATATATATATTGTGTACCTTTTTCCTTACAGCTAGGAGGCGTATATTGAACTCAATGAACTCTTGATTAAAAATATTTTCATCTGGGTTAACAGTAGGGCCGTGCGGGTACTTCCTCCTGTTTAGCAGGTATCTGACACTAGGTCGATTACTTTTGTCGATTTCTGGGAACTCCTGGGGATTGATAATCGCTACTCAGAACGAAGTGCGTCAAGAACGTCACGGACGGTTTTTAGAAGATGGAGTCTTCTAAGATGTTGGAAATTGAGAAAATGGTGGCGCAAAGATCCAAACTGCACAAGACATTTCGGAAAAAATGTTTTTGTTACAGGTTTTTATGTTGTTCCTAACTGTTTCTATGCTGCTGGTGGGTGGAGTATATTTTGGTTTTCAATCATTGCTGCCTTCTACTTTACCTTCTCCTCCTTCTCTTGATTTAAATTCTGTTTCCACTATGTCTCCACATTCCTTTCATCTTCTGCCCCAACATGAACAGGTCAGACGTGCGGAATTTATGAACAATTCTTTTGTTCAACTTCTACATCAGCATCAGTTGGTGATGAACACTACCAATTGTTGGGTATGTGGGTTAATGCCACATACCATGGATAAGGGTATCCCGTATTTTGTTCTTCCTTATAGCCCCCAAGGGTCAGCTCGAGCATTCCAGACCATGTTCCGTAGTGCACTAGACTCCTACCCCCATCGAGAGCCTCGCTCCGCAAACATTGGTCCTGGCCCGTTCCACAAGTCCTTGGCAATAGCAATTGCAGATTTAAATAGAGATATTTTTGACGCAACACTTATCCCAGAGGAAGAGGTGCAAGCTTATAAGGATCTGAGTAAGGTCAAGTATAGTACATCAGTGAATGATAGGCAGTTTAAAAGCTCATCTCCAATCTGGATCGTACCTCATCTCGGTCATTTCTGTCTGCAAGGTCTTGGTCGAAATCCGAGAGCTCAGCTTGGGAAGAGTGCTTGTGTTGATACTTACGTTTTACCAATGCTCTCGTCCCCTGTCTTTCTGACTGCCAAGGGTACCTATTTTGTATGTTATGATCGCGCATATACGTGGTTACTTCATGACTTCTCGGGTACCTGCTATATTGCGAATATTTTGCCTCCAACTTTCACTGTTGCCTCAGATTATCACAAAACCAGAGTTGTGAGAGGTGTCATTAGTAAAGAAGATACTGCCGGTCAAGAAGCAGTTGATTTCTTTAAGGGTTTCCTACCGTTTTGGGGCCCTATGGTCAATAGCAGGAATCTGAGACAGTTAACTCGTGTAGTGGAAGCAACAGCTAACATAACTGCAAGCGCCCTTGGTAATCTGACAGCAGAGCTTCAAGCGGATAGGCTTATGACGCTACAGAACTTTATGGTTCTAGATGTAGTACTAGCAGACAGAGGTGGTGTGTGTAAGGTCATCCATTCGAGCTGCTGCATTTTCATACCTGATAACGCTCCAACGGTTTACCAAGCCATCTCGAAGTTGCATAAAATCTCGGAGTCCATACACGTGGACGAGGGAGATTGGACGCTTCTAGGATGGTTTTGGGGTCTGATGTCAACTTGGGGTTGGAAAATTCTGATGATTATAGGGGTTGTTGTGACGTTTCTGTTCACGTGTTGTCTCTGTGTGCAGTGTGGTCCTGCCTTATGTGGCCTTTGTGCTGCAACGTGTATAAGAAGGCCATCTGTTACCGGCGAGACATTGATGAATAAGATGATGTTCCAGCAACACTTGAATGATCTGATGAATATCGAAATTGATTATGATTCCGACTAGTGCTTGCCTACATGAGGGCAAAAGGAGCGTCTGAGGAGCAATGAGCTCCGTTACGATGCTAGCGAGGGTGGTATCTATGAACCGTAAATGACGAGATTAATAGGTGTACGCATTTTCGATACGCTACTTAGAAGGGTTCGTCTTATTTACAGGTTTCTTCATTTTTACCCTCGGGTTCCATTTTAGATACGGCATCCATTTTGTTTCTTGCCCTCACGTAGTCAGCGAACAGGCAAATGTCCGCCGCATGACCCTGTGATTCCCAAGACTGGGGGATGACACGGCAGAGACAGATGGCTCCGCAGCTGGGTAATCTTCCCACGTTGGCCTATTGTTTCAGCCTTGCATGCGCTCGGCTCGAATCCTTTGATCCTGGGATTGCGCTTCCGATATTACCTCCACACTCCTTCTCCTTCTGTTGTCTGACTTCCTTGCACCTGTTCCTGTCTCTTGCTCTCGTCCTTTTACAACTAGAGTGGAATGTGCATAACAGCAGGATAATGTGCTTTTACAGTTGGGAACCGACACATGTTACTGTGATTATGTTCCGGGTTTCCGACACCATGAATGAAGCCCTTTTAAGTTTATTGTGGGAACTGAGTGGTAACCTTTTGTTCGTTACGTTATTGAATGCTGAAAACGTGTATAAAAGGAGCGATCCACATTTACAATTTGAAGCAGGCTCTTGGAACCTACACTCTGTTGTACTTCCTATGACTTTTGCATCCCTGCAGTAATAAACGCTGATCTTTGACGCCGAAGGAAGTGTCCCGTGTCTCTGTCACTTGTGCGCCGAACAGGTATCCTACGAAGGTTTCAGGTGTTGTTCCCTGGCACCGCTGGATATTAAAGATTCCAGTCCTTCAGAGCCTACTCCCAGGCCAGAAGGGGATGCCTCACCACCGGAGAAGGAGAGTAAGTGCATAGATGCGGGCAAAAGGGTGGCCCCACAATCGGCCAACCAATGGTGTATCACCAAGTCAATCTGCCTTCTTTCAGGGTGTGATTGTGCCCACTGGGACAAGATGTAGGAGCTCCTCCACTACATACCAGAGGAGCACAGGAAGAGGAGACACGAAATAGTCTCTGAGAGCAAGCAGAAATCAAACCCCTCAATTCGCCTTGCCCTAGATGCCTCAGACGCCGCTGCCAGAGGGGTCAATTCCAGCGTCCTTCTACGTAGATACGCCTGGCTCCATATCTATCGCTGACTGGGGGTGAGTGTTTGATTTGCTCAAACGCTCCATCGATTATCCCCTTTGGTATCGCTTTGTTTGCCCTAAGTTGGCAGGGTATGCCTAGACATGGGTCCCTTGTTTACTTTGCCACTGGATTCAAGATAGCTTGGCTGATGAGGGTTATGAACCCTAAACCGTTCCCAGGATGCTTGTTTCCGGCCCAGGGAAGACCTAGCTTGGCAGATCGGTGCTGGGCTGTTCCCATGAGGCACAGGGTAGGACTGTTTTGCATATGGCCATGTCTGAACTTGGGTGGTGGAGTGAGCTAAAGAATGATGATGGATTAAACCCAGATCAGTTGACTGAGGGTTAGTGTTTGATTTGCTCAAACGCTCCGTCCATCATCCCCTTTGGTATCAACCAGGAAGTTCAGCAGAACCTGTTGAACATGCCACAATTGAACCAAATGTTAGAACAGATTAAGAAAGATATGATGATGGCTAAGATGATGGATGCACTTCAAACACCTGCTTCCCGCTGATTCTTTAGCCCCACACCCTATCGTGGAGGCTCAAAGATCAAATTCCTACCTCTAGCCCCTCCAGATCCAACTCTACCGGGGAGCTATTCGCAACTCGGAGGTTGGCATAGCCTAATTGAACCCTGCATGTATCCATTCTATTCAGGTACTGCTCCCTCTTTTCCAACCAAATCAACAAGTCACGGTCAGAACAGTCATGTGCCTCCTAGGCAAGATGGCCTCCTACATTGCCATAGGTACCAAGATGCACATACATCAGTTGCAAGAATGCCTAGCGCAACAGTGGTCTCAGGCGGAGGATTATTGGTACGATCTAGGGTTGATCAGCAGCACTAGTCGCTGAATGCAGTGGTGGAACACCAACAACCTGTTGTATGGATGGCCTTTCCTCGACCCAGTTCCACAGAGGACCATTACAATGCACCCCTCCCTTACAGGTTGGGGCACACACTGGAGCGGACTGTCCAGGGACAGTGGGAACCCAAACACCAGTGCCTCCACATCAACTACCTGGAACCTAGCCATTCACCTAGCATTGAAGGCAATCGTACCTTACCTGATAAGCGAGGTTCCTCTCGTCCGGATGGACACTGACAGCCATGTATTATCTTCAGAAACGTAGGGGTACACGCTCCCCACAACTCTCGCAGCTGTCCCAGAGGATTTGATGTTGGGCTCAGCATCGAAAAATCCATTTACTCGCAGAGAACCTTCCAGGGATGTAAATGTAAATGTAAATGTACAGGAATTTATATAGCGCAAATCACCGAGCGGTTTCTAAGCGCTTGCTTAGGGAACCCGTCCTGGTATTCCCCTGTGAGATAACCCCAGCAGGGTATCCGCAAGGTGAAAGCCAGGCATCCCGCCGCGAGGGGCCGTAGTGGAGATTAAGCAAGCTATTGCCCAGAGTCGCAGAGTGTGAACCCGTGAATCGAGTAGGCACCTGAGCGAGAATTGTCGAGTCCATGGACATTTTAGGACTCAAGACCCCACCGAGCCGGGAATTGAACCCTGGTCCCGGGCTGACCTCTGCTTCCAGGACTGCCTCCTCTAACCAGTGAGCCACACTTCTCCACTGGATGGACAACAATTTAGCCAACCACCTCAGCAGAATGAGGCAGTAAGTCCACAACTGGAAACTCTACCTGCAAGTCCTTTCTCTGCTATTTCCAGAGATGGGGTTTCCCACAAACAGACCTGTTTGCAACAGCAGAAAATGCCATATGCCAAAACATGGCCCCCCGTTTCCCATACTCACAGTCCAGCAGCAATGTACTGTGGGTGAACTGATCAGGGATTTTCCTGTGCTTTTACGCCTCAGCCTCTTCTTCAGTTTGTGGTTTGTAGGCTGCGGCAGATGTCCCTCACTCTCATTCTGGTGGCTCCCACATGGGCCTGCCAGCTCTGGTTCAGGACTCTGCTCAAAGTCTCTCTGATTCCACAGGAGAGGCTCCCCAAAGAGCATAACTTCACACACGACCTTGGAGAAATCAGCCACCCAGACCCAATGGCCCTCAACCTTGCAATCTGATTCCTTAATCTTCCACCTCACTTCATGAGCATTTTCAAGGAAGTGCGCAGACATACCCCCAGGCCTACTATGTGGGCAGGTGGAAGAGGTTTGTGTACTACTGTCACGCAAAAGATGTATCCTTTTAAAGCCACAGTGCAGGATATTGTTTTCTACTTACTCCACTTAAAAGGTTTCTGGTCTAGCCTTCAATTCTATATGACTACACCTTGACACTGAGGAAAATGATATTTTGCCTGACCAAATATGACCAAATATGTCCTCTACATACACCCTATGTTACATGTCATGTGCATGTCACCCATGCATATTTCCCGTAGTGGCCTGAATCACTAGGCCCCTGCAATCATGTCCTGCATTAGAAATGCCAGTCATCAAGTCTCCCAAACGTTAAGTTAGCATAAGGCCCATGTATTTGCATTTTGCATTGTACACCTCTAATAAATATCGTACTGAACCCTTTTTGTGGTTCAGATTGAACCACCAGTCCCTGAATTAATGTTTTCATGACTCCTGACACACTGAAGCTGCAGTTACGTCCCTCTGACCTCGCATACTTCTAGCTCAGCCGCAAGAAGCCCAGTAAGGGTTGCCAAGACAGTATATTTTGCTTAACAGTTATCTGCCTGCCCGGTGAGGAAAAGTAAACAGAACCCGTCCGAGGGAGATAGGCCTAGCCATTCTGTCTCCATTAAAGTAAATCACAGTGCTTGCACCCATAGAAAGCTTATGCAACGAATGAATATGCCCTCTCTGTCTTTTAGTGATATCAGTTGTACTAGATGTGCTGGTCGCCTTGACATAAGAGATCTCTCTGCTAGGTTGTAAGTCAGCCTCTTCCCAGTTACACGTCAATTGTACGTCATGTTCAAAGTTGCACAATTAGGGCACAGTTCGAGCTGGTCATGCAAACTCCTCCTCTGTGTACCACCCACCTATGACACCTACCTATCACACACCTATGACTCATCAAGTGTACGCCCACATGCTCTTATCTCATTTTCTGTCTTGCGCCTGCTCCTATGTACAAGGAGTAAAAAGTATATAATATAATGTTTTGTTATTAAATGTTAGAAGACTCTTCCTGAACCTCTGTGGTGATGGAACATATTCTCCCTTTGACTCGAGTTATTGGAATAAAGCCCATTTTTAACTCAGATACCACGGACTCTGCTTCTCACTTGATGCATGCTAATTGTTAATGCCTAGAAATTCAGCCAGGGTAATATTTTATTTACCACAACACAGTGGCTTCCTACCTTCAGAATCGACACCACATTTCTCTCTTCAGGATTCTCGTCATCAAAGCTTTCATAGAGGTCTCACCAGCCCTTGCATGGAATCTGAGCCTGTCAGCCCTGCACTCTTCAGTTCCTCTATTGGATAGTGGCATGTCTAGTTGCCATCACTTCACTCAGGCGCGTCAGTGAGCTTTAGGCATTAACCCTTGAGGAATCCTTCTTCCAAGTTCATAGCATTGTCCTCTGCACCAATCCCAAATTGCTCCCTAGGTGATCTCTCAATTCCACCTTAATCAGTCTATTAAACTTCCTATCTTTTTCACACAACCTGATTCAGTTGTGGTACGGTTTCTCCATACTTTGGATGTAAAGTGAGCCCTCATACTACATTGACAAAACCACACATTTAGGAAGACACAACTTTTTATTGCTTTCTTCAAACCCCATAAAGGGAAGGCTCTATCCAAGTCAGGCATTGCCAGATGGATAGTTAGATGCATCCAAATATGCTATGCCAAAGCTAAGAGGACTCTGCCCACTCATCCTAGACCCACTCTAATCGAAAGAAAGGAGCCTATGCAGCCTTCCTGGGGAACATACCAATATCTGAAAGAAACACGTTAGTGATAGATTTCTTACCTTAGAATATCCCCAGGCGTCAGACTGGATCCGGAAAGTTTTGCTTAGCAGTACCCTTGCGTGTCAGTAGGTGGTGTCCTGCAGCTCCGCATCCGTCACTAGCGTCGTCAGTGCCGAGATGTCGTCACGGAGAATACATAAGCGCCACCCATGTGCGCTGACGTCAGTTCTTTATTTTTCCGTGCCAGTAAGCGCAGATCCGGATTGAGCACGTACCTTGGTCTCTTTTTGACCACTATTTTGAGACTTTTGTCTCCCCCTTTCTCTTGGTGCACGTAGGGATGCCCGGCTTTAAGTCCGGTGGGACGTGTCACCGAAACATGTCGGTAGCGGACCCCCACGATGTTTGCCTCTACTGCCTGGAGGCCGACCACGACTTCCGGGACTGCCGTGCCATGGCCCCCAAGGCCTTACGGGAGCGACATCAGAAGTTGCTGGAGGTCCAGCATTCGTCGCGTCGCCGCTCCCGGTCTAGGGGCTGTTGCCGGGACCGCTCGCAGACCCGGAAATGACGCGCCTTGGACTCCAAGCCTTCGCCTTCAGGTTCCGGTAAGCGTCGCCATAAAAAGAAGTTGAAGAAGCGTGTTCGCTCTCCGACGTCCCCTCGTCACTCCTCGGAGGGGGACAGGGGCCTCACCCCTGCGGCTCCTCTGGAGAATCCAATGGCCTACCCGCCATACCCAGGTCCGTCGGCGACTCCCGAACAGATTCAAGAATTCCTTGCTGCTTTGGACCTCTTACAGGCCTCGGACTCCCGGCGTGCCTTCGGGCTTCGCAGACCCATATCCAGATCCTACTGACCAGGCGGCTCCAGCCCCGGTGCCACAGGATCCTGCCCCGCTGGCTCTGGCTTCGACGCCATGAGGTGCTGCATTAACGGCCCCGGCACCACCCTCGGCTCCAGCCCCGGGGCCACCCTTGGCTCCAGCCTCGGCGCCACCCTCAGCTCCACCCCCGACGTAGCACTGGGTGCCGTTTATGCCAACCTTCCCCCGGGTCCCGGACCATTTTGTTCCGGCCTGGGATCCGCATTGGGAATCTGCACCGGCACCGTTTCCGACGCCGTTCGTCCCATCTCCGGCTCCACTGCCACAACCGGCCCCCTCAACACAAGAGGCGGACGGCGACTGGAAAGGGTCAGAGGATCCGCTTGCTTGGCAATGTGACTCCGAACTCGATTGGGTGGACGACTTGGAGGATGCAGGTGACCTCAATGTCTCTTCTGATCCGAGATTCACCTCTCTCCCACCTACTATGGAGGAGGGTGTCTCCTATATGGTGGTCCTCCGTCTGGCTGCTGAGGCCCTCAATCTTGACCTGCCCACGGTGGCCCTCAAGACCAACCTCCTCACCGAGATGTTCCAGACAGCGTCTACTTCGGCGGAGACGCTGCTTCCCTTTAATGACGCCCTTACAGAGGTCCTCTTGGGCAGTTGGTCGAGGGGGGACCCGGTGGATAAAAACATCACCAGATGCCAACGACCAGCGCCCAGTGACCCCGCTTTGTTGACAACTCACCCTACGCCTGAGAGCCTTGTCATTCAGACCTCGACGTCACAGAGTTCCTTTCCCATGGCTCCACCGGTTAAGGACTCTAAACGGTTGGGACAGTTTGGGAAGTGGTTGTTCTCTTCAGCCAGCCTCGAGCTGCGGTCGGTGAACACCACCTGCTTATTGGGCCGCTACTCCCACGCTGTGTGGGACACTGTTCCTCAGGTTTTGCCTCAGTGTCCTGGGGAGGAGCAGGCTACCCTTTCTCAGGCGATTGCTGAGGGCAAGGATGCAGCTAAATTTGCCAACCAGTGTGGGTTAGACACCGCCGACTCCCTGGGCAGGGCGATCTCTACGACCGTGACGTTGCGGCGCCACGCGTGGTTGCGTTTGACCGGGTTCTCGCCCGGTGTCCAGAGTTCGCTCATGGACATGCCCTTCGATGGCACCTGCCTGTTTGGCGACAAGGCTGACAGTGCACTGGAGTGCTTTAAAGACTCGTGGGCTACGGCCAAGTCCCTGGGTCTTGATACTAAGGCTCCGGCCACTCCTGGTTTTCGTTCCTTTCGTAACCAGGGTCGAGGCGCCCTTCCACCAGTCCTGTGCAGAACCAGCTACAGCGAGGTCGCGGTTTATGCAGCGGCGGGGCGGGGAACCAGCGTTCGGGTCCATCCACTTCCACCCTGCTGTTTCCGCCTCTAAACCCTCCTAATCTGAGATTCAGGGAGCAGCTGAAGCCGTGGGTGGCATGTTCCGCCACCACCTCCCCCGCTGGCGCGAGATTACGTCAGACAAATGGGTGCTGCAGATAATCTGCAAGGGTTACTCCCTTCCCTTTTAGTCCCCACCCCCAACCATGCCACCTCGGTGCCACCGCGTGTCGGGGGATCATTTGGCTCTTCTCCAACAGGAAGTTAGGCCCTCTTGGCCAAGGCGGCCATCAAGTGCATTCCTGGGCCAGAAGTAGTGCGTGGTTGCTATTCCCACCATTTTCTGGTCCCCAAGAAGGACAAAGGGGGTCTGCATCCTATCTTGGACCTCCGGGACGTGAATCGCTTCCTCTGGAAGGAGAAGTTCAAGATGCTAACCCTGGCTCAGGTCTTGACTGCTCTTGACCCTGGAGACTGGATGGTAGCGTTGGACTTACAGGACGCATATTTTCACATCCCCGTCCTGCCCGCCCACCGGCGTTACCTGTGGTTCACAGTAGGCAGCTCATCTGTGCAGGTCAGGGGTATCCGTTTTCCCCTACCTCAACGACTAGTTGTTAAAGGTGGGCTCACCCCAGGCAGTCGTCAACCACCTTCAGACTACGGCCGATCTCCTGCATTTGCTGGGGTTCTCCCTCAACGTCCCGAAGTCGCACCTGAGTCCCTCTCAGAAGCTCCCTTCGTCGGAGCGGTTCTGGATTTGACGCAGTTTAGGGTTTATCCTCCCGAGCAGCGAGTCCGGGATATTCAGGCTCTTGATTCCGATCTTTCAGCCTCTTTCCCGGGTTTCAGTCACAATGACCCTCCGGCTCCTGGGCCTGATGGCCTCCTGCATCCTGCTAGTGCAACATGCCAGATGGCATATGGGGGCTCTGCAGTGGGACCTGAAGTTCTAGTTGGCACAGCATCAGGGCAACCTGTCCGATCATGTCCAGATCTCGGAGCGAACTGCACGGCAACTGCAGTGGTTGCTCACGAATCGCGATTGGGTCAATGGCAGATCCCTCTCCCTTCCCCAACCGGAGCACACAGTCGTGACGGATGCCTCCCTCCTGGGATGGGGAGGGGTGGAGATCAGAGGCTCCATATCCACCATCTGGAGCTGCGGGCGATCCAACTTGCACAGAAGGCATTCCTTCCCTCTTTACGGGGAAGTGTAGTGCAGGTGTTCATGGACAACACCACAGCCATGTGGTATTGCAACAAACTGGGCGGGGACGGGTCCTGGACCCTATGTCAGGAGGCTCTGCGCCTCTGGACATGGCTGGAATATCAAGGCATTACCCTGGTGGTTCTACACCTGGCAGGTTCTCTGAACGCCAGGGCGGACGAACTCAGCCTCCGGTGCTTGATGGATCACGAATGGCGTCTGAACTCAGACGTGGCGCAAGGCCTCCTTCTGCGGTGGGGAGAGCCTTGGTTAGATCTATTCGCCACCGAAGAGAACGTGCACTGTCATCAATTCTGCATGTTGGAATTTTCAAGGCGGCACTCGCTTGGAGACGCTTTTCGTCTCGTGTGGAGCTGCGGTCTACTGTACGTTTTTCCGCCTATACCACTTCTGCCCAGTGTGCTGAAGAAGATCAGGCGTGACCGGGCCCAAGTTATTCTAGTGGCTTCGGACTGGGCTCGAAGTGTATGGTATCCCGAGCTACTCAGTATGAGCATAGATCCCCCGATCCGTCTGCCTCTTCGGGAGGATCTTCTGTCGCAGCAGCAGGGGACGGTCCTCCACCCGAACCTGTCCAGCCTCCACCTCCATGCGTGGAGATTGAGCGGCGACAGTTGACAGCTTTCGACCTTCCTCCTGAAGTCTGTAAAGTCATTCTGGCAGCCAAGCGTCTCTCCACTAAAATAGTCTACGCCTGCTAATGGAACAACGTTGTGGCATGGTGCACAGCAAAGGCTGTAGATCCCTTTCTGCCCCTCTTTCTGAGGTTCTTCTGTTTCTTCTGTCCTTGACCCAGCAGAGCTCTGCTCTGGGCACTATCCAAGGTTATCTTTCTGCCATCGCCTCCTTTCTGAGGGTTCCTGATCAGCCTTCTCTCTTTAAGTCCCGGTATGTTAACCGTTTCCTCAAAGGCATTACACACACGTTTCCTCTCGTGCCTTTTATAATGCCTCAATGGGACTTAAATCTTGTCTTGACTTTTCTGATGTGCGCTCCTTTTAAGCCCCTTCATAACTGTCCTTTATGTCTTCTCACTCTAAAGACGACTTTCCTGATAGCTATCACCTCTGCCAGAAGAGTGAGTGAGCTCCAGGCTCTTTCTTCTAAACCTCCTTTCCTTTCTGTTCAACCGGACAAGGTAGTTTTAAGGACCAGTCCTTCTTTCTTGCCAAAGGTTGTCACACCCTTCCACATCGGGCAGACCATCACTTTGCTCACCTTCTTTCTGCCTCCGCATCCTTCCAGGGAAGAGGAGAGGCTCCACCTTCTGGACCCAAAACGTGTGCTTGCTTTCTATTTGCAGCATACACAACCGTTCCGGGTGGATGATCAGCTCTTTGTTGGCTGCGTGGGCGCCAAAAAAGCTTGGGCTGTGCGCAAATGGACCATTTCCCGGTGGGTCGTTCTGTGCATCAAAGCATGTTACTCCTTGGCCAAGAAAGAGCCTCCTGTGGGGCTGCGTGCCCATTCCACCAGGGCAACTGCAGCCACTACGGCCTTGGGACACGGCGTTCCCTTGCAGGATATTTGTCAGGTAGCTGCGTGGGCCTCGCTGCACACGTTTACAAAGCACTACTGCCTTGACAGTCAAGTCCGAAGAGACGGCTTCTTTAGCTATTCTTTTCTCTGTGACTTCCTGGTGTAATTTTGTTCGCAGACTCTCCACCGGGGTTGGTATTGCTGGGGTGTCTATTCTAAGGTAAGGAATCTATCACTAACGTGTCTCTTTCAGATGCACAAGTTACTACTTGTGTAACAATATATTTGTAAGAGACATTAGTGATAGATTCCTTACCGCTGCCCATCCTCCCCGTTCTGCGAACTAATTACTAGGGTTAAGGTCATCACCTTTTAAGACCCTAGCTTTATGCATCAATGGTCAGTAACTTGCATGGCTCAGCGTTTCTGGCGCGGAAAGTCGTGTACAGAACTGACGTCAGCGCGCATGTGTGGCGCCTAAGTGACGACGCCAGTGACGGACGCGGAGACGCAGGACTCCACCTACTGACACGCAAGGGTACTGCTAAGCAAAACTTTCTGGATCCAGTCTGAAGCCTGGGGATATTTTAAGGTAAGGAATCTATCACTAACTAATGTCTCTTACAGCTATATCGTTACACAAGTAGTAACTTGTGCAGCTGAGCTATGCAAATTAGCTACTGGGTCCACACCACACACTTTCACAAAACATTACTGTGTCGATATGCTAGCCTTCCCACAGGCTAATGTTGGTCAGATAGTGCTCCATACACTCTTTCAGTTTACTACAACACCCACAGGCTATCCACCGCTTTCTGGCAGGACTGCTTTACAGTCTATGCACAGCTAGTGTTTCTGCAGCCACACATGCCTCGAACTGAAAATGTTACCTACTCTGTAAGCATCTGTTCATGGCATGTACTGTAGATTCACGTGTGCCCACCCTCCTCCCCGGTTGCCTATGGTCATTGCAGTGTCTCTTACTAACTTTTTTCCCTCTTTTGCATTAACCACTCGCCATACATCACTTTGCTTAACATCCCAAATACACCAGCCATGGGAGAAAACATTCAAACAATGAAGCTAATGCTCATTAACCATAAGAGGAAGTATCATGTGACTCGATAGACTTCTTTGCAGAAAAATAATTTGCACACATCGGGTCCAACACCAGATGACAGGAGTATGCACAGCAGGTGAATCTACAGCACTACATTCCACAAACAGATGTCTACAGGGTATGTAAAATGTTTTTTATATCTTTGTATCATATATATGTTCCTGGCATGTGCAGCTGTTATGCATGGAGTGCGTACTTTTGACATCTAGTGTTGGGTTCGGACGTGTGCAACTTGATTTTCTTTGGAGAAGTCTTCAAATCACGAGGTGTTGTGGCTCCTTCTATTGCTGGTAATGTGCATGGGCATCTGCTCCATTATTAGATGGTTAGATACTGTGCATCCCTGAGCTCCGGGTCGACACCCTATGCTGTTCGGCACCTCCTGGTTCTTCCACCCTGATCTGCTTGAATCAATCTTCTGCATCTCCATCTCCTCATTCAACTTCACCATCCAGTTTCCTTCCGACGTCCCCCTCTGAGCACTTGCCTCCTTTCAGGGCCTTCTTCTCAGCCTCTTTCACCAAGAATGCAGACTTTTTAATGGAAGTATCCCTTTCTGCTACTGTCCACAGTGCCATTGCAAATACCGCTAGTCGGATAATCATCGGGTCTGCAACTTGTGTGGCTCACTGCAGCACAAGGCATCCAGCCTTGCCTGCCTCGCCTACACATCCAAAAAGACACTTCATTAATGTTCAGCTCAGTGTCTAACTCGACGCACCATGGCGCGCCATCAATGATCTCTTTGTGTACCAGGAGACGAGGGAGAACCACAGCCAGAGACTTTAGGTCAACAGGCCCTCTGCTTCAGCCCAGAACCAAGCTCACACTCAGACTACAAGGCAGAGGAACTGCCTCTCGCTCAGCAGAAGATGTTGACTGTGAGTACCACACCCACAACCCCACCCTTCACCTCCATACTGACAGGCCAGGTGCCGCTCTTGAGGTGGTTGGACATCAAGCTCAGAATTCTGGGTGCAAACTTCGGGGCCCAATGCCCGACCACCTCGAGAGCGGTGCGTGGCCCCTGCTCAGATTTCCAGTCCATCACTGCCAGAAGGCCATAGTCTGCACTGACCAAGGGCCTCAGAGCCAAGTCTGAGGCAACCATCGACATTGAAACAGCAACTGCAGCCCCAGCTGTTGGCACTGTCAGCACCTTTAAAAGACCAGCGCCGAATCCTGCTTAAGCTCCTAAGACTCCTTTGATTATGAAGAACCACGCAACGCATGACCTCCAAAAACCTTAAACGCTGTTGAAACGTTTGCCGTCCAAAGCCCCATCATTGGTGGAGTTGAATGACCAGGAGCAAACCATCCTGCTTTGGCTCCAGTAGGAGCTCGACGTCAAGCAACAACGCCTCACCATTCACCCTCAGATAGGAAGAATTATTATGAGCCTCCTCTGAAGGAACGGAACTTTCTGTCCTGTAAATGGAAACTAAATTTTGAGGAGGAATTTGCACAGAAACCCCCTGATCCACCTCAGGCCCCGTCCCCTCCCCACTGTGTAAACACGCCCTGAGGCCGTTTTAAGTTGCGAGATTAAGTCCCCATGAATCCTGAGGGTCCCTAGGGTCAAATTAGCCCACTAGGTACCTCCAGTAAGCACCATTGCAGAGAGGTGTAAAAAGGGGCACGGCCTGTACCACCTCTCTGCAACGCAGCGCAGTGGTGCTAACTGGAAGCACCTGGTGGGTTAGTTGGCCCCCAGTGTCCCTCAGGATTGAAGGGGAATTATTTCCCCAACTTAAAATGCACCACAGGGCATGTTTGCACACGTCACCTCCGGTCCCGTCCGCTCCCTTCACCACTGTGTAAACGTGCCCTGTGGCTGTTCTAAGTTGAGAGTTTAAGTCCCCTTGAATCCTAAGGGTCTCTAGGGTCAAACTAGCCCACTAGGTACCTCCAGTAAGCACCACAAAGCTGCGTTGCAGAGGGGTGTAAAAAGGGGCATGGCCTCTGAACACCTGTCTGCAATGCAGCTCCCTGGCGCATACTGGAGATACCTGTTGGTCTAGTTGGCCCTCAGGGACCCTCAGTATTGAAAGATAATTAATTCCCCAACTTACAACTTGCCACATGGCGCGTTTGCACAGTGGTGAAGGAAGGGGGCGTGGCCTGAGGTGACATGTTTGCCAACATGCCTTGTGGCACGTTTTAAGTTGGAGAATAAATTCCTCCTCAATCCTGAGGGTCCCTGGGGGCCAACTAGCCCACAAGGTACCTCCACTATGCCCCAGAAAGCTGCGTTGCAGAGAGGTGTTCTCAGGCCACGCCCCTTTTTACACCTCTCTGCAAAGCAGCTCCGTGGCGCTTACTGGAGGTAGCTGGTGGGCTAGTTGGCCTCCAGGAACCCTCAGGATTCAAGGGGAGTTAATCCCCCAACTTAAAACGATCCACAGGGCGGTCGCCAGTAGGTAGTTATAGTTAAGACCTCATTTCTATTCAAAAGGCGTTTTTTGTTTTGCCAATAACTTTGGCACCGTTTGAAGATTCTTTGCGAAACTCTCCCAAAAAAAAAGGTCTATCCAGGTCTTAAAGTTTGGGGGTGATTTGTCAAGTGGGGGCTGAGCATAAAGGGGGTCTCAAAAAGTGTTTTCTCAATGTTAATTTCCATAGGAAATTTTAGCCAAGGCTACAGCCCGAACTGCTGAACAGAATTACACGAAATTTGGCAAAAAGGTAGCTCTTGGTTCACAAAGCGACCTTTTTTTTAAATGGTGTAAACCCGTTCAGTAGGTGCTGAGAAATTGAAAAAAACCAAATCTCGATATCTAGGAGCGCGGTGGATCCGCGAACCCTCTCGACCACAAGCTTCATTTTAATTGGCTGCCAACACTCCAAACCAGGAAGTATTGGCAGCCATCTTGTGTCTCGGTAGAACTTAGTCACAAGAAAACAGAAGTGCAAAGGTGAATAAAAAAAAAAGGGAGCAGTGTAGAAACACCCGGACCCCCCTAGGCCTGCTCAGGGGGTCTCACAAGGACCCCCAGGGCCAAAAAAAGCATTTAAAAAATCGTCCCCCTGGTGCCTTGTAAATTGGGAGATCAATTCCCGTTGAGTCCTGAGGGTCCCCGGGGGTCAACTACCCAACAGATACCTCCAGTATGCGCCAGGGAGCTGCGTTGCAGAGAGGTGTTCAGAGGCCATGCCCCTTTTTACCCCTCTCTGCAATGCAGCTCTGTGGTGCTTACTGGAGGTACGTGGTGGACTAGTTGGCTGAGTCATAGGAAGCATGATTCAGAAAGCTACTTGCTCAACTAAGTGACACTTTGACGCATTGACAGAATCAACTATGAGTGCAAATGAAAGGTTTTCTAGCTATCACATGCATTAGCAATGGCATTAATGTGCGTATTGGAAAATTACCTACCTGTCGAGAGAGAAAACTTACATTGTATGGGACATACACATGAGAATTATAGTTCACTTTCTTTTACTCAGTAGTAGAGAGAAAATATATTACATTGATGAAATTTCGGAACTAAGAAGGAAATAAGTAAAACATTACATTACCAACACTTAAGCAAGGTTCCCAACTACAGATCCAAAGCACAAGATATTCCCCACAACATTATCGTTATATGAGCAAAGCTGATCAGCAGACTAAAACTACCCTTTGTCCTTTCACATGTGGACCTTTCATGAGAGAAGAAAAAAATCAGGGAAATTCCAGAAAACTCCCAGTCCTATACAGAGCGTGTTGACGTAGACAAACACAGCAAATCCTCAAAGCTAAGAATAATAGCCGTTCGAAGCATGTCAATGATTTTGATCAGCCACAACACATTTAACTAAGCTATTAACATAAGAATGTAGAACTGAATGCGGTACATGTAAATACCTCGTCTTCTTGGGTAACATACAGCAGTCATGTAGGTTTCAGTTGCTGTTGGGAGGGATAATTCTCTCCTCAGTTATCATCACTATGAGTGACCCAGAAAAATGGGGTATTTTTCCCCCACCACTGGAGTTACTAATACCAGTGCCTATGTTTGTCCTCTTCTGCTGGCCACCTACAAGGGCCATTTCAACTCTGATGGTGTGAGCGTCTCTGATTGAAGTGAGTAGCCTTTCAAAGCGGACCTCCGCAGAGCCATCTCCCTCTTCCTCCCTTCTCATTGGGCACAGCTCCCCACTCATCTCCGCTGCCAGGACTTCCTCCTACCTGCCTTTTCACAGAATATCTCTGGCGACCAGTGCTCAGCGGATCCTGTCGCAATGCTGCCGATGCCTCTGTATTTTCTACGGATGGCCGCAGAGGAGCCGAGCTGAGGCTCTCTCCCCCTGACCCTCCCCCACCTCCAAACTTTTTTTTGTGAAACATATTTTATTGGTTTTTAAATTTCCACATCCATCCATGTAGTATTATTAAAGGGTTGGCCTCCATTAACACATCTAACATATAAAGTCATAATCCATTATGAACACATAACAATTGACCTATACGTTACATTATTCCGAAGGCTTCATTTGTTACATATACATAGAACAAGGAATCTTTATAACATCGTCTAATACAAATCCCCCCCTCCCCAACAACCTTGGTCACCTTTCTTGCATATCAATACTACCGAACCATGTGCACCTTAGCGTTTTCCTGTGTTTGAGTTGTAGCATAATGTAACTCTACATTACATTGGATGACAAGGCCTAGGCGATATTTATCATTAATTCACACACGGCTTATTTAAACATTTACGTTAACATCCGCAGATTTTAGCTCTCCCATCATAACTTCCCAGTCCATTGCTATTAGCATCTTACGCAGTCCCCTTGCCTTCTCTCTGCGTAACGCTGCGCCCTCTGCACTGCCCCATCTCAACATTTCCGCGTGCCAGCTGGACACCTCTGGAGGTTTACACGACTTCCAGCGCATAGTAACATTCCTGTTAGCTAGTATTATGGCCAGATCTATGAATCTGTATTGTACCTTGTGTTTGGACCTATGTTTGTGTAGGCCTAACAAACATTCTTCCACTGTGTCTTGGATCGCGTGATGCGCTGCCTCTCCAGTAAGCTCCCAACCGTAGTCCAATATCCTATTATTTGGGGGCATGTCCATAGCATGTGTAGTAGGCCCGCCCCCTCGGTCTTACATCTAGGGCAGGAGTGTTGTGTCTGCGGGAACATTTTATCCAGTCCACCTGGAGTCAAATAGGCCCGGTGTAATACTATAGTTTGGATGAACTTACATTTCGAATTCCTGGACACCTGCCTGGTAAGAGCTGTCGGGACTTGGTATAGCAGCCGCAGCCATGCTATGTATCCCTCTGGTATCCCAAAGTGAGGTAACGTCTGAAACATATACTCCCAGTTGATCGAGTCAAACGCTTGTCTGAGGTCTAAAGAAATACAACCCGCGTGGAGGAACCGCGTCTGGTCTATATGTACCAAGTGCGATAGGAACGGCAGTAACCTATTGGCCAGTACCTTACTCAGTATTGTGTACTTGGTGGGTAGATAACGGGCGGTAATTGGCCATATCCGTGTGGTCTCTTACAGGCTTTTGCAATAATATTACCATTGCCTGTGCAGTGGTGAGAGGCAGGGAACCATCTTTCCAGATCGCATTATACAGGTCCGTTAATCTGGGTACTAGCGATTCCGCATTCGTAGCATAGAATTCGATGGGAAGCCCATCCATACCAGGAATCTTATTACGGGTGAGCCCCTTCATAGCGTTTCTGATTTCTTGTGGTGTTCAGGGCCCTGCTAGGTCTTTTTGAGCTGAAGGCGCTAATACTGGGAATGTTAAGGCAGACAGGAAGGCTTCCGTTTGCTCATTGGGAATGCTTACGGGCGCACTATATAATGAAGCATAGTATGTTCTGAATGCCTCATTAATCTCGCCCTGTGTGGAGGCCCTTGTTCCATCCTCTTTCCTGATTTCATTTATCACTATTGTGGGAGGTGTGTCCCGGAGTAATCTAGCTAGCAGAGTTCCTGCTTTGTCCGCTTCCACATGTGTTCGCCTGGTATACTCCTTGTAATCTATAACTCTAAGGGATTCTAAGAGTTCAGCATGTTTAATTCTCGCCTCTTGGAGCGAACCTTTGTGATTGTCGTCAGTCACGGCCATTTGTTCCTGTCCGCCCATTTTATTTTCAGTGTCCACTAGAGACCTAAGGAGTTCCTGTCTTGCGCCAACCGTCACACTGATCGCCTTGCCCCGGATTACCGCCTTGAAGGCGTCCCACTCAATCAGTCTACTCGTTGCCATGTTACTGTTTTCTGTAAAATAGCAATCTATAGTATGTGAAAGATCATTACACAGCACAGGGTCTTCCAATAATTGTGGCCATAGCCGCCATGTAGGGACCGGGGTAGGTATCTTACCCCATGTAATACTAATGTCTAGTGAGCTGTGATCTGAGAAAGTCTTGGGTAGATATGTAGAGCGGATTACTTGCATTGCTATGCCATCAGAACAGAGAATCCTGTCTATTCTAGTATGCAGGTCATGTACTGCTGAGTAAAATGAGTATTCCCGGTGTCCGCGATGACGCATCCTCCAAACATCACACAGTCTCCACCCTGCGGCCCATCTTACCAGTGTCTCAGTCTGTTTAAACACCCCCGCACCGCGTAATGGCGGATGTGATCTGCCCAAGGATACATCCATAACCATATTACAATCCCCATTTGTCAGATTTCTAGCAATTCTTTCCATCACAGTATTTCTTTCTTTTTAAAGTTTTTTTATTGGTTTTACTTACAACATATAACATACAACAAATAACCGACAGCGCTTTGTCAATACAGGTGTAGCAGCCAGACTGGCTGAGTTACTGGTTACATAGTTTACACAAAATATATGCTTGTCTGCCCCTGTTTTACTTCTTACAACATATAACATATAATCGTCAGCGCTTTGTAAATACAGTGGTAGCGGGCAGACTGACTGAGTTACTGGTAATACAGTTTACACAAAATATATGCTTGTCTGCCCCTCTTTCCACTGTCCCAGTGAGGAGAAAGGGGCATGTAAAGGGGGGAGAGAGTAGGAAGTTAAGATGGGGATAAAAAGAGAGGGGCATTCCAGAAGATTACTAACACCTCAGTGGCGTCCTGATCTAGTGAGCGGTGTGGTTTTGAGCCTGTTATATGCTTTTGATTAGCACTGCTTAAGGCGGTTCAGATGGGTCTAGGAGCTTGTCCAAGGACGCCCACATGCCCCTGTTGGGTTGTCTCCATGGCGTGTTTCGTATAGCTGTGTTGTCAGCTCCTCTAAGGTACGACACGCAGTTGAGCCACCCCTTGAAGGTTGCCTTGGAAGTGTCTTTCCATTTGCTGAGTACTATTTTGACTGCTGCTGGTAGTAGGAGATCTAGAAGGTCTCTGTCTTGTTGTGAGTCTAGCTCCGATGTTATATATGTGGTGGTAAGTGTAGCAAACTCTTCTTTTAGTGTGCATCATAACGTTTTATTTATGAAGGTGAATATTCTGTTCCACTTTGGTTCAGTGGCAGATAAGGTGTGCCAGGTCCCCCTATTCACTGTCGTAATTCCAGCACCGGTCGTTTTCCCTACCCAGGGACACCAGGCGAGCCTAGGTCCAGTAAATCTTGTGAAGAAGCCAGAGTTTTGTTTGAGCTAACACCGGGGAAATCTTGTTTTTCGCGGGGATGCCCAGAGGATGTGGAGTTCTTTCTTGCTAAGTGTGGTACCCAGTTGTGTCTCCCGGTATGAGGTTGTTTTGTTGTTAAGCTCGTAGGAGGTGTGTTGTAGCAGTCTGTAGAGGTGAGATACCTGGTGGCATACTTTGTTCAGATTCTCCATGTATTGGATGATTGAGGGTTTGTGTCTTGTAAGTTCTGATTTGGACAGGCCTGTTCTGATTTTAAGGAAGTTGTAAGGTTCTATGTCTGGTAGCTTATGCAATTTTTTTAGCATGTTGAAGGTGTAGGGGCTTTCCCCTTCTTCCAGCTGAGCTGGGTACGAGATCCCTAGTCTTTTCCATGTGTGTATGGCTAGAGGTTTCCCCTTATATTTTATCTTTGAGTTTGCCCACGGTGATTCCCACTTTGAATTTTTAACACTGTGCTCCATTTTTCGGTCCATCTTAAGCAGGGCGTTTCTCGTGTTTTTAAATATCGGGTTTGCGTTTTGTGTCTGCTTGTTGGCAGTGAGGAGGGTTATTGGTTCAAGATTGTTTAGTATGGCTTTCTCAATAGTAAGCCAGACCGGCGTATAGCCTTGGCTATGCAGTACCCAGTAGGCTCCCCGTTTCGCTATAAAAGCAGTCTGGAATGTTCTGAAATCTGCCACTTTAAGTCCTCCCAATTTCTTATCTAATCTTAATTTTTTCAGGCTTCTCCTCAGTTTTTTGTCTCGCAATAGGAATTTGTTTATCATCTTGTCCGTTTTACGGTGGAACTCGTCCGTGAGTATAAGTGGGAGCATTCCTGACCGGAAGTAGACCATTGGGGTGATCATCATCTTAATTGTCTCTACCCTCCCCCTCCATGTTATAAATTTGGGCGACCAGGTCTCCAGGAGCTTTTTTGTCTTTTCTAGCATTAGTTTCTCATTTTGGTCGAGTGTGCTTTTGAGGTCTTTGCTGTACTGTATCCCTAGGTATTTGATGAATCCGGGTTGCCAGGCTAGGCCTGAATTAAGTGGCCTGCATTCTGACTTTTCCCTGTTCAGCTTGTAGCCGGAGTGGGATGAGTACTTACCAATGGTCTCCATGAGGGCCGTGATGGAGGAGTTGGGGCTCGCTGTGACTTTGACAATGCCGCCTGCATAAGCGGCTAGTTTGACTGTGGCCTGGTTGATGGTGACCCCCTTCATTTCGTTGTTGGCTCCGATATCCCTGATCAGGGGTTCCAAGGACAGCAAAAACAACAAGGGGGACAAGTGACAGCCCTGTCTTGTCCCTCGCTGTAAGGAGAATTGCTCTGAGACTGCCCCATTGATTACTATTTGGGCTCTGGGGGTTTTGTACAGCGCCAATACTTTCCACGTATACAAATCCCCCAAGTTGTACGTCCGCATGCACTGTTCTAGGAAGTACCAGGATACTCTGTCAAGTGCTTTCTCAGCGTCTAATGTGATAGTCACTGCCGGTTTGTCAATCTTTGCGGCCCGTTCAAGTATGTGGCACAGGAGTCTGGTGTTATCATGTGGCATGCGTGTCTTTAGGAATACTACCTGTGAGTTGCTTTTCAGTTGGGGCAGTACCGTACTAAGCCTTGAGGCTAGGATTTTGGCATAGATTTTGCAGTCTACATTTTTTAATTTTTACATTTTTACATTAATTAGTGAGATGGGTCTGTAGTTTTGGGGCAGTTGTGTGTCCTTGCCTTCTTTAGGGATGACTATTATGTTTGCCTCCATCATGGTTTGTGACACTGCTCCCACCCCCTCGCAGTGGTTGAAAACTTTTTTCATAGTTGGGAGTAGATGTGTTCGGAACGTTTTAAATAAGGTGGCCTTATTGTCTTTGAAAGACTTAATCGCCATCTCAATTTCCACTGAACTTATTTCCCGTCCCAGTATCTGTGCTTCCTCATTTGTTATCTTCGGGAGGTTTAGTCTATCCAGGTATCCGGCACAACCGCCCTGGTCTAGAATTTGATCCCTTTTGTAGATTTCTTGATAGAACTCACTGAATGTACATAGGATATCCTTGTGTCTTGTGTGAGTGTTATGTGAGTCGGTGATTGATGAGATGGTGTGCTGTCTTTGTCTGTGTTTCAGGTAAGAGGCTAAGATCTTCCCTGCCTTGTTTCCTTATATTTGTTGAGCCACAGTCCAGCCCTTTCGCTCCGGATTTTATTGTAATAATATTTTTTTTGTTGTAAGCTCTTTTAGGGCGCTAGAGTTCCTTGTGTCTTTGATGTGGCTTGCCTCTAGACTTTTGATGTCTTTTTCTAGTTGATCTAGGTGTGACTTAGCTTTTCTGTTTAGTTTGGCCTTGATTTCTATTAGTGTTCCTCTGACTGTTGCTTCGAGTGCGTCCCACAGGTTCTTGGGGTCATTGCCTTGTGTGTGGTTAAGTCTAACGTAGTCCTTAATGGCTTCCTCTATCTTGTTTTTGTCTTCCTCATCTGCCAGGATTTCATTGGTAAACCTGCACCTGCGTGGGAGGACCTCGTTGTGGCAGCCCGACATCTGTAAGCTAATGCATGAGTGGTCAGAGAATGTTCGAGCCGCTATTTCCGAATGTTCTATTAAGTGGGTGTGTGTGCCTGAGATTAGAATGTAATCTATTCTACTGTAAGAGTTGTGAGAGTTAGAATAAAAGGTATAGTCTCTGGTGTCGGGATGTTGTAATCGCCATGGGTCTTTGAGGTTGAATCTGTTACATTTTTCTTAAGAATGTTGTGAGAGCTTGGTGGGAGGCAGTGAGCCTGCGATTGTATGTCCAGTGTGTAGTCAAGTGCTAAATTAAAGTCACCTGCCATCACCGTTAGGTCGTTTTGGGGGATTGCTTCCAGTCTCCTTGAGACTCCCTCCCAGTATGCGGTGTCATCCGTGTTTGGAGCATAAATGTTCACTACCTGGATGGTTTTGTCTCTTCTTTTTAGTTTTGTTATAACTAGTCTCCCTGCTTCATCGTGATGCTGGTCCTCTATGATTATCTTCGAATTCCTATGTATCAGCGTGATCACTCCTGTCTTCTTCCCTGTTGCCAGTGAGCAGGCTACCACCTATCCATCTCGCTCTTTGTTCTCAAGGGAGAGCTTGTTCTCTTTTACCAGTATAACGTCCCCTTTGGACTTTGCTAGGTAATCTAGAATTTGTTTCCTCTTGACTGGGTGGTTGAGGCCTTTCACATTGAGGGAGACTATATTCAGACTTGCTAACAAAGAGGTCATGTTACTTTGTGCCATAGTTTAGAGTATGTGTTTGTCACTATTCCTTACTCTCTTCCCTGTGAGGTGAGAGATCATACCCCTTTCTCTTGCTAGTGCATCCTGTCTTCCTCCCGTTGGCTCCGTTATGCCTCTCCCCAGACCTTTTTCCCGTGTTTTTACTTATATGCCGGTATATTGCGAGAAGAGTGCAGATAAGAGTGAAGACAGTGGAAAGTGTCAGAGTAGGTAAGTGAGACAGACAAGACTGACTAACCGAACAAAACAGATAAAGAATCCCCTGCCCCGTCCCCCCTCCTCATCACTCCCCACTCCCTCCCATCCCAAAACCTTGCACGTTGGACGTGCGACGGCAAGATCCTCATTCCGCCCCGAGAGCATTTATGTTAGTGCGCTAGTCTGAAACTAGTAGAATTCCCCTACTTCCTATTTCTGTACCCCCAATCGGATGGTATCTCATAGCATATGCGCGTTTCTCTCGGTTTGGCCTTGCATGGTGCGCACCCCCATTTCTTTATCCTCCCTAAGTAAACCCCTGTGTCCACATCAATAACAGTAAAAGGATATACAACTAAACAGATAATTATAGTCTCTCGCTTTCCCAGTCGTATGGCATTCTGTTTATCCTTGTGACTATTCTCCCTTCAGCGTCTTGCGGGGCGAGAAAGCATTGCTTTGAGGTCGTTTCATTGGGATATATGTTTAGATCTGAGGTAGGATTGTCTGATCTGAGGTAGATATGGTTGCTGTCCCTGAGTAAGCCTTTGTCTTTTATGACCCGTCTGCTCACTCCACTCTTAGCTCTGGCGATGCTCTTCTCTTGCTTGATCATGGTTGTGTGGTTCCCATATCCTATTGTGTCAGTCTTTGTAGGTATCTGCTCAGCTCTCTAGGATCTTTGAAGACGTGCGTTCTTTCCGTATTGCTAATTTTGAATTTTGTTGCGCCCATAAATGAAAACTAGATGCCTTTCTTTCTTAGTTTGTCTCTCTGGGCCAGAAACCCCTTTCTAATGTCTACTGTGGGCTTGGAGTAGTCCTGAGTGAGGATTATCTTATGACCGTTCCACTGCATGTCTTTTTTTTTCTTGCTATCCCAAATATAGCCTCTGTTCGTTGTGAGCGCAGAGGTTTGCAAATAATTGCTCGCGGGTCCATCCTGTTTGACGCTTTGAAGGCAGCCACCCTGTATGCCTTGTCTAGCTCGAAAGGGTGGTCGAGCTTGACGTTGGTGAGTTTGAGGATCATCCTTTGTCTTCTTCACCTTCCGGGACTCCTAGGATTCGAATGTTTCCCCTTCTGTTAGATCATACAGCTCTGCCGTCTGTCTCAGCAGTGTAGCTGTGGTCTTAGTCAGGGCCACAATGGCTTTGTTTGTTTGTTGAACACCGTCCTCTATGTCTCTAACTCTCTGCTCCCTTGCTGTCTGTCTGTTGATCCCCACCTTTCTTTCTCTGAGCTCCTGATCGTGGGATACCAGCAATGTGTATATTGCATATGGGTCTCAGATGTCCACAGGCAATAAACCAGGTGCTGTCCATTGGGAAATCCAAAAAGCAACTGAAAGTGAAGTGCTGTTTCAGGGCGCCTGTTTTATGGTTTCAGCTATCACCCCTCGACTGCTACACATCACAAGGTGTCTATCGCTGGGTGGCAGACCTCTCTTGCCCTGTTTAACTGGCCAAAACTATGCATTGAAACTGCTGTTTGTTAGATTTTCAGCAATTGTTTTCCCAAAGCAAGGTCATTTAGCCCCCCTTATGAAAGAAGATATCTCTGACAAGCCTTGACCACATATGTGTTCCACCCCTGGTTTCTAGACTGTAGGGACACTAGACATTCCTGTGTTTACAATGGGTATGTGCAACGATTCTTTCGCAACTTTTCTACATTTCATTTCATTTCATGAAGCTTTATTCGGTTCATAACAATTAATGACCATAAAAGCACATAGCAAAATGCAACAAGATAAAATACATATAAATTAACAATAATGTTTAAAAGATCATACTTTTCCTAAAAACCATAGATTTACAAATAAAACTCGCAGCATAAAAACATATATAGGGGCAGTCCATATTATATAATAAACACATTGCATCCTCCACAGTAAGAATACCATACTTAAGAAATATTGGTTTTAGATATGTGATCCTTACATTGTGGAACAACGTACAAATGAGCATGAAGTGCAAGGTGCTTTGTTTAGAATGCCCATCGCAGGGACAAGGGCCAACCGGGTGCTTTTTTTGATGTGGGAAGGCCACCAAAGCGTGAGCAATTCCAGCCCTTAATCTAGTCAATACAAATCTGTGCGCAGGCCTAGTTACCACGCTCAGGTAATTCTGGAATCCCTCGGTAACAATATACTTATTATAAAGATTAACAGTGACGAGAGAATTGATCACAACTGAGCGTTTTTGAGCTCTATATAACTTAAAAGAATTTTTCATGTCCTGCTTGGCAAGACCTCTAGGAGGGCAATGATCTAACAACAGGTTGATATCATAGATACTCTGGTAGCAATCCACAACATATTTAAGCCATGGTATCATCAAACAGTTGTCTAAACCAAGGCAGTCCCTAATTACAAGTTGATTAAACTCAGTCTCTTCCTTGAGCCAAATAGCTCGATAGAGTAGTAGAGGCCTAAGTAAAGCAAGGTCGCCCAAATAAGCAAGCCCTACCTCTTTATGGATCAACTCTGTTGAGGCAGATTTAGGGAGGCACAGTAATTTCTTTAGGAAGTTATTTTCTTCCCTCTGCAGACACTCAATATTGCAGTTGCCCCAAAGGCCCGCCCCATAAAGTGCGATGGATACACTACGCGCCTTGTAGATCTCCGTCATATCTTTGATTCGCCTATCCCCCAGCTTAGAGGCAAATTAAAAAATGCCATAGGCACTTTTGCTCATTTTGCTCCTAACATTGATTAATTCTTGCCCCCAACTGCCATCACTGGAAAAGGTTTCCTCCAGGTAGCAAAAACTATTGACATGCTGTACTTTTACCCCTTCTATAAAAAAGGCACGATTTTTCCCCGTATTTGTCCCGCAGGTCATAGTGTGGGTTTTGTTTTTATTAATCAGCAGTCTCCTACTCCCAATAAAATCAGTGAACCTGTCCATCAAGCGCTGCAGGCCAACAGGTGTTCGGGACAGGAGCACCGCGTCATCTGCATAGAGCAGAACTGGAACACTATTCCCAGCAACCTGTGGGGCATCAGCTTTGACATTTTTCAGGGCAGATTCAACCTCATTAATAAAAAGAGTAAACAACAGGAGGGCAAGAACACACCCCTGTCTAATTTCCCGTTTGACATTAAAATTTGGGGTGCACTCCCCACTAACCCCATAGCGGACACATGTTTGCATCTTACTATACAATCTTGCAAGGAAAAAGATAATTTCTTTAGGGGCACCCATATCAAGCAAAACTGACCACAGGAGTGAAAGATTTACTAAATCAAAAGCACTGCTAAGGTCGGCAAAGCAAAGATAAATATTACCGGGCTTGGCTCTAGTGTACTTGCCAATCAATATTTCTAGATTCAGGCACTGATCTAAGGTCCCTCGTGCCTTCCTGAATCCGTATTGGGAATTGGCAAGAATCCTGTTCTCATCCGCCCACTCTTCTAATCTATACAGCAATACTCGACTCATGATTTTAACCGATGAGTCGAGCAGACTAATCGGCCGGTAATTGCAGGCTGATGCCTTATCCCCCTTTTTATAAATGGGGACAATGATGGAGTCACCCCAAGAAGGTGGGATCAAGGTGGTTACTGCCGCATTGAGTGCCAAGGTGAGTATTGGCCCCCAAAGCTTCGGTTGAGCCCTGAACACATCAATTGGGACTCCATCTGGCCCCTGGGCCTTACCACCCTTACTGGTTTTAATACTACTTTCCACTTCCTTCAGGGTGATATCTAAAGGCACCACGGGCCAAAGCCTTTGCTCTTCGGATGTCTGGGTATTATCCTGGAAAATTACGGAAAAGTGTTTCACCCAGTCCTCGCTGCCAACGTTGGAGGAGAGCTGTGGATTTTTATCATCTTGGAGGAAAGGGGAGTTAACAGTGGACCAAAACAGGCGACTATCAGTGGTTTCTACTGCCTTGGATAGTTGATCCCAGGCTTCCTGCTGTAATTCCTTCTTCCTTTTGGATAGCGCCTTTTTATATTCAATTCTTAAAAGTCTGACTCTATTCTTATCTCTTGGGGTAAGGGCTAAAGCGTGTTTAAGTTGCGAGAGAAGGGTCGTACAGGTATGGTCAAACCATCCGATCCCTTTTCCGCTTCTGCCCGATTTAGTCCCCGTAAAGATGTTATTAATAACGTTGTTAATGTTAAGAAAATGAGTCATAACAGAAGCAGGCGGACATCCTGGAGTCAAGATAATATCGATGTCCGCCAGACATTTATTTACAATTATGGGTTCCACTATGGCTGCTTTTTCCCCTTTCCACCTAAGCCTAGTCCCATTAGCCCTGTGTGGCTCAATGTCATCCAAAATTCTTGTTGGCAGTTCTACTCTGCACTTCCACGTAGTTATTTGCATTGTGATATAATTATGGTCGCTCAGGGCGGAAGCATCCCTTACCCTGGTCAGGCAGTGAGGTACCAAACTAGATGAAACCATAATATGGTCGATAGTGGATCTGCTATTCCGCCCAATAAAGGTTGGAATTGAACTCTCACTACCCCCTAGGTCAGTACTCACTAGCTCTAAATCATAGGAAGCCATGACGTTATTGATAGCCTCCCCATAGGCATGATGTGGGAAATGCGACATGCTCTCCCCGCTATTGGTTTGAATCCCACATGCCCCGGAGGAGGACAAGCTGCAGACTGTTAAATTAAAATCCCCTAACCAAATATAAGTAAAAGTGCATTTTGCCTCAGATATCAGCTTCATGAGGGCACAGTGTAACTCCTCTATCACTTTGTGCCGTAAGTTGTTAAAAATATTATTATAAAAATGTATTAAAAGCACATCAGTGCCATCGTGTGCACGTACCCAAAGAATTTGTTATTTCAGATTCTTCTATTTTTTTTCATAGGAAGTGTGAATAGATAAAACATGTATACATTTTTGAATCATGCCCACTTACTGTCTAAGATAACATTTTCCTATGGATATGTAATAAATATGATGGTCGAGCTGATGCATTTGCAGCCATAAGTTCATCTTATTGCTGCTTTTGCTTCTGCACTCTATGCACATTGCTATGGTCTTTGTCCCTGCATTGCTTTCAGTACACAAAATCGATACTCAGATCCTACAAAAAAACAAGGTATTAGACTGCATTTAACAGAGGACTTCAGAAGGGCAAACAAGATTAGGATGGGCACGGCTCCAGCTTCCACCTTAACTGAAGAAGGCTCTGGCGACATTCCTGTGAGACTCCAGCAAAGCTCTTAGCCTTCACTGACTGGTGCTGAAACCGTGTTTGTCCCTGCCCTTGTTCCTGGAATAGTGGCATGCTGTTCCAAACAGAACAGAACTTCATCAGGTATGTACACCACCTCTGAACTTAGAGTATGCTTATTATTTACTGAATCTGCTAGAACCAGCATAGCATCTAGAGGTAGCACAGTGAGGGTGTCTGGGCTATAAACTTGAATAACCATGTTACAATTTATTTCTGTTGTCTTCTCTGATCAGGAATTGCCTAAAGCTTTAATATATATTTTCTGTGATGTTACCAGTCATATCACTTGCACTAGATTAGGAATTTTAAAATACATACTTTAACATGCATATTCCCCTTCTAGTGATTCACTGCTGTCCCTGAACTTCTCTTATGGGACTGATTGTTAGCAAGAAACACTTTCTACACAGGATTGCTCAGTAGGTTGTGTCTGGGTCACAGTCCAACTGGATTTCTAATACTTCATAGCACAATGACTTCAATTTACAAAAGATAGAGAATAAGGTGATGGAAAAATTACACCAAAATGACAAAAATCCAATAAGGTGAAGTAGAGATATGAATGTTTTAAGTCTAAATGAAAATATCACCAAAAAGCTTTGAGCCCTAACTGTGGTAATCTGGTTGCATTTGACCAGTACCTAGGTGTGATTTAAGGCCAACCGTGAAGTAATGTGGGTCAGAAACAGACACCAGTTTAATCCCAGTGGGAATTTTACTTCCTGACTTAGTCTCTGAAATGGAAGTCAAAAATCCTCAGCAGGGCAAGGCTGAAGGCGGTGGCTGAGAAGGGCTCCACAAGGCTGGATAGCCGTCGGACGAGGTTCCAGTGGTAAAGGTCAGACAGGGAGAAATAAAAAATTTGGGACCATGGAAAGTCCCTCTCTGGAAAAATACTTTTGACTACTTCACCTGCTGAAGATTTCTACCTTTGGACGAAGTAACTTTTTTGGACCTCTGATTCCTCAATCGGGGGTAAGGCTGAAAGCAATCGCCAAATAGGGCTCAACCAGGCTGTGTAGCCTCTCCGTAATGTCCCATTGAAATGGATTTGTTGTTGCAGGAAAACTCCAAGCGGAAGCAGCCTGAATCTTTGGTCCACTGCCAACGCACCTTTTTTGGATTGACTCAGTTCTCTGGAGGTCTTTGGAGCCAAAACTTTTTCAGAATGTTAGGAGGAGTTTAAGTTTACACAGCCAAGGGTCCAGGGCCTCAGGAACAGAGCTTAGGAATCAAGGCTCACTCCAGCATAATTCACCAGAAGGGTCCAGGGTAGACCCAGTTGGAACTGGTCCGCTGGGCTTGGCAGTTTAACAGCAGGTCAGCCAACTGACCACTTCTTTATCCTGGGTACAAGTTGGAGCTGGGCCAGCAACTCAGTTCTCCTCACAGGTCTCAACAGCAGGATAGTCCTTCTGTCTTCCACATGTCAAGTAGTGTTCTGAAAGGGGTGTCACATTTATGCCTCAGTCTAGCCTGTGAGTGAGAGTAACCACTTGCCTCTCCCTAACCAACAGGAAAAAAGATCCCTGGGTTAATCCTATCCAATCCTGCAGTGGCCCTCTCTCCCGAAATCCAACATCACAGAGCCTTTTGTCCCCTTTGTAGAGCTCCCATGTCCAGCATAGAAAGCAGGCAGCACCTCTCCCACTAGGATTGGTACCTGGCTGACCAAAGGGACAAACGATGAGGCAGGCTCAGGTGTTACCTACATGTGCCTTAGTCAGGGTTGGCCTCTTTGACGTTAAGCTACTGGGCACTGCCTAGATAGTCCTCCTGTCAAAGGAATAGAAAACCTCCCCACAACCAAGGCCTTTGACTCACCTCTGGGAGCAGTTCACACCCCTCAAAAGAGCTATTCAGCTCCTTGGTGAGTGGCACTTTAAAAGGTGGGCAAATGGGCTTCTCAGGGCTCTAGGCTGGCAAAAGGTGACTTTTTAAAAGTACCTTTGCTAAAACTATTCAGTACAGATCCAGCTTAACCAATGAATTGGACTTGGAACTAATATTTTAAAAAGACCACAAATGAACTTGGTAGCTGTTTTTCTGAAACATATATAACATTATTTCATTTTAATATTATATCCCTAAGCTTTATTACAAAACAGCTAAACCTTGCTACAGTGAAAATAGCTTTTGTGAAATTGTCACTGCAGTTTTACAGTGTAATTATATTTAAAAGGGGCATTTAGGCCAATTAAAAGGGGTTATTTTGACAGGTCATGTTTGCAGTTTTAAAGGAATACAGTGGTAGGCAGGATGTCATGTATTGCACCATTACTCTAGCAGTGGTACCATGAGTTATTCAGCCACTAGTGATATTTAACTTGCAGGCCATGGGTACACTTTGTACAATATACTAGGTATTTATAGGTATGCTAAATATACCAATTATGAGTAAAGCCAATATTTCATGTTTTACGGGTCAGAGCACATAAACTATGCACTGGACAGCAGCATCTCAGTGTGAAGAGTCTAAACGCCAGAAATAAGATCTACTAAAAGTGAGGCTGACGAAACAAAATGGGCATTTTCTGATCCTTATGCTAAGAAAAAAGAAGCGGTATCTAGCCACTTGCTGGGACACAAACCCAATGCTCTTGCACAGAGAAGGTTGTGAAAGGAAGACATTGAATGAGGAAGTATGAAGTGTGAATTTGGGGTGGAAGGACTAGGAATGATCTTAGTTCCTCCCCTTTCAATACCCATCTCCTAGGTCATTTCCTCTGTTGATGTGGTGGGAAGACTTCTCACCCCCTCTCCGACCTCTCTCCCTCACCACTGGAACCTCATCTGACGGCTATCCAGCCTTGTGGAGCCCTTCTGGGCCACAGCCTTCAGCGTTGTCCTGCTGAGGTTTTTCAACTTCCATTTCAGTGACTACGTCTCTCCACCACCATAAAAAACGTATACTCATCTGGTGGTAGATATCGGAGCAGTAATAGATGGCCCCTTCATACCCCCACCAACCAGTTTGCTCTCCGGATTCCCTCCCATGTCCTTCCGATATTTGTGGGTGTAATGTCAGATGCATGTCTATGTGAAGGACTGGTAGGTAGTGCCAGGCTTTCTAATTCTGGAGTCTGCTAATGCCCAGAAAGGATGGGGTACCCACAGACCTCATGCAATCATCTCTGCACCACGAGGCATTTGGAAAGTTTAAATAAATAAACACCATGCACGTGGTACCCTTTTATCTACTGATGTATATGTACATCTCAGAGTCCTAACTACAAACCGGGTGTAATTAAGCCATTCTAGTTAGTGAACTAACTATAACTTGTGCCCCGCAATGCATTGTTTATGACCTCACATATTGCATCCCTCGTGACATCTCAAATGACATCAAAGACATCATCCAGTGACTTTGCGTGTTTAAAAAAAGTTTTAGTGTTAAATATATATACCACAGTGTATTGGTGACTCAGTGGGTGTATGCGTGCCTTTATGGATCATTCAGTGGGTACATGACTGACAGTATAAGTGAGTGATTAGATGTCTCAGTGAATATATGGGTGAGTAAGAAGTTGTGTAAATGTCTATCAGTCTGTCAGTTGGTGTCTAAGTGGCTGTATGGGTGTGTGAGTGGGTTTGTGAGTGGCTGTATGGGTGATTGATTGGTTGTCTAAGTACTTGTATGGGTGGGTGAGGGGGTGTGTTACTGCCTGTATGGATGAGTGAAGGGGTTAATCAGTGGCTGTATAGATGAGTGACTGGGTGAATCAGTGGTTGTATGGGCTAGTGAGTGTGCGTTTTTGTGAGGGGCTATATGGGTGAGTGTGTGTGTGAATGGCTCTATGGGCGAGTGAGTGGATGTCAGTGGTATATGGGTGAGTAACTGGGTATGTGAAAGGCAGTGTAGGTGAGTGCTGGGGTATATGATTGACTATATGGGTGTATCAGTGATAGTATGGGGTAGTGAGTTTCTGTGTTTGTGAGGGGCTATATGGGTGAGTGTGTGTGTCTGTATGGCTGTGTGGGCAAGTGAGTGGATGTCAGTGGTATATGGGTGAGTAACTGGGTATGTCAAAGGCACTGTAGGTAAGTGTTCGACCTGGTACCATTGTCGTAAGTCTCCCTTCCATTTTTCACTGATTGCCTCCTCTGTTCTTTATATGTTTTGCTGGTTTAGGTGCTTTGGGCACTGTGCCACTGCTATTTAGTGCCACAGTACAAGTGCTCCCTATGTTAAATTGATGTATTGATTAGTGACTCCATGATTGGGTTATTTGATTTACTTGTCAGACCCTAGTACAGTGCTTCATGTGTGCCCAGGGCCTGTAAATCAAATGCTGCTGGTGGGCTTGCAGCATTGGTTGTGCCACCCACAGAAGGAACTTGTAAAGTGTGTCTCAGGCCTGCCATTGCAGAACCTGTGTTCAGTCTGTGACTGCCATGTTGACTTGGCAAGTGCACCCACTTTCCAGTCCTTAAACCTTTCCTTTTATACATTTTAGTCACCCCTAGGACAGGGTGCATTGTATGTAAAAGGTAGGTAATGCCCAGATGTGTTTCACATGACCTGATAGTGAATTACAGCCTATTTCGTTTTTCACTATTGCAAGGCTACCTGTCCCCATAGGCCAGAATGGGCAGTATGATTATAACATCTTATAATCCTAACTGACCCAGGGAACGTGGTAGAAATTCAAATTTAGTATGCCTGAACTCAGAATGTTAAAATACATCTTATAGTAAAGTTGGTTTTAACCTTCTGTGTTTGAAAATACATTTAGAAAGCAGGTATTTTCTTAACCATCCAGCCTGCCTCTGCTAGCTTTGTATTGTGTGTCTGGTTTTGGGAGTGACAGGGGTTGGGGGATTCCAGGAGGTGAGTCAGCACAGGGCTGAATAGACCTACCTGCATGTAGATGGGTAGGAGGAGTAGCACCTGGGTCTGAATAGGGCTGTGCCTGCTTTCCACAATGCTGGCGCCACCTCCTGTGGTGCGTCTGATGTCCCTGGCCCACACTGTCAAAGGGAAGAAGGAGTCCTGTAAACAAAGTGCTCCAGGACTGCACAGAAGTGGCTTGGACTAGGTACAGGCCCCTCTGCCTTCAGAGGACAAAGGATTTAGGAGTATAAATATGGGAATCCGGACCCCAAGACTTAAGACAACTTCTGGAACAACAAGACAAACCTCTACCAAGAAGAAGAACCAAGGAAGCTGTAGGAGTTGTACTGCCCCCCTGCCAGTGTGCTGTGTTGCTAGTTTGGCCTACAGTGGTGTCTTCAGCGCCAAGGAGAGGGGAAGGAACTTTGAAGGAACTTTCATCATCTTGCAGAATATGACTCCAAAGGCTTGAAATTGTGCTTGCCTCCTGCTGAGGTGTCAGGGACAAAAGACTTCACCACCAGCTCCCCTCTGAATTTTTTTGCTGGGAATTCTGTATGCAGAAGCCTGCGTGTCGCTGGGACCTGGAAGCGCGACACATCGAGAAGAAGCGTGTTGCAGTCGCAGCTGTTGCCGTCGCATCGCCTGAGAAGCGTGCCACCGCAGCAGAGGTCGCCTCTGCATCACCAGAGAAGCATGCCTTTGTCAAAGCTGTTACCCGACACATCACTGAAGGAGCATGTCGCCACCGTAGAGGTCGCCGTCGCATCACCGGAGAAGCGGGTCGCAGGGCCTGCCGCGGCTCCAAAGTTACAGAGTTCACCGCACGGCTGCTGGGCGTGCACACATCGTCTTCACGCTGTCGCATCAAGGGCACCATCTTATGGCATCGCACCAGATTGTCGCATTGCATCGAGGCACCATCTTGCCGCATCGTAACCGGGCCACAGTACAAGAATCTACGCATCACCTCTTCTCCGGTAAGGACCAAGACGCATCCCCTACTCTGCGCAAGCATTGAGGCGCGATGCATCGTCTCCCCCGAAGCAAGGAACAGACGCATCTCCAACTCTGTGAGCCTTTTGTTTGTTTTGCGTTAAGCATCCAGGTACTTTTGTGAGAACTGTGTCGCATTTATCATCAACTTGACCTAAGTGACTTCTACCATCTTTAAGTCTATTTTAAGTACAGTATTGTGGATTTTTGTCATTTGTGGTCTTGTGTTAAGTGTATATAAAGAATACTTATTTTTATAAAACCTGTGTAGTGTCCATCTGTAGTGTTTTTACTGTCTTACTGTGTGTGTTCGCAAATGCGTAACACACTGCCTCTGAGATAAGCCTGTCTGCTCGTGCCAAGCTACCAATGGGGTGAGCAGGGGTTATCCAGTAGTGTAATCCCCTTTCCCTGACTTAGAAGCAAGGGTCCTTATTGATCAAAGTTGTATACCATTGACAACTAGAGACCCCAGTTCTAACAGTGAGTGATGGGGTATATGAGTGACTGTATGGGTGAGTAAGTAAATTGGAGAGTGGTTGTATTGATGCTTGTGTCAGTGACTATAGGTGAGTGAACACATGTTAGTATCTGTATGAGTAAGTGGGTATGTGTGTAACTGTATGGGTGAGTGAGTGTGCTCTTTGGGTGACTGCATCAGTGAGTGGCTGCATGGGTGTATGAGTGGATATGTCAGTGACTGTATTAGTGAGTGAGTGGTTGTATGAGTGGCTGAATGGGTGAGTGGATCTGTGTGTTGATCTATAAATCAGTGAGCGGCTGTGTAAGTACTGGTATGGTAATGTGTAAATGGGTTCGAGAATGGTAGTGTGGAAGTTGGACTGGGTATATGAAACATTATATGGGAATGTGAGTCTGTATGTCAGAGATTCTGTGGATGATGTCATCAATGATTTCATTTGATCTGTCATCAGTGATGTCACTGACCATGTCATGAGTAATATAATATGTGAGGTCATAAGTAGTGTGTTGCGCGGGTGTGAGTTATAGTCAGCTCACTAAGTATAACAGCTTAATTTCACTGATTTTGTACAAGTGAAACCTGAGCCTAACTATACGTCCCTGTCCCTTTTGTTTTTTTCAGTGAATTTCTAAGCATTTGTTTTCCATTTACTAACTATAACATCCCTGTAACCTTTGTTTTTTCAGTGAATTTCTATGTCTTTTTTTAAGTAGTAGTCATATTTGCAGAGTGATGGGGAAAGGGGTGGACCCTCTGACCAGCTCTCAGGAAACCCACTGTGTAGTACTTACAGGAGGGTTTCTTGGCACCCAAGGTCCCTCAGGAGTAAAGTGGACTTTATCTCCAACTAGAATTGCACTAGGAGCCACATTTGTAGAGTGCTGGAGAAGGGGGTGTGGCTTCCGAAGACCTCTTAGCAATCCTGATGTGTGCGGCTTACTGGAGGTGACAGGAGGGGTAGCTGGCCCCCAAGGTCGTCTCCATAGGCCTAACATGGGCAAAACGCATAGCCCTTTTCCATTCTATGTCTGCCATTTCCTTGTCTACTACGACTTGTTCTTTGTCTTAAAAAAACAGCATATGGTCTTGTCTTCTGCCTCAGACTCCTGTTGAGTTCTGCATGGAACAAAGTTGCAGTCTGAAGTATCTAAGCCTCCCCTTGTCAGTAAACTCCAATTAGGGACAGGAAATGCTAGCCGACCTGTTCATAAGTCTTTGTTGGACACAAATGGAGAATTCTTACCTGTATATCCAGTATTGTCACCTGAGGCATCTTAAAACACTCCTCTGGTACCTCATTCTTGGCTTGCATTTTTGAATTGGAAGACTCCTGCAAATTATTGTTCCATTTATAGTCCTGACCATTCTGGAGACCTTAGGATGGCAGTGCTATTGAACACCCCCTACCTCAAACTCACCCAGTAAATGTTTCTGCTTTGAAGACCTTTTTGGGCGATACCTGGCCCTTACCTTGCATGCCATAGGCAATAGGAGACTTTCTTAGTTCCTTGTTAATGAAGCTCGGAGCCACTGGGCCAACCTCCAAAAGGGTGAGTTCCCTCAATTACGGGTCCACTTTGAAAAAGAGCGATTGTTTCCTATCTGTAGAAGAAACACTACTGAATTGTCTTCAAAAGCCAAGTGCCCTTTGATTCTATTCTTGGAGGACAAACTGTTAATTCCTTAGCCTTGCCCACCATGTAACTTGTTTTAACATTTAGTTTACCAGTAGCAACATCCACAGAGGAGCCTAAAGGTGCGGCAGGGGTGATGGGCCACTGTTAAAAGCCAAACCTTTGGCCACTTACTTTTTCTTTTGTGCTCCTGAACATGACCCTCTCCTCTAAGTGAGTATTTATCATGGCCACATCGAGTCCGCGCAGCTCCTTCTGAGCATGCTAGACGCTGACACATCTCTGATATTCCTTGTGTTTCCTTTTTAGGAGGTGCCTGGCTCCTGACATTGGGGGAGCCATCTCTGATGTACTGCATTCCTGTTTTTATTCATTTTATGAATTTGTTTGCATCTTTTAATTTGTTTTAACATTTTGTTTACCAGTAACAATGCTCACAGGGGAGCCTGTAGGTGCTGCAGTAGTATGTACCCCAACGTTCCTCAATCTAGGTCTATGTAGCTACACAACCATTTACCTACATTCGTCCTACCTTGCTCTGCATAATGGTTCTAGCACTGACCTTTTATCCAGTTATGTGCTGAATAAATGTCTATCAGTTTCTTGCAAACGAGCTCATTTATTTTGCATGAGGATTCTTAGAAAAGTCCCTGCACATGACGTACATAACAGCATGAACATACTCACAGCAATTGTTCTAGGCTCATTTGCATAAACGTACTTACAACATATTAATTGTGTAAGGAATATTGAGGCTATCTTTATGGTATAAAAGAGTCATACCAACACCAGATAGGCAGAGAAGTTTCACTCTGACACTCGATGCTGAGGTACCGGCGTGCAGAAGCTACAACACGCAGCAGTCTGACATCCCTTGCAGGATGTCCAACTCGAGACCAAGACGGGGGTCTTTTATTCTCTCCCATTAGGTAATGGGGTTTTCTCTTTCCTAGGGGAATCTTGGCTTTACCACCTACATTCATGCTTGGTACACTTAGATACACTTAAGTAGGGTTGGAATCAGAGAAGTATGCTTGATTACTGTCATGTATCTATATGACTGCATGTATTCACTGTTTTAGCACCATGGTAGGATTCTACCTTTCATTTACTCTGTTGGTGCTTGTAATCTTATACATCTGTTTCTGTCTACTGGTTGGCGCAGCAAACATGTTTTATACTAGAATGATGTGGGTTCAATAAATGGTTATTGAAAATTTCCCCATCGTTAATTCTGTGTATCTCTCTGAGACCAAGGGAGTACGATTGACTGAGCGAAAAGTACTGTACTGTTTCCACGATCCTTGAAGGATCAAGAGTTGTCATGTTTGATAGTTGCCAAAAACTACTCGCTCCTTGGTAAGATTAGGGTGCTTATGGTGGTACTATGAGTTAGCTGGTCTAAAGGCTAACGTATCCTTTGGGGGTGTCTGGAATCCGTCTGGGCACCAATTCCTTAGTTTATGTTGTCTAAACGTGCAGATCCCATGTGGTTTTAGGAACTACACGACATGGCATCACCAACGTTGGTTTGGTTTTTATTTAACTGTCAAATCTGACAGTCGTGCTTTTTCATGGACCCCCTACTAACATTTAACCAGAGACGTCTGGATTGGGAAGGAAAAATCCTCCACAGCAGAGTAGGTATATCCTATGTACTGGCTGTAGGTTTGTTCAAACTTGAAGGATTATAGTTCCCCACATTGTGCAGAATCTTATCTCTTTCCCTTACAACTTCCTTCTGCAATGTCTGTCCAGGACGGCGATGCGAATACAAGGGAAGAAGAGCTTGAAGTTGCTCTTAACATTTCAGAAATTTGCAGACATGCACTTACTATGAAATTAGTAGATTATGGCCTCCCATCAATAGGTGGGATGGTTATCTTCGGAATTGAGGCACACAAGGCATTCAGGACAGAGGTATTCTATTTGTGGATCAAATTCCCACCTCTAGATGCATACACACTTGTTTCATACTTACATTCCAGTTGAGACACCAGAAGAATACACCCCAAACGAGGACATAGAAGTCCTGTTAACTTAGCAAGAGCATATTAATTGGTTTGAAGGCGCCCTCCCCCACACCACAGAAAGCGTGAGACTCAGTCTGTTCAGTAGAGAGGGAGCGCCTTGGCCGGTCCTAGCTGCTTACACACCACATCCAGAGATTGATACATCGCTAGCAGAAGAATTACGTACCCTTTACAAAGAGATAGTAAAACTATGCAGAAACCTTACATAGTTCATAATGCAAACACTTACAATTTACCCTTCAATAGTCACTCAAGCTGATCAACCGCAAGGGACTGCGCCACAAACTAGCCCACAAATGCTGAACGCGATTATGGGACGGATGCCCATTCGATGTGAGCAGATGCTGTTCTGGATAGCTCAGAATATAGCACAGCTTGAGACAGTGTTTTCCCACACTGGCCATCAAGAAAAACACAGAATACTAACAATTTGCTTGCCAATGGGGATAGCTTACCCCAATAGAGGGTTGTTTTACTTGGGGTACTGTTTTTGCTGCCGTTTATATCAGAACTCATGGTACCCCCTCAATAGGGGTGATACCAGAAGTATTGAAACAAATACAGAATGAGTGCAGGGCAGAACCAGCCCTGGACTTAGGGATGAAATTGATAGGCAATTTTGCCAAGGTTTCCACAATTATGGGGAGGCAGCAGCGGTCACTATACGCCAATGAACGGAGGAAGTCACTCCTGCACAACAGTAGCGAGAACTACCTTAGATTATTGAAGAAACCTATGCTTCACTTGGTAGAGATAACTTTGGAGCTAGTCCTGTGAAACCACAAGTAGCGAGTAATTCGGAAAGCAAGTAGCTGAGTCTTCTAAAATGAAATGGGGTAAAAAAAAAATCTAAAAATAATAAGTAGAATGCATCACTATCATGGGGTGGATCTGCTCAACAGGAGCCCTCTGAGAGAAAATACAATCTTAGGAACCCTGATGATATTAAAAAGCCTGACAGGTATCAGGATACTGATACACGTTCCTCTCGTTCCTTTCAGGATTCATCAAAAAACTCAGAGAGGGAAGGACAGTCAGAACACAGATCAGAAGACTGAGCCAAGCCAAGAGACACACTTCACACTTCAGACTAAATTATCAAAAAAGAAAACAAACCCAAAAGTAAACCACAATTTAAAAAGAAGAAAGTAGCTGGCCTTAAAATAAGAAATGCCCAGACTACTGAGGACTCTACTAATGAACAGGAAATGGGCTCGGACAATGCTAGACAGCGCAGCAGAAGTAACAATAGCTCGCCAAAACCAGATGGAATTTCTGGTGACAGCAACGTTGAATGAGCATATCACGGTGGAAACACCTGATAGAAGGGTAAGTGTCCCACATCAACTACCCAAAATCACCCTCCAGATGGTGGGGGACATACCCAGAAAAGTGAACGTTCTCTTTTGGGAGAACCTGACATATTGCTTGTGTTATATTCTCTTACTTAATGTTGTTATAGATCACTGCTTCCTTGAATTTTAGTTATATATATAGAATGCCCATTGTCATGTTTCTCTGCTCTCTCTTCCCCCCTCCTCCTTTCCCTCATTGGTATTGTACTTCTGTGGATTGTGAGGCTGCCCTAGAATGTTGGGAGCCTTGAGGTGACGAGCGAGAGAGAGAACGTTGAGGTCTAAGTTGTCTGAAGCTGTATGTTGGTAGAATTGTGGAGACCAAAAATAAACATCGTATCTTACATAGGTCTTGAGATTCCTTCTTCGTAACAGATACAATATCCTTTTGGCTGAAAAAGATTGGTTGCCTGAGTTCGTCATGGAGTGCCCAAAGGGGGAGATTTAATTTTACCAGCTTTTTCCAACGTCGTTTGAGAGTCACTAAAACATTCACTCTCACAGGAGTGGCCATTAAAGCGAACTCCCGCACTTTACGGCAATCATGTATGGTGAGTTGCTGAGTCACCTCACCATGAAATCCAGTTAAAAACTACTCCTGTTCCAGAGAAGCATGTACCCAATAAACATGACACGAAGAGACAAGTCAGGGAGATCTTAGATCAACTTGAATACCAATGTCTGATTGAGAATTGCACCTTTTCCATGTATAATCCTTTCTTTCCCATAATGAAACCCAACAATTCATACCATCTAGTTTTAGACTGCAGGCATTTGAACACATGCACAAAACCATTTGCAGTACAAAATGCAAACAGTGCCGCAATAATGATTAAAATTGTGCGAAAGACATATAAAACAACACTAGATATCTAAAACGGATTCTTCTGCCAAAATATAGCATTTGAAAGCAGAAGTTTTCCTTCGCATTTTCAGTGCTCAACTCTCACCGCCAATTCTTCAGACTGCCCCGAGAGTATAAGAATAGCCCCGGATTGTTCTCAGCAAGAGTGACAGAGTTACTTCAAAATTGTTATGAGGAGCCATTGTCCTCATGTAGATGATATTCATCTGACAGACAATGAGTTATTGGATCACTTGCACAGAGTAAACAACAAAGTGTTTGGGGTTGGCTATTGTAGGTCACAAATTTTACTTAAAAAAAATCCAAAATTGTGCACCTCAATGTCCTGTTTTTGCAATATGAGCTACCAAGTGTAGGAAAAAGCCTGGCAGCTAATTTTTTTAGGAAGATATGCACTGCTCCAACCTTCAAAGACTCTGAAAGGCTAACAATTCGTTTTAGGATTCCTAAATTTTTGCAGAACATATATTTTGGATTACACAGAAAAAGTAAAACCTTTCTACGACCTAATCAGACCTGATTTTTCAGTTCATCATTGTACACAAAAACACCCAAATTCTCAGTTCTGATCAAGCTGACATGATAGCTTCTAAACACCTAAACAAATGTGGTTATCTGTGTAGTCACAGGTCAATCTGGGTACACTTACCTTACCTTCAATGAAGGTGAAATGGTACCTATTGCATGCACATCATATTTGTACACAAGTCCTGAAATGCGTTTTTTATCCACAGAAAAGATACTGACAGCAGTACAAACTGCTGTAGCGAGACAACAAGCACTAGCTCAGGGGAATCGCAATTGTTGTGACTCTGGTACCAACCTTATAGGCTGTTACCAAAGCAAGCGTTCTAAATGAAAAAGCAATACATCCACGGGGGATAGAATGGGCTAATTCTCTCACTGCAACAGATGTAGACTACAAATTTGATTATTCTACATTAAAACCACAAGCATTTCTGCAGTACCAACAAGAATATCCTCTTCCGCATGAAATAATGCATCTAGATCAGTATGAATACATCATTTACACTGACGGATATGCCCAACCTGCCATAGGAAGTAAACAGCAATACAGCGCAGCATGTGCGATTGTGAAGGGACATTTGCAGGACGGCAAATTCTATCCTAGCAAAGCAAAGACGCAGTCTCTAGGAGTTTGCACGACACAGCTGGCAGAACTAAAATCCCTGATACTGGCACCCACAATACGGATCAGGAATTCCCTATGCTCTTTGTGTGTGATTTATTTTACTCTGTCTAGTCATACAATGAATATCTTCACCATTGGGGACTGTATGGGTGTTGGAAACCGGCTATTTCTGGTAGGCTAAGGCTGATGCCAAAGCCAGGCAGAAACCACCGTTCCAGTCAGGGCAAGGAAGTCACACGCCAAGATAACCCCTGCTCACCCTCTAGGTAGCTTGGCACGAGCAGTCTAGGCTAAACTCGGAGGCGATGTGTAAAGCATTTGCGCCAGCGCACAACAGCAACAACATAATAGGTACACCACAAAAGAGACTCCACACAAGGTTATATTAAAATAACTTTTGTATTGTCAAAACATATCAGATAGAAATTACACATGTACATTGTGCCAACTGGCACGGCAATATTCACAAGGGATTATTTACAAGACAGGGCCACATGGGCCACTGTCTGAATCAACACTTTGCAGATATAGAAATACTTGTCAGAAATTAGAATAAAAGTATATAAACTTCACTGTAACACAAAGTAACAGTTATAGATCACATCCAGTAACTACTGGGAACAGGTAAGTACCACCTACGCAACCCTAAACCCCTTAGGAGACTGTCACGCAGGGGACCAGGACCTCACTAGGACCACCTGTACTAAAAAGAACACCCCCCTAAGTATCACACAGCATTTAGGGGTCTAAGAAAGGACACATTACCCATTATGCATAAATATACATTCAGAGGAGTAGTAAAGAGAAACACATAATGTATAAACCTACACATTCAGCGGTGTTAAGAATAAAGCACATGATGCAATAAAATTACATTCAGAGGTACCAGAATAATACAGTAGCGCAATAGTCACATGATGTCTAAAAACATTCAGAGGTGCAGGAATAAGACATGATGCAAGAAATCACATTCAGAGGTGCAAGAACCATACAATTCCGCAAAACCTACATAAGCCACCACCTGTGGCAGTCCCTAGGCCAACTGGCCTTGTTGGGGCTAGAGCGCCCTGAGTCTCAATGTCAGGGGCCTAAACGATGCAGGGGCCCACTACTTGCTGGGCCCCTGGTAACACTCACAAGGGCCTAAACGTTGCAGCTGGCACTAAGTGCTACGCAGCTGGGAAGGCCTGGCACCACGGTGCCCTCGCTGTCCCACACAGGGACTCTCTCCTGAAATTGCGCCTAAACTGTGCAGCTGCCCACTAACTGCTGGGCAGCTGGAGAATCATCAACACTGCGCCAGGGCCCTCACTGGCCCTCAGGCGCAAACTGCGCCCCGCTGGAGCCCCACAGGCTCTACACACAGCTAGGTCCCCGTTGGAGCCACCCAGGCTCTGGCATGACACTGCGCAACGTTGGAGCCACCCAGGCTCTGCCACCACACTGCGCCGAACGCTAGAGCCCTCTAGGGCTCTTACAACAACCATGGTGCTTTCACTGGCACCAGAACTACACCAGCCCAGGAGGGGACGGGCATCGACAATATGCCCCGAGGTGTCCCAGGAGCCATCTCGACTCCTTAACAAATATGGCCTGCGTTGGAGCCTCTCAAGGCTCGTAGGGAAGTCACCCACTCCGTTGGAGTCCCACTCGGGGGACTCAGGATTACGACATGCCCCCTGCGCCTCCCGGCGCTCTCAAAATGAACATGGGCTTTGGAGCCTCAGGCTCCGTAGAAACCTGGGGGCGGCCCACTGTCAGCTGGGGCCGCCCTACCTCCACACCCGCCCCGGTGCCGCTCTCCGGCACCAGCCGCAGCTGCACGGAGCCCTCCCCAGCCCTTCCGACTCACCGGGCTTTCTTGGGCGGGCTCCTCCGGGCGGCGGCTTCTCTGCTGGGCGGCGGCTCACTCTCGCCGCCTGCGGTGGGGGCCGGCACCGACTATGTGCCTCGCGCCCCCTCCGCTCTGCTCACTCGGGGCTCCCTCTTGACCACGGGAGCCCCGCAACGGCCGCCATCTTCTCCTCGGGGCTCCCTCCACCGAGAGGAGCCCCGCGCACCGTCGCTTCTCCCCCGCCTTCCCTTCCTCTTCCCGCCGACTGCGGGGGCGGGACTTCCGGCCGGCCGCGACAGGATTGGCCGGCCGGTCAGTCACTTCCGGGTCACCGCGGGCAGCGCGGCGGCCCGATCCTTAGGCAGGCAGGCGGGGCTGATTCCTTCTACGGGCCAGATGCCTTAGCGCGTCCAGCGCTATAGACGGACATAAAGCGCTCCTAAGCGCTAGGAAAAGTCCAGATAAAGCGCTCTCAAGCGCTTGGGAAAAATGAAGCGCTCCAAAGCGCTAGACAACAGGCAGAGCGCTCCCAGGCGCTCTGGGGGAAGCACAGCGCCTCCAGGCGCTAGGAATACAACTCCAGCGCTCTTCCCCAGGGAAATGCAGCTTCTCCAGGCTGCCAAGGTCCCAGAGTTTCCCAGGGGGCAAAGCCAAGTCCCCCCATCCGCCCAGGCAGGGCAGAGGGGTCCCCCAGGAATCCAGGCAAGTCCATCAGGAGTCCAGGGGCTGGGCAGGACTCAGGGATCCCCCTGAACCCAAGCAGCAGCACGCCCCTGGCAGATTCAAGTCAGAAAACAAGAACAAATTGGAAGGGAACACAGCCCCTTCTTATACACAGAAAAGGCTTTGAAGTCTTTTGAAGTCTTTGTGTAAGCGAGCCCTAAGCCCTGGGTGTATCTGGTTTCCCTCTCCTGTCAGCCTCAGATCAGAGGTGACCGTGGGCCATCCGGAGGGAGAGGCAGCAGGGTGGGCTGACAGGCACCGCCTGGTACCACCAGAGCTCTTCCCTCCCATCCGTGACAGCAGATGGGGGCCTTTCATCTATGGCTGACTCAGACCCGCTCCTACTCAAAACAGACAGTCCATCCACCAGCAGGCCCAGGCACATCAGCCAATCACGTGCCAGCAGACTCACTACATAATTATGCCAACTTCTAAAAGTGGCGCTTCTAGACTAGACACAGCCATGCCGCATATACCATTCTGCAGCATTCGTTCTCACGAGTTCACACATATCAAACTCGACCCTGCACTCCCCATGCATCAGGAATCTACCATGGGCATACATATTCCCCATTCATTCCTATAGGAGGGCAGGTCACTCACCATCCATACACAGAGAGCATACGCACTTTACTCTGTACCACAGTAAAAAAGTGCGCAGAGGCCTAAAATCACCAATCCAGGTTCCAAAAACAGGCTATGAAAAAGCAAAAAGTCACGGGGTGAACCTGCCCAAAGGACCGGGTCCAACAATGGGTTTAGAGATTCCAAAGGTTGCACAATAAAGCACAAGTTGCTCTGGGAACAGGTGAAAGAGCTGAAGAAAGGCTTGCCACAGGTTCATGTAGTTCACACATTGAGTCATCAGCGTGTTGCTGTGCTCTTTGAAGGGAATTCACTGTCTGATGAAACTGCCAAGGCGAAATTGTGCACTGCTCCTATTGCTGCAATCACATGCTATAGTACGAGAATAGATGGACTGATAATGATAGCTGTGAACGCTATGTGCCACAACAGACCAGCCTTTGCCAAAACGTTTTCCACTCCAGTACCTCTACAAGTTAGATGTGCTAACATTCCGTATGCTCAAATTCCTTGAGTGAGGGATAGAGTAAAACCAAACATGGATTGCAGATTAGGATTAATTCTAGCTGCTTGCGAGGGTCTTGGTTCAGCACAAGCAGGTATCACTGCAACGGTTTCATTACTAAAGCAGCATTATTGATGACTAGGTCTCACTAAACAGACCAAGGGTTAGATCCTCAAGTGCAACATCAGTGAAAGGTTCTACCGTAGCACATCCACCACAAACACCTTTACTGATATCAAACAGACCTCTCGCGTGTGTCTATTTGGACAGTAAGTTCTAGGGTTACTTGTTGTATGCACATATTGTTTCCACCGACCCACACAGTTAGGGAGGCAATGCTATGGCCTTCATTGAATGTTTCCTTTATACGATTTGATTCCCTGAGCAGACTGAAGGCCATGCTTTTGCAGAAGAGAGTGGCCTTAACCTCAGCCCAAAAAGACTTTGGATCTTCATGTTGCAAGGTCTTCATCTGAGATATAGGGGCTATTCCACACAAACTTCCTGCTCAGTTCCGGGGGAAATGGTTCATCATATCTTTAACATGTCTGATACAAGGGGGATCGTGCGCCTATTAGAAAGCTTAGGTTCTGGACTATTAAGAATCTTTCAGACAGTCTTTGAAGTCATTTCAGCATTTCTACTCTCCGTATTGGGAAGCGTTATTGGAGGGCTTCCGCTGGTGCTACTACTTCTAGTGGGTATCCTGGTTTTAATTTTCCTACTACACAGTAGGCGACCCAGTTCCACCAGAGATGGAAAAGGCACTTCGGTGCAAGGTTGCCGTGAACACATGGTACTCCATCTTGGCACACCTCAGCTTCAGGAGCTAAGCAAGCATTGGATGATATCATTCAGACCAGTCTGGGTTGACTGCATCTTGCCAGTGCTCTGCTGCCTATTTTACGGATACGAATGCATTTTGGACATATGTTTGACTCTTTCATAGGTTGTGCCACCGGATATGGATGTACTCCTGGACTCCTTAAAGGCCCACGTGTTAGTGTCCTCTGCGTAGTCCCATGTTGATGACCACATTCTTAGAGCCCCCACGGGATGTTTCAGTTCCTGTTGGATCAGACAACGGCTCTGGTCCGATCATATATTGACTCTTTTCTAGAATTATAGAGCTTTTTTTATTTTTTTTGTTTAGAAAGCTTTATTGAGCAAAAAGAGAAAACATGGTACAAAGATATAATACTAAGAATAAAAACAAATTCACCTGGTGACATGTAAAACTACTAATGAAGGCAAAAGGAGAATAATCTAATACAGCATAAATTACTAGAAGAGAATAAATATAAAAGGATAACATAATCCCAAAGTCCCATACTTAAAATAGCGTTTCTTGATTTCGCTTTTTTGGGTGAGAAAAACAGAGAAAGAAATGAAAGGAAAAAGAAGAAAGAAAGGAAAGAGGCAATAGAAAAGAGAGGAAAAGAAGAAAAAAGAGAATAGAAAAAGGGTACTGTCAATCATATACTATATAATTGATAAAGCTTTCCAATGACTTGTAATATATAGAATAACAGAAACGCAGTAATGAATAAAGAATCCTAAAGTATGCAAAACATATATAGGAATAAGCAGAGCAAATCATGGTGGTTGAAAAACAAATTTACTAGCATTGGCACGTAAAGCAGAAGAAGAAACATAATTAGTGAGAGGAGACCAAAAGGCCTCTTTACGGATAAGCTGCTGAGATGTGGTTACAAAGGCTCTATCTAGCCTGTGATGCTGACAAAGTAAGTTCCACCAAGCTGCAAAGGAAACTGTGGAGGCATCCTTCCAATTCGAGGTTATAACCTGAAAGTCAATTGAATTGCTAAATCTATGAAAGTGCCAATTTTTCGGACACCCAACCAGCATGTGGAGGAACTACCCCAAAAAATTGAAGTGATAGCAAAGGGAAAAGTCATAGAACAAATTGAGGCAATAGATCTGCAAACTTTTATCCACATAGTGGAAATGTTAGGGCAAAGAAAAAAAGCATGCAAATAAGTACCAGGTGAGTTCTGGTACGACCAGCAGTTGGGAGATAGGGCAGGACTGAATTTGGATATAGCTAAAGAGGTTAAAAAGAGTCTCTGATAGAAATAAAAAGTGTTTGAGTATTACTGGCATTGCAGGAAGTGTATCCGGGTCCAGATAGAGTCCCAAGTATGTGTAGGAAAAGTATGTTATAGATCTGTTTACCATAAAAGTTCAGTCCTACTTTTAGGATGAGGAGATAGAGGGAAGAAAAGGAATTTATAAATGTGAGAAGCCCTAACAGTAGGGGAAAAGGATAACAATTGAGTAGAAGAAGCAGAAGAAGAAGTATCCGATAAAAGAGAGCTTCTGGGTTACAGTCAGGCTCAGAAACTCAAATTTTGAAGGAGAAGCAACCGGTACGTTGTATTTATACTGAAAGTCCTGGAGAGATAACAACTGTACATTATGCAATAAGTGTTTAACTTCTAACACACCTTTGATAATCCATTCTTTTCCAGAAAATGGTATGATTGGAAAGCTTAATAGATTTGATGTGCAAGATGGAAGAGTCTAAAAAATAACTGAAACGGAGAACGAGATTTACTTCGTTTCTGGTCACAAAATAGATATAAGATATGAAATAGTAGGGGATTTAAGAGAAAGGGGAGGATGAACAAAATTATCTAACGGGGAGCAGGGGAAAGGATAAATAATGGATTCCTCTAATTTATGCCATGCTGACAGGGGAGGATTGTCAATTGATGTGAAATAGGGCATGACTTGACGGAGTAAAAATGTGGAATGATATTCGCGAAAGTTAGGAAAATTAACTCCACCTCTATCTTTAGAGTCAGAGAGAACAGAAAGAGAGATACGAGCTTTCCGATTGTTCTAAAGGAATTTACTCATGATACTGTTAAGAGTTTTAAAGATTTTTAAGGGAATTCTTACTGGCAACATAGAAAGATAAAAGTTAATTACCGGCAACTTCATCATCTTGGAGGTATCTAACCTACTCCACCAAGACAGAAATAAAGGAGACCACTTCTCTGTCATCGCGGAAATTTTAGATAAGACCTCATCCAAGTTCAATTGAACAGTTTTAGCTATAGAAGCAGAGTATTTAATTCCTAAAGAGGTGATGCAGATAGTATTCCATTTAAAGTCCTTCCCCTCGAACATACTTCTGTGACAATATTTATTACGTAGAAGAATCTCAGATTTAGAAAAATGATTGAAGTGAGTATAGAAGATCAACAAAGGCGGGCAAAGAAGTAGAGGGATTAGATACATATAAAAGAATGTCATCTGCATAAGCAGTAAACTTTATTTCAATAGATTTATGAGTAAAGCCATGGAAAGTAGGGGAGTTCCTAAGAAAATGAAGGAGAGGCTCAAGATATAGGATAAAGAGCAAAGGAGACAAGGGGCCACCTTGACGGGTACCAAATTGAAGAGTAAAATATGGAGATTGAGAGCAGTTAACAAAAACCAAAGTGGTGGGCAAAGAATACAACAGACTAATAAGAGATAGAATAGCAGGACCGTTTCCATGCCATTTAAGAGCATGCATCATGAAAAACCAGTGAACGCGGTCGAAAGCTTTCTCCGCATCTACATTAATAGCTGCGTAAGGAGTAGAGCTTTTTGGAGGCAAGCTGTATGATGTTTATAAAAGTTCTGCAATTGTCTGCTATAGTTCTACCTTTAACGAAACCTCTTTGTTCATATCCAACTAACTCGGGAATTACCTTGTTAATGCGAAGAGCAAGAACCTTACCAAAAATCTTACAATCTAGATTGATCAAAGAAATAGGACGATAGTTGGCACAAGAAGAGGGATCCTTACCTTTCTTAGAAATTAAACATATCACTGCCTCTGGATAGAGCCACACGCTTCCTTACATGACAAGAAGTGTTGGAATAGAGACAAAAGATGAGGGAATAGAAGCTGCAAAAAACAAGAATAAAAATCAGCAATAAAGCCGTCTGGACCAGGAGATTTGTCCTTTGGTAAAAGGAGTAGAGCAGACTTGAGTTCAGAGATAGAGAGATCTGCCCCTAAAATTGAGTAATTGGGAAGTTCAGAAAAATGAGGAGGAAGAGTTTTGAAGAAAGAGTCCAACTCCGCCTCAGATTCTGGATTGTATAGTGTCTTACAAACATCTGTAAAACAGTTAATTTGGTCACCTTTAAAATGATCTATCGTTAGAGTCCGTAACTCTGACGACCTTGGAACGTTGGGACTTAACCTTCAAATAATTAGCTAGAAGCTTACCAGCCTTATTTCGACTTCCATAGAATTTAGAATTAATTTTGAGTAAGGTACCAGAAGCCTTCTCAGTAGATTTTTTATTAAAAGACAACTTAGCTTGAACTAACTTCTTTAAGTTATCTTGGCTATTGGATGTAAAATATGCATGTTCCATATGTTTGATAGAAGCTAATAATGCAGCAGATTCTTTAGCAAATTGCTTCTTTTTTGCTGCTACATAATCAATAATAAACCCTCTGGCTTTAGCATTAAAGGTGTCCCATATAGTGGAAAAAGGGATATCTGGTGAAGTATCCTAAGAAAGAATTCTGGCAAGAACTCTTTAAAATGCTCTAGGAATATATTATCTTTAAGTAGATAATTATTAAAGCGCCATCTGAATGTCTGAGAGGATTTAGAGGGGAGATCTAGATTAATCAGAACTGGAGCGTGATCGGAAATGAGGATGGACCCGATATCTGCATGAGTCAAATTAGTAAGGAGAGGAGTGCTCAAAAAAATGTAGTCTATTGTAGAGGAGGATTTGTGAGTAGGGGAAAAAAAGTGCACTCTAGTGTCTCCGGATGTGTAGTTCTCCATGCATCTACCAAGCACCTCGAGTGAATTGTAGTAAAAAAAGATTTCTGCATTTTGTTGGGAGTGTATCTAGCATTGGATATCCTATCTATGAAAGGATCCAATGCCTGATTGCAATACCCACCCACCAATAAATTGATATCAGGACAGGAGTGAAGAGTGTGTGACACAATTGTACAGCCACACCAGTAGGGCCATATATATTTAGCACGGAAATGGGGGAACCCTTGATAAGGAGATGTAATAAGAGCCATCGACCCTCCGTGTCCTTCTCCTCCTTCTCCACAACAAGGGAAAGTGATTTATGAACCAAAGTAATAACTCAATTTTTTTCTATCCTTAGACGGGGAGCAAAAACATGACCAGCTCATTGTTTTTTAAGGGAATTAATCTCAAGTTCATTAAGATGAGTCTCCTGAAGCAAAGCTAGTTTACAGTGCAGTCTAGATAAGTGAGTGAGAACCCTGTGCTTGAATGAATGAATGAAGTGGGATTTATACATGCGCGACTTAGCCCAATGGGCGTCAAGGCGCCTAACTCAAAACTAGCTGAAACACCAGGTGGGTAGAGCTTACTGATACGCATTAATAAAGCACCAGGTTTTCAGGGCTTTCCTAAAAAGATCCAGTGTAGGTTGTGATTTAATCTCCAGGGGAAGTAAGTTCCATAGTTGGGGTGCCAAGATGGAAAAGGCCTTACTACCCCATCTAACCTTCCTGGAGCGTGGAACTACCAGTTGGTTAAGCTCCGAGGAGCGTAGACATCTCCTCGGAACATATCGAGTAAGCAAAGATCCAAGCGCATCAGCTGGGCCAGCCATGAGGGCGCGGTATGTAAGGCAGAGGAGTTTAAAAGAAACTCTCGAAATGATGGGGAGCCAATGAAGGCTCTTCCTTGCCATGGTCACTGAAGACAGCCAAGGCTGGGCCAAAACAAATCGTGCCGCCGCATTCTGTACGACCTGTAAGCGATGTAGAAAGCCCTTGTTGGCCCCGGCATACAGTGAGTTACAGTAATCAAGCCTTGAGCCAACAAGAGCGATCACAACCTGCTTACGTGCCTGAGGGGAAAGATAGTGAAGGATTCTTTTCAGAGTCCTAATAACACCCCAGCAGGTGGCCACAGTCTTATTGACCTGGAGTTCCATGGATAGCCGAGTGTCAAAAATGACACCCAGATTCCTGGCAGATTGTGTGGGAGTGGGGCAGTTGCCTAAAGATGGAGGCCACCATTCACCTGACCACATGTCCTGGTCTTTGCCAAAGACCAGGACCTCTGTTTTGTTTTGCTTCTTAAAAGGATTATGTAATCCCTTAACGTTCGATGAAATAATGCGAACATTTTCAGTCCTGATAATCAGAAAAAAACATAATCATGCAACAAAATAGGCATTGGGTAACTTTAAGCAATAACAATATTAGATGGTGAAACTGAAAATAACTATGATTAAAAGATAAGCAGGGAAAAATAAAGAGTAAAATAAATACCAGAAAGAATAACTAGAAAAGTGAATAGAAAAATAATAGTAAAGGAAGAGAAAAGGGAAGATAGTAGTGATATATATTGCGTTGCACATTGAGGAAAATCTAGTGTTGAATGACAGTAAGAGAAAAGTGATAGACATGAGAAAGTTGACAAAAAGCAGAGAGACTTTAGTCAAGAATAACAAGGTATAAATAACAAAATAAAAATAAGCATGAGAAAGCATGAAGCCGCGAAGAAGGGAAAGACGGCCAAACTAGCCAGAGCAACAAGAACGGTCAGAATCAGAGAGTATAAACAGAAGAGCTAAAGCAAAATATAACAAATAGCCTATAAGAGATTATAGACACCGTGGACAACCAAAGAACAAATTTAAGCAATACACGCGGACAATCATGCAAGGAAATGGAAAATGAGAGAACAAGTACTTAACACTTACCAACATGACGGCAACAGTGAACAACTAGGGATGAGGTGGAAACATAGGGAGGGAGGAAACCTCTGGCATAAGGGTTTGTACAAGAAAAAACACATCTGTGGGAAGAAACGGGAAAAGAAAAACAGTAGTAAGGAAAGACCAATCTATAGGACATTAACCTACATTGGCTAGATAACAATAGCAACAAACCAAAATAGACAGCCAATTAACAAGCAAAAGGCACTGAGTTAGAGAAAACCAGCAACTCAAATCTTGGAACAGTTCAGGCCCCTCCATAATCCACCTTGTCCTCTTTATGACGAGAAATAAATTGGCGTAAATCTGCAGGACGGTCAAAGGAGTAGGACCTCTCCTTATAAGTAACTTTGAAGAAACAAGGATGAACCAGACCATATCTAGCGTTCATGGAGAGAAGAACCGGTGGAAGAGACAAAAATTCCTTGCGACGAGCTGCAGTAGCGCGGGCAACATCCTGAGAGAAGAAAACTTTATGACCGGGACCATAATCTCTGCTTTCTTTGTTTCACTGCAGAAAGTACCAATAACAAGTCAGTGTATTCCAGAAACAATACAATGATCCCTCTGGGATGATTAGAAGATGGCAAAGCTGCCGAACCACCGGACTTGGAACCAATGCGATGAGCGCATTGCAGGTTCAGAGTAGTACCATCTTTAAGACAAACCATTTTAGGGATGTGAATTTTTAAGAAGGCCAGCATGTCTGACCCATCCTCACCCTCAGGAATGCCAAAAATGTGTAGATTATTGCGATGATTTCAATATTCTAAATCTTCTGCTTGTGTCTTAAGGAGAGCGATCTCTTTAGACTTTGCCGCAACCTGAGGTAACACATCTTAAAACGTCGCTGAGCTTCTGTTTCACCACCGACATTCTGGAGTCAAGGTTGGACCATTTTCCATCCAGTTTTTGAAGAGTGGCATTGGTATCAGTAACAAAAGGTTTAATCAACATTATCTCCTCCATGAGATCCTCCAACATGATAGGTAATAGAGATTTGGTGGGGGAGTTGGGCTATTTCTTGTGGCGCTTAGGAGGAGTAGTAGAGTTAGAGAAGTGTGGACAGATCAGCCACAACCAGGTTTCACGTGACTAAGGACAGCGCAGGGACCTTGCTGGGCTGCCACTCAGTGGAGGACTTAGGACTAGTAATGTTTGCCCGGCAGATACATCAGTATCATGCTGTCAAGTTATCACTCACCTGAAAACCAGGTTGTTTGATTTGAGAGACGAGATGACTGGTCCCAACACCCCCAAAAACCTATGCCTGACAAGATGTATTTAAAAACATCAAGGCAGGGAGAGACCTCCAGGGGAAGGAGAAAAAGTGGATAAAATACACAAAAAGAAATAAAAGAGACAAAACACTGCTGTCTTCTTTGTTTCAATTGATGTCGGCGATGTCTGAAAATGACTATTTGGTAGTATTCTTTCTTATCTACAATACAATACGTACATCAGTGCCTTGATACTCTTTTATTCTCAGTGTTCGTTAATTATCACTAAATAATTATATATAAAATATTGGACCTTTCTTTCAATAGTGCAGCCTTCATTTTCAATAGGGTGTATTCTTCCTTTATCTTCAGATATATGCTAATCACACAGACCTTTTACTCAGATGAATGCAGTAAAATAAAGAACTCCAATTATCTTATCAATCTGTGCATAAAAAATACATAGCATTGATAAACAACCCTTTTTAATGCAGAACCATTCTTACTGGAGAAAATACTTCTTTCCTCCTAGTGTTGGTTAACAACCTTAATAGTTCAGCAAGAATGCAGGAAACAATTAGCCAAGTTCACTGGATAAGTCTGAAATGTCATTGAACAAAAATGTTCTTACAATCAAGGAATAGTCTTCTTTTTACAAACTATAATGTGAATGAGAGCCATTGAATAAATAAATAAAGTCAAAGTACCTTACATAATGCGCTGTGAAATACCTTACGTGGTTTCCTTTTCTCTTTTCAGGTTGGGGAAGTTCCGGAACTAATCTGAAATCAGGACGAAGAAAGCCCCAGAAGAAGTCTGGAGCCTGTCCTGTTGCCTGGAGACCGGGGTATGCCAATGGGCCCTCAGGGGGAGCGGCACGAGCTGTCTCTCCCTGGAGATGTTCGCGCACATGGAGCGGGCCATGCGGGGATTGGCTGAGGGAGCGTCAGGCAGGGGTGCGCGCTGAGAATTCATAGGTGCGTAGGCAGGGAGTTTAGGAGCGCGAGCGAGGTTGAGGCGGCAGGGTGCGATTTCTCGTTAGATTGAGGTGGCGTTTTTTCACCTTTTTGGAAGACACTTTCAACTTTAAGAATTTTGGCACAATGAATATGAGTGCAGAGCTTGTGGAGGCCCTGCGCATTATACAACAGGAGGGGAGAGAGGATATGCTGACGCCTGAGGCTCTTCGAGAGATGCTCCCCCCTGCACGGCCACCACAGCGTAATGCAGCGAAAGGAGTGCAGTCAGCGGTGGAGGCATGCAGGAAGACACCGCTGAAGAGAGGAGCTAGGAGGCCGCGCTCTTGGAGTACCGGCGCTGTGAGGGTCTCCGCAGCTTTCGAAGGACGTGGCTTTTCGCAAGGGCCTTTCCCTTCCACTAAAAGAGGCGGTGAGTCAGGGGGATGCCCTAATCAATTTTAATGACGCCAGTGTCCAGGGCAATGTTATGCAGGCCGGGGCTCCCCATGAGGTGAAGGCTGCCACCACCAAGATAATAGGGAAGGAGAAAGTTGCGAGTAAAAAGTTGGACAGCCAAGGAGGGTTGGGGACTGTAGTGATATCAGCATTGTCTCCAGACATATGCAGTCAGAAGGTAGTGGACCACCCACTTCAACAAAATGTCTTAAGCGCCTGTGGGCAGAATGTGCTGGTGGGGAGGCAAGAAGCTTCTTTGGTTTATTATTCCAGTGACAGTGAAGAGGGGGAAGAGTTTACGGCGCAAGCTACAAGATAGGTTGCAATTTCAAAGGCTCAGAGCAATGTGGCGCATGACAGAGACTGGTTTGGGGGTAATGGAAATTCAGGGGACTTTGAACGGCCGTTGGCAAGGCGTGGGAGGCCTCGTATTCAGGCACAGACTTCCAGAGACCAGGCGAATTATGGTCCCAGAGATATGGAGATTGATTTGGGCGGGGACAGTGATGACGAAGGAGGGGATGAGGCCCCGTTTGATGAAAATGGGCACACAGTTGCTTCAGGTGTTTCATTAAAAAGATGGGACAGAGAATATTTATTCCCACGCGCCCGCCCGCCACCTGGTTCTCGGCAGGAAGTAAGTTACCCCCAGCCGAAGAACTTGGAGGGACAGTGGGTTTGGGTGGAGCACGCGAGCCCAGCGGTGGATGAAGTAGCAGATTGGAGAGCTCACAAGACACGTTCTAATTCTCTATGGTGTTCTTGCGACCTTTCTGACAACGTCATGAGTGTTACACCTAACGTAACATCAGGTAAAGCTGTTCTTACCACTGTTCCAGCGACAGTGGGGGATCATCCTTCTACTTATTGTGACAGATCTAGAGCAGATTTTGTGTGGTTGAGCAGACCTCAAGAGCGAAGGGCTGTTTCTACTTGGATAACCTTTGATGGCGGGGTTGGGGACGGGGCATGTCCCAGCACAAGGGCAACACCGCAGAGTGGTTTTGAGGGTGTTGGCGAGCAATATAGGATGCATTTAGGGTACAATGAAGGTTTTAATAACAAAACGGTTTCTGAAAAGCCAACAGGTATGGTATATAAAAAAGGGGTAATAAAGGGGGGGCAACGAAAAAGTCTGTTTTATCCTTTCAGATGCCAAGTGTGGACTCATCTGGTACAGAGCAAACGCCGAGAGATTATCAGGAGCGGATGTCTCCGACGGAGTTTCAGAAGAGAGCAGAGCAGTTACCTTATGGTAAGCCCCATTGGTGGGCAGTTTGGGAGGATGTACATGAAAAAGGGGAAGCTGGGAGATTACAACCTGGATCACAGAAAGATGTTGACATTGGGGGTAAGAAGCGTGGGTTGTCTGACCGCTTAGTACCACCTGGGACACTAACACTGGTTAGCACAGTGGGAGTTTAAGGGTTAGAGAATAGGCAATCAAGTTTATCTGATGAGTTGTCCAAAGATGAGGGGTCTGAAGGAACTGCGTCTATTAATATTAAGAGAAGGATTCCTTACATGGGTCTAGCAATGCTGTTGGGAACCCATTTAGCTGCCAAAACCAAACAGAAAATATGGAATCATGAGTTTGTGAACGTGTTCAAATTATTACACAGAGATATCCAGGCTAAAGAAGGGTCAAAGGAAGAGGAATGGGAGTTAGCGTGGCGTCCCAGGGTACCTCGTACCATAGAAAATTGGACTTCGGCTTTTCTGATATATGCGAGTATTTATTGTAAAAAATATCCCGAGAGGTCAGTAGCTCTTTATAAGTACATGGATATAGTCAGAAAAGTGCAAATGCATTTTGGGGGATATTCGTGGTTAAACTATGATGAAGAATTTAGAGCAAGGATTAGTTTATGCGCAGAGAAGCCATGGGGGGATGTAGACTCAGAGCTTTAGCTACAATGGATGTCCACGTCCCACCCACCTGCAACAACACACACGGCAAGTGGGCTGCCAATCACTTACCGGCCCCTTCTGTGGCGTCCCGCCCAAACAGCGGCGGGTGGTTGGGGATGGGGGCAAAGTTCAGGGACAGGAGCCTGCTGGAATTTCAATAGAGAACTGTGCAGTAGACAAATATGTCATTTCAAACATGAATGGTCCCAATGTGGAGGGCGACATCCTCTCACGCATTGTGGTTCCCCAATTGGAGGTTTTGGCGGGCAAAGATTTGGTGAGCAGAGAAGTGGTGCATATAGGGGGAGAGGCGCCCCTTTCCATGCTTTCCCAAAAGGCACCTACATCAGTTAATCTGACAAATCTAAGGCCTTGGTTAGAAATTTACCCAGATACTGAGGCAGCAGCTAGATTATTCTGGTGGTTCAAAAATGGTTTTAAACTGGGATATCAAGGCCCCCGTCAGCGTAGGTGGGCTGATAATTTGCGTTCTGCAAAAGAGTTGCCGGAGGTGGTACAGCGCAAGCTGGATGCTGAACTAAAGGCGGGCAGGATAGCGGGACCTATTCAACAGTGTCCCCTAGAAAATTTAATGGTGTCCCCGCTGGGTGTGATTCCTAAAAAAGTTGCAGGGGAGTATAGGATGATACAGCATCTGTCCTGGCCAGAAGGCCGCTCTGTCAATGATTTAATCTCAACGACGGATACTTCGGTTTCGTACACCACAGTAGACGAGGCTATTCAAATAGTGACACAGATGGGTAGGGGGCGGAGCTGGCAAAATGTGACATCCAATCAGCTTTCAGATTACTGCCCATACACCCTTCAGATTTTGAATTACTTGGGATGTTCTTTCAGGGCCACTTTTATGTGGATAGAGTTTTACCAATTGGCTGTGCGGCATCGTGTGCTCTGTTTGAAACATTTAGTACTTTTATTCAGTGGATATTTTCACAAGTGTGTGACAAAAGTGCCAGCTGTCATTATTTGGACGATTTATTATCCATGGGACAGGCTCAGTCAGGTCATTGCATGGCAGCCCTTAATACTTTTCAGGAATTGACCAAGTTTTTAGGGGTCCCTTTGGCTCCAGATAAGACTGAAGGGCCCGGTTCAATCCTGACTTTCTTAGGTATAGAGATTGATACACTGGAATTGACAGCGCGCCTCCCAGCTAGTAAGTTGCATGAAATTCGATCATTTTTACTGTTGGTGCTTGACAAAAAGAAAATTGAGTTGAGGCAAGTACAGCACCTTTTAGGATACTTAAATTTCGCTTGCAGAGTGGTCAGAGCAGGAAGGACCTTTTGTAGGCATTTGGGTATGGCGCTATCAGGAGCTTCTATTCCACATCATAGAATCCGAATTTGTAGGGCCATTAAGGAGGATTTGAGAGTTTGGTTGTGCTTCCTTGACAGTTTCAGTGGAGTACCTTTGCAATTTGTGGATGATGACTTTGTTTGGCAAATTCAGATTTATCCCGGTGCTGCAGGATCAAGTGGTTTTGGTTTGTTTTGGGAAGGGAGATGGTGCGCGGAAAGTTGACCTGAGCATTGGATGAAACAGGGACGAAGTATTGCTTTTCTGGAGTTGTTCCCATTGATTGTTGCCTTGTTGGTATGGGGCCACGAATTTCGGAACAGTTCTGTCTTGTTCCATGTGGATAATATGGCAGTGGTGAATCTAGTGAACAACTAAAAGGCTAAGGATTTGAAGGTACTGCAGTTGCTTAGAATGTTCATGATTCTGAGTCTTAAGTTTAATATGGTTTTCAAGGCTAAGCATGACCCAGGGGTCAACAATTCCATTGCTGACGCACTTTCTCGTTCTCATTGGCAGAACTTTTGTGCATTGGCGCCAGGGGCGGACGTCAGCAAAACGATGGTACCACACACCATTTGGGCCCTAGGGGATTGAGGATCGTCCAGCTAGTCGAGCATTCCATAGCACCTTCGACTAGGACAAGTTATCTACAAGCATGGGAAGAATATTTGAGTTATAAGAATTGTTTGCATGAGACAGTTTCCACAGGGAAATGTGGTGCATTTATTTGTGACTTTGTTCTAATGTTAATAGATAAAGGTTTATCCCACACCACTATTGCGGGAAAATTATCAGGTGTGTCATTTTATGGCCAATTGTTATGGGGTTTCGATCCAGTTGACAACATTTTAGTTGGAAAAATGCTGAAAGGGCTGAATAGGGAAAAAGTTAGGCCCAAGCAGCTCCGTGCTCCTATTACGTTTGAGTTATTACAACAAATTCTGGAGCAGCTTTCGGTCTGCTGTTATAATGTTTGGGAACGGGAACGTTTCCGACTTGGAATGATTTGGATGTTTTATGGCACATTCAGGGTATCGAAAGTACTGAGTTTGGGTGGGGACAGGGGTTTGTGCAGTGATGAGGTTTCAGTTGTGGGACACAAATTAGGTATCTGGCTTAAAAAATCAAAAAACGATCAGCGGGGCAGAGCATATGGGTTTTTCTAAATGGCAGCAGTGTATCGCAATGCTGCCCAGTTCAAGAATGGGTACAGTTTTCGTCTTCAGGTGCATTTCAGCAGGGCCCTATTTTCACTCACATGGATGGTAACAAAATAACGAGTGCTCATCTATTGGCTGTTCTGCGAAAAGCTCTAATGCTATTTGGTCAAGACCCAAAAGATTTCGCCACGCATTCGTTTAGAATTGGGGCAGCTACGGAAGCATAAAGATTGGGGCTGTGTTTGGAAGTTTTGCAGCGTATTGGTCGGTGGATATCAAGTTGTTGTAAGCGATATGTGCGTAAATAAGTATGTGTAATAATTTTTGCCGCATGTTAATTTCTTGCCTTTCCATTTAGGTGATGTTCGGGGTGCACCTTCAAACTTAAAAAAGCAAACGTGGATGGTGGGTCATTCCTTTGTTAAATGGGCGGCTGAGAAACAAATTTATGGAATATCACTCGGTATACCCAGCGCTGGACATGAGTTGGTATGGAAGGGTAAAGGAGGCATGAAATGGGATGACTTATTTCCGACGCTCACAGGTTTGTTTCATGTTAGAGGTTGTCCTGATTATTTAATTCTTCATTTAGGAGAGAATGATTTGGTTGAACTATCTGGTTTAACGCTCATCAAGAAAATGCAACTGGACTTAGCTGTTTTAAAAAACAATTGGCCAGACACTCGCCTCATTTGGACTGAATTTGTTTATAGACAGTCTTGGAGAAAGGCAAGGTGTGACACAGCAGTCGAAAAAGCTAGAAGAAAGCTGAATAGAGCCATGAGAGTATTTTGTTCAGTAATGCGGATCAAATGTATTGCTCATGATATTATCACGAGCACAGAAGGTCACCTTTTTAGAGAGGACGGAGTCCATTTATCGCATTTAGGCATAGCCTATTACTTAATGGAAATAAGGGATATGTTGGCTCATGAGTTAAATGTTAATTTATGGTGCAATTCCAAGTTATAACTCGCTTAAGTTCAAGAGGAGGGTGGGGGGTCTGGGTGGCGTAAATCGGGGAAGGGAGCGGGCTTGTCCAGTCCTTCGTGGGGGGAGTAGGGGGAGTTTATTGAGAACATTTGAGGGGAAGAATTTAAGAAAAAAAGGTTGGGGAAGTTTAATTCAGTATTGTCACACAAGAAAATTATATTGATGGTTTTGGTGCGATGTTATATATTTGCAAATTTAAGATGACAAATGGTTTCGGTTTTAATTGCCAAATTGCATCGTTATAATAAAATGGTTATTTGATGGGAATTCATCTGTCTTGAATAAAGTGGCCTTTTCTGCTACAAAAATTTGTGTGGTCTGGCTTATGTGGGCGAATTGCCAGAGACGTGCTGGAGCGCTTCATCGTCTGAATCAGGTAAGATGTAACAGAATGACGAGAGCAAGCGTGTCTCGTCGTTCATGTTCTCTTTTTATAGCCTTTGAATGGGTGCGGAGCACAAGGGGTCCACACGTGTGCAAACTGTCTACAGTGGCATCGCTTTTCTGATAATTGCAGGTGAAGGACACGTGCGCTTGCGGGTAAAGAACACGTTCACATTGCCAACTGTCAAAACGGGCTTTGTTAATGAGAGGTGGCAGATGTCAGATACATGCGCACGAAGGGATGCACATGTATAATAACCAAATCAGTAAACGAAACGTGAATCTCAGGTTATACCTGGCATTACCATGAATATGAAACACATAGTTAATAAAAGAAAGTAAGCAAATATTTTGTGGGCTAAGTTACACACTGTGTAGAGACTTCATAAGGAATACAATGACTCCACCTAGTGGACAAACTGAATACACAATATAAATAACTTAATTAACTATATGGGTGCTGGCCATGTTCAGGACACACTTCCTAACACATGCAGACAAGATCATGGATGAGTTTCCCAGTCTCTTTGAAGGATTGGGGTGCCTCAAATGGGATCAACGTAAAGCTACACATCGACAAAACCATCAAACCAGTGGCACTGAGACACCGAAGAGTGCCATTTCACCTGCAGCCATTGGTCAAAGCGGAGTTGGAGAAGCTGGAAAAGGCGGGAGTGATCGTGACAGTGTCTGGGCCCACCCCGTGGGTGTCCCCGCTTGTGATCGCTCTGAAACCGAAACAACCGGGTGCCATACGTTTGTGTGTTGATATGCGCCTACCGAACACCGCCATCAAAAGAGAAATGCACTACACCCTTACAATAGATGAGATAGTGGCAGACATCAACGGAGCACAGTGGTTCTCCAAAGTTGACCATAATTTTGGATATCACCAGCTGCTGCTTGATGAGTCCAGCCGCTACATCACTACATTTTCCTCCCATGTAGGATTGCAAAGGTTTAAGAGGCTCAGCTTCGGGGTATCGTCAGCGGCGGAGGTTTTTCAAGACGCCATTCGAGGAGCCCTTTCTGGTCTAATGGGAGTGATAAATGTAAGGGATGATGTGCTGATATTTTCCAAGTCACTTGACGAGCACCATGAACTCCTGCGACCTACACTCCAACGGCTGGTTGACCAAGGACTAACGCTACACAAAGAAAAGTGCATGGTCTGTGCCAACGAAATAGAGTTCGTTGGCTACCGGTTCTGGAAGAACGGATTACTGGTGGACCCGGCGAAAGTGGAGGCAATTCGAGCTGCAACGACCCCCCATAATTAAACAGAGAAGAGAAGTTTCCTAGGGATGGCAAACTATTGTGGCCGGTTTATTCCACACCTGCCTATGATTATGGAATTGCTGAGGGCGCTCACCAAGAAGGAAGTGAAGTGGCAGTGGACAAGTGACGCTGCGAAAGCGTTTCAAGATGTCAAAGAAGCACTACTGCAAGGGGCAACTGTAGCATACTTCAAACCAGGTCATCCCACAGAACTGGTGGTAGATGCTAGTCCGGTGGGCCTGGAGGCAGTACTCCTTCAGCAAGGTGTCGGGGGAAGAGTGGATGCCCATTGCATTCGCCAGCAGGGCGTTAACGACGGTGGAGACTCGGTATGCACAGATCGAGAGGCGTTGCTGATACGGTGGGCGTGTCAGCACTTCGACATATATCTAGGCGGGCACAAGTAGTGAATGACCACAAGCTGTTGATCCCACTATTCCCCGGGACTGCGAGAAGTTGTCCCCCACGGATCGAGAGGTGGGCGGTACAGATGCAAAACTACAACTTTGAAGTGGTATATTGCTAACAACCCGGCAGATTATCTGTCGCGCAACCCCCTAGCCTTTGGCCCAAGCAAGCCAAAAGAAGTGGACGATTTGTTACGCATATCACAGGGGCGTCATGTCCCAGAGCACTGTGTTTAGAAGAAATCCAGGTGGCCACAAATGAAGACGAGTGTCTAGTGGTAGTGAAGGAAATGTTACAAAGTCACTCATGGAGGAACTTTTTGGATGGAGTGAGCAGGCGGACAGAAGAAGAGAGAGAAGCACGAATGGGAATATGGAGGTGCTGAGAATAACTCGGTGAGAGCAAGGAGTAATGCCGACAAAACTGTGGACCACCAAGGGCACCAAGGGATCGAAAAAACCAGCCCGCCTGTGTACTAAAGTGTGGTTCCCTAGAATGGATTGCATGGTTGAGGAGAAAGTGCGAAGCTGTCACGAGTGCCAAATTACCAGGAATGATGCACCAGCTCCCCCAATAGTCAAAGAGCAACCGTCGAAGAAACTCTCGCCCGCCATAAACATAGATTTCGGAAGCTTCCTGGATAGAACAACTCTGATTATGCTGGACAGTTATTTCAAATTTCCTGTCGTGGAGGTAGTACGATCAACAGCTTTTGAAAATGTCAAGCCGGCAATGGAGAAAACATTTGCATTATTGGGGATGCCGGAAGAATTATGACCGGACAATGGGCCACCTTTCCGTGGGCAAGAATTCAGGGAATACGTGGAGCACCACAATATCCATCACTGGAAAATAACTCCGCAATGGCCCCAAGCCAACGGCGAGGTGGAGCGGTTCATGAGGACGATCAATAAGGTTCTGAGTATTGGAGTAGATCAACTAGGAGATCTGGAGGGGTGTCTGTATCGTTTTTTGAGAGCATACCGGCAAACACCACATAGCACCACGAGGTGTTCCACAGTGATCTAATCATTAGGAGAGCTGTAAGGGATGTTGTTCTGGTGAGCAAAGATTGGGAGCTAGGGACAATAGATGGAGTGGCAGCTCAAGCCAAGAGAACAACCAACAACGACCATGCCAGTAGAAGGAGAATTTCGGAGGGGAGACCAGGTGATTGTAAAGGGCAGACACCCAGGATGGAATTTCAGAACCCCCTTTGAATCTGAGCCTAGGGAAGTTGTTGAGGTGCAAGGCACTATGGTGACAGCGCAAAGAGGGGATAGACGGATAGCAAGAAATGTGTTGTGGTTTAAAAATCTAGTGCTGCCCACCCAGGGAGGTCATGTGGACATGGAGCAGGAATGACAGGAGAGCGGGCAGAGTGAAGTTGCCGATGGAGAACACATACTCATGGGAGCCCAGGAAGGAGAGAGAGAAATGGAGATAGATGTACCACTACAGGGGGAGGAAAACACATTGAGGCCCGTGGGTAGTGTTTCCCAGAGAGGAGGCTGTATTAGCTGAGAAACAACCCCAACCAAGCCAAAAGCTGAGAGACTTTCTGTGCTGAGAGATCCTGGACACAACAAAGAATATAGAGACTATTGGATATCCATGTATTATTGTTTTAATGTATTTTGTTGGTTTGTTGTTTTAGTTTGTTGTTTGGACAAAGATGGATAAGGAGGGATGTAGTGAGTCACCCGTCCTGTCTCATACATTTTATACCTCCTGGGCTGGGCATGGACCAGGAGGTAATAAATAAAGGTGGCGTCAGCGCTCATGGCTGAGGGCATGGACCGTGAACAAGTGTGGTTGTCCTGTTATTTCCTGTAGCTCCCATTAGGCCTCTGTAACCCCCATGCCCCCCCCACTACAGAGCAGAGATAAACTTCATGTTTCCCTGTTTCCCAGGGAAAGAGACCTGGCTTCTCCTGGCCGCCAAATTATGGGAACTGCTAAAAGAAGAGCGCATGGACTTCCTCAAGGTTCTTTTTATCATTTATTCTCCTTATCTGCACAATCCTGACACACCAGACGTAAACTGAGCTCATTTTAAACTAACTATAGATTTGTGTTGAAAAGCGCTTAGTGTCCGTGTTTGTAATAGTTAAAAATGAAACCAATGGCCGATTTGAAAATAATCTTGTTGAAGGTTTCATATTTCAAAGCACCTCTCAAGGACTGTGCATGGTAGGTACCCTGTGAGCCCTGGAAAAAAGGTGCAGATAATTACATTTATGTACTAATGTTCGTGTTTTTGATTAGTTTCAACAGTTGCGGCCGGAATGACTTGAGGGTGGGGGGCTGGGGATTACGCGGGGTGGGTAGGGGGGTGTTAATTTAATTTATTTTTAACTTACCTTCGCCTCCGGTCCCGTGTTGCATCTCCTTCTCTCTGCTCGGACTGCTCCTCGCAGGAAGCAGGCAGCTGGCAGCAGGCAGCCTCCCTCTCCTCCCCTAAGCCAATCACATTCTGCACTGGCAGCGTTGTGATTGGCTGGGACACCGACCCCACAGGCGTCTTTGGCGAGGCCTTTTTCTCCATGCAGGCTGCATGCAGCCTACATGGAGAAAACGAAGAGTGTACATGACTGGTTTGGTCGGCCCTAGGGCTGTCCAAGCAGTCAGCACCCACAACAGCGGGCATGCCACTACTCTCCTGCCTGGAGCAGGACTGCCCACCTGCCCGCCCCCAACCAAACCTTTGCCTTCTGCCTTCACGCAGTGTGAGAAGCAGAAACAGAAAATGGTATTCATAATACCATTTTATGTTTGTGCCTCTCGCACTGCAAGAAACGAGTGGAGCGACACTCCTCCGCCCACGAGTTTCAAGGGTTGGGTGGGGGAGTGGAGGGTGGTTCAAGGGCAATAGGAAAGAGGAAGAACAATGCTTACAGAAAACAACCCGAACCACAGAGGGAAGTGAATAAAAGGCTTACAGCGGTAGCCAGAGAGAAGATAGTGGAATTATCATGCAGATTGGCCAGCAAAAGATCTGGACCTGGGCAGTCATTAACACATAATTCAAGTGTTCAAATGTATTCAAAAGGGAAAGCCAAGGGTGACAATGAGGAGGTTTGCTGTTGTCCTACTTTTTGAGTATCTTCGCGACCTCACTGGCTGCTTCTGGACTCATTGGTATTCAAGTCAGCTTTCCTGCTCACTTCTTAATGAGAAGTGCTGGGTTAGAGGTATTGAGTATATTGGATGGATAATCAGTGTTTTAAGGGGCAGAACAACCAGATATGGGACAACAAAGTGCCACAAAAATCCAACTAAAAACACAATTGTATGGCGCCAAATTTCTACTTTGGTGTCGTGAAATTTGCCCATCACTGCCGCAATATCCTGGGGGAGGTCTAATTAGGACTCTCTTAGGAATTACAAGTTAACCACTCTGAAGGAACGCCCCAACCTTTTCCAATTCAGCACTAAATAATAAACATTAACCAACATGGATGACCCGTAAAGTAAGATTTGTTCGTATTTACAAGGCACCATGGACTAATATTTATGGTTCACCCTGCGGGGGCACTCTATGATCTGTGCTGCCTCACAATTATCAAACGCCATACCTGGAACTTAGGTGTGGCCTCATCATTCTCTTCCTCAGGGACTCCTTTGGGGCATACCTTTGGAGAGATGCGATGGTAGCCGTGTATGATCTTGCCTTCGCAGGATGTCTTGCCTTTCAATCCCAACACCTGGTTCAAGTCTCACAGCGCTCCATGAGGCCCGGAATGTTAGCTTGAAACTAACAGATGGCGTAGAGAGTGAGGTAGCTAGCAGTGCACTACTAACAGAGACTCATCCTGCATCTTGTGGACCTGTCTCGGCTCAGCAGGTGAAGTCTGCCCAACCACTAAAAAAAACACTCTCCTGGGCTTTCCCTTAGGACGTCAATCCTGAAAAATATTTCACGCGAAACCCTTCAACTTCCTCTCTACGTCAAAGCCAGTCTGCCTATCACAAGCGTCGACATAGCTGGCAAATAAAACACAATGTAACTGCAATAAAGTACGCGCAATACTTTCCAAAAGTTTAAAGAACAAGACGAGCCCAACATGAATATGGTAAGCGGATAGACTATGCAAGCTATTGAATTTGGCAGTGCTTCGTAGCCACACGCACGTAGCTAGGGGGGATATTGGAGTTTGATATCCCCCTAAAAAATATTTGTAATGCTTTTGGTCTCACTTTAAAAAGCGATACCTATGACATTGCAAGCAAATGGCCACCATTATCCCGGCTGCTTCGAAAGTGAAAGTGGGCATGGACCGCTAAATGTAAGAGAGCACGTCATTGCGCCTAATGGAGAAACTCAATAAAGAAAATCGTACATGCCCCATGTAACAACCAAGTAAAGGGGCCAGTAGCGATGGGTGGATACAAATGACTACAAGGCTGTACTAAGAAGGGATTAACAAGCCTATTTAGGAATCTGAAGACATCATTTACGAAGCACAAAGACCCAAGATAATGACAAATATGGGCGGGGAGTGGGCAGGGCTTCTCTTCCATACTAAACTACAACAGATCTTTAACAGAGCAGCGCTTGCGCGCTGACTCAGGCTTGACCTAAAAAGGGAGAACAGAGCATTCCCACCAGCACTGAACTCTTGGGCCACTTACGCAGGGCACTCCCCAAGTCCTGCTGCCCAAGAGCCGATGCCTGCCTGCAGAGGGAGGGAGGGGGCTGAGTGGTGGCCCAACACCCAAGGCAGGGCTAGAGAGCCAGCAAGACCATTGCAGTGACCATGTCCAAGCCATCAAAACCCGTCAGGGGCTGGAGTAGCCCCACATGCCCCTTGGTGGCCATTTGTCACTGCCGCTGGGAGGAAAGAAGACTGATTGCCTCGTGTAGGAAAGTAGGATCTTTCTGGCATAGATACCCTGACTTTTTTGCTGGTAGCAGTGTGTTTTGACTGTAGTTCACAACGCAAGTCGTTACAACGACTTGCGTTGGGGGGCGCTGGATAGTGGAATAGGTTAATTTTCTATTCCAACTCCAGTCCCCGTGGATAGTAGGTAAGGTGTCGGATAGAAAATTAAACTATTCCCTATCTTACAGCGCCCTCCAGCGCAAGTCGTTGTAATGACTTGCATTGTAATAGCTGCGTCGTAATGGTAGTGCGGATTGAACGTTGCGTTGTAAAGGATGTTCCCCTTACAAGTCCCTAGTATATTGTACTGAGGTGCCCAGGACATTGGTACACCAGTGGTCTCCTATGGGCAACATATGCATTAGATCACCCATGGGAGTCTTTGCAAACTGTGTCTGCAGAGCTGCCATTGCAGTTTGAGTAAAATGGTGCTTGCACCTTTCACTTTTGATATAAGGTTTTTGTTATATCCTGGTCACTGTACTTTGAACCTATAAGTCCCCCCCCCTAAGGGAGGCTCTTCAGTCCATGGGCAGGGTACATGGTTCTGAGTGTGTGGGTACCCCTGCACGATCATAGGTACCCCTACAAACCCCAGACTCCATTCTCTGGGCTTTGTAATTGCAGGACACTGGCAAGTCGAGAGGTCCAACTACTGACTTGGCTAGGACAGATGAGTAGTGTCTCTGAACCCCTCTGATAGGTGGGTCACCAGAGAAGAGGTCCTTCCCTTTTTTAGGGTTGCTTAAGGTTTGGGGTTCGATCTTTAGATTCATCCAAACAACAACTTCTAGGTCCGACTACCTGTCGTCTGAAGACTGTCCAAAGACTCTTCTGTTGGTGGAGACTGGAACTGTGCTGTTCTTCGAGGCAGGACCATAGGCCACACTGCTCCGGAGGGAAGATTCCTGCTGTATCTTCATCCACGTGCTTCTCCAAGTTCTGCAAACTCCTTGGCCGTGCATCCTCTAAATCACCAAGGACTCAGCCTGAATCCCAGCCAGAAGGAATCAATCTGCCTTGGAGTGAAGGAGTCACTTTCCTGCACCCACAAGCACCTCTATGTGGACGACCGGTTTGCTGATCCCACGGATATCACCCGGCTCTGCAACACAAATGCTGGTTTCTTGGTACTCCAGAGGCCCGACCAGTCTTCCCTGCAACTTGGGCAACTGTAATCCCTCTCTAACTGACATGAACAGCCTCCCTGTGCAAACGCCTCTGTTTGTTGTTACCTAGGTTTGTTGGCTACCTTCATGAAAGATCTTGACGTTCCAAGAAGCTCCCGCCTCCAGCACTGCTCAGCTCCAAGAATGACCTCCTGCCTGCATCCTCTGCATCATGGGCCTTCATATCTTGTGTGCTTTTGTGGCTTCCCTTTGACTCCCTGTGCCTGCTGCCAGAGAGTCCTCGAGGGGGCTCCATCGATACCTGCTGGCTCTCCTGAGTGCTGAGGGCTGTCCCTGACTTACCCTTGTTGGGTTAGTTTTACCCGGTAGGAACCCTGCACCTGGGCACCTTGGAGTCCCCTCACCATGGGTGATTCTGTATTTTCATTGGGGTCCTCCATCCTTAGGTACTAGTCCCGTTTTGGTATTTCCCTCGCATTCCACCATTATAGAATATGGTTCGGCCCCCAAGTTGGGCTCTATGTGTTTTCCTATGCTACTTACCTTTGTTTGAAGTATTTCTTGTGTGTAATTGATATCTGCGGTTTGGAGATATACCAAGTTAGTGTCTACTGTGTGCTAATAAATACAAAGTATTTTTATACTCACCTGGTGTGATTCTTTCTTGTGTGAAAAGCTTACTGTCTAACTATAGTGGTAAATGCTCTTGCTTCACACCCCTCCTGTTCTCCGCAGCTACTCCTTAAGAGCCCTATTTTTCAGGGACCTAAAAACTATCATTAAGGGTTGCCTGGATTCAGTGTGCGGTGCCTCACCATAGGTGAACACTATATACTGAGCCAGCCTTCTACACCTGCTTCTGCAACATTGCAGCACTGGCCATTGTTTGCCCGTAAGAGAGGGAAAAACGTGGGCTTAGAGAGAATGCCACATAGAGGGCACAGTCCAGCAAGGAGCTATTCCTACCCGCCTCCCCAATCATCACTGACACTGAGTTAGACCAGCACAGGAGCTGGGTGGCAGAGAAAGTGTTATTTGTGAGGCGTAGAACACTGGGCACCCCCTGGTGGTTGCACGCTGTGATTGAAGGCACAGGTGAGAGGCTGTACCTGGCCTGCTGCACACCTACATCCCCGGCTGGGCGCTTGATACCACTGACAGGAATTGGAGACTATTCGCCCCTTACAGCAGCACTGCTGCAACAGCAATCCACCTCCTGCAAGAAGAAATGTATTGGCAAGCACTGCAGCCAGTGAAGGGCAACTACATACTATGAGGCTCGTAGGCGCCATCAGCCACAAGAAAAGTAGCAGGTGAGGAGCGCTTGTCCTGCAAGGGAGAAGCCCGGATGGAGGCAGAGAGTACCATGTGCCCCTGGTGAACACTGCGAGACGAACGTCAAGCAAACTATACTCGAACTGGTGTCGGCCGGTCATTGCTGTGGTGAGGAAGAGAAACTGTATCCAGCATCAGCCCTTCTCCACCAGCGACTCACCACAGGTACAAATAAGAGGCTGGGTGTCATGAAGAAGGAGCGGCACACCAGAGGTACAAAATGTGCCAATGACATCCCCCTGATATCCCACAGACCGTAATTTCTGCAGATGACTCCCAGGGGAAATAAGACTGCCAACACCCTAGGGCCCCCAAACAGGGTGTATTATCCAATACATCGAGGTCAACGGCTGCAGCATCAAATGCTAACCCTACTACGGAGCAGTGGTACTGCAGCAGTTCATCACCTGCCCATAAGTAGTAATAAAAGTAGGAACACTACCAAAGAGATAGCACAAGTCAATCAGAGTGTCAAGGGCTACAAAGCCAACCCAGCCAAGACCCAACAGCAGCGGTCTGCCCCAGGTACTGTCTAACGAGCTGGAAAGAGAGACTGCTACTGAATTGTGGCATCACCAGAGAGCTGGTTCCAGAGAGCAAGTGGACAGGAACAACTTGCCCCAACGAGGATTGGAGGAACCAAGCAGCAGAAGGAAGGTGAGCGCGCTGATGCTACCTCAGCAGGCCAGAGATGTGGAAGCATCCCAGGAAGGAGCCCGGATCATGAGGTTCAATACACTGAATGCCACCCACTACAGAGACTAAGAACCCTAGACACACCACATTGCCTGTCTAAGGCTGCCAAATGGACACAGCCCCAAGTATAAGAAGGTCCAAAGAAAGCAAGGGCGGACTAGAAGATGGACAGAAGCACACACCACCACGATGGTGGCCCAGACACTAGGACCACATTGGCCCATACCATCAAGGTACACTATGTCACTCCCTACCCACCTGCCTGACGGCAGTGATGCCTCAAGGCACAAGTCCTGCACCACCCAAAGAGAGGAGACAGAATGACAGCTCCCTACTACCAACAGAAGAGGCTCCGGAAGAGGGAAAACCCCAGAGTAGGAGCTCCAAGAAGGTCCCTGAAAAGGGAACATGAAACACATGGCTGGATGTCACACCACACTCAAGAAGAGGAGAACCAAGCCAGACCCCAACACTAGAGGCTAGTGGCCAGACTACATCAACAGTTGAGTACTGAGAGGGCTTGTTGGCCGACATCTGAATACAGGGCATGCCTGTGCACTCTGAAGAAGAGACTCGCAATGAATAGTCTCAACCTCAAGAAAAAGGATGCATGCCAAAGCACCAATGAGAAAGAGGAGAAGGAAGTGTGACCTGCCAGGTCACACTGGGAAACCTGATGAAGGACCAAGGCCAGAAGGAAGGAAGGTCAAGAGTGGCCAAGCCTGGAAGGCACGTTTGAGAGGACTCAAGCCATGAATGGAAGGCATCTATCCACATGAAGAAGCCACAACAAGGCTGGCCTTGTGACAGCATAGCGGGAGAACTGGGAGTAAGCTGCAAACCACAAGCCCAGTCGGCGAACCGGGAGTAAGTAGTGAGCATGCGCAAACTGAGTCTGCCCCATGCCCAGCGGGAGACCATAGAACAAGCCACAAGCATGCGCGAACCGAGTCTCTGGCCCAAGGACAACGGGAGAACTAGGAGTAAGTTGCAAGCATGTGCAAACAGGGTCTCTGACCCAAGCCCAGCAGGAGGACAGGATTAAGCTGTGAACATATGCAAACCGAGTCTCTGCCCCCAAGCCCAGCAGGAGGCCATAGAACAAGCCACAAGTATGCGCAAACCGAGTCTCTGGCCCAGGCTTTCCAGCATAACCACCCAGCCATTGTACCAGGTGGATCAGCAACACAGAGTATCAAGGCTGAAGCATACAAGTGCCTCCACAGAGAAAGAATGTAAGCACCTGGCCACCTTCGCTCCAAGTTGTCAACGACCTGAAAAGCCGATCCGGCAACCATCAAGGCAAGTAGTTGCCACCTGCCATAGAGGTTCACCACATAACTGGAAACCTCATCATGCCAGTCCCTATCTAGTGCTTCATCGCTACCATCCATGAAGCATCGGACACCACATGCGAAGTCCAACACCGCTACCAAAACTACAGACAAGAGGCACCAGTGAAAGTCGGAAGAGTCAGTTAGTCAGAGTCTACTTGCACACCCTGCCTGCACCATGATCTCGGTGGTGAGAGCAAGTCTTGATCAAGACCCATCTATCCCTACGGTTGCACCAGCGACTACGCAATGTCTCCTCTGCGGTCTTGCAGTGGCTTAGACATTGCACATACGCAGCCCCAGCACAGACCACATGCAGTCCAGTGGCATCCCATCCAAGGGGCCTCCACAAGAACTAGAGAAGGACTTGACAGTGCCCCGCAGTTGGATAACAGGAGGTGACATGGTCTTGCAGTCGGGACCTCAAAAGGTTGCAGACATCAATCCATCAATCTTGTGTTTGTTAAAGTGCAACTACTCATCCGTGAGGGTCTCAAGGTGCTGGGGGAGGGGTGTAGGTTCCGGTCCTTCAAGGAGGGGGTCTGTCGAAGAGCCAGGTTTTGATTTTCCTTGCGAAGATGGGAAGTGATGTCTGTCTGAGGTGGAGAGGAAGGGCGTTCCAGGCTCTGGCCGCGAGGAAGGAGAAGGAGCTGCCTCCTGATCTGGTCTTTATGGTGCGGGGGTCCAGGGTGTAGGAGAGCCAGGCTGATCGTAGGGTCCTTTGGGGTGCATGGAATTTGAGTCTGCTGTTCCGGTATGCTGGTCTGGTGTCGTGGAGGGCCTTGTGTGCGTGGGTGAGCAACTTGAAGGTGACTCTGTCCTCGATGGGGAGCCAGTGGAGTGTGCACAGGTGCTGGGAGATGTGGCAGTGTCTTGGTAGGTTGAGGACCAGTTATGCGGCTGCGTTCTGGATGTTTTGTAGCTTGTGGGTGAGATTTTTGTTTATTCCGGCGTAGAGTGCATTGCCATAGTCACGTCTGCTGGTGACTGGGGCATGAGTGACGGTCTTTCTGTGTTCGAGGGTGATCCATTTGAAAGTCTTACGTAGGAGGCAGAGGGTGTGTAAGCAGGCGGACGAAACAGAGTTGTTCTGGTGGTCCATTTTAAGCTCGGAGTCCAGAATGATTCCAAGGTTGTGTGCGTGGTCCATGGGGTGGGTGGGTTTCCGAGGGCGGGGGGGCCACCAGGTGTTGTTCCAGGTGTCGTTCCAGGTGTCAGGGTTTGGGTCCCTGATGAGTACTACCGTCTTGTTGGTATTTAGTTAAGGCAGCTATTCTTCATCCATTTGGTGACTGCTTTCATGCCTTCTCGAAAGGCAGTGTTGGGTTCGTTGGATAGGGAGAGGATGAGTTGGGTGTCATCTACGTATGACACAATGTTGAGTCTGTAGGTTTTGACGATGGGGATGAGCGGGACCAGTAGACGTTGAAGAGCGTAAGGCTGAGGGAGGACCCCTGCGGGACTCCGCAGGTGGTTGGTGTAGGGTCCAAGAGGAAAGGGAGGAGTCTGACCCGCTGCAATCTGCCAGAGAGGAAGTAGCAGATCTAGTCGAGGGCCTTGTCCTGGATCCCTGCGTCGTGGAGCCTGCAGACATGTTCAACAAGCCAAGCAACATCACCATAGTATGCTTCATGATGGATATTTCACAGTGTACTCAAACAACACTCCTGAAGCACCCTGCTTTTGAACTCTTGACACTAACCACAAATCATCTGGAGCATCAGCAGTGTGGGCTAACTACTCACAAGGGACCTGACTTCAACTAGCATGCAGCTGGAAGGTCCTTTACATCTCTGAGCCAGCGTTCATGTTCTGAACCACTCAGGTTAAATTATGAATTCAAGCACAGATGTCCTGTTGCAGCTCATGTCATCAGTCCATATGTCCACTGCTCTCCTGCTGACTGACTCTAGAGGCTGATGAACCATGTGGTATCAAGTTTATTGTTGTTTACGTTCCACAGGCTGGACTTGTTTTTTTGGGGGGGATTTTGGGAGGAATGTAGTGTCGTGTAGAACATATCATGCAGCTGCCCCTCCCTAGGGGCAGTGCTTCCACTCCCCCCCCACACCCATCCAAAACAGGTGTCACCAGTGAGGTGACCCTGTTAATAAAACGGCCTAGGTGCACGTGCCCAGTTATCCATGTAGGGGTTCCAGAGTAGCGTGCCACTCGCCAAAAAAGCGCTTCAAAACCCCATCAAGGGTAGCAAGCGCTATATAAATACAAGCCTCTTTCGCTCTTCTATCCCGCCACCAACCCTTCTCTATCCAAATAACTGAAAAACATATCCACTACTCAAATTACTTCATATTTCACTATACTAATTTTCAACACTAATCCTTTATGGGTTGCGGAGTAACATGCTACTCGCCAGAAGAGCGCTTCAACACCCATAAGGGGTAAAAGGTGCTATTTGAATGCAAACCTTTCTTCCCCTTCTATCCCTCCGCTTTCCTTCTCACTCAAAATAACTGACTAATATCCACCACTCAAATTACTTTCACATTTCACCATACTAATTCACCACTAATACTTTATGGGTTTCCAGAGTAGCGTGCTTCAACACCCCATCATGGGTAACAAGCGCTATATAAATACAAACCTTTTTTCCTCTTCTATTCTTCTGCTATCCTTCTGAATCCGAATAACTGACTAACCTATCCACCACTTAAAATGTATTTACTTGTTTCAGTATACTAATTCAGCACTATTTATTTACTTTATTTATTTAGAAAGTTTTGTATAGCGCAAACGTGACTCTAGAGGGTTTCAGAGCGCTTTACATGAAGAGAATACAATTAGCCATAGGTCTGCTGAACATGCAAACATAAGTGTGAGAGCCAAAGTCATATCATAAAATTTAAATAGGATAAACAGTGGTTGGTCTGGCATAGCGCTAGCACTAGGAATGACAGTGTACATAAGAGTTTGGTATCTAAACCTTTTCAGTGTCACTGATATATTGATTTAGGGTAATAAGTAAATGGTTTCTCTTTTGAAGGTGGAGATAGAGGGAATTAGGCGAAGGTCCGGTGGTAAAGAGTTCCATATCTTGGGTGCGATAGCCGAGAATGCTCTAGCCCCAGTTTTCTTCTTGTGAGTTCATTGGGGTTTCAGAAGCAAGGTGAGGTAGTACTAGGGCTTGGACCACTTGTTTTAGATCTTCATGAGGTAGGTAGGGTTTAAGTTTCCACAGAATGTTCAGTTGGTAGTTTGCTCTTTTGGTGGCTGCACTAATATGATATGCATATTTAGGTGTTTGTCTAATGTAATACCTAAGGATCTGGCAGAGGCTATGATGTGGGGCGAGCATTTGAGGACTGTAAGATGATTCAACGACAGGTCAATCTTGGGGTTTTTATTTGGCGGAGAGATGAGATGAAATTCAGTTTTATCTGTGTTGAGTTTGAGGTGGTTAACCGTGGGCCAGAGGTGTGTATTTTGTAGGATGGAATTGAGGGATATAATGTCATCTGGAGAGGCGATTTGGAGATATAGCTGAGTGTCATCCACATATATATGGTAGTGGATCTTAGAAGATTTTAGGAGGTTTGCTAATATTTCCAGGAATAGGTTAAAGAGAATAGGTGAGAGAGAGGATACTTGTGGAACACCAAGAGTTATCGCGTGGGCCTTAGAGAGAGATTGATTCATTTTGACTCTTAAGGATCTGTTTTGGAGGAATGAAGAGAACCATTGTAATACAACCCTTGAATAGTCCATTCTTTTTTCCAGTAGTTTCAGTAGATTGGCGTGTTTGACGGTGTCAAAGTCAGCAGATAAATCAAGTAATATTAGAAGGCATGATTCGTTACGATCCAGCATTTTCAGTATGTTATCTAGATTATGAGTAAGGGCAGATTCTGTGCTGTGATCTTGACAGGAGCCTGATTGGTGTTGATTGCGTAGTTGAACGTTTTCTATGTGATTGCAGAGTTGGTTCTGTACACATTTTTTTCAGAGCTTTGCCAGTGTGGTGATGTTGGAGATGGGCCAAATTTTTTAGGATCAAAGCAGTCTGACATTGGGTTTTTTACGATGGGTGTCACTTAACTGATTTTTAGGCAGTCTGGGATAGTGCCTTGACGTAGTGAGGTGTTTACTATCTTTGACCATAGTGGGAGAATACAGGTTTTGATCTCTTTGAATATGCTGGGAGGTAGTGGGTCTATGAAGTGGTTAGATGAGTTTAAGGAAGAAAGAATGTTGTACATTTCCTGTTCCCTGATTGGGGAGAAGGTGTTCCAAGTGGCATTGTTTTTGAAGGGGGGCCAGGGTGGTTCCTTCCCTTCCGTAAATTGGGAGTTGTATAAGAAGCTGACTGGGGCAGCCGGAAGTAGTTCCTTCGCTAGTTGAAGTTCGTTCTCTTTCTTTGTTGTTTTATCTTTGAAGAAGGTGGGCAGTTCTTTGCAATTTGGCAGGGTGCTGGAACTGGCGTCTAACGCGTTTGATGTGTTGCGTGACTGCTGTTTGACTATTTCGAATAGTTTTTTGGGTTTGTCTCTGGCTTGGTCGAGTTGAATTCTGATAAATTAGCTTTCCCTTTTCTTATTCTTCTATTGTAAATGTTCCTCATTGATCTTAAGCATTTTAACGATACCACGGATGGGGAGTATCTCCATGCTCTTTCTGCTGTTCTTAGGTTGCGTGTTTCTGTGTTCAAGTTGTGATTGAACCATGGCTTTGAGTTTTAATTGGAAATATTTTTCTGTTGTAGGGGTGCGATGAAGTCTATGACTTCCTGTTTAGAAGTTCAAGTATTGTAGTAGTCTGTTAGGGCATTGACGTCCTCCATGTTGGTCTGTGGGATCAAGTTGTTGTTGCATAGAGCGGTTAGTACATCCTCTGTGGGTCCCGGATTAGCGTGCTACCTGCCGAAAAAGATCTTCGACGCCTCGTCAGGGGTAGTAAGCGGTACACAAATGCAATTACGATACAATACAATGTAACTAGTTTCTGTGTCGGCCTAAGGCCCACAACTTTACAATACCTTTCGGACGAATTTAGGTGCAGGACACTCGTGGCCATGAACAAAGGATGTGGGCTGCTAGCGAGGAGCATTCCATGCTCTGTCTGTGCTGTAAGGAGTGTGTGGGGGAGGGCTATGCTTGTAGCTCTACCCCCATGCGATTTTATCACTACCAGCTCTATTTTGTAGCCTATAAAATTGGGTCCATGGGTGCCCACATCCGGGATATCTGGACCAGGGAACATCAAGCCAATTGTAATTGTGCCATACAAAGTAAAAAAAACCAGGATGGCAGGTTGTAGATAGGTGTGAGGATAACGACACAAAACATTTCTCTGGTGGAAATTCCAGTAAACCAGTTACAAATAGATCGTACCACATCTACTTGACAGCATATAGAGTTCTGAATATATATTAATTCTTATGAAGGAAATTCCAGATGAGTTTAGTTCTACTCCAACGTAGAATTGTATCTCACAGAGAATATTTACAATTCGATGTTCCAACTCTTCAAATCACGATATCTCTGCCCTGTTTTTGACAGATCTAACAAAAACAGAATAGCCAGCAGGTGTCGCTCCAATCACAGTTGCTGAGTAGGCTAATATGAGTATCTAGTTTGTTTGAAACTGCTTTATATCTACATACTCATCAGAAGCACAAGCGTGAGTAAGATCAGTATTTAGACCGAATGTAGATAGGTTCTTTTCTCAGCAGTTTATATTTTACAGGATATATTTTGCCATGACGAGTCTGCCGAGATGAGTGTTTGTTATTAGTAGGATTCGTTGAATCAATTTCAGACCTCAGAAATACCTTTCACCAAATTCGTCAGTTTGTAAGATGCGGTCCATTTGCCTGCCAAGCTATTTCTTGGCCAGAGAAGTAGAAGCCGTGGTGGTGGTGCGGAAGACAAGACCAAATTACATTATCTGTGTACCTTCGTTTGGCACAAAAAGTGCAACACGTGGGCCCCATTCACAAGTTTCCTTCCACACCTACGCCTTATTAGACACAGAAGTAATAGCTTGGAGTACATATCGAGATTCTATTTCACAGAATAAAGGGTCTGTCGAAATGTCAATTTTCAAATCGACCTTCGGTTAAAATTGCCGCTTTCCCACAGTTTAACGAAAGGGATAGAACAAAAACAATCGTGCCTATTCTCAAACATTTCAGGTTAAGTTTTCCCCCCGAAGCAAACATAAAACTGTTCCTGAAAAAGGCAAGAGTACTTATACCTGCTTTGTGGAAAAGGGAAGGTAGCACGCCAACATTGTTGGAGGGATCCAAGTTGCTGAATGGGGAAACATATTTCCATGTGGAGAAAACAGTTTAAAAAATCAAGTTTTTCTTTGCAGATGCACAATCTACGTTTTCGGCCAATCCTCAATAATAAGTGTAGATTACTAATATGCATAGAGATCTACTATATGTGAACATTGACATGTATTCTGGGTGTTTTGTGACTCCTCAGAAAGTTCGGAATCGTTTTCAAATCATAGGTATATGTCTAAAATTCATATATTTCTGACCAGCTACTAATCTTTTGTGACTTGGCTTGTGCATTGCAAATGGCAAATCCTGATTCATAGAATCCGCGTCCGTGGGCATTACTCTTATAAGGTATTAATCATTGTGGACAATCTTCAAGTATAATGGATATGTCGCAGTTGAAAGTATTGTGGAAATGTATGGAACTTTATGATTATTTAAAAAATATTCCCTAATATTTTCTCCCATGTAATTTGCACACATTTTACTGTCAGAAAATCTCAAGTAAGTGTGTAAATTGTTTGTAAACACACCCACCTCCAAATTTCCAACAATATCTTGGGGTTTAGATAGAAAAAATGTCATAAGGGAAATATTTTCCTTGTTGAGAAACAAGGTTTAGGTGGAATTGTCCTTCACCACTAAAAATAAATTGGAATATTTGGTTTGGGTGTACAAAAGGACATTTTCACAGGTTTCATGCATATTCTCTGGAATTTCTATTGTATCGAAAAAAATAAGTATTAGAGAAAAAGCCTTCCTTTTTTCAGTGTTCTCCATAATTTGTTTTGACCTCACCAATGATAGCACGGAAATTATACAAAAATTATAAACAGTACAGTTTATGATAGTAATCTCCAACTTCATCTCTCAGTAACCAGATCTTTGCTACCATCTTAGAATGAAGCACAAATCAAATGAATCAACATACAGCCTTTAGAGTTCAGACAATGATGAGAGGTTTGGTTAAGTTTTAAAAGCTTTATTTCTCATTAAGAGATTAGTACATTTTTTTTAATTCAGGTTAGTGAGATTAGTCTGTTTACAGAAATATCAAGAGAATTTAGAGTCAACATGCAAAAATAACAGCATGTTCCATAGAGGAAAGAGTCTCTATCTTAATCTAAAGGACCTAACCTATTCTAAAACAAACCCATGAAGAATTCCATTTGGAAAAGAGCAAGATTTCTTGGAGCAACAAGTTAAAAGTTACATAGGATCAAACTCTCTATAAAGAGCAGTTCTGGAAACTCAGCAGAGTCCAGTAACAGTAGCAGTAGCAACCGTTAAATCAGGTAAAAGGAAATAATCACAGCAATAGCTACGATCAACATAGAGAAGAAGACAGTCTCCTAACAAAAGCTTGTAAACAGAAAATGACTGTTAGCAGTAGCTTACAGCAGTGTAGTGTAGTTCCTATATTCCCAATAGGCTCTGCGCATTGGAATATTATACACTATAGATTTGACATAGGACTGAGGTCAGTATGTCTCTATCGAGTATACTAAACTTAATTGTGTGTGTGCCAGGTAACTCAGAGGTCACTAGAAACTTTCTCGAAAAAAAAAGAAGTGATTAGTCTGTGACAACCGCAAAAACATGGCAACTTTTTTTCCCCTAGGAATGGAACAATATCTTCAGAGTCGTGGAAACAATAGATAACTATTTCACTCAGTCAATCGTGCATGCTTCGTTTCTACAGAGTTGCAGAGAAATAGAGACGGGCGTTTCAATAAAAGGGTTTATTGAACAGTCTTATTTCTCATGCAAGAGATATGAACTGCAACAATCATTAGACAGAATGTGAAGTATAATGCGTACAGCGCAAACAGTGATATAAAATAATACTGTAATAGCATTGTCTGTTTGCTATGACATATATAAAAATACATACATAAATAACACAGGCTGAAATACTCAACTGGTGCTTCTTCAAAAATACGCCTACTCCAATGTACCTAACCTAGGTCTAGTACCCGGGAAGAAGTAGGTGCTGTTTGTTTAGCATCAGTTTTAGTTCTGCCAAGAATTTGCTAAAGGTTTCTCTAAGTTCTAATCAGCTCCATGCCTTAGATTGAGAGAGGCTGGTATCTCTTTTACGGTACTCGATTTCCCAACACCCCAGAAGTGGAGTCAGAAACACTGGAGCTGGATTCTCGGCAGGAGGATGTCAGCTTCTAGTCAGTGCATCAGCTGGAGAGTTGGCTTCTTTCAGCACTTGCTGTAGCGATCTGCGTCATGCAAGTAGGTAGTCGAACTGCACCGAACCACACAGTGCTTTGCCATAGCAAGTGAAGGTATATTTATACTTTGAAGGTGCTTAGGAATGCCAGTATTGACGTAAAAGTCGGGTATATGAACGTCATAAATGAACCATTAGGGATTGTTGTTTATGTATAATAATGAGTTCTTGGAGAAATCAATATCCAGGCAAGGGGAAGTCCCTAACAGCTTAAGAGGCTGGTTTTCCAAGAAATCATTGGGACGTAGGTGAACGGATGGAAGTAGCCATGCCTGTATTTGGGTAGCATGGGCTATGCTTAACCGCATGCGTGCGGGCGGAATTCCGCCCGTACGCTGGGTTTTAGGGATTCGCACTTTACATGACGAGCTGGGCTCGTCATGAGCGTGCGAGGAGGCTACGCCATGACGAGCCCAGCTCGTCATGAGCGTCGAAGGGGTTAAATAAGGACTGGATTTCTATGTCTATATAAGAGCAATGTGAATTGTACCTATATAAGGGCATGAATCGGGAAATTCATTCCGAATCTATAATCTAACACAACAGCAGGTCAGGCAAAGTAGCACAGTCAAGTGCTAAGAGGTCATGGCAGGGAAAGGTGTACAGAATGCCTCAACTCTCAACTAGGAATATGTACTATATAGAAACAAGAAAACATATGTTTCAAACTCCGGGGTTTAGGTCATCATCAGCTAATTGTGATGGTATTATCTGATGGTCTGTCATCTCTCCTCTCAGTTCCACTGAAAATGCTGGAGTCGACATGGTGCTATCTGTAGTTTGCTAACATTTTATACAATTGTTATAATACAGAAGTCTCACAAGAAACTTTTCAAACCCTATTCTGTTAGTTGTTCAGTGTTCCATTCAGTGGTGGCCGGTGAACTTCAAAAGTGCGGCAAGAAAAAGCAAATGATGTGACATAATAAAGTACATTCTGTAGCTGTGCTGCTTCACTCTTTTCTCATTCTGATACACATTTGTGCTCTCATTGCAACTTACACCTCCTTAGTAACAGTTTAACACTCAAATGAAGCAATGAGCATCTGAAAGATGAACATTTGTTAGGCTCTGTCAAACAATTGGTGGCAGTACCCACTCTAATGTTCCGTACTAACCAATCATGGTACTTTTGGGGTGTGTTGGAGGTATATCCGAAGTGCTGCTTCATGTGCCCCATAGTGAACACATGGATACTGATCTGTGTGCCAGATCTTTGCAAGGACCCATCAATGCACGAACAGTGCTCTAATGAGAGTTTGCGTGTGTCGCCGTTGCCCAGTCATAAAGGAGCAAAGCTGTAAGCAAGCAAGGCAAGAAAACGGAAGAAGGGAGATGGGAGTCAGTGAGGAGGCTGGTGAGAATCGAGCAGAAAGTATCAAAGCAAGGTTGGCAAGGAAAATGTATGTAATGCGGTGAAGTAAGCAGGAGACTATGTCCAAGCCTGTCCCAACAGAGGGTCATCACTGCGGTGTTTTGCAGAGTGCACACCGTAAATTTGGCAGGCATGGAAGGCAGATGATGTACGCCAGGCCTCTAAGGCAGCTTGACAAACGAGGCAAGGCGCACTTGTACTTACTGTTTTCAGCTTGATCAAGATATTTCTCTCAGAGGTTTCTCTCGGGCTGGGCTGAAGCTGGTTGAAGGAAGTAGGGAAATACGAACACAGAAAGCAGTACTTTATATCCCGATTCCTATTATCATAGGGTGACAATATCAAGGGTCAGCCAGTCAGAGGAGGAGGCGGAATCTTAGAAGAATGTTCTGAGCTAAGTCAGAGATCCGGACGAGCCGAGAATTTGACCACTGCCTCACAGACACACACAGCACATGCGTGATTTGAACAATATTGAAGTTGTCCACCTCGCATGCGCAGTGTGTTTGTACACAGCTGTGCTGCACTGCTACCAGACAGTATAAGTGCTGCAGCCTCAGACCAGTCTTACCACCTCCTTCCTCCTTCCTCTGAGACTGGTGGTGCTCCACCCCTTACGCCCTCATGGAGGAACCGTACCTGGTTCCATTGTGTGTTCAATTGACTAGTTTATTAGATAAAACATTTTCTATCTGCAATATCCTGTTTAAGTCCTGAGAACTATAAGCACACAGCAAATGCAATAGTCTAAAACAATGAAATCATACGATGTGAGGAAGAAAGCAATACAGGTTCTTAAATACAGCACAGGTCACTGCAATGATGGGTTCTGTAGTCAAATACTAGCATTAAATCAGCATTTCCAAAAAAGTGTTCATTTTATTTAAAGGGAAAAGGTAAGGATATTACGAAAGAAAATTAGGCCTAGTCGTGAAAGGTCGATAGAAGTGAGAGATGTCTGCAAAATATTATGCTACACAGTAATTATTCGCACGTTTAAGAAAGGCACATTTCCACATTTCATCTGTTGCTCTGGCAAGGTGGCAGTCAATATACAGATCTCTGCCAGAGTGCGCTCAAAATGCAGGTGTGTGTAGTGGAGGAGAAAAGCATATTTTCTGATCTGAAGTTAAACTCTTATTGCCTGTTATCTTTATAGCAGTTTGGTAATATGAAAGTTAATCTCCCTTACCTCAGCAGATGGACTTAAAGTGTGTTTGGTTAGAACACGTACTTCACTGTACTCCATAATTTGATGTGTTAGTGCAGATGAAGAAGAAAAGAATCCATCCTGTTTGCCGCACATAACGATTTTTGTCTGTTTGTCTGAGCAGTGGAGAGAGGCGTTGCCAAATCAGCTGTAGAAAGAAGATCCAGGAAGCCCAGGTTCCTTTCTGCTAAAAACGTGCTCCGAGGAGCCTGAACACCGAGGGAGATGAGAAAATAGTGTGCCTTCTAGTAGGGGCTGCTCAGGGAGACTGTTTTGTTACGTGAAAGTGGGCATAAAGAGACTTTCAATTTTTTGATTCGATTTTACAACTTTTCTTAAAGAATTAACATGTTTTAGCTGTTGGGATCCTTTGTGATGATCTGGCATTTGACCCAAGTGTAACCTTCAGAACACTTGTTGAGATGTTTCTGCAAGAGATATCAGCACCCGCAGCACTGCCTGGAAACCCAGGTCTCAAATGCCCCACACTCAAGACCGACCCCACTTAGACCAGCTGTCTCTCATTGTTTCACTTGCTGCTCGACATAGCCTTGCCACAGCTTCACGATATGCGAGTTGCTTCAGTTTGGGAACTTAATATCCTTCATCCGCCAGTCGTCTCACTATTAAATCAGTTTGATTCAATTCAACTTGTGAAACAGCATGATTTCAGTCTCTCAACAATTTTAATTGTACCTTTGCACTGAATTCAAAATTAATGCAAACGAGATTCGTTTGATTGTTTTAAACCAATTTTTATTGAGGCCAATTTTTGGGTATATTCAAAACATCATTTTTTGCTTCATTTTTATGCATTTGACAATTGTGTTATTTGACTTGTTTCATTACATTTTTATCTAACTTAGTTTAGACCTCTTAGTACTTTATAGTTTGTTTATTTTTGATTTACCAGTTGTTCCACATACGGATTACCATGCCATGTCATTTCATGCGAAGCCATACTGATAGAGCACGCAGAGACCAACTAGCTCACTTTTACCATACTCACCTGGGCCCATAAAACATTCACACTTTGAACTAGCAGTCCTGCCCAGTTGATTACTAATTTTAATCACCCTATCAGTGCTTTGAGTCCTTTTAGGACTTATACCTATAAACCATGATTTACCAATCCTTGTCACCTTTGCTATATGTCCTAGGGATCGAAACGGAGTTGAGTTTAAATAGGCAGTATTTTAAACACATTTACTTTTCTTGTCATAAACCACAGACTCGGGGAAAGTTTAAAACCTTTTTCTATGGGACATTTTCTGAGTCAAATTGATAAAGCCACAATCTCGTGACTATGAATTATACAAGCAAGATTACAACCAGTAGGACATAAAGTTTGTAAGAAATCACAGTAACACCTTCAGACTTTGGTACCTGTGAAGGGTGAGAAAGGGAAATAGCACAAAGACTTACCACATAGATTATATTTACCTAGAATGGTGCAATGACCAATCCTGGTCACGGGCTGGGGCAAAAAGACCAGGGCCAGGCTCCCGAAAAAAGACAGGTGCAGATCAGAACAGGTGACCTCCTCTAAGTGCAACGCCAGCATCACACCCCTCTCTCTAGGATAAGCCAATTAGTACCCAGTTTGGGTAATCGATTCTTCTGACAGAGTGCTCCGCCAGCACCTCTGCTCTCGATCGCCTATTGAGTGCGTTGGGTCAGCGACAGGTCAGTTATTCGGACAAGTCAGACAATTTCTCTATCTAAACCTACCTTAGTTATACCATTTCGAGGGCAATGTACCACCCCTAAATGTTGCAAATCTATGTGTTTCCCTTCAGTGATTGGTTGGAAAGACAAGGAGAGGTAATCACACCATACCAAGATGAGATCATCTCAATTGACTTGAATTGATCAAGTTCCAACCCATAATTTATTTTCTCACAATTTTATTACGCCCACCAACATTATTTCATTTTAGCATACAATGTTGAAACAAATTGTAAGTCTTCTTCCTTTTCCCAGGTCATAGGGTGAGGTTCTCAGGCGCATTGCGGGTAAGACAATCCCTGGCACAGTTTCAATTACACAGTTCGAGGTCTCTCGATTCTCCCTGCTCATGCGCAGAAAGGGATTCAAGACACCCCTCAGGCCCAAATACGAGCTAGTAACAAAGTCAAAGAGAAACATATTAGAATACAAAAATAAATGAATGCACTGTATTCCACTTATCTCTACTCTAACCCCATTACTTAATTTTAACTTTTGCATTAATGGTTAAGCAAGACGAGCAAGCTTAGTACAAGCTGCAGCATAAGCGTGAGCATGTGAGGTTTGAAGCAGCCATTTCTGGCACTAGTGCGCAGAAGCAGGAAAATCCCTCCATAGCAGAGATACGTCACACCACGTAGATGTGGCGGAAGCATGCGTAATACAGTTCCCGTGTTTTCGGCGTCCATTTTAGGACATTTGAGTTAATGTTAGTAAAAGCACATAAGAAAGCTTCCCCTAGATACTAGAAATGTTGTGAAATGCAAATTTTTAATAAACGAAACATGTTCGTTAATATGTTATGTTATTTCGAGAGAGTTGAGTACAAGCAAGTTTCTGTACGTATGAAACCTTGCTCCATCAATACCATACGAATTTCCTTTGAGAACGGTCTTAATTCTTGGCCCATACTACCAAGGTTGAGCTAAGGCTTTCCTGCAGAAACCAGGCTAGAGCTTTGGGTTTTCAAAAGCTTAGCCAAAGGTCACATTAAGACTGTGGCCTATCTCTCCCATAAGCTAACTTTCCGATTCCCTACATAGTTGTTCAATGGTTGTATAAAACTTTTGTGTTTTTTAACTACCTGAAGCTTTAGCAGTAAAGCAATTTCTAAACACAGATAGAATGTTACCAAGTTTATATTTTCCAATCGTTGCTGGTGGAGGGGGCAATTTCTAAAATGTATAGGGTCCTAGTGTGTAATTCGCTGGGTAGCCTGTGAGGCCTCTTGGGGCAGTAGGTGCAAAATGTTGGTCTCATTGTAGATGACAAATCATGTAAAGTCGCGACTCACTCAAGAGATGTGAGTGATGTTTTTTCAAAAGACATTTGCATAAGTTTTACTTAAACGTCCCCAAGTTATTTAATATGTGACTACCTGAACTGATGCATATCAGATTCAAGAGGAAGAATGGAAGGTTTACATACACTCTGGGAGAGTGTTATGACTATGCACTCTTGGTGTAATATATACATTGAAATGATGGTGGTTTTTAGGGAGGATGTGAATTTAACAGCCCACATGGCTATGCAAAGCTTATAGGTAGAACATGCCCTACCTGGATAAAAATGATGCTCTATGGTTAAGGTCTTCTGCTGGAGTCGATAAATGGATTTGTAGTATGGACTGGTGTAATGGAGTTGAGAGTTTTTGTATGAGGACAGATGTCTCCGAATTTGGGAAATCAGGATCTGTGGAGAGATGGTTGAATGAACGTGGGGAGAAATATTAAGTCTGTAAAGGGGAGTATTTTAGACATGGGAGTTGGCTAGGGCAGATCACAGTGCATCTCGTGAAATTAGTATATAGTGGCAGGACGACTTACACCATTTTCATTGTCCCTGTCCAAATAAATGCGGTGTTTTTTTTTTGTTGATGAAAATAGTTTTGAAAAATCAAAATAACTATCAGTCGTTACTTCGCAGAATTTTACATCAGGAGTCCTTACATCGAAGACACGACATCAGGAGTTAGTACATTAGGGGAAATTATACATTGCAACGTTGCTTTTTAATTGTGTGTGTATATATACATGTATATATAAATATTAATTGAAAACATCAAAAGTTAATGTAAAGTTGGAGCTGGGTAAAAAATGTTGTTTAAACATAACAGTAAACGTAAATAAAACCCTGAAATGTACCAGTTATAGTTAGTTAACTAAAGTAACTATAACTCGTGCCCTCACCATGTACAGTGTTGACATCAATTATGTGATTTCATATGTCATCAATTATATTATCAAAGTTATCATAGGACATGTCATGAGTGATGTAATATGTGAGTTCATAAGCAGTGCATGAGGAGGGCACAATTTATAGTGAACGTCAGTTACGTAGAAGTGGTGAATTTCAGTTTTTATCTAGTTTAAAATGTTGTTTATACTTACATTTTCATCTAATTATAGCGTCACTTTAACCATTGTTTTTTCAGTGAATTTCTAGGTTTTCTTTGCATTAAGTAACAGATTATTACCATACCAAACTATAATGTAACTTAAACTATTGGTTTTTTCAGTGAATTTCTGGGTTTAGTTTAACTTCAAGTAACATTTTATTACCATACTGTTAGACCTAACAGCCTTAGGGTGGTCTTCCCCCCAACTTTTTGCCTGTCTTTCTCCATTTGTACCTTGAATGCTATTAGAGAGCCTGCAGCACTCTTTGTGCCATCCACCTAAGTATCCGTTTAACCATGGTTCAGGCCTGCCATTGCAGAGCTTGTATGTGCAGTTTATTCTGCCATCTTGACCTGGCAAGATAAATCTCTTGTCAGACCTAAACCTTTCCTTTTTATACGTATAAATCACCCCTAAGTTAGGCCCTGTATGACCCACAGGGCATGGTGCAATGTATTTTAAAGGCAAGGCATGTACTTTTAAGTTATAATTGACTTGGTAGTGAAAAACTCCCAATGTTGTTTTTCACTAATAACATTGGGATTATCTTATTAGATGTTTGAAGTGTAATTCACAATTGTGAAGAGATAGACTTTTCAAGTTCGCTGTCACTGGACTCACAATTTAAAATCCTAATTTATGGTGAAGTTATATTTTCACTTACTGTTTAGCAAATGCCACTTTTAGATAGATTGCATTTACCTACTATAGCCATGTGTTGCCTGATGGCTTTCTCTGTTCAGTCTGGTTTGGATGACAGGTGGGCTTTGTGTATTCCCTCTAGATAGCCACACACAAAGTGAGCTTCAGGTGTGTCTTGATGGGCCTTCCTGGGAAATGGAGGGATGAGCTGGGCACTACCTAACACGTACACCTGAATAGGCTGAGTTCTGCCCCCACTCAAAGGGATGCAAACACCCTGTAGTGGGTCTGGGCCCAGGGCTGGAATGGAGGACCTCTGCGCACTTTAAACCTTTCTTTGAACTCTCGCCCACTTCAAAGGCACAACTGGGTATAAGTACCGGACCTCTGACTCCATAACTTCAGTACATTTGAAGATATGTGACTACTCTGCAAAGATGAAGAGCTGCTGTGCTGCTGAAAGTACTGCCACTCTGCTGGACTGCTTCATTTGCTACACTTCTGTTTTGCTGTGCTGCCCAGCTGCCTGCTGTTCTCCTGCCTGGGTGAGAAGAACTGGACCTTCATCACTTGAACCCAGAGTGAATCCAAGGGCTTGCCTCCTGTTCTAAGTCCCAGAGATATCAAATACTTCAACTACCAGCAAGCTTTACAATCTATGAGGCTGCCGTGCCAAGTGGTGCCATCCCAGTCCCCGACCCTTTGAAGTGAAGCCTAAAGTGCTTCAACAAACAAAACCCATGCATCCTCAATAGAACTGGCGCATCTTCGCATATGCATGGGTCATAACCGGTGCATCTTTGCCTTTGAGTAGATCAGTACTGGTGCATCCTCATCGAAGCATGCGACGAGGCCTGCGCATCACCCTTATAACCAGCGCTTCACCTTCGCAATCAACACTTTACCTGCTGCTGGAGCAGTAGCCACATCTCGCCTGTGGAACTGACCCCTTGCACTCTGAACCGAAGCATCGTCAGCATTGCATGGAGAATCTCGAGGTGTCTTTCCCATTGCATGGATCGACGTTGACGCATCACTTCGGCTGCAATTCACATCTTCTTCAATGTCGACACAAGCACAGATCATTGTACTTTGGTTCAGCAGGCCCAAGTGGGCTCCTGTATCCGGTCCGTGCTCCATAGCGATCTGCCTGAACTCTTGACCTAGCCCCGGTCCAGTGTGACCAGACAACCCACTCATGAGCTTATTGCTTCTAAGCACTATTTTACAAATTCATATTTCGACTTCTACTGTTGTTGTCTTTTTGGTCTTATTTTATTTAAAAAATAAAGCTCTGTTGTCCTAACCTGGTGTGGAGTCTTCTTGTGGTGTTTTCACTGTGTTACTGTTTGAAGTATTGCACAAATACTTTACTCATTTCCTCTTAAGTTAAGCCAGACTGCTCTTTTTCAAGCAACCAGAGGGTGAGCACAGGATCATTTAGGGTGTTGTGACTTCCCCTAACTAGGATTGTGGCTCCTGCTTGGACAGGTGCATACCTCTGACAACCAGAAACCAAGTTTCTAACTCTGGAGATCAGCAACGAGGGTTGGACTTGTGTTTGTGCCGTGCCATACAGTCATGGGCGTCCGCAGAAATGTTTTCAGGGGGGACAAAATGTTACCTTCATCACCATCCTCCGACATGATTGAGCACAAGTATTAAATACATTTAATACAAATCTAATAAGACAAAGAGCTTAAATAAACAAAGAAACCCATAGGGGGGAACAGAAAAATCTCGTGAGACGCCACAGCAGACGACCTGGCAACTACAATAAAACAGAGGGAAAACCTAAAAATGGCCAGAAAAAACAAAAAAAATCTATATCAGGTTGATGTGGTTCTAGAGCATGGGTACTCACAAACTTTCTCTCGGGGGACAAATTTACAGTGTGGTTTGTGGCCGAGGGCCGCACCGGTGGGGGTGGGGTCAGTGGGGGAGGGGGTTGGGGCTAGAGCAACAAAAAAAACTATGACCATGAGATTGAACACATGCCCCTGCAGCGGACGCCTTCATCCACTGAGCCACCAGACCCGGCATATACACATCTATCTCCCTCTCGTTCTCTCCTCCTCTCACTCTCCTCCCTCTCTCTCCCTCCTCACTCTCCCTCTCTCCTCCCTCTCCCTCTCTCTCTCTCGTCCCTCTCTCTCTGCCTCCCTCCTTCTCTCTATCTCTCCCTCCCTCTCTCTCTCCCTCCCTCTATCTATCTCTCTTCTCTCCCTCTCTCTCTCCCTCCCTCTATCTATCTCTCTTCTCTCCCTCTCTCTGTCTCCCTCCCTCTCTCTCTCTCAGTCTCCCTCCCTCTATCTATTTCTGTCTCCCTCCCTCTATCTATCTCTGTCTCCCTACCTCTATCTATCTCTCTTCTCTCCCTCTCTCTCTGTCTCCCTCTATCTATCTCTCTTCTCTCCCTCTCTCTGTTTTCCTACCTCTCTCTGTCTCCCTCCCTCTATCTATCTCTGTCTCCCTCCCTCTATCTCTCTTCTCTCCCTCTCTCTATCTCTCTTCTCTCTCTCTCTCTCTCTCTCTCTCTCTCTCTCTCTCTCTCTCTCTCTCTATCTCTCTCTCTCTCTCTCTCTATCTATCTCCCCCTCTCTGTCTCCCTCCCTCTGTCTCCTACCCTCTGTCTCCTACCCTCTGTCTCCCTCCCTCTGTCTCCCTCCCTCTGTATGTCTCCCTCTGTCTGTCTCCCTCTGTCTGTCTCCCTCCCTCTGTCTCCCTCTCCCTCCCTCTGTCTCCCTCCTTCTGTCTCCCTCTGTCTCCCTCTCTCTGTCTCCCTCTCTCTGTCTCCCTCCCTGTCTCCCTCTCTGTCTCCCTCTCTGTCTCCCTCTCTCTCTGTCTCCCTCTCTCTCTGTCTCCCTCTGTCTTCCTCTCTCTATCTCCATCTCTCTCTGTCTGTCTCTCTCCCTCTGTCTCCCTCTATCTGTCTGTAGCCCTCTGCCTCCCTCCCTCTGTCTCCCAGTAAATCAACTGCAGCTCTGAAGCCCAATCAATCATTACACAGAAGCCATTTATTTCAGGATCTATTCATAAAATATGATCCTAGTACATTAATAAATCACTGGATGCATTTTTCATAATCCTTCAATTATCAAAGTGCTTTATGTTAAAGAAGAGCAGATCTGATCAACGAATTGGTCTTTTTAATTAGAGAAAACAGCCCGAAAGAACAAAAGGAAGGTGACTTGGAAGGCTCCGGCCTGCTTCTCTGTAAGGATACTGTGCGGTCTGTGCATTGCCCACACCCTGAACCCATGTGGATGCTGTCATCGCAGTGAAGCATGCCAGTAAATCCCCCTTACCCCCACCGCTTGCTGCAGGCACGTAACATGGCCACTTCAAGACTCGTCTGCAGCGTTCCCTTGTTCCATCAAGTCTGCGTTCCTGCACACTGCATCCTGCCACAGCACCATGGATGTCATTTAGAGGTCGCCAGGGGCCGCGGCTGCGACCTGTGCCTTTCAACCCATAACACTGCTGTTGGACCTGGCCCTTTCTAGCAGGTTCACCCCGAAACTTTGTGCTTTTTCCTAGCCTGTTTCTGTGACCTGGCGCTGGTGATTTTAGGCCTCTGCGCACTTTTTCACTGTGGTACAGTGTAAAGTGCGTGAGCTCTCTGTGTATGTGTGGTGAGTGACCTGCCCTCCCATAGGAATGAATGGGGAATATGTATGCCCATGGTAGTTCCTGATGTGTGGGGAGTGCAGGGTCGAGTTTGGTATGTGCGAACTCGTGAGATTGAATGCTGCGTAATGATGTATGCGGCATGATTGTGTCTAGTGTAGAAGTGCCACTTTTAGAAGTTGGCATATTTGTGTAATTTGTGTCTGGCGTGTGATTGGCTGAGGCTGGCTGGTGAGCCTGGCTCCAAGAGTCTGGGAGAGTCTGCCCCGGTGGTGAATGGAGTGTTTAGCATGCTGATGTGAGGGGAGGAGTGAGCCTGGGCCTGCTTGTGGATTGACCGTCTGGTTTGAGGGTCCTGAGTGAGGCTGGGTTTTCCCCACACAATGCTGGCTCCACCCCCTGGGGTGCGTCTGATGTCCCTAGCCTGGCCAGTGAAAGGGATTCCCTATAATCAGTTCTAGCTGGTTCTCACACTGCCTGCACCCTGCTAGACAAAGGATTTCTCTGCATAAAAAGGGTGCTGTGACACTCTAAAAATGTTCTTGTTTCTGACTTGAATCCTGCCAGGGCCGTGCTGCTGCTTGGGCTCAGGGGAAGGCTTGCCTCCCTGAGCCCTGCCCAGCCCCTGGACACCTGATGGACTTTCCTGTTCTGGGAGCTGCTGGGCTCCACCTTATGTCCTGGACTGCTGAGGTCCTGGACCCCTGAAGGACTTTGCTGGACTGTGGACTTCCCTAAGCGCCTGGGAGCGCTTGTTCTTTGTTCTAGCGCTGTGGAGCGCTGTGTCCTGCCTTTCGCGCTTGGGAGCGCTGATTCATTGCCATTGTAGTGCTTCAAAGCGCTTTATTCCCCATCATCGCTGAGGAAGCGCTTTTATGCCCACAGCCGGTGCCCACCCGGCATTTGTCGCTTTGTTTTATTTTAAACTCGAGGGTGCCCACCCCTCGTTTTCCCCCGAAATCACCGCCGCGGCCCGAGCCGCCTCAAGATGGCCGCCACCTGGTTGTGGGCGGGGCCGGAAGAACGTGGTTTCCGCTTCCCCCTGCCGGGGGGAAGCCTTCGTGGTGCCGGTCCGGTCTCCCGTGCCCAGGGGGAGACCGGGTGATGCCGCTGGCCCAAGGAAGAAGTGTGGGCTGGTGCGGGGCTCCCGTGTGCTGAGGGAGCCCCGGGAAAAGAGGAGACGCCGCCCGTCCCGCAGCGGGGCCCCCGTGGTGTTGGGAGAGCCCCGCAGCTGCCGGCGGAGAGGAGAAGGTGAGCCACAGGAGAAGAGTCCCGCCGCACCCGAGGAGTGCCTCCTCCGTACCGGTGAGTGCGGGACAGTTCTGCATTGTGCTTAGAGCAGCCCCGGTTGTAAGAGGGCCGCTCCCACGAGTTGGGCATTTCCTTGATTGAGAGCCAGAGAGGCTCCCTGCCCATATTCTTGTTTTAGAGCCACTGAGGCTCTTGGGGGCAGTGGGCATTGTCGGGCCCTGAGAGGCTCGTGGGGGCAAGTTGTATTTCGAGCCCCGAGGGACTCCGGGGGCATGATTGATTAAGGAGCTGAATTGGCTCCCCCCGCCCCCCTTATTTTTGAGAGGAGCCAAGGTGCTCCAAGGCCACAGTGATTTTAGCGTCCCCACGAGGGTCTTGGGGGACATCTTTATTTACAGAGCCCCGGATGGCTACAGCCTGCGCATATGTGTCTTCAGAGCCAGTTGGCTCCAACAGTTGGCGCAGTTCTGTTCTAGGGTCAGTGAGGGCCCTTTTGCAGTTTTTATTGATCTCCAGCTGCCCAGCAATTAGTGGGCAGCTGCACCGTTTTGGCGCCAAGGGAGAGAGTCCCTGTGTGGGACAGAGATGGCACAGTGGTGCCAGGCCTGCTACAGCTGCGCAGCACTTAGTGCCAGTTGCAACGTTTAGGCCCTGTTGGTGTTCCCAGGTGCCCAGCAAGTAGTGGGCACCTGCAACGTTTAGGTTTGCGCCGGTGGCGCACCCCTTGACTGGCGCTGCATTGGCAGCGCGCCCTGACATTCTGGACACAGGGCTCCTTAGTCCCTTTATTAGATGGGGGCTGGTATGTGATTTTATTTAGGCGCAATGTGAGTATCTATGTGATGGTAATTGCCTAATATGAGTTTTGTGCAATGTGATATGGTGCTAGGAAATGTAATGCATTTAATATGATTACGCACCTTGATCTTCACCTCTGAATGTTTTTAGGCATCATGTGTTTTTGTGCTATTGAGTTATGTTCTGGCACCTCTGAATGTTTTTATGCATCATGTGTCTTCCTTGATTTTACACCTCTGAATGTGTTGGTTTATGCATCATGTGTTTTTCCTTCCCTGCACCTCTGAATGTGTTTTTGATGCATCATGTGCCTTGTTATTACACCGCTGAATGTATGTTTTATGCATCATGTGTTTTTCCTTCCCTACAGCTCTGAATGTTGTGATGCATCATGTGTAATGTGTTCTTGCTTATACCCCTAATTGTATTGTGATACTTAGGTGGTTGTTCTTTCTAGTACAGGTGGTCCTAGTAAGGTCCTGGTTCCCTGCGTGACTTTCTCCTAAGGTGGTTAGGGTTGCGTAGGTGGTACTTACCTGTTACCAGTACTTACTGGTTGTGATTTATAACTGTTATTTGGTGCTATACTTATTCTAAGTTCTAGAAGTGCTATTTCTACTAAGTGCTGATTCTGACAGTGGCCCATGTGGCCCTGTCTTGTAAATAATCCCTTGTGAATATTGCCCGTGCCAGTTGGCACACTGTACCTGTGTGATTTCTATCTGATGTGTTTTGACAATACAGAAGTTATTTTTATATAACCTTGTGTGGAGTTCCTTTTGTGGTGTGCCTAGGATGTTGTTGCTGTTGTGTGCTGGCGCAAATGCTTTACACATTGCCTCCGAGTTTAGCCTTACTGCTCGTGCCAAGCTACCAAGGGGGTGAGCAGGGGTTATCTTGGCGTGTGACTCCCTTGCCCTGACTAGAATGGTGGTTTCTGCCTGGCTTTGGCGTCAGCCTTAGCCTACCAGAAATAGCCAGTTCTAACAACTGCCTTAGATCACAAAGAGGGAGGGAGACAGACAGACAGGGAGTCTTTAAAAGACCATTTACTTGTTAATGAGGCTAAGTTGTGAATCGCCCGGCCCCCATAGAGCAGAGTGTCTGGCCGCACTGCTGCAGTGGTGTTTGCTGGCACTCTTTAATTAAAAAAAAACAACACAGGTAGGATGTCTGCAAGGCACTTTAAAGGTAGATGGCCCATTGTCATTCTTTATGTGATGATCAGCAGCAGACAGAATGACAATGGGCCTGTCCACAGTCTGCTCGAGGTCGGGGAGGGGCTGCTGCAGCCTCTAGAGTTCAGAGAGAAGTGCGAGAGGCCCCAAGTGAGAGAACTTTTCAACTCCTGGGGCTTCTCACAGGGGAACAGCACAGCCTGTAATTACCACATTGTAACTGGGCCAGCACTGGATGGACCGGTGATCCAGGGGGGGCAAGCGATCCCCCTCGCCCCCCCTGCGGACGCCTATGCATACAGTAACTAGGTGTACACTATCCAGCCACATTCAAGATCATTTAGGATTTTCCAATTTCTCAGTTATGCATTTTTCAATGGTTATCCTCAAAATGAATTCTCTGGCTGTTACTGCAACTGGAACCATGGAGTTTGATCTGGCCAACTTGAAAGTCTACATACACAGTTGCTCACTTAAAAAAAAAGGCTGTCGGGTGATGAGGGTTCCTGCCAAGTGTGCCACCAAGAAGGTGGAATTTCAATAGCTGCTGAGAGCCTGGGCAAAAGCCTGCTCCAAGGAGAGTGATGGATCGGGAGCTTCTGGGAATGGCTCTTCTGAGAACCCACCTACAGTGCTTGAGGGAGGCATCCCAGAATTTGAGCTCCCTATAAGAGCAGGAAGCAGTGTCTTTTTCTGTTGTCTTTCCCCCCAAGAAACTGTCTGGGTGGAGGGAGGAGAGAAAATTCAAACTGCAGCGGGCAAATTATAGATGCAAGCTGAGGAGTAAAAGGCTGAAAGAGCCTTAGCAGAGAAGAAACAACTTGTTGCTCATGAACTGAGACTAAAAGAGCTGGACATAAAGGCCAGGCAGCCTGAGTCCAGCAGTGATGGTGGCACCATACATGCAGTAACTGATGGAGGGAGATGACATTGATAAGTGGTTTTTTGCTCATGACGTTGCACTGAAGGTACACAGGGTTCAATATGAGCACCGGGGGTGGTGCGGGGGGTGGGGGGGTGGTCTTCACATTAGAGGTTGGGAACCAGACCAAGTACACTCCTATGAAAATCTTTTTGATTGGCAAATTTGGACTAACCCCTGAGAAGGATCTCCAAAGATTCAGGGACAGTCAAAAGCTCCTCAACAAATCCTGGGTAGATTTTGTTGATTACTTGAGCAAGACACCGAATGGCTTGGTTAGGGGCAGCAAAGTTAGGGGGTTTTAATGGGCTGTACCATTTGATGCATCAGTGTGTCCAAAATGGTATCGGGGGCACCCACAAAGGTGGTCAGGGTTCCCAACAGAAGAAAGAGGGGGGAGAAAACCTTAAACGCAAGAAATTCTCAAGATGACCCCTAAAATATTTTCCATGGGAGTAGTGGTAACCAGTCCCAGTCTGATCCTAAGAAGAAGGGATTCTTTGACCACCATAAAGGGAGGTATGCACCCCAATGTACTGTGATACAAATATCAGCACAATAAGGGTGACTCCAAATGGCTGAAGATGACACAGCCCCTCATTGGTAGGCAGACACCAGGGTTGATGAGTGTAGCACTCTGGGGGGAGGTAGTCCCAGTTAGTTTGGGGGACAGACAGAGGTGACCCTAGTTTCCCTGGGGAATAGATTGTGCCAAAAACCCACATGCTTTGAAATACTTCAAAGTGTAGGCAGTGGATCACCATTAATGGTCAATTGCTCCTGTGTCTGCGAGACACAGGAGCCAGCATGACAATGGTCAAGTGTCAGCTGGTGTCTGCAGAGCAAGTCCTACCAAACACATTCCACCAAATCGCAGTTGCTGACAATCGCAAGTGCCCTCTATGGGTGGCCATGGTTCCCTTTGAGTGGGGGGGTCTCATGTGCTTTGAAAAGTGCAAGTAGCCCTGCCATACCTCTTGATTGTTTGCTAGGCAATGACATGGAGCACACTGCCTGGAGGGAGGTAGAAGTCAGGTCTCACTTGGAGATGATGGAATTACCTGTTTGACCACACAAGCCATGGCTGCCCGAAAAAGAAGTCAAGGATGTCTGGAACCTGGAACAATAGCCCAGACAGCTGCCAAAGAGAGGGGCAAGGGGTGCAGGAAACTGGTCCCTGAAGTTTCAGTGGTAGAAGATGGAAGGGTTCCTGAGAAGTACACAGTGGTTAGGGTAGACTTTTCTAATAAGAATGTATTTCTACCCAAGCTAACACTTTTTGGCAAAATGGGGATAATGAAAGACTGGAACAAAAATGCTGGATGCTTTTCTGCCCTTTAGAGGTCACTACCTTTTGCTACGAGGACTGAGACAGTCATACGCCTGAACTTCGAGGCTGCTCTGTTACTCTGTTCTGTTATTCCACTACTTTTCGCGACACCCGCTGCGCGGGTGCCGCTCATCTGATTTCCTCTCCCTGATTCCGTTTTGAACTGGTGTGAGCGGCTCCACAGTCGGTGGAGTGCACACTCGCTCCCAGTGGAGAGCGGATCAGGTGAGGCTTCTGACGGAATTACAGCGCGTGGAGCTCACCGGGGGACTGCGAGGACCAGCATCCTCCACTCTACACAGCTGGTGCCTCTTCCCCCGGCGGCCACGCCCCCAGCCTCCAGTTATAACATCGCCCAGGAACAGCGGCTCTTTGGATGCTTTTCTGCCCTTTAGAGGTCACTACCTTTTGCTACGAGGACTGAGACAGTCATACGCCTGAACTTCGAGGCTGCTCTGTTACTCTGTTCTGTTATTCCGCTACTTTTCGCGACACCCGCTGCGCGGGTGCCGCTCATCTGATTTCCTCTCCCTGATTCCGTTTTGAACTGGTGTGAGCGGCTCCACAGTCGGTGGAGTGCACACTCGCTCCCAGTGGAGAGCGGATCAGGTGAGGCTTCTGACGGAATTACAGCGCGTGGAGCTCACCGGGGGACTGCGAGGACCAGCATCCTCCACTCTACACAGCTGGTGCCTCTTCCCCCGGCGGCCACGCCCCAAGACTCCTTGTACTTTACTGACATAATCCTCACCGCGACGCGGGACGCGCGCGGGACGAAGCTCGGGGCGAAGCCCGGGCACAGGGCGGGCCCTCTGAGGCCCTCAGAGGCGGAAGTAGGCCGTGCTGTGCCCCCTTCCCTTTGAAGTATATTACAAACATTACTAAGTATTAGCTTGTTTTATAATTGATAAATTGTGTTTATTTCTGCTATTTGAATTAAGCTTATTAACGCCCTAGGCCTTTTATTGTGTTTGTTTTAACAAATGACGGCCAAAAAGCTCAGGTCTGGTAGAATCTTGGTTGGTAAGGCCTGTTCTAAAACAAAATCCAATCCCCTTCGTAATAAGGATAATCACGCAAAACAACTGAAAGGTAACTGTCAGTTATTTAATCTTTGGGAAAAGGGGGAAAAATAAAGTGGCCACGGTTGATTCTGCCCATACGCCTTTGGTAAAAATTCCATTTGCCCCAATGGGATTGAGTCCTAAGGGTTTAGGGCTTGAAAATAACTCGGAGAAGGAAGTAACTTCTGTAGTTGTAGGTCCCGATCCCTCCCTTATCCCTTTCTTTACGCAAATTCCCTTTGAAGACAGTCCACAAGCGGTGGGAGGCCGGGATCTAATTTCTTCTTCATTTAAAACCGGAGAGCGATCTCCTGAAAAACATGAATCATTCCTTCGTTCCTCTTTCAGAGAAGTTCAAAATAACGACTTTGTTTTATCCGTTTCGGATTTGGAGGTTTGTAAAAGATATATCGAGGTCGATACCGTTAAGAGCAGGGAGTCTGTAAAAACACCTTTAACATCTATGCCACCGATTCTTCACTTATACAATAGCACACCCTCGAATATTTCTCAGTCACATATCTCAATGAGTCCCACTCTCAATATATCAGGTATCGACTCCTTACTTCCGCCTAGGGGGGATAAATCGGACAAACCAGTCTCTGACTTTTTATCTTCTCTAGAACACTTGCTGTCTTCCATTTTAGCATTATTAGAGAAATTTGTTGGGGGATCAGATTGCGTAATGGACACAGTAACCCAAATATTAAAGGTTTTAGAATTCCTGCCGAGCAAAGTTTCTTATATTACACTTTCATATATTAAGATCTCAAAATTAATATATTGTCCGTAAATCAGTAAGACACTCGAATCCAAAGAATCCTTATTTATTCTCTTCACAATAGTCTTTTAAATTCAGATCAATCTTGTGAGTAGAACATCAGGCTTAATTTCGCACAGTGCAAGTTATTTGTCAACCAATTCACGTCAACCAATTCACAATAGTCTTAATATTCAGACCAGCCTCATGAATAGTTCAATCTAGATCAGCCAACACGTGTTTCGTTGTAACAACAACTTCATCAGGGCTGTAATCCAAAAGAAACATTGTGTAAACTAGCAGTATAATTACAAACTTATAACGTTATGTTGAAAATATTAAAATTATTCAATCTAGCACCTCCTAAGTGAGAGTAAAGCACAAAGTTCCCAATACTTCTGTGAATAAAAATATATATCTGATGTGGATCCCAGTGTAAATTAACATTACACATCATAAACATTTGGGTCTGTCGCCTTTAACACAAATCCCTATGTTACAATTCTAAATCAATAATTAAAGTCAATTCAAAACACTATAAAGGTTTCCAAAAGTGATGTAAGAGAACCTTTCACTCCGTCCTGACAATCACCACTAATTCTAATTAGTATAAGCTAAAGTATACCTAAATATCCAATTATGTACTAATCTTCATTGGTCATAGTGACCATTATTTATGCAAATCCTGAAGGAATAGATGAACGTATCTATGTGACTGTATCTTGGTCTCTAATGATAATAATATTAGTCCTCCCGAAAGTATCACTTACCAATAAGATGGCTGGGACTCTTAATTATATATTTGAAATTGGCATATATCTTAATGTAACTGCGAAGTCTTGGTTTGCCGGTTGCACTTCTAAAAAATCAAGATTAGAAATCCAATATGTAAAACTAAGCTCCACATGGCTATGATTTCTGTGAAACATATCCTCAGTGCAAGTAAGCTCACCTTAAAAACGAAGAGCGTACTCTTTTAAGTCTCATTAGACGAAAGCAAGTCTTGATATCTATGTATTTTTCTATTTCTGGAAGTAAAAAGAGCCGTTTTTAAAGTCTATACTCCGTAATTGCAGTACAAGCATATCCTTAATTTTAAGCAAGAATTGCTCACCTAAATGACGATCTGTTCAAAATTTCAATATTCGATTGACATTCTTTAGTATCTCTATGTCTTTCGATTTCTAAAAGTGAAAATAGAAAACGTTTTCATAATCTATACTCTATATTTTGTATAACCATTTACAAATAACGAAGGTATAAAGCAATGGTTATGCTTACCTCGCCAGAGTTACTATCTCCTCCAACGACTTCCCGTATTCTGTCTAACCGGCGTCTATTCTAAGCGCCATCTTAAGTAAGGTCTAAGTTCCATGTATATCGCATATTGAATCAGGTGGCGGCCATATTGTGTAAGTTGCAGCCACATATTGATATTAGTTTAACCATTTACAACTAACGGAGGTTTAGAGCAATGGTTATGCTTATCTCGCCAGAGTTACTATCTCCTCCAACGACTTCCGTATTCTATCTAACCGGCGTCTATTCTAAGCGCCATTTTAAGTAAGGACTAAGTTCCATGTATATCGCGTATTGAATCAGGTGGCGGCCATATTGTATAAGTTGCAGCCACATATTGATATTAGTGGCGGCCATCTTATGTAAGTTGCGCTGCCTAAATGCACTGCAACGGGGACTCTCATAACGTTATTAGGATCTCAAATTATTATTTATTATTCGTAATTCGCTATGCTAACTTCATTTGTTATTATTTATAATGCATATTAATATTCCGCTAATTGCAAATAATAACTTCATATTCAAATAATTTCCAAAGTTAGTTACGACGTAACTGTATTAGCGTTTAGGCATTTCTAATTATATATATATACCATGTTTAGAAATTAACGTGTAGTCAATACGCTAGGTTGGATTTACCACTCTAAGTGACTACAGCTAAATTAGCTAGACGCTTTAAGTTGTGTCGCCATATTCAAATAACAGATCGCTCCTTATTCATTGTGATCCTAAATACATAATGTGATTAATAAAATTCCAAAATGTAATTTAGTGGTGACCGTCAGTGTCAGGGTTGCCGGTGCCTCACATCATTTCAATACAATTTCAATTGCATTATATCATTACACATAACAGAAGGGGCGTTTGGAAAGCAAGTACAGAAACATCATCAGAGCTCAGCAAAAAACATTATAAGTCATTTGAAAATTAATATATAATGTAATTACAGTTCTTAAAAATAAGATATCTTTGCTGATACTTTCATCTCAACTATTTAATGTTCACCCAGGTAATATTGAAGCTCAGAATCTATGTTAAGCCCTTCTTCAACTGCTCTAAGGACCATAATCCATCTTGCCTCTTTCCTTCTCAAGTTAAGTAACCTGTTTCCTCCACGTCTATCTGATGCCACTTGTTCTATACCATGGTATAGGAATTTATGCCTTTCTGTGTCATTACCATTTTGTATCAGGTGTGAGGAGATAGGATACCTGGTATCGCCATTCTTAAGTGCTCTATAGTGTTCAATCATACGCTCTCTAAGTTTCCTCACTGTGCTGCCTACATAGATTTTGCCACATAGGCAAGCGATAACATAAATAACATATGATGTCTCACAGTTTATGAATGTTTCTATATGAAATGTCCCAGTGTTGTTATATTCAAAAGTTTGTACTTTCTTCTTTGCCCATCTGCATGAGCTACAGTTACCACAGTGAAAAAATCCTTTCGGGCATGTTCGAAGCCAGTCACTTTGGCTCACTGGTACTGGTAGTTTAGGATAGCTGGGACTCACTATATTGGCAAGAGACATTCCTTTTCTGTATGTTATGCTTGGACGCTCTGTCAAGAAAGGTTTCAGATCTTTGTCAGAGGTAAGCATTTGCCAATATTTATTCATGATGGTGAATAGTTTATGACTTCCTATACCAAAGTTAGTTATCATTCGTATTTTTTGATTAGTCTTTGAAGCCTCCGATTTACTCTTGGGTTTCAAAGTATCAGTTCTCTGTAACTTGTTCGCCTTGCGAACAGCTTCGGTAATAACAGTATTAGGATATCCTCTGTTTTTAAATCTTTTCATCA